>NC_047086.1:349233468-349858468 GCF_902459505.1 Geotrypetes seraphini | reverse complement strand
TGGCAAAATAAAACCCCACGGGTACAACGCAAGATGCTTTATCAACGTAAGCGTCATGGGGACACGGCGGTGCCTCATTTTCGACTTTATTTTCAAGCGGCACAATTGCAATTTTTAACCAGTTGGCATTGGAATGCTCGGAAAAGTTGGGTGCATCTTGAGTAAGCATTGTTGCCACAGGCACTGCTTTGGGTAATTCCTTGGCTGCCTTTGGCTTTCTCAGCAACTCCTATTCTTAGTCATGTACTTCTCTTGTGGGTAAAGATACGTAATTGTTTGATGTACTCTAGGGAATATTTTCATGGTACGGCTATAGCCTATGCTCCGCATTCTATTCTGGGAGAAATAGATAAGGTATTTAGACTCTGGTGGCCCGGGATCTTTTCCATTATACGCAATTGTGTGCTTTTTTTCGCCGAAGGGTTCTCCCGGAATTGAGGCAGCCACCCACCTTGCTGGAACAAGCCATCTTAAGGGGCACGGGAAGGGGGACAATTACTAGATTTTACAGTGCTTTGTTGCACCCCATCCCAATTCCTTTTAAATATCAGTCTGCTTGGGAACAAGCTCTATGGGTGGCGTATGACCCTCAGGCGTGGGATCGACGGTTGGGTTTATTGTTGGGTGTATCTATTTCAAGCAACTTGGCAGAGAATGGATATAAAATGCTATATCAGTGGTATTATACCCAGGTACGCTTGAAAGCTGTTTGGCAGGGGTTCTAATCTTTGCTGGAAACAATGTGGGGGTACAGGATCATTTCTACATATCTGGTGGCAATGTCCTAAAAACCAACAGTTTTATTATGGAGGTATTAGGCTGCAGGGTTCCAAAACCTATTGCTTGTTGTTTACTTAATGTTGCACCCACTACTCTATTGCTGCACCATAGGAAATGGATTGCCCTGGTGATGACAGCAGATTGCTTACTTTTAGCTGCAGTCTGGAAGCAGCAAGCGTTGCCCCCATTGAAAATAGTTCAGCATAAAGTATGCTATGTCTATACCATGTCCAGATTGACTGCTTTGTGTAAAAATCACCTGAGGCCTTTCCAGAAAATATGGTCTGACTATATCTCCTGGCAGGATTCGCTCCCGTCTGGAGAAGTTTGATTAGGTAAATTTGGGATCTAAACACTTTCCTCTCTGTTTAGTCCAGGGGTGTCCAACTTTTTGACTTCCCTGGGCCGCATTGGATGAAAAAAATTTTCACAGGGCCGCGCAAACACTGCAGCAAGACAGAGGAGGGAGCCGGCAAGACGGTAAACACTCGGGGGCAGCAGAGGAAAACACTACATCGCCCTTGACCGGGGCAGCACAAAATACTTCACGGGGCCGCATGCGGCCCTTGGGCCACAGGTCGGACACCCCTGGTTTAGTCTGGTCTTTATATTTTTTATTTTAGGCTACTTTCTCATGGCTTATTTATGGGATATGGTGTGGGGGAAGGGAGGTTAGAGATGGGGGAAGGGGGCAGGCTTTCTTCATGGGTCAGTTGGGGTAGGTTTGCTTACTTAGGTCATATGCTGAAGAATCACAGTGTATCTTTTGCTTGCTTGCTTATCCTCTGAGGCTGTAGCTTCAGGTATTGTTTTGCATTGCTGTGTGCTAATGTTGGCTTATATTTTGCTGTTTTGAAAATAAAAAAATTACAGCACAAAAAAAAGTGACGGACTGGGTCAGGAACTAGTTGAGTGGCAGGTGACAGAGGGTAGTGGTCAATGGAGATCGCTCTGAGGAAAGGGATGTTACCAGTGGTGTGCCTCAAGTTTGGTTCTTGGGCCTGTTCTTTTTAACATTTTTGTAAGCAATATTACTGAAGGGCTGCCAGGTATGATTTGCCTCTACAGATGATACAAAAATCTGTAATAGAGTAGACACCCCTGAGGATGTAAATATCACGAGGAAGGACCCAGAGAAGCTTTAAGAATCATCTGAAATTTGACAGTTAAGATTTAATGCTAAAAAATGCAAGGTCATATATTTGGGGTATAAAAACCCAACAGAATGGTACAGTTTAGGGGGTGAAGAACTTTTGTGCATTGGCGAGGATTGGGTCTTGAGTATGATAGTATATGATGATCTTAAGGTGGCCAAATAGGTTGATAGCAAAACCTAAAAGAATACTAGGGTGCATAGAGAGAGGTATGGCCAGTAGGAAAAAGGAGGTATTGAGGCCCCTGTATAAGACTGTGGTAAGACCTCATCTAGAATATTGTGTACAATTCTGGAAACTGCACCTTCAAAAAGATATAAACAGGATGGAGTCAGTTCAGAGGAAGGCAACCAATATAGCCAGTGGTCTTCGTTATAAGGTGTATGAGTACAGACATAAAAATGTCAATATGTATACTTTGGAGAGAAGGCAAGAGACAGGAGATATGACAGAGACATTTAAATAGCTAAATGGCATAAATGCACATGAGGTTAGTCTCTTCCATTTGAAAGGAAATTCCAGAATGAGAGGGCACAGAATGAAGTTAAGAGGTGATAGGCTTAGGAGTAATCTAAGGAAATACTTTTTTTACAGAAAGGGAAGTAGATGCATGGAATAGTCTCCAGGTAGAGGTGGTGCAGACAAAGACTGTGTCTGAATTCAAGAAAACAGGACAAAGAAGAGGAGATGGTGGATTCTGCAGATGGGCAGACTGGATGGGCCATTTGGCCTTTATCTGCCATCATGTTCCTGTGTTTCTATAAATGCAAACCCAACTCTAATCCTGTCCACAAGAATATATCTTCACACAATAAACAGGGTATATGTGTACAAGTTTGCCCAGGTATACAATTTTGAAACAGGTTATGTCTGTGTTTAAACTGCCATTTTACATGTAGAAAATAGCTAGTATAAAATTGTGTGAATACAAGCAGAAGAGCATGCTTAAAAGAACACTTGTGCTTTTATGCCTGGGTATTCCCCAGGGGTGATATCAAGGCAGAGCAGGGACAGAGTTGCAACATATGTGCTTTCTTTATACAGTAAAATACACAGAGTACATACTCAAGGCTGCATTTGCCTCAGAGGAAGTGCAAATTTAATCAAGAGCATTTCTGTGCTTTCGGAAGTAGTCTAAGACACCTGTTTTATAAATAATAATAATAATAACTTTATTTTTCTTTACCGCCATAATCAAACGACTTCTAGGCGGTTCACATTGAAAGAAGGCTGGACAATTAGCGAATTACAGAATGCATGAAGAGAAAATGTTACATAAGAAATTGGAGTTACAGAATTACAGAATGCATGAAGAGAAATGTTACATAAGAGATTAGAGTTACATGGGGAAGGAATATATGAGAGGTTGGAGTTACCTGAGAGATTTCATCAGGGATTGCAGCGGAGAAATAACATAGTGAGAGAAGGTCATCTGTTTAGGCAAAAAATTTGTCGAATAGAGTGGTTTTCATTGATTTTCGGAATGCGTTGTAGTGCTGTTTGGCTTCATTTATGCAGTTTCCCAGACAGGATTGCTGTTTGTTTGCTTGGTACATGAAGGCACCCTATTATAAAATTACCCTCCCTCCATACACACACACACACTTAGTTAAAATCACAGTAATTCATCAAAATTATATTGAGAAACGTCTAGAATACAGTACTAACAGTTTATATAACAATCACTCTAGCATACAGAACACCACAGGATTGAAAACTGTCTGCTAGAAATGAATGTTTTTAAGAGACTCACTTTTCTTCTTCTTTTTTTGACAAACTGTCTTTATATGCTGTAAAGCAATGAGCAGCCATCAATCCCCTTCCTCAATTCTAATTTAACACTCTATTTTAAACTTAATGATAATGAACAAACTTTCAGTGCAGATAGTAACTTTGCCTCACTGGGACCCTTTCAAATATCTGGACTTGTCATCTAAATAAGGTTATCTCAGAGGTAAATTTATCTGAGCTGAAAAAAAAAAAAGAACCTTTCAAATAATATAAGACAGAATTAATATGAGAGAGAATTAGTAAAATACAGATGTTTGAAATGATCCCTCTTCCTAACAGGGGACCTAACACTGATCAGCTGCAGACACCCCTTTTTGGCTTCTTCTAGCCGAAAGACTGCTCAAGGCTTTGCAAAACAGAAGGGCAATGGGGGATTCTTTGCAAATCTTTCACACTCTCTCACGCCAAAAGATGTCAAGATTTAGAAATCTGTAAGGGAAGAAGAGGAGCAAAGTACTGGTTCCCCTGTAGAGCAGCTGGATCTGAGGACAGATCTTCATTAGTTGAATTTCAAACAGACTGAAGCCTCATTCTACTTGTTTTTAATATTTTATCTGTGATACAGTGTACTGTAGTGGGACAGAAAAAATTCTCCTAACCAGCTGCTCTAAAATCAACAGACCTGAAGCCTGTTTTAAAATTAAACTGAATCTCACACTTTCACTCCCTTCCAATTTTTCAGTACCACAGTTTGCTCAATATTGAAAACTGGCTGAAACTGTGATTACCCTTATACACAGGTACTGGTATCTCATTCACTTGTCAGAGTACCTAAAATAGGATACGTGCATGTGTTTTTCCTCATCTAAAGAAAGCTAACTGGAAACTATATTCAGAATAAAACAGTTTATTTATTTATTTCTATACCGTTTTATTCCAAAACAGTTTACAATAAATTTACATACATAAAATATTGAAACAGGTCAGAACAGAAAGCAGAAACATTCAATCCTTGCAATAGGTCAAATGCTCAAATAAATGCATCAACAAATAATTGCGTTTTAAGCAATTTCATGAATGAACTCCTAGCCCCACATTTCCAAATTTGACCAACAAGGCCGTTCCACAGTTTTACTCCTGCACTTGAAAAAGTCATGGCATTCGTTTCCACATACTTGGGATTGGCCTTTGTTTTCAACAGTGCTGAATTTTCAAAACGTAATGATCTTGATGGTTGGTAACCAGACATTAAACTCTTTAAAAATTTAGGAATCGTGCCATATAAAAATTGATCAATAACGAATACCAATGGCTACAATTTTCACTTAACGTTTCCAACATACAGCTTCAGCAAATACTCTAAGGTGCTTGTACTTATTTCAATTCTTCTACCTTCTTTCATCTGTCTAGCCCAGGGGTCTGCAACCTTTAAGACATAAAGAGCCACTTGGACCCGTTTTCGAAAAGAAAAAAAACTTGGAGCCGCAAAACCATTATAAAACAAATCTAACACTGCGGGGCCGCCGGACCAATCAGCAAGCAAGGCTTTCATCTGTGTACGTGCTGAGCTCACTCCTCAGCATGGCTATTTCCTGCCGCGACGCCGGACTTGTAAGCTGCATGCCTGCATCGCCAGAATTTAGGTAGGCTGTTTTCATCCCCGTGGGAGTCCCGTGGGCCAGGGGGCGTCCACACTACCGGAGCCGCGGCAAAGGTGAAAAAGAGCCGCATGCGGCTCTGGAGCCGCGGGTTGCCGACCCCCGGTCTAGCCAAAGACCTCAGAAACACCACTTCTCCGTCCCATAAAGGTAATATTTTCCAGGGAGAATATTGTGTTAGATCCTCACTGGTCAAGGCTCCCAGCTTTATCAATTTTTTATTTATCCTCAATCTCTAAATTTCATAAATTACTCTGATTTATATTTTTATATTAAATTTTTTTACTTATCTTGGTAATAGTCTACCTTATTCACATACTGGTAGACTTAGCAGTTGGACCCGACATGTTTCGCCTTAGCTTCATCAGAGATCCACTCACTGCCGCTGTCTTCCGACTCATGTTATCTTTTTGTAAAAATTGATGACATGGTTGTTTGGAATGCAAGAGTCAGGTTCAAAAACAACAACAAAAAAGTCAGACCAGTTGCACCAATCCAACCTCCACCATCTGCTGGAAGCAGAGAAATACTGACTAGCTCCAAACTTCACCTGCTGTTTATCAGTAAGGTCACTGGAAACTGTCTCTGTTTCTCTATTTGCAGGTCAAGGGATATAATCCATTGGTGTGGTTAGCTGAATAATAAGGAAAACAAAAAGTTGCTTTGAATGCAGACAATGTGATGATTTTATCACAGATAATGGTCAAGTGGTGGCTAGTTTTATAACAAGGTACGTGTCCTTTATAGCAGTGTTTTTCAACCTTTTTACACCCGTGGACCGGCAGAAATAAAAGAATTATTTTGTGGACCGGCAAACTACTAGGACTAAAATTTAAAAACCCCTTTCACGCCCCATCTCCGTGAGCTCGGTCCCCACAAACCATCTGATCCCATCTGCACAAGCCGCAGTTATGATTTTATATTGAATGTATTTTATTAAAGTATAAAAAGAAACAATATTCTGAACAATTGTGATTTTATAAATACAAATATACAGAGCAAGGACCAACGAAACCCCTGTCTCCCCTCCCCTTCACATATATCCCCTCTACTATCAAGAAAACTGAACAAGCCGAGTTATTATAGAATGCTACATAGAAATATCATGTTAACAGAATATTGCAGTCCCCAGTTATGTCTCTAGCAGGATATATATTTCAAATCTGATATATTCTAATGACAAAATGGAAATAAAATTATTTTTTTCTACCTTTTGTTGTCTCTGGTTTCTGCTTTCATCTTCTTTTCACTCTTTTCCTTCCAGCATCTGCCCTGTCTCTTCAATCCAGCATCTGCGCATTCCATTCAATGTCTGCCCTCTCCCCCTTCCATATGTATCTGACTTCTTTCTATGCCCCTCTCCCCTGTCCATCCAGCCTGTGCCTCCTCTCTCCTTTTTACATCATTCATTCCAGCTTCACTGCCTTCTTCATTTTTATCTCTCCTACACCAGATCTAGCATCTTTATCCCACTCTCATTTCTCTGCTGATCCCCTTTCCAGCATCAATGTCTCTCTACTTTCTCATTCCTCTCTCTCCCCTTTCCCTCATCTGATCTCTCCATTCCACCCTGACCCCCTTCCCCTCCTGTAATCTCCCTGCCAGCTGTTTCTTTCCTTTTTTCTTTCTCCCTTCCCGCCTTCTTTTTTTTTCTCCCTTCCCTCCTTCCTTTTTTCCTTCTCCCTTCCCTCCTCCCTCTATCCAACATTAACTCTCTTCCCATCCCTTTCTCTCCTCCCATCCCAGCAGCATCTCTCCTTCTAACTCCCTTCAAGTCCAGTAACAGCTCTCCCTTTATCCAGCAGCTTCCCAGCCTCCTACAGTGGCTTCCTCCCCTTCCAGCAGCTCTCAGTACTTGCCTGCAGGAAGTTGTTGGTAAATCACTGCCCTGGCAAGTAGGAGAGCTGGTGGGAGGGGAGACAGCCACTGTGAAGGCTCCCTAGGATCTTGCTCGCACACGCTGACAATCTCCCTCCACCTGCACCTGTATCTGCAGTTCTCTCCGTTCTAAATGCAACTTCCCCGCGGCCCTCTTCAACAACTCAGCAGGGGCGGCGATCAAGACAGGCTGCCGACATCGGGACCTTCACTCTCTGAGTCCCGCCTATTTTGTTTCAACTTCCTGTTTCCTAACAGGCGAGACTCACAGAGGGAAGGCCCTGACGTCGGAAGCCTGTCTTGATCACCTGAGGCTGGGAGGAACCGCAGTCGGGAGGAACCACAGTCAACAGGAAATTTAACTGCCGACTTGATCTCGCCGGCCCTGCGTGGACCGGCAGAAATTTTCTGCGGACCTGCGGTTGAAGAACAGTGCTTTATAAAATCATGTTTAGTGCCTTTTCCCGCACCCTAACTTTGGGCACCAACTTACGCCTGTTGAAATCTGGTGTAAATTCTGGTGCCCAAGTTGGGCATGGAGGCTTGGTAGTCTGTAACAACATGCACAACTTTTCGGATTGCCACTGACATGTTCAAGCTCCTCCCGTGGCCACACCATCTTTTGAGTTACATGCAATAGAATTTGGGCACTTCGTGTTTTAGAATGGCACTTGAGTACATAAATCTTAATTGGTTGCAATTAACATCAATAATTGGTTGTTAGATAATCATTGCTAATTAACAGCTCATTAGCCTATTAAGTTGCATGCGCCTCTTGGGATTGTGTGCTATATATAGAATCTGGGGTATGTCCCTTTATAAAACTACCTCAGAAAAAGTAGGTACATACATTACACATGTTCTGAGCAGGTGCAATTGTGTGAATCTATGTGGTTAGTAAGAAAGAATAAGTTCTCAATTGCAACAGGAGAAACCTTTCCACTACTAATGTCAAAAAACACAACTCGCTAATGTAGAAGGTGCTGCTATCAATATATAATCATTTAAAAAAAATAAGAGCATAGGCACTAATTTTTATGCATATATCGAGAACAAGTGGGTGCTATCTAGTCAGTATTTTAAAAGCCTCTATCTGAAGGCCATGATTTCCTTTTTGTTGTTGCACTTTAGTTTTTTTTTGGGGGGGGGGTATTTGAGGTAGCTGAACAGATAACTTTGGATGTATAAATTATTATATACTCAAACTTATACACCAAAAAGGGAAAAAGAGATTATGTACTTACCCTGGTAAGCTCTTTTCCAGTAGATAGGGGAGACATTCTAGACAAGTGGGAAGTGGCTAGTAACCCAATGGCCACGTGCCATATGCAGAAGGAATCCAATCTGGATTATTTTACCTGCTCTTCAGTGTGCTCTCTAGCTCCACCTACAGTTAGTACCCATGCACCGAGAGCTACGTTACAAACGTGAAGTAAAGACATCCATGGCAATGAAGATCATAAACAAGCATTCTACTCAAGAATAAACTCAACAACAACAACTGGAAACAGGTAACAAATGCATCAAAGGAGCTCAGAAAGAACCCTGCATAAGAATACACTTGGAGAAGTATAAACGGACAGTAGGCAGGCGCAGAAAGGACAGGGCGGGAGTCTAGAATGTCTCCCTATCTACTGGAAAAGAGCTTATCAGAGTAAGTGCATAATCTCTTTTTCCAGTGCAATAGGGGAGACATTCTAGACAAGTTGGTCATACCAAAGTAGTCCCTAAATGCCAGGGTGGGTTAACTACGCCAACCTGGAAAACCAAGGACCTGAAGGCAGAGTCCTGCCTCGCTGCCACATCCACTCAATAATACCTAGCAAACATGTACAAAGAGGACCACATTGCTGCCATGCAAACGCACCTCCTGATTAACACCCAAAAACCCTGCAGCTAGCCCAGCCTATGCCAAAGTATTGCCTATTCTTAATGCTTTAAAATCTAGCCCACAGGTTACAAATACCCCAAAAGTGCAGGTGATAGGGGATAGTGCAGTAGCAACCCATGGCTCCACTTTAGTACCCCATTATTCCTTGTACAAATCTGCAAAGGAAAAAACTCAATTTAATCCTCCATGAGTGCTGGCTAACAAACAAAGAGTTAAAGTGAGAGAAACTGGCAGACCTGATGTGCACCAGGAAGTGCAGGAGCCCCATAAGACTAAATCCACTACAGCTGAGAGTTGGGGGGAAAGAGCAGCAGTCCAGTACTCAGAAGCAGAGAAGCCTCCCAGGCATGCTGACAAATTCTGAAAGAGTTTGGGCTTCAGTTCCTCTACCCAGTAAGAAAGCTCTGTCAGAGGCAAACAAGAAAACAAGGTATCAGGTTCCCAGAGAAAGGCTATCCTGGAGAGGGAATGTTTAGAGGAAGAATTTACAGAAGCTGACCAGGAGAAATAATTGTACTCACAGGTAGGGGGTGGGGAAAGTTACACGAAGGTAGATGAACAGGGCTATGATTTAAGTGACCAGGAATTTGCCATGAAATACAGTTCTGAGCCTGAGCAAGGTATGCCTGAAGATTATATGTTTGATTGAATTGGTTAAACAAGAAACCTAACTACTTGTGGGTTAGATAAGATGATCCTGTTATTTAAGAAACTGAAGTTGAAGTTTGTAGCCAGCACCAGAGCCTTAGGCCGGGACTCTGCAGTGCCTCCAGTGGCCACAGTCCAAAATTACATTAGCGTATGACTCAGAAAGGAGTCACCCTGCAGGATTTAAAGGAACTAAAGAAAAACCACCAACACAGTTCCATGATGGTAACAAAAAAAATTTACTATTCAAAATAAAGGTCAGAATGGCTCAAAATACACTGTAACTTGCAAATGCACAAAACAAAATGGCCAGAGGAAAACTCTGGCAGCCTTCAGGATTTGCACTCCTAGTAGCAAACAGTTCTCCCTGTGATTTACTCTTTCACAGAGCTGCTTTTCACTAAAGCTTCTTTTCCCCAAGTCTGCTCCTAGCAGAGCTTGGGTAGCACAGTTCAAAGAACCAACATTTAAATCCTGGAGAATATACTTTCTCATTCAAAAATTCCCAGCACAAACACAAAAAGTCTCCAGCCTAAAATGGAGCAGGGCTGGGCAAAGGGGAGTGTCACAAATTTGCTTTAAAAAAATACATTAACTGCTTTTCAAAATTCCCACCCAGATGGAAGCAAACTTCTCCCCACAACATTCCCAACTTTTCAGTAAAGTGCACAGTCCAGGAAGTTCATGAATATGACTGGGAGCAGAAAAAGAACCCAGCCAACAATAGTAGAAAAAAACCCCTCACAGTCAGCTAGAGCTGGTTGCCACTCCTACTTCCATCAGTTCCGGAGTGCTGCACAAATCCTGAGCAGTCAGTTCCCCTTGCAACTCCATCGGCATCTCCTCATCAGTTGCTTGTAACTCTGAAGTGGCTTCAGCTTCATCCACTTCCATGGGTAGACAGGCAGCTCCTCATTAGGGAGAGCCCTAAGCTTCCTCCCTAACAGCTTGTTGAGCATAGCTGGCTTTTCAAGGGGGAAGACACACCCTGTTCTATCTGAGTCAGCACCTAGCTGCTCCTCTCTTTGGCTCCCCCAGTGGTGACCTGGATAATAGTCCCTCTGCTTGCTGTCAGGTCTGACTTTACACTTCTGGGTCCTAGCTCTGCTGTGTTCATGAGGTTTGTGAAAAGTTTTCCCAACCCCCGGCTCTGGTTTGCTAACAGGCTCAGGGAGAACCAAATAGTGAAGAGGCCGGGCCCCGGGTACCCCCTTTTGGGGTTTCCTGTCCCCTTTCCTTCGGCACCCACAGGGACCTTGGCAGGCATGGAGCCTGACTGGTCACAAATTGGAATGAATGTTTGGACAGGAGTATGTAATGCTTTGAGGAAGTATGATTATGAATGTACACCAACCAAAAACAGTGATTATGCTATGACACATTGTCACAGAGTGGCCCCTGTTCCTAGCAAGGAAGCCTTGCCAGAAGAGAGAAATGAGGTTAAAACTCTTGAAAGTATTCCTAAGTCTGCTAAGGAGAGTCCCAAAGCAGCTCCTAGGAATACTCACAAGTTATGCCTTATAGCAAGGAAACCTCCTCAAGGTCTGCCTAAAGCAGGCAGATTTGGTTTAGCTTTCTCTAAGCCAGTTGTGGGAAAACAGATTGAAAGACTACATCTCCCACAGCAGGCATAGGGCCAGAGAAAGGAAAGAGCAGGAATGGAATACTGGCCATACCCAAACAGGCTCAAACTGGTTTAAGCCAGGTGAGAAGTTCTCTAAGAGCAGGTTACCCCAACACACCTACAGGGAGGACTAATCAGCTCCCTGTATTGAAAGGAAAAGGAATAGCTTTCCCAGAGGAGGAGCGACAAAGCCAGGGCCAGCATCAAAGGCAACATCCGCTCCAGACCCAGCAAGTCAGAGCCACTCAGCAAGCTGAAAGTAGCAGCTTGCAAGCACAGAGAGCCAGAAAGCCACAGTCTACCTCCTAGCAACAAGCCCAGGCAGAGGTTGCTGAGGTAGAGGCTAATGAGAGGGGTGATTCTGTGTTTAGGCAAGATAGTGAGATGGCTGATGATGACCCAATTTGTGATATGGAATTAGAGGGAATGAAGTTACCCAGCATAGAAGGAATGGAGATAAGTTAATCTTTTCATGATAAAGAGGGCTGGGAGAATTTGGATTGTGCAACAGATTATTGTAAGGCTGAAATTTTGTTGAATCCTTCCAAGCTACCAGACAGCCATTTTTGTTAAGGGAAATGCAGGAGAGGATCCTTCCTTGGGCTACTAAGTTTAATCCCAAGGGGAGTTGTGCCTGGCAAAAGAAAAGTTTGCAGTTTGAACAAGTTTTTTTTTTCTTTTTTTGATATTGAGAGCTTAGAACTGAAAATTGTTTTGTTTGATGAATGCTGAAATGATACACAATAATAATTTATTTCTTATATACTGTCTGAAAGTTTGTTTCTGACTTTATGAACAATAAATTATACCAAGAAACTGCGCCATTGTTGATCAAACTCTTTATTGTACCAATACCAAGCTACCAAAAGAACCTCACAAAACCGCTTGGCTGAAGTTCATGTGTACTAGGGATGGCCACTTGCTAAGCCCAGCTTGGCCGCCCGGTCACAACATACAGAACCATACTGATATTGATTTCTCATATTTTCATATGCCACCTCTCAGGCTTATCTTTATTTTTTATTATTAGGATTTTAAAGTATTACATCCCAAAGCATACCAAAGATAAAAGAATAGAAAAATGTACAATAAAAAAAGAAGAGAGGTGATTTTCCACAGAGACATAGATCAGATGATTCAGATACTCATAAACAGGAACCACGGGTTAGGTTAATTTGGCAGAGCAGTTCAACACTGGAGCCCTCTCCTGTTGACCTGGTGGGGTAGATTAGAACCACACCAGAATGATATTCATATATTCCTAATACCGGAAAACAAGTGCCATAAATTCTTCAATTTATAGATGCGGAAGAGACCTCAGTGTTTCTCAGGAAAATTCCTGTGAAACATTCTATGGCAACAATAATATTGTCATAGAGAAATACATCCTTGGGCTCATATATCCCCGCTTCAAATTCACTATTTTCACTTTTTTCTTTTTATCTTTTTTTATCTTTTATTTTTCAAAATTTAGTGAAAAAATAAGCACTTATCTCAATGTTTTTCTTCCGATAGTGCAAAATCACCGCAGTTTGCAGTTTAGGGTCCAGTTTAGGGTCTACCTCTGGTAGATTGGTACCGCGCTGGACCCTAACCTGCAAACTGCGGTGATTTTGACTATCGGAAGAAAAACATTGAGATAAGTGCTTATTTTTTCACTAAATTTTGAAAAATAAAATATAAAAAAGATAAAAAGAAAAAAGTGAAAATAGTGAGTTTGAAACGGGGATATATGAGACCAAGGATGTATTTCTCTATGACAATATTATTGTTGCCGTAAAATGTTTCATAGGAATTTTCCTGAGAAACACTGAGGTCTCTTCCGCATCTATAAATTGAAGAATTTATGGCACTTGTTTTCCGGTATTAGGAATATATGAATATCATTCTGGTGTGGTTATAATTTTTGAAGATATTCAGCTTGTATTGTGAGATTTTTTGGGGGGTAGATTAGAACCCATAAAATGACTTTAGCTCCATAAATAATTATATCTTTGGTTTGCTCTATTTAATAAGACATTTACAGAAAGGTAAAGTTCTCAGAATGGATCTAAAGAATCTAAACAGAACGGAGGGGTGGGCTTTCCAGGCATGTTCTGGCATCAAACTGTCTTTTTATCTTGAGTTGGGATAGCATGGTTGGCTAAAAAAAGTGAGGCTGAGTGATCTGGCAAGGTGAAGTCTAGAAAGAATATTCTCTAGTCTGATTTTTTTATCCTTATCAATGAGCACTTAGCCCCTTGGATAAATATTAGAAATAAAAATGGTTCAGGCAACAAATAAAGCCCTAAGTATGCTAAATAGCGTTTTAGAAGTTGGATGGAGTAGAAGCCTTAATGCTCCTATTTGATGTAACCCAGAGATAAAAACAAAGATTGCTGTGGTAACTAGTAAGGAGAGGATGCAGAAAGGTATCTGGGAAATCTGCCAGATAATAGATGAGGGTAAATTGGCTTCTTTCCTATTCTTGCAAGAGAAGTATAGCAAATCTAGAGTACAGATTTTTCAATGGATACAGCTTTGGCATAGCATCCTAGGGAGTAACATACCACTTAAGTGACTTGGCAGACATCCTTCACTTACAAAAGCCACAGGGGTTTAACTACCATTGAGCAAGCCCAGCAAAAAGCCTAGGAATGCCCAACAGTAGGAGCTGCCTGCTGACATTGTGCCTTAACTCCTTGGCGGTCCACCATTTCTCTCTCTCCCGTCCTATTCCCCCTATCTCCCACCCTTTGTCTGGTCTCCCTCTCTGCTCCCTTTCCCCAAACGTTTCAGCATCTCTCTCTGACCCCTGGTCCCTCCTCGGTCCTCCAACCTGGTGCCAGCACAACAATAACAGCAGCTAGCATCCAACTGTCCCTTCCAGGGCCTTTTCTTTGCCAGAGTCTACCCACATAAGTTATATCAGAGAAGGCGAGACCCAGCAGAAAAAAGGCCAGAAAGGGGGTAGCCAGAGGCTAGCTGTTGTTGTCACTGCTGCTGCTAGTGCTAAGTTGGAGGAACATAGGGGAGAGATGAATGGAAAGGGATTCATTGTGAGAATGAGAATAAGGATGAGGGAGAGGAGACAGATTGAGAGATGATAGGCCTGTAAATGAGGAGGGGAGAGAGACCTGGATCAAATGTCTACAAATATCAGCAATTTTTAAAAAAGCCAAAAACTTGGTGCTACCTGCAATTTTTCTTCAACTCTGTAGATTGCAAAATGAAAATATGTTAAATTCAAGAAGCCCTAACCATAAAGCTATAGATCACTTCTCCCCTATATACACTCTCCCCCATGTATAGACACACTGAACCTCTCCTTCTACAATCTCTCCCAATCAGATTACTATCTCCTCTTCAACACTCTCTCCTACCTCAACTCATCCCCCTTCAACATTCTTTCTGTCTCTCAGCATATTTCCACACCTCCCGTACTCACATCGTGTTACTTCACCCCACCCCACATACCTTCCTCCCTACTTATTCCTTTATACCATCGCCATCAGTTCATCTCTTCTTCCACAGAATCCCCTTGCCTCTGTTGCGCTCCTCTTCCCCTCGCATCCTTATTGCATCACGTGGCTCTTGCAGTGTGCGATCAACATGGTCCTCAAAATTCTGTGATATTCTCAAGTCTCAAGTTTCCTGTATCATGCTGGTCATACTCTGCAGGAGTTGTGCAAAGCAGAAAAGCTGTTGCAGTGTTTCAACCAGGACTCTACCTCCTGACCTCAAGGCAAATTCTGTACAGGATAAGGTAAATTCTGTACACATTCTGCAATGCATAGCTGTGCAGAATTCCCCCAGGAGTAAAAGCCTCTTATGAAGTTTCTCATAAGAGGTTCATGAATAAACTGATTAGGTTGATGTTAGGACCTGAAGTGGTACACTGGATTAGAAATTGGCTTCAAACCCTTATCCATTCTCTGATTATTTCGCATATCGATTATTGCAGCTCATTATATCATGGAATAACAGAAAAGGAAATTTGTCGACTCCAATAAATCCAAAACACCGCCATCAAACTTATCTACAAAGCAAAAAAATATGACCATGTCACTCCCCTACTCCGTGAAGCCCACTGGCTATGTCTCCCACCGAACAACATATAAAATACTCCTTCTTACATTCAAAATCAAACTCACTCATACTCCATCCTTTCTAGACAAATATCTCATCCCTTATGCATCCCCCCAGGCACTTAGATCGACTGATCAGAATCTGCTGACTATTCCCTCAAACAAGGAACTTTTCTATACTTCCAACACCATCTTCTCTGCAACAGCCCCTGTTCTTTGAAATGCTCTATCATCATTTCTTCACCTCGAAATCTCCCTTAACAAATTCAAAACAAAACTTAAAACCTTCCTATTTCAGGACGCTTTCCAAACTACAATATAAGACCCTTCCCAATTACACCTAACGATGAATGAGAACCACTTTTAAGAAGCGACATACCCTTCCTCTTCATCCTTCCCACCCCTCTCTTTACCACCCTTTTATTCTTTTTTTTAAACTTCAATGTAATTTAAAACTTTCCCTTTCCCCACTCCTTGTTTCATTCTGTCTATGTCTCATCCATGGTAACTGCCCCATTCTACTTTTATTTTGATTTAAACTTTTAGCATTGTAAACCGACCACATACATGTCGATGGTCGGTATATCAAACTATAAATAAACTTAGAAAGTTGGAAACTTGTTGACATATAACAGAGAGTGATGCTGAATGAAAGTCACTTGACAGAAAGAAAGGCAATTAGCACCAAAACTCTGGTATCACTGCTGGGGTCAATTTTATTCAATGCCGTTGTACACAACACTGCTGAAGAGTTAGACGGAATAGTTGGGGCTTTTTTTGTGGATGACACAAAGATTGGCAACAAAATGGACACCTCAGAAAGAATAAACATGAGAAGTGATCTACAAAAACTTAATGTGAAAAAGTGAAAAGTGATGCACTTGGAGTGTAGAAATCCAAAGGTGCTGTATGCAATAGGGGTCAAAAGGCTGGTATGCAAGGACCAGGAGAGAAACCTTGGGGTAATAGTGTCCAAGGATCTCAAGGTGGCAAAACAATGTGGCAAGATACTGGCCAAAGCCAGAGAGATGCTAGGCTCTATACAGAGAGACATAAACAGAAGAAGAAAAGTGTGGTTAATGCCTCTGTACAAGTCATTGGTGAGGCCCCATCTGGGAGTAGTGTATTTAGTTTTGGAGACTATATCGTATTAAAGTCGTAAAAGACTTGAAGCTGTTCAAAGGAAGGTGATAAAAATATTATGGGATCTGTGCCAAAAAGATATATAAGAAGAGACTTAGAGATCTGAACATGTATGCACCCTAGAAGAAAAGGATGATGAGGAGAATTGATTCCGATGTTTAATATACGAGAAGTATACAAATCTTTTTCAGAGACAGGGACACTGTAGACCGTCCTAGAGGATATGAACTGAAATTGCAAGGAGATAAATTTAAGAGTAGCAAGAAAATATTTTTTCATGGAAAGGGTGGTAGATGCCTCAAATACTCTCCTGATGGAAGTGGTGGGGAAAAACAATGATGGAATTCAAAAATGTGTGGGTAAACAAAGAGGATCCCTGTATAGCAAGAGGATAGAATCAAAACAAAACTTAAAAGTAACCAGTACGGTGCAGTAGTTACAACTCTAGCTACTTTACTGGGCAGACTAGCTGGACCACAGTGATCTTTATGTGATGTCATTTACTATATTACTACTTCCCAGTGGGTATAAATATCAGCAGGTTCTTTATAGGTGTGGTTTCAGTTATTTTTAGGGCCAATTTCTATAGACTCTCAACCTGTTATCAAATAGTTGCTAGATTAGGTGAGCTTGGTATTTCTAGAGTACTGTTAAAATAGTTTCAGGGTTTCTTGTCAAATAAGAGAAACGACGTGAAGATGAAAGGAAGATTTTCTTTCACTTGGCAACTTCCCTATGGAGCCAATCTGGGCTCACCTTTATCACCTAAACCAGTGGTTCTTAAACCTTTCCTGGAAGACCCCCCAGCCAGTTGGGTTTTCAAGATATCTCTAATGAATATGCAAAACTCACTCATGCATATTCATTAGGTATATCTTGAAAACCCAACTAGCTAGGGGCCCATCCCAGGACAGGTTTAAGAATCACTGACCTATACAGTTCAACATCTTTATGAACTCATTCAGTCTAATTTCACTGGAGAAAGATCAAATATCTGGTTCAATCATTTTCAACTATTTCCAATTGCATTGACAAAATTAAACAATGGGCTGCATCTTGGCCATTAAAACTAAATAATAACAAAACAAAGATACTCTGGTTGGGTAAATGTAAGGATACTAGATGCTTCAGAGGGTATTTTTCTGTGTTCAAAAGTTTTATTGCATTTTGTAAAACAAATTGCAAATAAACCCAAGTTCAGTAATAAGGAAGAGTAAAAATCATATAACTCAAATAGTACAAATAAAATAGTATAAGGTAAAATAAAGAACAATAGCATTGTTTGTCTGTTCAGTGGTAGACAAGTGGATATCAACAAAGCAACCAAAGCATCTAGCTAGTCAATTTGACTGAGGTGCCTAAACTGAGCCATCTATGAAAGGCCGCAATAATTTTCCAAGGGCTGCCAGGTAGATTTAAATGTGGCAGTTGTCCCTTTTATCTCTGCTGCCACATGGTCGAATTTGGCAAGACACAAACCAAGTTCCACCAGTCAGGGATGAAGGATTTTCCCAATTAGTTAGGATAGTTTTGATTGTAATCATTAGCAAAACTTTCAGCATGCGAGCTGAGGAATCATCTGAGATTGAAGACCATATCTATCAAATAAAATTATTGCCAGAGAAAGATTTTCAGAGATATTAAGGATTTTACATAAAGTGTCCCATGTGGTCGAATGTGCCAGTGGCAGAGTGACAAGACCAGCACTTTTTGGTTTCAGTATTCAATGATTTAGACATTTGGGACAATTTGTAAGAGGTTCAGAATGCCTTGTTTAGAAAAAAAAAATGCCAATTGTGTTATCGCTGATGACTGCAATGTTTTGAGACTCAGTCCAAATCTGGTTTCAAGTATTATTATCAAGATGTGAAGTGGTGTCTTCAGCCCAAATGGTTTGTAAACCAACAAGCAAGTGAGATTTGTGGTTCTGCAGGATCTTATACCATTTGGTGGCCTCATGTTTGGAAGATGATAATCTGTCACATTCAATCAATAATGCCAGTTTATCTGTGCTGATGGTAGATTTGCGAAGTAAAGCACTAATGGAAGTACAAAGTTGTAGCCATCTATAATGTTGATTGGAAGGGATGTTATAGCGCTCACAGATTTCTGAAAATGGAATCCAAGTAGATTTTCATAAAGTTGACTAATACTCCAGAGGCCAGTAACACTCCAAGTTAGACAATATATGGGATTTTTTTGTATTAGAATTCTTTGATTGTTCCTTATAGGCACTGAAGTAGTTTCATTCCATCATAGTTTGAGTGTATTGTCTACCTCCTGTGTAGCCAATATCATGGATGATATCACTTCATTAGTAGTCAGATGTCCTGTTTTACCAGAGAAGGTGATCAAGTCCAGTGGTGTGTTATAAGATAACCATATTTCAATTTCAAGCCATTTAGGTAAGGTTTGTGAGCATTTAAGACAAATCCACTTAGAGCCCTGATGCATAATGAAAGCAGTGTAATAGTCAAAGAAACTTGGGAAATTAATTCCTCTACAGGTTTTATGATGCATGAGTTTCTTTATGCTAATGCGTGGTGTCTTGTTGTTGCAGAGAAATGTCAATAATCTCTCCATTTTCATATAAGCAGATGTTTATAAATAGACAGGTAACATGCTTAAGGTATAATTCACCACTGGAGTGACCATCATCTTTGATGGTCTCCAGATGTTCCCACCAGGACAATTTTAATGAGGAGCATTGGGCAGTTAAACGTTGGATAGAGTCCAAGATAATTGTAGTCTTGTAATCCACAGATTCATCAACAGAGGGTCCAAAATATAGACCTAGATGGTATTTGATTTTAGTAGCAGACCATTGTAATCCCAATTGTTGCATAGTAGGTCCAAATTCCAGGCAATTTAGTGACATAACCTCAGTTTTGGATAGGTTCAATTTGTATCCAGATATCTTTGAGTAATTTGCAACAAGATTAGTGATGTGTGGTACAGAGTCAGGTGAAGTGTACAGTAGAGGTCTGCACGGGAACGGGGATCGCGGGGATCCCGCGGGTCCCGCGGGGATCCCGCGGGTTCCCCCCCTGGCCCACGGGACTCCCACGGGGACGCCCCCTGGCCCACGGGACTCCCACGGGGATGCCCCCCTGACCCACGGGACTCCCACGGGGACGCCCCCTTGCCCACGGGACTCCCACGGGGATGAAAACAACCTACCTAAATTCTGGCGATGCAAGTCTGGCGTCGCGTCGGGAAATAGCCATGTTGAGCAGTGAGCTCAGCACGTACACAGATGAAAGCCTTGCTTGCTGATTGGTCCGGCGGCCCCGCCCCACCGTGCCGCCGGACCAATCAGCAAGCAAGGCTTTCATCTGTGTACGTGCTGAGCTCACTGCTCAACATGGCTATTTCCCGACGCGGGCATTAGGCTGTTTTTTGTCATTTCGGGTGGGGGATGGCAGCGGCAGCAGCAGCCTGAAAAAGAAATCATCCTGGCCGGGTTCGGTGTCATGCTCCGGAGCTTCTACAGCCTTCCTATCTCCCTCTCCCTTCTACCTGCGGCTCTCTTCGGCAACTTAGCAGCAACGATCGACACAAGCTTCTGGCGTCGGGGCCTACCCTCTGCGAGTCCCGCTTGTTTCAACTTCCTTTTTCCACAAAGGTGGGACTCGTAGAGGGAAGGCCTCGATGTCGGCAGCTTGTCTTGATCACCGCTGCTGACGAGTTGCTTAAGAGAGCCGCGGAGCAGGGGGGTGTTGCCAGGTGCAGGTAGAAGGGAGAGGGCCAGATGCAGGACTCGTGGGTGAGGGAGGAGAAGAGAGAGGGGAGAGAAACAAAAGGAAATATTTCATACTGGGCTGGGCCGGAGTGAAGAGAGGGTGGAAAGATTCTGGCTACAGGGTGCATTAACAAAGGAAAAAGGGGGAAAGCTGAAAATGGAGATAGTGACACAAAGAAGAGAAAGGGTAAGCAGGACCTTCTGAATAAGGATAGAGATACAGAGGGGACATGAAGAGGAGGTGAAATAGAGACATAGAAGTAATGCTGAAAAAGTGTGTGTGGGGGGGGGAGATAAAGACATTGAAAGGGCAAATGGTGAATATGGGGTAAAGACAAGGACAGAGACAAATGAAGATTCTGAAAAAGTGGTGAGATAGGGATATAGGTGAGATGGACACAAAGAAGGGTGATGCTGGAAAATAGGTGGAATGGTAATTCTGACAGACACAGAAGGGAAATGCTGGATCAAGGAGAGATGGGGCTCAGGCTGGATGGAATGAGGAGAAATGCCTTGTTGGCCCGGAACTTCCTCTCCTACGTCAGAATTGACGTCAGGGAGCGGAATGCTGGTCAGCGCGACGCTTCTGCAGGGAAAGCTTGGGACAGCGGTGGCTTGGGGACTATTCCCCGATGGCGGTGGCAGCAAACCGAGTGGCTTGGGGGAGGGCACGGAGAAAGAAAGAAAGGGGGCAGACAGAGAGACAGAAAGAAGGGGGAACAGGGAGACAGAAAGAAAAAGTTGGGGGAGAGAATGAGGTCTGGAGGAGAGGAAACATACAGGAGGCTGAAAGAAAGGAAGAAAGATTGGATGCACAGTCAGAAGAAGAAAGTGCAACCAGAGACTCATGAAATCACCAAACAGCAAAGGTAGGAAAAATGATTTTATTTTCAATTTAGTGATCAAAATGTGTCTGTTTTGAGAATTTATATCTGCAGTCTATATTTTGCACTATGGCTCCCTTTTACTAAACCGCAATATTGTTTTTTAGCGCAGGGAGCCTATGAGCATTGAGAGCAGCGCGAGGCATTCAGCGTAACTCCCTGTGCTAAAACCTACTATTGTGGTTTAGTAAAAAGGGAGGGGGTGTATTTGTCTATTTTTGTATTTTGTTACCGAGGTGACATTGCATAGAGTCATCTGCCTTGGGAAATGTATATGGCAGATATCTTTGTTTTGTGTTCAAAAGAAAAGGAAATGCATTTCTGGTTTTATTTCTACAGTGTTGAAGTACTTGTTGGCCCTTGCTGTGACTGGTGGGGATCCCCAAGCACCGCCAGCAGAGGACCTCCTCTAGAGATGGTCAGAACTCCCCTCCACCAAGCGCAGCAGTCGCTGGCAGCATCCATGAGCCACTGAGGTGCCAGCATCTGTGACTCAGGGACGCTACTGCTGCCTGCCAAGCTTGGCAAAAGGGACCCCAGGCCAACTGCAAAGGAAGTCCTCAGCTGACAGTTTGTGGGTTCTCATCAGCTGAGTATTTATATTTTATATTTACATTAGAGGTTCTGGTAGAAACCCATTTACAAAGTATGTATTCTTCCCAATTAATATTTCCAAATTAATAGTCTCTTTGCTTATTTGTAAATGGGTCTCTACCAGAGCCTTTAATTCAGTAGCATAATTAAATAAAATAACTATTTCTGAAGTTTATAGGGAAGAATGGTGACGGAGGGGATTCCTCGCGGGGACGGGTGGGGACGGAGGGGATTCCTCGCGGGGACGGGTGGGGACGGAGGGGATTCCTCGCGGGGACGGGTGGGGACGGAGGGATTCCTCACGGGGACGGGTGGGGACGGAGGGATTCCTCACGGGGACGGGTGGGGATGGGTGGGATTTTGGCGGGGACGGGTGGGGACGGGTGGGATTTCTGTCCCCGCGCAACTCTCTAGTGTACAGTAACATCATCTGCATATGCAGAGTTTGATTTCAGTATACCCTAAATTTAAACCTTTAATGGTAGCAAATGATCTGATGGCTATTAACAATGGTTAAAGTGCAATATTGAATAGAAGAGGAGAGAGGGGACAACCCTGCCTCGTACCTCTGCTAGGGCAAAATGGAGCCGAAAACATATCATTGATTATAGATTCTGGTTGAAGGCGATGTATATAACACTTTTACCATATTAATAAATTCTAGGTTAAAGCCAAACCACAACATAGCTTTTTCAGCATCCAATCCCATAGCCAACAAAGGATGTTTCATAGTTCTAGTTAATGATATTATGTTAGTAAAGATTCTTGTATTGTCACTAGATAGCCTTCCAGCCATAAACCCAGTTTGATCTGCAGCTATTAAGTTTGGGAGCATTTTTTTTTTGAGTCTTTCAGCTAGTAGTTTCGTGTAAATTTTGGTATCTACATTTATGAGTGACAGAGGCCTGTAATTTTGGACTTTGAGTGGGTCCGTGGGTCCTTACCTGCTTTTGGAAGAACAATAATTGTGGCTTCAGTAAAAGAACCATGTATGTCACCTGAGCAGATCATGTAATTAAAGAATTCAAGCATAGGGGGAAGTAACCATTTTTGAAATGTTTGATAAAACTCAACTGTTAGGCCATCTGGCCCGGGAGCCTTTTTTGGGTCATATAATCTATTGCAGATGAGATTTCTAAACTGGTTATTGGTGTGTTAAGAAGTAGATCATCATCATATGATAAGGCATTATGTAGCAAATCTTTGAAAAAGGTACTGGAGGAAAGCTGTTCATCTATTTCAGAAGAATATAATTTTTCATAATAATCATGAAATTGGGTCAGGATATTTGTATTGTCCAAAATGACTATCATTGTCATCTTTGATGGCTGAAATATTAGTCTTATTGAATTTTCCTTTTAGATATGCAGCCATTTGGTGTCCACATTTGTTATTGTCAGCATAATATTTAGCATGCTGCATGAAAACTTGAGAAGCAGCCTGCTTACTTAATTGTAAATTATACTGAAAATGGAGATTTTGTAATCTTTTTAATATGTCTATGTCCAAAGGGTTTAAATGGTGTAGGGTTTCTAACTGTTTTATTTTAAGTTCAGAGTCAGTACGTTCTTGCATGTCTCTCTTTTTTATAAATGCAGAGCAGGAGATAATTATGCCATGGATATATGCCTTAAAGGCATCCCATATGGAGATCCAACTGGAGTCTGTGGGCCTGTTGTTTCTGAAGTATTCCTGAATAGCTTTAATGATATGAGTTTGGAAATTCATATCCTGTAATAAAGTGGCATTAAATTGCCATTGTTTCTGTGATCTTTCTTTGTATAATATATTCAAATTCAAGAGTACTGGTGCATGATAAGAAACGCTAATTTCTATTATGTCAGCACGAATAACGGATTTGACTAAGGAGTGACTAATAAGGAAGTAGTCCATCCGTGAGTATGATGTATGAGGAGTCGAGTAAAAGGTATAGTTGCGATCCTCAAAATGAGTGATACGCCAGTTTGAATTGAGCAATAATGTCATGCAATTTGAACTGTGTTTTAGTTTTCCTTTATTTAAAATTGGATTTCTTGTCTTTGAAGGGATCCTGGATGATATTAAAATCTTCCCCGATAATACATGGCACGGAGTTACTGCTATTGAAATGATCTGCTATTTCATCAAAAAAATGTACAATTATCAACATTAGGGCAATATAAGTTCAAAAACATAATCTCAAGGCCTTTAATATCTGGGATTGCTTGCACCCATCTCCCTATCATATCAGTGACATGATATTATTCTAACATTCTGGAGATTCTAATAAGCAACACCACGCCATTTTTATTTTTATTTTTTTTATATCTATGGCTGCAAAGAAAAGAGGGGTGTTTGCCCAATTTGGGGAAAAGTTTTGTGAGGCTATGGAATCCAAGTGAGTCTCTTGTAGGAAAATGAATACTGAACAGGCAAAAAACCAGCACAACAAATATGAACATTGGTGCACATAACTGGAGATAAACACGGGTCAGTGAGACCATAGGTTATACAGAATCGGAGCAATGCAGCAAAACACACTTTGTAGTAAATAACATCAATATGTCAGAGAAAAATGAGGAAACATTCCTGAGAAACCTAACAACTAGATTTCTGGCAAGCAACAACAGACATGATAATGATCATCTTTTACATGCATAATATAAGAATGTGTGAGTGATTTAAACTAAAGTTAGCATTACCTATATTCTTGTAGGGAAAGAATACAGCGATACTTATCAAGTGCAATCAATTCTAACTTCTCTAAATAATCTGCCAGTTCCATGAGTCGTGGTGTTATAGGTAACTCTTAAACGTGCAGAGTACATCATTTTGAATTTGGCCCCTAGTTGCATTAGCTTTGGTCGGTATTCCAAGAGTTGTTTTTGCATTTTCGCTGTTTCCCACATCAGGTACAAATAAAATGTGACCTTCAAACTTGACTGGAGCCTTGACACATACTTGTTGCATGACTTCTAGCACTTGATCGTATCGCAGCAATTTCACTACAGTAGGTCTGGGGTATTTTTTGTTAACAATGGTTTGTGTCTCTTTTGATTTCAAAGGGATAGTCAAAAGTTAAATCCAAGATCTTGATTGTTTTGGTGCACCCTGTTGTTTGTGTCTTCAAGTTGTGCTTCTAGCTGTGCAATTCTTTTAGTCTGCCTCTGAAGATTTTGGACCTCCGGGTTGATCCTTCACAGAGGCCTAAAAGACCCAACCCCCCCTCCCCCTCCACCCTGAAAAGTTCAGGAGAGAACTTCTGGCTCTATGGGACAAAAGATTTTTAATGTTTTCTCTGCCGTCATAACTTTCAGAGCTACCTCGTCGGTTTTAGTTTTTGAAGCGGTAAGGTCATTTTTAAATATAGAAATCTCTACTTTTATATCTTCTACGTCCTGCTTCATGTTAACCATAAGGGAGCGCATGGCACACATCTCTTCGAGTATGACCTGAGACGTGTCATCGTCAGTCTTGTTTGTTGCCAATTTTTGAGGAGAAAGTGGCTCGAGACTACTTCTTTTAACAGGTTTGTTAGTTGTCATGTTTTAACAATACAAATCCTGATTTAGATCAGCGGTCAGGTTCAAGCAAGATGATGAAACTTTGATTCTTGATTGGTGTTTTGCCGGAGCTCTGAATCTATACGTCCATTACTGACGGTGCTTACTAGCACCCCCACAAAGGGCCATGTTTGATAGAATGTTTAAGTCTGACTTTGAATGTTTTGAAAAAACGTCCAAAAATCGGGTGGAGTAAATGTCCATGTTCAAACCCACAAAACTTTTTTTTTCCCGAAAATGGTCCAGCTAGATGTCTATTTTTATTTTTATATTTTTGCCATTATAAAAAAAAAACCTCATCCAAAACAAGCCATTCACATGTAGGAGGAGGCCAGCATTTTTAATAGACTGGCCACAGTAGAGCACCTTAGGAGGCACCGTGGTGAACTTCACATTAGGAGTGTCAGGTACATGTCTCACCATAACCCCTATACATTATATGGCGAGCCCTCCAAAACTCCCCCCAAACCTACTGTACCCACCTGTCTACCACTCCAATAGCTCTTATGCCTACAGGGGTCACCTATATTGCAGTACAGTGGTTTTTTGCTGGGCTCACACTTTCTACCACAAATGTACTAGTTAGGGTGGCATTTGGGCCTGAGTCCCCTTCTCTGCAGTCCACTGCACTGCCCACCAAGCTGTTCCAGAGACCTGCTTGAAGCTCTACTAGGACTGGCCATAGTATCTGCCGCTGTCAGAGGCAGATATGTATGGTTTCATGCAGATATTTTGGGGTGGGTGGGATGGGATCAGTGACGAGGGAGTATATGGGGGCCATATTATCATCCCTCCAGAGGTCATCTGATAAGTTTGGGTACCTTTTTGGCTCTTATTCGTTTTAAAACCAGGTCTAGCCCAAAACATCCAAATTGTGCCCTGGATGTTTTATAAAATGTTTATTGCTGTAAAACATGCAAGTGCTAAGCCTGCCCAAAACATGCCTCTGACATGACCCCTTATGACTTAGACATACTGGAGACAAAATGACCAGAAAGATGTCTAAAATGTCAGTTTTGAAAATGACCACTCAGATGTTTTACTAGTAAGATGTCCAAGTGCTGGTTTATGTCATCTTTTGGACATCTTTCTTTTTTGAAAATGACCCCTTATGCCTTTAGGTTCAAATGAGTTTTTGATTGTGGGCTGTTCATCCAAAATTTTGGGACTAAGTTAGTCCAATAAAAAAAGGTATTTTTTTCCCTTCATGTTCAGGAATAATCTTGGATTCTTCTTTGTCTATGGAGAATCAAATAAGGCATCTTTCCAAGAAAGTATTATTTGGATTAATACAGTTAAGAACTATATGATCTTATTTGTTTGAAATTAATTTTACTTTTCTGGTACAAGACCTGATGATATTGCAGTTATATTACTGTAATGCATTATATCTTGACATTTCAGTTAAACTACAAAAAAGATTACAATTATTGCAAAACACGGCAATCTGTTTAGGGTCCGATATTCAACTGGCAACACTTAGGGCTCCTTTTACTAAGCTGCGATAGCGTTTTTATCGCACGCTAAACCCGCGCTATGCGGCTAGAACTAACGCCAGCTCAATGCTGGCATTAAGGTCTAGCGCACGCGGCAATTCAGCACGCGCTAAAACCACTATCGCAGCTTAGTAAAAGGAGCCCTTGGTGTTTTGTTCACAGCCAATGGAGTTATTCCCATATATTCAAAGCCAGGACCTGTGTGGGCTTCAGCTTTGAATATCCAATTGTTTTTTTAGCTGGTCAAGACATAGCCATTTAAATCGATATTCATCACTTAAGCAGCCAAAGGTTACCACATAAAAATAGGACAAACTTTTATGCAGTCTTATCTATGCAGTAAATATGGCTGCTTAAGGGCTCAATATCAGCCCTTAAGCATCACAATCGTGGCTTTGTTAGTCATTTTGGATTTTTTTTTTTTTTTTAATAAGTTGATTATAAATACTATGATCAGATTAGATTTATATAAACATAAAATGAAAGCACCAAAAATCCAAAGAACCAGAGGTAAGTTTATTCAACTTAGAAATTACACCCAACATTTGCACCCACATTTAGCTCAAATGAACTGCATCAGGGGTCATATGACATCAAAATGGATGCTGTTCACTCGGGCATCTGCCTTTGAATAAGAGCTTGATAATGTTGCTCTGAGAAATTGACAATTGTATATCTTAGTTTTGTTCCTCTGACTTGAATGAACAGTATTTGTTTTGCTTTTATATGGCCCATAAGTTGAATAAACTTTGTTCAATTTACTTCTGGTTCTTTGGATTCTTGGTGCTGTTCTCTTTTGTTTGTGCTACTGGTTTTATAGCACCTGCTTTTCCTTTTGTGCAATTCACATGGGCAGTGCTGTCACTTATGTGCACCATTTATAGATCACTATGGGCTCCTTTTACTAAGGTACGCTAGCGTTTTTAGCGCACGCAGCAGATTAGCGTGTGCTAACCCCGCGCTACGCAGCTAAAACTAACGCCAGCTCAATGCTGGCATTAGCATCTAGTGCACGCAGAGTTGTAGCGCGCACTATTCCACGCGTTAATGCCCTAACATAGGAGCCCTATGTTTCATGCACCTTTGCCATGTTTAGGTACCCAGAGTTATGCCAGGTCTGCTATAATTCAGGGCTCTGATATTGCACTGTAGCACTATTCTATGATGGAATTCAAGCACCCAGATGTCCCTATAGAACAGGCTCATTATTTGGCATTAGGGCATCTAACAGGATATACCTACTTATAGGATTAGTCCCATGGTTCTAAAATGTGGGAGTAGTATTTGAACAAGAATTACAAAATCATAAGTTTTCCAAACAGCATTTCACAAATGATTCTAATTCTTAAAACTTTGTAGATCTAAATGGACGTGTGCTTAAGTCAAGAAAAAAATAAACTATTCATCTCTGAGCTCGGCATAAATGCACTTCTCACAAATGGAAGCTATGAATTTTCATAGGCAATAGAGAAATACTAAAAAAAACAACTTAAGAGAATTTTAAAAACTAATTTTCTTGAGTTAATGGCTATTTGAAAACTGCCACTCTCCTTTTAGGCATAAGTACATGCCATGACTTTATGGGTAGAGCAGTGGCCTAATGATTAATGCAGTAGCCTGAGTACCTGAGGAACAAGGTTTAATTCTCACTGCAACTCCTTGTGACTCTGGCCAAATTACTTAAGCCTCCAATGCCTCAGGTACAAATAAGTACCTGTATATAATCTTCAAACTGCTTTGATTTTAACCACAGAAAGGTGGTATATCAAAATCTCATCCCTATTGTTTTACTTCCTTCTGTAGCCTTCCCTGCTTCCAAATTTGCTGCTCTAGACCAAGAGTAGGCAATTCCAGTCCTGGAGAGCCGGAGCCAGGTCAGGTTTTCAGGATATCCACAATGAATATGTATAAGATGGATTTGCATGCACTGCCTCCTTGAGATGCAAATCTATCTCATGCATATTTATTGTGGATATCCTGAAAACCTGACCTGGCTCCGGCTCTCAAGGGCCGGAATTGCCTACCCCTGCTCTAGACAATTGCCTAGTCTGCCTAATGGCTGAATTTGGCACTGGATAGAGAATGATTTTATTGACTTTGGTGTGCCAGATGGAAGAGAGGATTGTATAGCTGCTGAGTGGAGAGGAGGGGTTGGAAGAATTTCACCGAGATCTGAGTATGAGGGTGAGAAGAGAATAGGAAAGACGAAGTACGCTCAGGGACTAAGCTTTATTTGTTTTACTCAGGACCTGGGCTTACTGAGGGGACTGCGGCTGGGTAGTGGGTGTTCTGTTGACCTTTAGGTCAATTTTCAGCACAATACTGAATACTGAATGTAGTTTAGTTAGTCTAATTTTTAGATGAAAGTTTGGTCAACTAGATCCAGTTAAAATGTATCCTTTAGTTAGATAGCTAAGTCAGGGACTTGGAAAGGTTTTTTTTTTAACTTTATTTTTGCAAGTTGATCTCATAAGATTTTCTGTCTTCCCTTCACTGAGAAAAGAAAGAGGTTTTTCCTTTTGCTAATGTACTGCAAAATAATCAGGTTCAAGGTTCAACAAATGTGAAAAAGAAACAATATTATTTGCAGAGATCACTTTGTTTCCAAATCCCAGGAGCACCATGGAAAGGGAATTAAGGTGATGCAGTGCATGCACAAGCAAAGCAAAACAATACACAGGTACATCTAAGGTCACCCTGATATTTTATTGAAATGCTTCCTTTCCCTCTCCAGCAAAGGCTGTCATAGCGTCATCTCTGGATCACCTTTCACGAGGGTCAGTAGAGTTTATATATTTTACCCAGCAAAGCCTGCAATAACGCTTTTGCCCAGGAGTTGAGAATCTCTCAGGTTTCTGAGCAACAGAAGTCCAGGATTTAGACAAGGAAGGCAGAAGAGCAGCACTGGGCAATGAAGATTAGAGTAAGTTTCAAAATTACCACCTTATTTTTTCCCACCTTATGTACTCGCAAGCATATTTTTGTAAGTGCGGATTCCCTCATCAACAACATAACAGATATCATTTGACACTATCTTCCAAACTGACCTGGAAGCCAGAATAATCTTCTCTTTGAAGCTGCTTAGACTCAAAATCTATTTCTTAGATCTGATGGATCAATATATTCTATCTTGTCTTCATTATTTATCAGAATTATTAGTTAGATAGCACCATCAAGATCAGTTGCAAGCTTAAAATGCCTCCACCCACCAAAAGTTCAGAATCTAAATGTCATCATGCATGGGCTAAGTAACTTGCATCAAGTCATGCCGAGGAAACTGAGCCAGGGTCTGCAGGGCAGCAGTACTCAAAGCAGTTTAACCGAGCAGGAGCAGATAGGCAGGCACAAGCAATTTAACCAGCGTCATGCCCGGTTAAATCACTTGAGCCTGCCTATCTTCTGATAATCGACAACACTTACCAGACGGTGCCATTGAGTAACAGCACTAATTATCCTAGCACTATCAGGTGGTTGGAGTCTGGCCAGAGCCAGTTAGTGGTGATAGTCAGATGATTAACTTTATCGGCTTATCTAATCAGTTAAGAGAACACCAAGGCTCTCCTAATTTGATCCATCAAGCTAACTGTGTAACAGTCTGAATATTGGCTGGCGCCTGGTTAACTCCTAGCTGATCACTGTAACTAGATATTCAAAGCTGGAGCCTAGTCATGGCCCAGCACTGAATACTTAGTTAATTCAGCCCATCGCTGTCAGTGACTTAAAAGCCACTGGACTGTTGCAGGCTGAATATCATCCCCAGAGTTCTTAGCTGGAAACTAACAATTAGCACCAGTATTGGAGGTGCACTGATACAATATAGTAATATCAGATATATCATGCTGAAACAAACCAAAAGTCTATCAAGCCCTGAATCTAAGAGTGGCTAATTCAGATCTCTAGGATACACTGTGTAGATCCAGTTCTTGCAGTTCCTTCCCAGTAATAGTACTCCAAGGCACACTGACCAGGCTACTAAATGTTTATGGACTTCTTCTCTAGGAATTTGTCAAACCCCTTTTAAACCCAGAAATGTTAGATGCCTTAATACAGAAATTCCAAGACTGAGATCCGTGAACTCTCTTCAGGGATTCCGTGTCAATCGGGGAAGAAGTGATCATCAGTCACCCCTGTCAATGCCTGCTCCACTGTCAAGATGGCTACCAGCACATCCCGCACAGTCTTGCAAGACTGCCGCTGGAAGTCCTGGCAGCCATTCTGAATTGCAGCCAACAGGGGTATGAGCAACGCAGATCACTGCTGCCCAAACTGTTTCCTATCTCAAAATAGCTGCCAGGATCTCCAGTGGCAGTCTCGCAAGACAGCTGTGGGGGTTCTGGCAGCCAGTTTGTCAGCACAGCTGGCATGGACAGGAGTGACTGTGGATTGCTCCAGTCATTTTTAGTCCACCAACAAAACAGTAGGCCTGGGGAGCCTACATGTGGTTTTGGGAAATGGGGACTTTTCATGTTGGGGGAAAGGTGTGGTGTTTCTCAATGGGCGTGTCTTACACTTACATGAGGTAACTTACATAATACTATAAGCTGTGTGCTTAACTGTCACATTTAGTTGCACACATTTATGCCTATTACTGATAACAGCATAAGTGGATATGCCTAAGTTATCAACATTGGCTATCGTTAAGATGTCCTAATGTACTGTTAACTTGGGTTATTAGCAACTAGCTCTCATTGCATCAAATGGGGCCTGGGCTAAAATAGCATGAGTTAGTAATAAAATAACCTATCTTAATGGTAACTCACGTTTAGGGTTACCAGATGGTTCCAGAAAAAGGAAGACTGATTGAGAAATCTGGGTTCAAGTTTTCAAGTTTCAAGTTTTATTAAATTTTTGTTATGTATGCAATGTCAAAAGCTTCAATGCGTATAACATTTTAAAAAAATGGGAGGCAAAACAAAACTCTTTTATACAATTACTTTCAAATTCTATACATTCTAATACATGACTGGTACGGAAGGTGAAAGGGATGAACTACAATCTTTAAAGAAAGAAAGGAAACATTTAGGGGGGGGGGACACATATGGTGGGTAACACAAAAAGAAAAATATAAGATAAATTTATAATCTATGCATAAATCTGATTAAGATCTAAGAAATTTGGTGATTTATAAAATTATGTTGTCTATTGTTCAAATGTGTCCTTGAACAAAAAACTTTTTAAGGAACACTTGAATTTTTCTAAAGAAGAGCCCCAGCCTATCTAATCTCTCGGCGTATGGGCAGTGTTCCAGCCCCTTTACCAGTTTCGTTGCTCTCCTTTGGACTCTCTCAAGTACCGCCATGTCCTTCGTTCAGTACTGGTCGCCGCACCTCAAGAAGGACATGGCGGTACTTGAGAGAGTCCAAAGGAGAGCAACGAAACTGGTAAAGGGGCTGGAACACTGCCCATACGCCGAGAGATTAGATAGGCTGGGGCTCTTCTCTCTGGAAAAAAGGAGGCTCAGGGGAGATATGATAGAGACCTTCAAGATCATGAGGGGCATAGAGAGGGTGGATAGGACAGATTCTTCAGACTGAAGGGGACAACAAGTACGAGGGGGCATTCGGAGAAACTGAAGGGAGATAGGTTCAAAACAAATGCAAGGAAGTTTTTTTTCACCCAAAGGGTCGTGGACACATGGAATGCGCTACCGGAGGAAGTGATCAGGCAGAGTACGGTACAGGGATTCAAACAGGGATTGGACGGATTCCTGAGGGATAAAGGGATCGTGGGATACTGAGAGAGATGCTGGGATGTAACACAAGTATAGAAAGCTAACCAGGTAATGAGTATAGAAACCCAACAGGTCGTACATGTGCAAGACCGGAGGGTTAGGTCTACGATTGGAAAATAGGACTTAAATGAGAAACCAAGGTGGCAAGGGAGCCCCTTCTGGTGATGCAGACAGGTCGTGACCTGTTTGGGCCGCCGCGGGAGCGGACTGCCGGGCAGGATGGACCTATGGTCTGACCCGGCGGAGGCACTGCTTATGTTCTTATGTTCATATATTGGTAAATTGTTCCAAAGCTGGGGTGTTATAACTGAGAAAATAGTAGATCTCCTGGTCCCTATTACTTTTAATGAAGGGATAGTCAATAGATGCTGTTATGTTGATCTTAGTGCCCTGGATGGAAGTAAAACCTGGATGTCTCAATCAGTCCTTCTTTTTCTGGAGCCATATGGTAACCCTACCCACACTGATAACTGTGCCCCTTAATGTAGGCACATTAAGGCTGACTTACGCTAGCATTCGGCAAGTACTTGCTGTTGTTGAATAGAGGCTCACAGTCTGCATAAACTGGATGCCTAAATTGGAGCGCTCAGTTATAAATTTGCCCATTTACCCCCCTAATGGGTACCCAATTTCATGCTTAGCACGCAAATGTGGCACTCAAGTTATAGAATAAGGTCAGCTGCACGTGGAACAAAATAATAATGAATGTTTAAATGCAGACCTACAATAGTATTCTATAATGGCGGTTTCGTGTAGAACGGCCATTACAGAATTGATGCTTAGTGCTCAAATGCTTGGTGCCTAACTTCAGGCAACCTTTCTTGGATTTACCCCTTAATGCAGGGGTGTCAAAGTCCCTCCTCGAGGGCCGGAATCCAGTCGGGTTTTCAGGATTTCCCCAATGAATATGCATTGAAAGCAGTGCATGCAAATAGATCTCATGCAGATTCATTGGGGAAATCCTGAAAACCCGACTGGATTCTGGCCCTCGAGGACCGACTTTGACACTTGTGCCTTAATGGGTAAATCTCGATTTTAAAGGGTTAATTACCTGCTGAATGAGAGATCTGGCTTCTTCCGATACATATTCTGGTAAGTTCAGAGACGTATGGGTGTTTATTCCTGCTGGATGGCAGTCAACCAGAGCCTGAAACAATTGATCAAGAGCACTTTATAAGTGACATCATAATGTTATGCTCTAAAAAAAAAAAAAAAAAAGCACATAAATCACATCACTCAGACCCTGTTAGCTATTGCATGTAAAGAGCAAATCATTGACATACACCACTACAGAAGCCCATCAGTAAATCTTCCATGGCAAACCTGCTGATTGTGAGAAAACGGGCATACACCCACACACCAACCTGCTAATTGTATAGCACTAGCAGAAAGTCTTAGCTGGTGTTTACAAGTCAGGAGCATGGAAACTCAGAGGTGAATAAGTAGTAGCATAGTAAATGATGGCAGTAAAAGACCTGAGTGGTCCATCCAGTCTGCCCAACAGTCACGCTCATCATCAACTCATCATTAAATTCTCCTCCTTTGGAATTTCTGGGACATAGACCGTAGAAATCTACCCGGCACTGTTCTTAAATTCCAACTACTGGAATTGCCATCGAAGCCCACTTGTCATTTGCTGGCCTAGCTTACATGTAAGCTGCACACAAAGATCAGTGTCAAACTCCAAGTCTAGTGTTCAAAAAATGTGTGTTCTTTTTCATCTTTGCTCCCAGTTAAACTGGAAGGAAAGGTCACCAGAAAATATGCATGAGGTGTTTGTTTAGTGGTAATTTTATTTTTTTTTTTTTTTGTTGGCTGGAATGTTACTAATCGGTATTGTTTCTGCATTAATACCCAGTAGTTGCATTCATAATTCACAGTAGCTGTTTCGCAAGGAAGACATAAGCAAAGGCCAGAGAAGGAAGCAAGGAAGAGCACCCAGAGGCTAGGATTACAGAACAGACTGCTTTCTGCAAAAGAAGATGGAAGAAAGATTTGTTTTCTTATGATTCATATTGGTTCTCACTACCTTCCCAGAGAGGAGTTCAAAGAGGACAGCACCAAGACTCCACCAGTCGCAGGCTTCAGATTCTTCAGCTATACCGCCAATTTCTGAAAACAAGACCTTGTTCTCATCAAGATTTTTTTAAAGTACACTTTTAAAATTAACACAATATTACATACAAGCCCACCTTTCATTGGTAAAAGGGTATGAGGAGCATGCAACATGAACTTCTCTAATCTACTGGCTTCTGAAAGCCAAATACATGCCACAGTGTTTTTCTTCACCACAGAGGTCTGGAAAAAATTTGTATTTTATTTTTTAAGTTTTTGAAAAAAAAAAAATGTCAATGAATCCAAATAAAGTATTCTTCTCATGTCATGAAATTCGAATAAACCATTTACTGCCACATTATTTAAAAGCAAGTGTGCTCATTTTTTAGAAGTCAAATAATTCCCTAATCCAACTTTTTAGACTTCCTTTTTGTACATATTCTTTTGAAAGGAAAACACTGCCAAGGTGAGCTGAAGCTCTGTCCTGGCATACAGACACTGGCAACATGAAAGGTTCTTTTCATTTGTCATTAGCTCAAGAGAATGCCATGCGTATGCATGCAAAAAGAATATTCAGCATAATTCATGTGTGGGACTCAGAGAAGGCAATTTTAGAACCAGCTGCCTAAATGGATGTGGCTGATGTACATGTAAATAGTTGAGAGGCCAACCGCAACTGTTTTTTTCCAGTTTCAGATGAAACCAAAACTGCTATCAAAACTTATCGGCCAAAGCTGAAACTGAAACTGAAACCTCAATTTTGATTGTGTGAATGTGAACCAATGAGGTCCACTAGGGATTGCCAGAGCTTGCAATGAGTAACCTTCTGCTAAACACACAGATTATTACCCTCCAGTCCCAGGAACTGCAAGCACAGACCGAAAACTGGGAGAGCCATTTTAACAAGGACTTCTCTACAAGTCTGGCACATTTAGGTTCCCAAGTCAATATAGCAGAGGCATAGCCATGGGAGGGCATGGGTTCATCCAATTCTAGCTCAAGCCTACACAACAATGGTGTATACCTGACGGCCAGCATGGGATAAAAAAACTCTGCTGCCATGCACCTTCCTGGCTCCCTCCCTTCAGCAGCTAGCTTCTTTAGGCCAGCATTAGCGATAGTGATTCCTATTCGCCGCCTGCAGCTGATCTGAAAGCCTTCTCTCTGCTGCTTCCTGGTGGCAGAGAGAAGGCTTCTGGGTCAGGTGCAGGCAGCGACTGGCCCTTTGAAGAAGCTAGCTGCTGAAGGGAGGGAGGTGAGGGAGTTTTACCCAATGCCGGCCGTCAGAGCTTTTGGAGAAGCTCATTAAGGTAGACACGGTGGGGGGTAGAGGGCACGAAAGGATGGACAACAGAAGGGACAGGGGAGAGATGCTGCATGGAAGGGGGAGAGAGGAAAGATGCTGCATGGAGGGGGCAAGAGAGGGGAGAGATGCTGCAGGGAAGAGGGATGATGTTGGACATAGAATGCAAGGGAGAGAAGAAAAGAAAGAGAGATGTGGACAATGTGATAGATGGAGGTATAAAAAGAGAGGGAGAGGTTGGATATGGCAGTGGAAGGGGGAAAGAGATGGTGGATAATGAGAGAGATGCACAGGGGGGGGAGGGGAGAGAGATGCACAGGAGGGGGAGGGGAGAAAGATGGAAATGCTGGATCAAGGGATAGAAGAGACTGAAGGCGAAATGCAGCATAACGGGAGGGAGAAATGCTGGACCATTTTGGGACAAGAAGGAAGAGAAAAAGGACAGGAAGATGCTGGAGGGCGAAATGAAAGGAACAGGGAGATATCAGACTATCAGGGAGGGAAGAAAGAGGAAGCAGATGCTGACCTAGAAGGGCGGTAGAGGAAGATGCTGGGTATAGTGGGAGAGGTTGCTTGGGGGGGGAGAGAAAAGAATGAGAGAAGGATAGTGATTACAAGGAATAATAGTTGGTTAAAGATGAAAAGGTATAGAAGGCTGAGGAAGGAGTGGGAATGGGAAAGCTAATAGGTGAGAATAGGAGATAGTATTTGATAGGTAGCTGAAAAGAATAAAGAAGTTTCCAAGTTTATTTATGGTTCGATATACCAACCGTCAAGCAAATATCTGGACAGTTTACAATTGCTAAAATAAGAGGGTTAAAAAAGAGTGAGAAAGGGTAATTTTGAGTGAATAGAGAGCAATAAAGAAAAATGGTTTTAAGAATCAGGTGTAGTGAAGGAATGAAACAAGAAGAGAAAACAAAAATGGACAGCAGCCACTTGAAGTATAAGTAGCAGAGAGAAGACAGGAAAGCAGAAAAGAGAAAATGACACTAACATTATAGAAAAATAAAATGTCCAGACAACAAAAGTAGAAAAGGGCATTTAATTTTAATTTATTAACTTAAATATGTTAGCTTTTGGAAATGTACCTAGCAGATGTCTTTGTACTGTATTCACTAGAAAACAAAATGAATTTCCCTTTCTATTTCTCCACTGTTGCAGTATATGCTGTTTAACTTTTAAGAAGAACATAAGAATAGCCTTACTTGGTCAGACCAATGGTCCATCAAGCCCAGTAGCCCATTCTCACGGTGGCCAATCCAGGTCACTAGTACCTAGCCAAAACCCAAGGTGTAGCAATATTCCATGCTACCAATACAGGGCAAGCAGTGGCTTCCCCCATGTCTTTCTCAATTACAGACTATGGACTTTTCCTCCAGGAACATGTCCAAACTTTTCTTAAAACCAGCTACGCTAAACGCTCTTACCACATCCTCTGGCAATGCGTTTCAGAGCTTAACTATTCTCTGAGTGAAAAAATTTCCTCCTATTGGTTTTAAAAATATTTCCCTGTAACTTCATCGAGTTCCCCTAGTCTTTGTAATTTTTGATGGAGTGAAAAATCGATCTACTTGTACCCATTCTACTCTACTCCGGATTTTGCAGATTTCAATCATATCTCCCCTCAGCCATCTCTTTTCCAAGCTCAAGAACCTTGTTTTAGTCTTTCCTCATATGAAAGGAGTTCCATCCCTTTTACCATCTTGGTCGCTCTTCTTTGAACCTTTTCTAGTGACACTATATCTTTCTTGAGATAAGGAGACCAGAATTGAATGCAATACTCCAGATGAGATCGCACCATTGAGCGATACAGGGGCATTATAATATTCTTAGTCTTGTTAACCATCCCTCCTTTAATAATTCCTAGCATCCTGTTTGCGTTTTTGGCCACTGCTGCACATTGAGTGGAAGGTTTCATCGTATTGTCTACAATGATACCCAGATCCTTTTCTTGGGCGCTAATCTCCAAGGTGGACCCTAGCATCCGGTAACTATGATTCAAGGCGTCAACAAGCATGTTTTTACATTCAAAGGCAGTGTATATTGAATTGGCACCACAGCTGTAGAACATCCCAAGGTTAGGTCGGATAATAATCTCTTCAAGTGCCAACAGTTAGCGAGAAGATAGATCGGCATCTGCCAAATGGAGAAATGCCAGGACAGAAAGGACGGAGACCCGCACCTGTTGCGGCAGATCCTGCATGTAGTGAGCCAGAGAGGTGATTTACATGGCCGCTGGAGCATAGAGAAACAGTGGAGGGTATACTAAATGTAAACCACAAAAAACAAAACAGGTACCGGGGGGAGAGGGGGTGTTATTTGCTTCATAGATGCACCCTTAATTCCACCCACTTTTTTTTTTTTGTGGGGGGAAGTGCATCTTATGGAGCAAAAAATACGGTAACTCAAGTTGTTTATTTTTTGTTTTGTTTAGTTGGGTTTTTTTTCTTTTTGCTTGTAACCCGAGTCTCCAATGGCTTGACTCAAATCCTACCCAGGTCTGTTACTCTTTTCTTTCAGTCCCAATTTACTTAGTCCATTTTGGACTGTTATAAATAATGACACATTTATACCAACATTAGACAATAACTCAATTATAATTTGTCATTTACCCTCCCCCCATTTCCTTTTACAAAACTGCAAAAGCAGTTTTTATCGCAGGCTGGCGAGCTGAATGCTCTGCGCTGCTACCGACACTCTTAAGAGTTCCTATGAGTTTCTGGAGCAGCGCAGAGCATTCAGCACATCAGCCTGTGCCAAAAACCGCTTCTACAGTTTTGTAAAAGGGGGGGTTAGACAGTAATCACGTGCAAACAGGAGAAAAAAAAAGTCCTATGCTTCTAAGTTACAAAGAATCCCCCAATTCTTGTTTAAGTTATGCAAACTTATAACTTATGGCAAACAGGAATTATGACACTATCAAAGAGAGGGTGACTGCTTATGTTTTAAAATGCACCTATTTAGCTTCACTTGCTTTGTTCCCTCCTCCACCTACATCAAAACATGTTGCTCCACAGGTACTTATGTATGTTTCTTTATGAAACTTATTTTTAGAGTTGCATAATGGCCTCTCTGGTGGTTCAATTATCTGTCTGTACAAATCGAGTTAGTTATTGGAAATTTCTTTCAAAAAATACCAAGGCACATGAACCTGATAAAAAGGATATTACAGCATGTGGGGCAGGTGGATAAGGCTCTGAGGACAAATCTGTGATAAGAGATCCCCAGGAGTGGGCAGCGGGAGCAAAGGGCTGTTTAAACAAAGATGAATCATTTTCATCCTAGCCCAGTGACAGCATTTTCCCTTTTCTACTTTTACAGTCTTTTACAGTCCTTTTATTTATTTTGAAAACACGGTGAACACATTCATTCTTTCACGGGCACAATCCACATTAGATTACAAATGCAATGTGAAAACTCTATTGAGTTGTATTTTTTTGCTGGTGATATTATTCATCTGTTCCCCAGGCCTGAACATTTCTCTTGGCAAAAAGTACAAAGTCGATGTTGTACACAGTGTCGCTGACTATATTCGGCATGAGAGCAATTTATAATTCTCCATTTCCTGTGTGGCTCAGGTGAAACAAATTTTGAGTTATCGTGGGTGCACAGCTCTGATTAGGTCTGGATATTAATCATAATATGCAGAGGCAGAACTTTTAAAGTGTCAGCATACTGTTTCCATGTCTTACCTTATTTCTTTCACTTAAGTCTTTGCTTACCACATATTAGAGAATTTCAGGGACTTTCATAATTTCTTTAGTATGTAATGAAGAGGCATTACCACACTTCTGAAGCGGCACATATGTCCAAGTATAAGAGCATAATTTTTTTACAAAAGAAAATAATTAAAATAAAGCACTTTTTCTCCACTTCAGCTAACAGTTCTTATCTGACCTGTGACTAAAGCCAGTGGCAGGCACTCTGGTTGTGGCAGATGACTAATGGTAGATCACCACCTGCTGGTGAGCTGGGGCAAATAGCATTTTGGTTAAAAGTGTATTCAAAGCAACTTTAAATACCTTTTCTCACTATAAAATTAATCTGATTTCTTAAAATAGATTTTGGAGGAGAACATTAGAATTTCTAACATGCTAAAGATATGAAACATGTTTAACTACACTAAAACAAAAGCCAGCAAATTCAGAGCTACAGGTGCATGAATGCAGCACAAACAATTTTATGTCGCATCAGTCCATTATATTTAATTATTTTAGGTATTTATATACTGCCTATCAAAGTTATCTAAGTGGTTTACAATCAGGTATTCAAGCATTTCCCCTATCTGAACTGGTGGGCTCACCATCTATCTAACCTACCTGGGGCAATGGAGGATTGTGTGACTTACCCAGGGTCACAAGGAGCAGTGCTGGATTTGAACCCACAAACTCAGGGTGCTGAAGCTGTAGCTCTAACTACTACACAAAATTGCAAACATTTTCAATTTCAGATACCAGAAGAATATAGAAACCTGACTGACATGCCACACACCGGGCATCATGGCCTCCCAGAAGCTATTACACAATGTGGTCGGACTTAAGCTTGGGAATAAAATAAGTTTCTGGTTTAAGAACGTATGATTTATTCAGATGGGTACTAAACTGTATGATAATACTCCACAATGCCGTCATACAAAATGACCAGGTCAGCAGGGCGTCCACTGCAATGAAACTGTGACTACTAACTAGATTTAGTGCAGTATTTCCTAAACTTTTCAAATATAAGGCATATGTGACTAACTCTGGCTAAAGTCACCAGAAACAAAAAATGAGCTTTTAATTTGTAATGCAACAGTTGAAACCCCATCCTTTTATGTATAAAAAAAAAAAAAAAAAAGTTACAAAAGTTCAAATGTAGCTTTTTCAGACTGCTTATGGATCCTTGACATGAAAAAACATCAGCCATTCTCAATATTTTGGATCCTCTACTTTATTCACTATTTCCCGAAGACAGTCACATATTAATGTCCTTAAATATAAAGTACAGCACACTAGCCTTCATATGTAGCTGGCAATGTGAGCATCAGAGACCATAAGAAAATCTAGATAAGAAGTAAGTCCCAGAAGATAACTCAAGAAAGGCAGCATAACAGGGAGAGAATGAGAGGATGCTGTGTGCATTGTGAGCACTGGTTATCAGAACCTTACATGCTGTCTGTTCATTTCTACACTTTAGGATTCATGCTGTATCTGGGAAGAAGCGAGCCATGTGCTCAGAAAGAGCCTCCTGCACGTTGGTCTAGAAGATGGATTTGTATGCACTGCCTCCTTGAGATGCAAATCTATCTCATGCATATTTATTGTGGATATCCTGAAAACCTGACCTGGCTCTGGCTCTCGAGGACCGGAATTGCCTACCCCTGGTCTAGACCTGAGCATAAAACAATGGTGTCATTTCCCATGACACACCTAATGAAATCTGAAGGCACATTGCTTGGGAGAGATTGGGTTAGTGGATGTTGGAATCACCTGCCAGATGTGACAGCAACCAGGGCAGTGAAGAACTCAGGCAAGCTTGGTGGTAAGAAAGGAGATCTAATCTAATTTCGGTAGTCTTATATTCCACTATTTTTCAATTCAGATTCAGAGTGGGTCACAAGAAGAACCCTACGTTAAGGGGAACACATATACTTAATTATTGTACAAAGAGATAAAATATCAAGAATAATATTTATCAAAAAAGTAGGTCTTCAAAACTTTACAAAAAATAATATACAAATTCAGGCTTCTTATTTCTAAAGGAAGATGTTGCATGTCTGAACTGCCTGATAAGAAAAACAATCATAGCAGTTGACCCTTCCTAATTACTCTAAAAATTGTTGGAAACTGATTTAAAGCTACAGTTACTCTGTGTAGTAATAAAACTATCTGGAATACATAAAAGAGATGTTAATTGTTTTGGAGCATTACCATATAAAGCCTTATGTATTAGACATGATACCTTAAACTTAATCCTATATCTAATTGGAAGCCAGTGCCATTTGCGCAAAAGAGATGAAGCCCTTTCAAATCTTCTAACCGAAAAGATTAGTCTAGCAGTTGTATTTTGAAACAACTGTAATTTCAGATGCTTCATAGTTAATAGAATGGCAGTAATTCAAATATGGCAATAATATTAACTGGCAAAATACTCAAAAATTGGATTGTGACAAGATAGATCTTATAACTCTCAGTTTAGTTAGTTTGTGAGCCTTCGGGACAGTAAGGGAATTTCTAAGTACCTTTCTTACTTATAATTTTAATGTATATTTTCTGTAAACAGCTTAGAACTTAACGGATGTAGCGGTATACAGTGGTGCCTCACACAACGAACTTAATCGGTTCCAGGAGCAAGTTTGTTATGTGAAACGTTCGTTATGTGAAACGCGTTTTCCCATAGGAATACATGTAAAAAAAAATAATTCGTTCTGCAGCATAAAATATGCTAAGATGACATAAAAAAGATAAATTTTTTGTTATTATTTTTATTTAGATACATCTAAAAACATACATCTCCCTGTCCTTTTACTTCCACTATCTTCCTATCCCATCTCTATTCCCTTTTGTCCCTCTCCCCATGATCAATCATCTCACCACCTCTCTCTGCCCTCACCCTCAGGGTTCAAGATTGCTTCCACTCTTTTTCCTGTTGTTCTCTCTGCCTGTCACCCTATGATTTAGCATCCCTTCTGCCCTTGTCCAATATTTCCCCTTCTCTCCCTCCCTCTCATCCCCTGCTCCAACATGTGCTTTCAGCGGCCTTCTCCCCCCTTAAGCGTCTTTCCTTCTCCACTCCACCTTTCCTCCCTCCCTGCCTCCACCTTTGTGGCGCTTTTGCACCCGACCGACAACAGAACAGGCCCGGTCGGACAAATCTCCCTGTCCTGTAGCCGCGAATCTAAATTACCTTCTTACAGCAGCTGGATTATTGAAGCTGCTGTAAGAGGTAATTTAGATTCGTGGCTACAGGGCAGGGAGGTTTGTCGGCCGGGCCTGTTGTCGGTCGATCGGGGGACCTGACCAGCTGTGCACATTCTTCGGGGCGGACCACCCCCTCCCCCCTCTTTCGTTCGCCATTGCCTTCTTCCTACCTGCCCTGCCGCAGCCGCACACAGCCGAAAGGAAGTCTTCCTGATGTCAGCGCTGACGTCGGAGGAAGGGAGGGCTTTGCTCAAGCCCTCCCTCCGACGTCAGCGCTGACATCGGGAAGATTTCCGTTCGGCTGTGTGCTGCGACAGGGCAGGTAAGGAGAAGGAGACTACCCTCGCGGCTCGACCAACCCTGCTGCGATCCAACCCCGCAGGAACCCCGGACTTCGTTGTGTGAAACGAAGTCCGTTGTACGAATCAAGACATAAAGTTCGTTGTGCGCAGCGTTCGCTGTGCGAGGCGTTCGCTGTGCGAGGCACCACTGTATAAGAAATAAATTACATTACATTACATTACATTGTTGAAGACGAAATTGAGAGCATTCTCATATGATGATTTAATTCCAAATCAGAATCTAGGATTACACCTAAGATTCTAGATGCATTATCTATTCTCAAAACGTCACCAGATATTAACTTTACTTCATTCGTACAGACACTCTCGTAATTTACAAAACCAATAAGATTCATCTTAGCTGTATTCAATTTTAAAAAGTTTTTCCTAGCCCAACTTTGCCTATAACTTGACTGATTTATTCAAGAACATTTATAGTCACTTTCATAAGTGGATAAAGTAGAAATATGTCATCTGCACAAGTATATCCTATGTAGCCTAAATTTGAAAAGATTTTTCCTAATTCCCTCATATATTTGTTAAATAAGGAAAGTGATAAGCTCTTATGAACATTTTAAAAAACTATTGAAAACCTTTCTGCTTTCAAAATTTCAAATTAGATCCTTTGCGTTCTTCACATTATAATAATAATAAGAGTTTATATACCGCAGGACCGTGAAGTTCTATGCAGTTTACAATGATTAAAAGATGTTACAACTTGAGTGGAATAAACAGAGTTAAGAGCTAGTGATTAACAAGTATAGATTAACAGTTATTTTGGAGTAAGAATTGTACAGGTCATCTGCCTAAATACTTCAGGAACAGATATGTTCTTAGGCGTTTCCTAAATTCCCCATAAGTAGTAGGCGTAAGCAATTGATCTAGATCTTTACCCCATAATGCTGCCTGATGTGAGAGAAGGCGTTGATGATGTCTTTTAAATTTACATCCTCTAACTGGAGGGGAAACAAAGTTCAAGTGTGAGCTTCTCTTATGTCTGTTGGCTGAGAAAGAGAAAAGGTCAGTTATATATTTAGGGGCTAGACCGAATAGTGCCTTAAAGCAAAAACAGCCAAACTTAAACTGCACACGCGCCTCCATCTGCAGCTAACGCAGTAGTCGGTAGTAAGGTGTTATATGATCGGACTTCTTCAGTCCGAAGATCAGTTTAATCGCTGCATTTTGCACCAGTTGTAATCGTCGCATGTTCTTTTGGGCAATTGCCAAATAGACGATATTACAGTAATCAAGTTGACTTAAAACGAGGGATTGTACCAGAATTCTAAAAGCTGACATGTCCAAAATATGCTCTAATGGACCGAAGCTTCCATATAACATGTTTTTTTGGTTGGGTTTTTTAAAAATATAATTTTCTGTTAACCGCATCGAACTCATGGTTATGCGGTCTAAAAATCCGCTGTTATGTTATAAGGGTGAACCTTGAAGCGTACCACATCTTGCGTTCCATATTTCAGATAATTTAGTGCCTCTTGCTACTTGATAAGTTCCTCCTTCCAAAAATCCTTTCGCCACTGAAAAACATTATCATAAATACACAATTCACTCATCCTACATCACATTAACTGATGATCACCGCATCAAATGCAGCGGAAACATCAAACCACAATACCACTGTCTTTTCCCCAGGCTTAAGCGCTCCCACACAGTTGTAACCCTCTCTAACAACAGTGTCTCCATCCTATGAAAGGCTCTAAAACCATGTTGAGTGAAACATAATACTTCAATTTGAATGACAAATGTATTCAATTAACCGATGATTCAAGCAATTTAGCAATCCACGGCACATTGGCTATTGGTCTAAAATTTTCAGGTTTAGCAAGATCTGCCCCTATTGTCTTAGGAATAGGAGTTAAAATATGCAAACTATTCTTAGAGCAGCAGCCCTCTTGTAATATTAACAAACTGTGTTAACCAGTTCACAAGATTTAGTGGGATTGTCCTCAACAAATGTAATGGACAAGAGTAAAGTGTATAATACTTTTTATTAACCTTTTCAATAACTGAGTATGTTTATATTTATTGAAAGCTTCTATACCGCTACTCATGACTAGGAAGTCAATTCAGAGCAGTTTACATGAGCTTCTGTAATGGAATAATTTGCTTATCTGTCACATATTCAGATGTGGCCCAGCATCAGTCGCCTGACACCTCATACAGCTTACCTCCAGCCAACTTGGAAAACTAGATGGGTAAACAGATCCTGATCTGATGACAACTTCCATGTTATTTCACTTTAATGTGGCTATTCATATGAATGACGAAATCATTATCACTGGCATGGTGCTATCATGTACACAGACACTGACATCAGTGGAGATTTTATGCTGTTTCAAGGCTCTCAACGCCCTGGCTAATAAGTGATAGGCCAAAGCAGTGTCATAAACAGATATAAATAGGATCCAATATTTCAAAATATCCAGGTAGCCAATCAGTAATTTTCAGCTGCGTTATCACCACCCAGGATTTTGTAAACCTCAAATCATATCCCCCCCTCAGCTGCCTTTTTTCCAAGCTGAAGAGCCCCAACCTCTTTAGTCTTTCCTCATACAAGAGGAATTCATCCCCTTTACCATTTTGGTTGCTCTATTTTGAACCTTTTCTAATTCTGCTATACTTTTTTGAGATACGGCGACCAGAATTGCGCACAATACTGAAGGTGAGATCTCACCATAGAACGATAAAGAGGCATTATAATATTCTTGGTCTTAGTTACCATCCCTTTCCTAATAATACCTAGCATCCTGTTTGCTTTTTTTTGCTGCTGTCGCACAATTTGGGTGTTGACTCCCAAGATGAACCCTAGCATAAGCTAATGGTTTGAATTATTCTTCCCAATGTACATCACTTTGCATTTGTCCACATTAAATTTTATCTGCCGTTTGGATGCCTAGTCTTCCATTTCCTAAGGTCTTCCCTATGCTTTTTCACAGTCCTCCATGTGTTTTGACAACTTTGATCAATTAATTCCATAACAGTTCATTTTTTTGCGCCACTTATCCAAAAGATCTGAACAGAGAAAGACATGCTTCTCAATATAAACTGCAACCACTAAACCGGCTGCGCACCAGTTTTAAGTTTCTCTGCTGTTCTAGGCTTTACATACGGCAGGGATAGATCTTTTTGATCTCTACATATATTTTTTGACATGAATCAATTAGTGGGTCTCTATAGAAGTTCTTTCCTACCATTAATGTGTGGAAATTAAAAGGCTAAGTAGTTTTTCTTTCATTCATTCTTTATCTATGCATGCTTGCCAATTGTTTTATTTCTGAAAAAAGCGCTAAGCACTGGATGAAATAAAACACAATATAAGAACCTAAAAGCCCAGATAAACATAAGCTACTACATACATCAAATACCACATAAATTACAACAATAAAATAAGAAGAAAAGATAGAGTTATGGTGAGAGTAGCACAAAGAGAGTCATTAAATGTTCTATAGAGGCTCTAAGATTAAAAGACATTTCAATTTCATTCCAAGAAATCAGCTTGCTTGAACCAAAGAGCTGCAGCATTCATTTAGGGGTATGTGTGTGTCTGTGTGTAAATATTCATATTAATTAAAAAATTGACCCAAAGCCGTCAACAGCAAATATACCCCAGACATAGGCAATAATTACAGCAGTAAAAATATTCAAACTGGTTCTATTAGGACACAGTATGTTTCTTACATTACAACTTAATAGGCAGCAAAAGTAATGAAGGTGGAACATATACAGGGCGTAGCTACCATCATTGAACAAGCATGGCAAAAAGCCCAGGGCTGCATAGAAGGGCATCCTGCTGTTGAACTGAAGTGCCCTGCTCCTTGTTCCTGCAATCCAACCCTCGCTCTTTCCTTTCTCCCCCACTGCAGGTCCAGATCCAGCACATCTTCCTTTCCCTCATTCTAATAGGGACATTATGGCAAAGCAAGCTACTTAACAATATGTGTTTCAATATTTTTACTGCTGTAATTATTTATCACTTATGCCTAGGGTATATTTGCTGTACATTGTTTTGGGTGAATTTATTATTTATTTTTTTTTTCAAAAAAGCAATAAATAAATCATAATTTATACCCCAGCTCTTTGGTTGGAGCAAGCAGATTTCTCAGAATGAAATTGAAATGTCTGTTAATTTTAGAGCCTCTATAGCACATTTAATGACTCTCGTTTCGCTACTCTCACCAGCAAAGTTACAGAAGAGAATGGAGTAGATACCTTACTGTTCGTAGAACATAGTGCTCATGAACAACTTGAAAAACAGAGAGTGGACAAAGCCAGGAGGACCGACAAGATTCATCACAGGATGGAATGTATGGGAGCTCAGAGAAGTGCTGATGGGTTCACTGAAAGATTTATTCAATAGATCTTCAGAGAAGGGAAAGGCTCTGTGAGATCGGAGAAGTGCAGCTGTGGCTCCTCTTCAATGTTTAACAACTTTGAGATGACTTGGGGAAATCCACTGCTTATTCCTAGGATAAGCAGCATAATCTGTTTTGCTACTTGGGATCTAGCTAGCTGCTTGGGACCTGGGTTGGCCAATGTTGGAAACAGGATACTGGGCTTGATGGACCTTCAGTTTGTCCCAGTATTGCAATTCTTATGTTCTAAGTTAAATTAACTCAAAATGCCAAGGAGTAAATCAATATTACTAAATTACTTTATCCTATCAAATACTAAGGGCTCCTTTTACAAAACTGCGATAGCGTTTTTAGCATGTGCACGCTAAAGCCGCGCTACGTGGCTAGAATTAATGCCAGCTCAATGCTGGCATTAGCGTCTAACGTGCATGCTAAAACCGTTGTCGCAGCTTCGTAAAAAGAGCCCTAAATATCACAATAGATAAAAGTTGACTCTCAATAACTTTTGTAACTAAATAAACTATTTTAAATAATGTGCGTACTAAGTTAAATTAAACCTGAACAGAGGAGGTTGCATACAATTAGAAATTGGTTAAATGACAGAAGATAGCAAGTGGTAGTAAAGGGAATTCACACAGAAGAGAAGGGTGAGTAGTGGGAATACCTCAGGGCTTGGTGTTGTTGAATACTCTGCCCTTGGAAGTAAAGAAAGCACCCATTCTTTCAGGAAAGTATTGAAAACTGAATTGTTTCAGCAATATTTTTCAGTATGATTTGGTTTTTTTTAGAAGAATGTGGTAAGCAAACAGTTGATTGTTTGATGTGGTGTGCTGTATGTCTGATTTGTTGTATTGTATATAGAAAAAAATGTTTATTGTACATATTCTAATTATGAATGCATTATTGTAACTCGCACAGAACTATAGGATGGAGCGAGTAACAATTTTTATTTTTTTTTTAATCTTTATTTTCAAACTTTAACAGTGCCAAACAATTAACTTAAATATAAACACTACAAATAAGGCACTTTAAATACACAATTAAAGCATAAAACAATCATTTCCCACCCCCCACCCCCCATAATTAATAGATGAAGACATATTATGGAATTACAATTTTATAATTAAGTAATTTTAGTAATCAAAATACATTCCCTCCCCTGACCCACCTACCCTGGATATGTAAGAAAATCAAATACATGACAGTTAGTGCGATCATCTTAAAATCTTCATGTAAACCTCCACCCCCAATAAAGGTCTGTCCTATGAACAATCCTGTTTAGTATCTTTGTAATAGATAATGCCAAATAGTTAGAAGTCAGCAATTTTGCACATGAAACAAAGGTCTGCAACAGAGAGGATACCCTTGAAGGAGTAGACCACAGGAAAAGTGATTTACAAAAACTGGAAACCTTGCCAAACTTGGCAGTTACTCTTTGATGCAAAGAATTACATTTAGGGTGCAAAAATCCAAAGAAGTTGTATGTGATGGGGTGAGAGGATGGTGTGCATGGACCAGGAAGATCTAAAGTTAGTGAAAATGACACAGCAAGATAGTGGCCCAAGTTAATATGCACCAGTGGTATGTAAAAAATTAAAACCAGAACTGAAACAAAACAGGTTTAAAAATTTTTTTTTACAAAAGTTCTGTAACAAATCAAAATAGGTTTTAAGGAACTGTTACTATAAACTCTTGAACAAAGCTCTAGAAAATGGAAATTCTCACCTCCTTTTAGAATTCTGCCATGCTGAATTCTTTTGGTGGCCCTTTAGTTTCAATCAGTAAATTAAACCGTCTTAAAGATGATTAGGCCATTCCCTTAGAACAGCAAGGAATTCTATACCATTAGGAACCATCCCATGAAATTTCCTTTAACTATCAACCATGGCATTTACTTGCATTCCCAGTAAAAGCGTGCGCTATGAACTTCAAGAGGAAATGAAAGCCACTAATCTACTTTTCAAGTGAAACATTTGAGGTGATTGATCTAACCTGGGGCACAGTACATTCTCTCCATGGCATCGCTGTCACAGGAATCTTCAACCTCACTCCACCTGCTAAAATACGTTAGCTGAATGTGTCCTAAAAACAAAACGACAGGAGAAATCAAAACATTTTTCCCTGCCATTATCTGCAGAAGTGAACTGTAATTACTCCTTTTGTAGCTAAAAACAGTATCATTAAGAATAATGGCATCATTAAGTACTAGAAGCTATTACTGCGGGTGAATTTGCTGCGCCGATAATGAAGCTCCAGACAGGAAATGAAGATACTAATTACAAGATAAAATGCCTACTCAGTTAATTGGAAGCAACAGTGAAAAAAAGAAATGCATTTGCAAAAGTTCCTGACCTCTATCGTTCAATAAGATGTTGTTTGGGTTCAAATCACGGCACACAATTCCTTCTCTATGTAAAGCATCAAGGGCGACAACAATTTCAGCTGCCCATCTTTGAATGCAGTCCTCTGGGATGAAAAACTGTGAGGCTAGTGCTAATCTTTCATCAAGATCCTGGAAAATTTGATGTATGTCCTTTTTGCCTTCTAATGTTTTGCTGCTAATGCTCTCTGCCTCTCGGCCTTCCTCTTGAACCTTGAAAAGCAGCGTGTTTGTTGGCTCCACTTTACCAAAGTCTTCCACCCGACCTGTGAATGCAAAATGTTCTTCGTTCTGAACAGAGTTAAACACTGAGCTCTGTTTCTCAGCACCAGAAAGGTGATCAGCCGCAAATAATATGCTTTCTTCTGCACCCACCAAATTTAGTGTTGAAGCTACGGTACCAGTCTTCAGTCCTTGAAAAGGAGTATCCGTATTCTGGGACACACCTTCTAAACTGGTCAGAGTGAAGGCTGTAGACTCAATAGCCTCCTCAGTAACATTGATTTGTCCTTTTGATACATTAGATAATTCTTTGCTAATAGAATGGATGGGTTCTTGCATAACTGAGTTCAAATTTTCTTCTTGTGCTTTGCATTGCTCTAAACTATGGTTGAGTTGTAAGACATCTGGAGCTTCTAATAGTTTGCTTTCCGAGATTTCAACATCATTCACAGGGAACTTGGGAGTTCCTTCTAACTGATCTGATACACCGGGCAGATTAACCAGAAGATCTGGTCTTCCTTCATCAGTAGTAACATCATCCAAACCAGCATCTTTGAAAGAAATAACAGGCACAGAGTCATTTGAACCTCTGCTTACAGTGTCATGAGTTTTGAAGTCTACTTTGTTAACTGTAGCCTCAAGACTCTCAGAACTATTATGATCTGAAAGAGGCAAAAACAGTTTTAAAGTTTCTGATTTTAAGCTGTAGAATTTCTCTCCAAAATCAAGGCCCGGGAGTTCATTGCCACTATCTTTGCTGTCTATTCTGAAAAATTCCATGGGACTATTCTTGGACTTACTCAGCGAATCAGATATTTTAGTTGGACTAAGTGTTTCCAGAGTAGTCTCACTGGTGAAGAACTTTAGATCTTGTGATGTAAGCTGAGTGCTTTCACTATCCAATATAGAATGTGATCGCTGTAGGGTTCCCAAATCTTTGGCTTCTGTGTCCTCACCTTCTAGCTTAACCAAAGGCTCCTCGCTCAAAGAATCTGGTTCAATCTTCTCCTGCCCATATTCATTGCATAATGTTAAATAGCTGGTTGTGCATTCTTCTTCTGAACTCGATCCAGAATCTATCCATTCTAGAGGGCTCTCTCTACCTTCTTCTTCCTGGGTGCTACTGTCATCCTGAGAACTTGGTGTTAAACTGTTCTTCAGTGGTAGAACTTTAAGCATGTTGCCACCGATACTGTCCTTGGATTCAATGCTACTGCTGCTGCTGCTGTTTTTTGGACTAGGAGTCAGCTGTTTCACTTGAATTTCAGTTCTGTTCAATCTTTTCTTTTCAGGGACTTCAAAGCTTTCCTCGGGGCTTCTGTTTAGAAACTTGCTAACATAAGACCACAGTTTGCCTCCTACAATCAAGAAAGAAATTAGAGGTTAAGAAAGAAAAGTAGAACTTCTTCCAACAATACTCTATAGCAGGGGTAGGGAACTCCGGTCCTCGAGAGCCGTATTCCAGTCGGGTTTTCAGGATTTCCCCAATGACTATGCATTCAAAGCAGTGCATGCAAATAGATCTCATGCATAGTCATTGGGGAAATCCTGAAAACCCGACTGGAATACAGCTCTCGAGGATCAGAGTTCCCTACCCCTGCTCTATAGACTAGGGAACATTAAAATTAGTAAGATATGGATTGTTATGTTATACTTTATGTACAGTATATTGCTGAGTTTTGATACAATGAACATATTTAATTTAACAAAAAAAAGTGAGATGGGCTGCAGCTTTATTTTGGAGGTACTGAGGTGAATGATCCATGTTTAATACAAAGACAACCAAACAAACATTTCCAGAAATGCTGTGATATATCACAAGGTACAGGTCATAATAGAAATGTTCTAGAGAGTGGCATGAATGCTGCTTCAAATATTTTAGTTAACATTCTAACAGAAGCAAAAAAAAATGTTAACTGCTAATTAGTAATTACATATAACAACACATCACCAAGTAAATTACTTACTAAAGTGACTCATTTACGCTAAATGCTACTGAATGCCACAAACATTTTATCACAAGCAGCTTCCTTGTGAAATAGAGATATGTAAATAAATATGGTATGATCTTTTTCTCTCCAGTGAAGCCAATTTGGTTCTGTTTTGAAAAAGCTCACCCCAGGGTCAGAAAGAAGAGATTGTATATGTTCATGTATGCAATTACATCTTTATGAATGACATACCAAATAATTTAAATTTTTTTCTCTTGTATTATGTAAGACAACTTAAAATCCATTAGTGGAGCATGCTAATATAGCATTGTGGCAGAAGTCTTTTTTTTCTTACATTACAGCAACATGCAACTTTCACCATGGCCTAACTCCGTGAATCTCTTCCCACGTACTTAGTCACATTATGGTGTCCTTTTGCTAAACCACGTTAAGCATTTTGCAGTAATTTGCCTGTCAGCACATGTTAATCGGTCTTCCCAATGCTCTGGCTGAATTTTTCAACCACAAAATCAATAACCTTAGATCCAACCTACCAACCTCCACAACCAACCACTTGAACTACCCAGTCGCCCAACACATTAACGAACCCAGGGTAGTCTGGAGCAACTTTTCCATCCCCACCTGGAATCAGTTCTGCAAATTCTACTCGAAATATGCTTATTCTTACTACATACTAGATAGTTGCCCACCTAACATCATGAAAGCTGCCCCAGTCACCTTCAAAGCCAAGTTACATGATTGGCTCTCCTCTCTTTTACGGTCTGGTACATTTCCCAAGGAATTAAGTCAGATACTAATCACTCCGATTATAAAAAATCCCAAGGAACCTATTAAGTTGACATCAAATTACAGACCCATTGCAAACATTCCCTTTTTCATAAAGCTGATGGAAGGCTTGGTAAACCAGGATTTAGTATCATACCTGGATAAATTCAACATACTTCATGACAACCAATCAGGTTTTCGTTCAGGGTTCAGCATGGAAACAGTCCCTGCTTCATTGTTGGATTCCCTCCTGAATCTATTCAGCCAAGGTTCTAGTGCACTAATCCTTCAGCTGAACTTGAGTAGTGCCTTCGATTTAGTCAATCATAACATCCTAACTGACTGTCTGGAATCAATTGGACTCACCGGTAATGTATTGAAATGGTTCCAAGATTTCCTGACTAAACGCTCGTACTAAGTCCATTGTGATAACAATCAATCCTCCAGCAGGGTAAACCCATGCGGAGTCCCACAGGGTTCCCCCCTATCCCCCACCCTGTTCAACATTTACCTTGCCTCATTGGCGAACCTACTGCAAAAATTAAAAATCTAATTTTACATTTACGCGGATGACATCACCATAGTCCATCCTCTAACAAACCTGACTTCCGAGACGAAGAATCATCTAGCATCAACATTAAAGCAAATTGAGTCATGGATGACCGAGTTCAAACTGAAACTCAATGCTGAAAAAACCAAATTCTTCCTGGCGAGCCCGAATGACAAAATCAAAGATACCTCTATCTCCCTGAACGGACAGGTCTTCCCAATCGTCGATTCCATAAAAATCCTGGGAGTGACGCTAGACCGTTACCTCACTCTAGACATCCACACAGAGCCACTGATCAAAAAAGGCTTCTCGACACTATGGAAACTTAGAACCATCAGAAAATTCTTCGACGCAGCTTCCTTTCGCCTACTGGTACAATCCTCCATCTTAAGCCTGCTCGATTACTGTAACATCATCTATCTGGAGTCCCTCAAAAAAAACCATTCAAAGACTCCGAATCATACAAAATTCAGCAGTACGACTGATTTTTGGCATTAAAAAATGGGACCACGTAACCCCCTACTATCAAAAACTTCATTGGCTGCCTCTAGAAGCAAGAGTGCTATTCAAATTTGCCTGCCTTTGTTTCAAATCTATTCTCGGTATGGCCCCCCTATACCTGGCCTCCCATTTTAAATTGGATTGCACCACCAGACCTTCACACAGAATTCATATGTTCAGCCACCCTATAATAAAAACCTGCCGATATAAAAGATTCCTTGACAGAACACTAGCCTTCCAAGCAAGTCAACAAAACGGTTGGCTAGGCATCATCATCAAGCACTCCTCATCCTATCTTAACTTCAGAAAACAAGTTAAAACCAACCTGTTTAACCGATTTGTAACCTAGAACTCTTAAACCTTCTCCTGAACGCTTATTCACATGTACTCGATATCCCCACATTGTGACTTTATGTAACCAAAGGCTTTGTAACTTCTTCGAATTTTTATTGTAACTACTTCGATCTCTTTGTATTGTAACTACTTCGCTGAATGTCCAGCGCCTCTTGTTGTACACCGCCTCGAACTATCATGGCTTTGGCGGTATATAAAAAATAAAATTATTATTATTATTATTTTTTCATTAATATTTCAGGAGGAGCATGTCATGGGTGGAGGATATATGTGAAAGCATTATCTAGCTAGCATATTTGCATTAACACATGCTAATTGGATAACTCAGAGTTACAAGGGAGCAATTAATGCCTCCTAAATACGAGGTGGCAAGTGCTTTCATGTGAATATTTTCGAAAGTCATGCACACTAATGGAAAAATTAAGAGTGAGACCTGCAAAAAGAAAAACTGCCCTACTTTGGGACTACTTTAGAAAAAGGCTTAGTGCGCAGAAAAGTCCCATGTTAAAATGCACTATTTATTTACCCCCTTTTATAAAACCGCGATAGCGGTTTTTAGTACAGGCCAACGTGCTGTATGCTTTGCACTGCTCCTGACGCTCATTGGAACTCTATGAGAGTCAGGAGCTGTGCAGAGCATTCAGCGTCCCAGCCTGCGCTAAAAACCGCTATCGTGGTTTTGCAAAAAGGGGGGGTTATTTATTTATTCCATTTTCTATACCATTCTCCCAGGGAAGCTCTGCATGGTTTACATGAATTTATTCAGGTAATCAAGCATTTTCCTTGTCTATCCCAGTGGGTTCATAATCTATCTAATGTACCTGGAGCAATGAGAGGATTAAGTGACTTGTCCAGGGTCACAAGGAGCAGAATGGGTTTGAACCCACATCCTCAGGGTGCTGAGGCTACAATTCTAACCACTGCACCACACTTTCAGACATAGTATGGCAAAAGATAGCATGGCAGACATTGTCTGACAAAGATGACAAAACAGTTAACAAAGCATGGTAAAAACATAATATGACAAAACATGGTATGGTGAGACATAGCAAGGTGAACATTTCATAATATCTACTTTAAGATCATCACATACTATCACATCAAAGTCCCGCTCCTCTTTCTGCACAAAAGTTCTTTATCCCCCTAAACTGTAGCTCTCCCTCACGTTTTTGCAGCCCAAATGTATGACCTTGCATTTCTTTGCATTAAATCTTAGCCGCCAAATTCTGGGCCATTCTTCAAGCTTCATTAGGTCCTTCCTTGTGTTATCCACACCATCTGGGGTGTCAACTCTATTGAAGATTTTGGTATCATCCGCAAAGAGGCAAATCTTACCAGACAGCTCTTCAGCAATATCACTTACAAAAATGTTAAAAATAACAGACCTAAGGACTGAACCTTGCCTAGTAACAACCCTTTCCTTGGTGCAATCACCACTGACCTCTGTAGCCTTCCACTCAACCAGTTCCTGACCCAGTCCATCACTTTGGGGCCCATACCGAGGGCACTCAGTTTATTTATTAGATGCCTGTGTTGGACAATGTCAATAGCTTTGCTAAAATCACATCTAGCACACTCCTTCTATCCATTTCTCTGGTCACCCAGTCAAAGAAATTGATCAGATTTGTCTGTCAAGACCTGCCTCTAGTGAATTCACATTGCTTCAGGTCCTGTAATCCATTGGATTCCAGAAATTTAACTATTTTCTGTTTTAAAAGTGTTTCCGTTAATTTACTTACCACAGAAGTCAGATTTATTGGCCTGTAGTTCCCTACTAGAGACCGACACATGGACAAATTATTCCCCGTCCCTGCAGGAACTCAATTTCCCCATCCAGTCCCCACAAGTTTTGTCGCTGCCCCTGTCCCTTTCCTGTGAGCTCAGCCTTAACTATACAAACTTTGAACACTTATAATTATAAAATGTTTGAGGCTTGTGCAGACAAGGACAGAGCTTGCAGGAATTGGGCCAGGACAGGAAAAGAACTCACCGGGACGGGAAAATGAGTTCCCGCTGGGACAGGGAAAAATTTGGTCCCATGTCATTCTCTATTCCCTACCTCTTCCTTACTTCCATTTTTGTGGAGGGACCACATTCGCCCTTTTCCAGTATCATTCTCGACTCTAGCGAAGCATTAAGAAGGTCAGCCGGCAGAGCTACTAGAACTTCCCCAAGTTTCTTCAGTAGCCTTGGATGTATGCCATCTTGCCCATTGCTTTGTCGATCTTTAGTTTAGCTGACTCCTCACAAGAACAGTCCTCTGAAAATCATTCAGAGTCTATCACACCTCCATTCCTATTTAAGTTTGTCTTCTGCAGGCCTGCTGCAGATCTTTCAGCTGTGAATACACAGAATGGAAATATTTGTTAAGCATTTCAGCCTTATCTTATCAGCTTCTACATATTTCTCCCCTTCACCTTTGAGTCGCACAATGCCACTTTTGCAATTCCTCCTATCACTAACATATATAAAAAATGTCTTGTCCCCCCATTTTACCATGTCAGCTATTTTTCTACTTGACCAGCTTCTCATAACTTATCCAGATATTTCTGTCTTCTTTCTGCAATCTTTCATAGTTTATGAAAGCTAGCCTCTCTTTCCTTACCTTCTCAGCTACTACTTTTGAGAACCAGGAGCGGCCTTTTTTCACTCTTACTTTCCCTTACTTTGCATACAAAATAGTTTCTTGCCCTTATAATAGCTCCTTTCAGTTTGCCCACTGCTTTCCTGCTTCTTCATGATGTTCCCATCCAGTCCACAACTCCTTGACATAATCCCCCATCTGAACAAAGTGGTTAAAGTCTAGAACCTTCACTTTCAAATAAGCCCTCTCTACACCTGTCAGTATTAAACCACAAACAAACCACAGTAGAGTATAAGTGATGTTGATGTGCAACTTTATTCCTTAATGATTGAAATCTGTTTGGATTGTGGAGTTTCTTCCTGGTTTTTCTGACTTAATGGTGATATAGTGTGATCACTGGATGCGAGATGATCACTCACTATATCATCAGAAACACTTTACCTGTTTGTTACACTAAGTCCAGTATGGCCCCCATCCTGCTGGAACAATTCTCCTCGTAGAAAATCCAGATCTCCCTACTCCTAGGAGACTCTGAAACAACCCCAACCTATAAGACCCCAATCAACATCTGGCATATTAAAATCATCTATCCTTTTACAGCTATATTTTGAATGTCTTCTATTAAATCTCTGTCCACTTTTTCTGTCTGTGAAAGAGGCTTTTATACTGCACTAGTGCAAATACATTTTCCATTCTCTTTACAGATTGACCCACAGTCTCTCTTCGTTACCCTTTAGGTCCTGCAACTGTGTGGTTTAATATGATCTTTAACATATAATGCTACTCCCCTTCCTTTTCTTCCTACCTTGCCTTTCCTGAACAGATTATAGCCCAGTATAAGTATATCCCAGTCATGTTTCTCTGTGAACCACATCTCTGTGATCACCACTAAATCCAAATCAGTCTCTTCCATCACAGCCTCTAGACCAGTGGCCTCAAACTTGTGGCCCGCCAGGTACTATTTTGAGGCCCTCGGTATTATAAAGAATGATTCTTTATGGAAATTGTGCCTTAAGTGTCCAGCGGTCATGTCTGGCGGTCGCATTCTGGAACGTTGCCCACTTCACTGCTATAACCTCACACAAGCGCTTTCCTGCGTCTGTACGCGATTGTCCTCTCCACGACACCTCACAATCACGTACAGATGCAGGAAAGCGCTTGCGTGAGGTTACAGCAGTGAGGCTGGCAACATTCCAGAACATAAAGTAACCACTGGAGGCAGTGCAGCTTGTGCGTGTGTCCGGTGCTGGAGGAGGTGAGAGTTGAAGACAGTTGCGGAGGCAACCACCGGACACTTAGGGCATAAGTTTCCATAAAGAATCATTCTTTATAATACCGAGGGTCTCAAAAGAGTTGGTACAAAATCTTGTCTCTTGCAGTTGATACTTTTTCACTTTCTGCATGTTGCACTGCTTTCAGCTGTATATAGCTGAAATTATCAGAAAAAAATAAGGAAAGATTTATAAATGCAGATTTCAGATAATCCACATTTTGGATTTCTAGGTACTTGGAGGGCTGCAGAAAAAAATAGTTAATGTCTTATTAAAGAAATGACAACTTTGAATGAGGTAAGTATCTAGAAATCCAAAATGTGGCCCTGCAAAGGGTTTGCGTTTGAGACCACTGCTCTAGACTAAGAACCTTGTTTGCCATAATTCAAGCATTAGTATATACTGCTTTCCAGACATTACCTCTTTTTCCCATGTGTATGGAGGTATTTAATAATTCACTTACCTGAGAACTTATACTTACCTGGAGGCTTTGATCACCCAGCTCCAATGATTCTACATTAGTTTAAAACCCTCTTCAGTAGGTTAACCAGTCTGTTGCTGAAGGCACTGCTTTTCTTTGATAGATGCACACCATCTCTGCCATCCACACAGTCATCTCTGGAATGCGAGTTTCTCTGCTTTGGCCTTTACCCTCAACAAGGAGGTTCGACGAAACCACCACTTGTGCACCTGTCTGCTTCACCTTCTCTCCCAGAGCCACAAAGTCACTTTTGATATGTTCAGAAGGGTATCTAGCTGTATCATTAGTGCCAACATGGATGAGCAGCATTGGATAATAGTCAGACTTAATGAATCTCATAAGCTCTCAGTAACATCTTGAATTTTGGCATGAGGCAAACGGCACACTTCTTGGGACATCATGTCTGATCTGCCGATGGATGCCTCTATACCCCCTCAGAAGGGAATCACCAACCACAACTACCTAGTGGTCCCAAATCCAGAAATTTGGGGTATTTTAAGGTTTGTTTGTTTTTTCCTCTCCCTCGGATGCTCTCATCTCCTCCACTTCCAGGGCTGCATACTGATTCTTCAGTTCAAAGATAGGTAGAGTCGCAGCATCAATCCTGTAGGGTCCCATAATATGAGTCTAGCTATCTTCCCTCAGCACAGCCTCTTCTTCCCCACTGCTGGAAATATTTGATGTCTCATGAAGCATTTCAGCTATGTACCTCTCATTCTTGCAGATGCTTCTCAGTGTTATCTGGATTTTCAGAAATCTGTCAACAAAGTCCCTCATGAGAGATTCCTGAAGAAATTAAAAAGCTCTCGGATAGAAGGCAATGTTCTATTATGGATTGGAAATTGCTTAATAAAATTAAAAACAGATAGTAGGATTAAATGGACAATTTTTTCAGTGTAAGGAGGTAAATAATGACATTCCACAGGGTCTGTACTGGAACTGGTGCTTTTTAACATATTTATAAATATACGGTAAGTTATTTTTATATACTGCTTATCAATGGATGTTGTCTAAGCAGCTTGGTGGGCTCACAACCTGCCTAATGTTCCTGGGAACATAAAAGAAGCTAACAATTTCAATTTTATTTTCAGCACTAAAAATGACCCATAATACAAATTTGGTCTTGTTTCGGTGTGTTTTCAGCTAAAACTGCAACATTGGTGTTCCTGAAATTTCTGCCGCCTCTACTCCCCCCTCATACATGAGTAGCTCTCCTTCAGGACACCCAACACCATCCATAGATGCCCCTCTCCACCAGGAACTACTTTATAAGCATTGGTGGCCTAGCGATGCAGTAAGAAAAATAGTGGTCCCCACTTGCTCATGCCCCTGTCAGCTCCCTTGTCAAAGTGGCTGCTGTAACTTTGATTGGCAATCCACAAAATTGCCGCCAGAGATCACGGCAGCCATTTTGATATTGAAGCTGGGATGGTCAGAGAGCATAGCTAATTATTTATCTGAATAATGGTGAAAGCGTAACTAGGGAAATCATCCTCAACTCTTCTGTGAGTTGAGAAGGCTGCAACCCTGCCCAACAAAGGTATCCCAAATCAAAAATTTGTACAAATATATGAATTTCCAATCAAAAATATTTATTCAATATCTATCAAAAGCCAATTAATTACAAATGTAACCTTGTAATAAAAATCCCATTATAATATAGTTGCACAAAGACTGTCTGTCCAGAGTTCTCAGCTTATTCTGGCTTTTCATCTTCTTATACACTGTTAAATGACTGTGTGATGTCATTTCTCAAACTTCACACAATTGGTCAAAAACTCTTCCATTCTATACAAGGCATTCCTTACAATTTACTCCATATGAGACAATTACATTTACTTTATAATTTAAATAACAGCAGTTTCTTACTTAACTCATTAAAACTTAAATGTTTGATTATACAGCAATAACCCAGTAAAAATATAAAGTGTCACAATATATGGAATTCAACATCAAAATTAGTCCTGCATGCTCTAGAACGGAATACAGGGCCTCTTGCAGAAGCCAGAAGTCATGTCTGTATATCAAAAATAAAAAAGAGGCCTCAGCCAGGCTGTTCGTACACACTCTCTTACATTTTGAGAATAGCAAAGCATATATTCTTTATAAAACAACTCTGTTTAAATGTTGCTCATAATATTTCTAAACAGCACAGTTACTTACCGTAACAGGTGTTATCCAGGGACAGCAGGCATATATTCTCACATGTGGGTGACGTCATCTACGGAGCCCCGATGCGGAAGCATTTTCAAGCAAACTTGATTGAAGATTTAAGTTTGCTCTGCTGCTCCACGCATGCGTGCCTTCCTGCTCCACTAGGGGGTGCATCCCCTCGTGGTCTCCAGTTCACTTAACTAGCCAAGAAGCCAACCTCGGGGAGGTGGGTGGGTTGTGAGAATATATGCCTGCTGTCCCTGGATAACACCTGTTACGGTAAGTAACTGTGCTTTATCCCAGGACAAGCAGGCATGATATTCTCACATGTGGGTGACCTCCAAGCTTACTGCAGAGGGATGGAGGGAAGTTGGCAATTTAAGCAAATAGATTTCGCAACACCGATTGGCCGAATCGGCCATCGCTTCTGGACAGGGAGTCCAGACAGTAGTGGGAGGTGAAGGTATGAACCGAAGACCATGTGGCAGCCTTGCAGATTTCCTCAATAGGTGTTGACCTGAGGAAGGCTACGGAGGCTGCCATCGCTCGGACTTTGTGTCCCGTTACTCGACCATTCAGCGCGAGACCAGCCTGAGCGTAGCAAAAGGAGATGCAATCGGCCAACCAGTTGGACAAGGTGCGTTTGGAAACTGGGTGACCTAACCGGTTTGGGTCGAAGGACAAAAATAGTTGTGGGACTTTCCGGTGTGGCTGAGTGCGTTGGAGGTAAAAGGCCAACGCTCTTTTGCAGTCAAGAGTGTGGAGCGCCACTTCTCCGGGGTGAGAGTGGGGCTTGGGGAAAAACACAGGTAAGACAATGGACTGATTTAGATGGAAATCAGACACTACTTTAGGTAGAAACTTTGGATGGGTGCGGAGTACCACCTTGTCGTGATGGAATACCGTGAAGGGTGGGTCCGCTACCAGGGCTTGTAGCTCACTAACCCGCCGTGCGGACGTGAGTGCAAGTAGGAAAATTACCTTCCAAGTGAGGAATTTTGGATGGCATTTGTCTAGGGGCTCAAATGGAGGTTTCATTAGTTGAGCCAGAACCACGTTAAGGTCCCAAACCACCGGGGGAGGTTTGAGAGGGGGGTGGACGTTCAGCAGGCCCTTCATGAAGCGAGTGACTAAGGGATGGAGCGAGAGGGCTTTCCCTTCCAGGGGCTGATGAAAAGCCGCAATCGCACTGAGGTGTACTCGAATGGAGTTGGTCTTTAGGCCGGAATGAGATAGTTGAAGTAGATAGTCAAGGACCAGGGGGACGGGGACCGACACCGGGTCCTGGCTGTGGGAGGAGCACCAGGTTGAGAATCTGGTCCACTTTTGGGAGTAGCAGGTTCTCGTCGAGGTTTTTCTAGAGGCCTCCAATATCTCCTTGACTGATTGAGACACGGGGAGAGCAGTCAGGGGGAGAGAAACCAAGCATTCAGATGAAGAGATTGAAGATTGGGATGTAACAGTGAACCCTGACCCTGTGACAGTAGAGAGGGAAACAGAGGCAGAGGCAGTGGATCTCTGACACTGAGTTGAAGTAGAAGGGAAAACCACGGTTGGCGTGGCCAGCGAGGGGCAATCAGGATCAGGGTGGCTTGTACCGTTTTCAGGTGGACAAGCGTCCGCAGTATCAGAGGGAACGGCGGGAACGCGTACAGGAACCTTCCCTCCCAATCGAGGAGGAAGGCGTCGGCCTCGAGCCGGTCCGGGGAGTATATCCGGGAGCAGAAGAGAGGCAGCTTGGGTTGTGAGGGGACGCGAACAGGTCTATTTGAGGCGTCCCCCACCGTTCGAACACTCCTCGTAGGGCCTGAGAATGTAGTGACCACTCGTGTGGCTGGAGGAGGCGGCTGAGTCTGTCCGCCAGGCAGTTTTGTTCTCCTTGTATGTACACCGCCCGAAGGAAGGTGTTGTTGGAGATTGCCCATTTCCAGAGGCGCAGGGCTTCCCGGCAAAGGGGCCAAGATCCTGTGCCCCCTTGTTTGTTTACGTAGTACATCGCTACTTGATTGTCGGTTCGGATGAGAACCACTCGGTCGCGGAGCAGATGTTGGAAGGCTACTGCTGCGAGGTAGATGGCCCGAAGTTCTAGCACGTTGATGTGGCAGCGGCGGTCTTGTGCTGACCACATTCCTTGGGTGCGCAGGCCGTCCAGATGGGCTCCCCAAGCGTACTCCGACGAGTCCGTGGTGAGTACCTTGCTGTGGGGTGGGGTGAGGAAGAGCAAACCTTTGGAAAGATTTGAAGAGTCGGCCCACCAGCGGAGCGATCGTTGCAATGAAGGAGTCACTGTCACTGAGTGGTCGATCGGGTCCCGGTCTTGACGCCATTGAGACGCCAGGGTCCATTGAGGGATTCTCAGATGGAGGCGGGCGAAGGGTGTGACATGGACGGTGGAGGCCATGTGGCCCAGGAGGATCATCATCTGTCGGGCTGATACTGAGGTCAGCCGAGAGATCCTTCGGCTCAGACTTACTAACGCCTCCAGGCGCGGAGGGGGGAGGAAGGAACGGAGGCGAACCGTGTCCAGCGTGGCCCCGATGAACTGTAGGGATTGTGAGGGGCGTAGTTGTGATTTTGGGAAGTTTATTTCGAACCCCAGACTTTGTAGATAGGTAATAGTCTGTTGGGTCGCTGAGATAGCCCCTTCTTTGGACGGGGCTTTGATTAGCCAGTCGTCCAGGTAGGGGAATACCTGGAGGCCCTGGGAGCGTAGGGTTGCTGCTACCACCACGAGGCACTTGGTGAAGACCCGAGGTGATGATGCTAGTCCGAAGGGGAGGACTCGGTATTGTAGGTGCCAGTCCCCTACTTGGAAACGCAAAAACTTGCGGTGAGCGGGGTGCACTGGGACATGTGTGTACGCCTCCTTGAGATCGAGGGAGCAGAGCCAGTCGCCCTCGTCGATCAGGGGATAGAGTGTTGGTAGTGAGAGCATCCGAAACTTTTCCCGTACCAGGAATTTGTTGAGGCGTCTCAAGTCTAGTATTGGGCGTAGGTCTCCCGTTTTTTTCGGTACCAGGAAGTAACGGGAGTAGAAGCCCTTCCCCCGTTGGTCGGGGGGGACCTTCTCCACTGCTCTCAGGCGAAGCAGGTCTCGAGCTTCGGAGAGGAGTAGAGGTAGCTGAGTCCTGTTGGGAGGGCAATTCCTTGGGGGGTTGTCCGGGGGAATGGCCCGAAAGTTGAGAGTACCCTGATGAGATCACGCCAAGGACCCATGCGTCCATCGTGAGTTGTTCCCAGCGAGGGTAAAAGGCTTTGAGTCGACCTCCGATGGGAAGGTGGTCTGGGACTATGGCGGAGGGGGCCCGCCCCCTTCCGCGTGTCCCGTCAAAAGGACGGGGATGGTTTGGTGGTCGCGGGCGGTTGGGACTTGGGCATGGCCCTGTGATGGGCTTGCGGACGTCTGGGTGGGGGCCGCGAGAAAGCAGGGGTGGACTTTTGTGGGTAGCGGCGCGGAGGGGCCCTGTATGGCCTGGGCGCTGGCGGTTTGGGCTTTTGCCGGACAAGGGAGGCAAATGAGCGTTCATGTTCGGAGAGGCGTTTTGTCGCCGCCTCGATAGTGTCATCGAACAATTCCTTCCCCACGCAGGGGAGGTTTGCTAACCGGTCCTGTAAGTTGGGGTCCATGTCGACCAGGCGCAGCCAAGCTAGTCGGCGCATGGCGATAGCGAAGGCTGCTTCTCTGGAGGAGAGTTCGAAGCCATCGTAGGCCGCGTGGAATAGATGAAGGCGCAGGTTGGAGAGGGACTCTAAAAGCAGGCCGAACGTTTCCTGTCGGGAGGCCGGTAGGTCAGTCTCAAAGGCTCTCAATAGTCCAATGAGGTGTTTGAGGTATGATGTGAAGGTGAAAGTGTAGCTTTGCACCCTAGAGGCCATCATTGCGTTTTGGTATAGTCTCCTGCCGAACTTGTCCAGGGTTCGGCCTTCCCGGCCTGGGGGTACCGCTGCTGAGACACGGGACGGGTGAGCCTTTTTCAAGGAGGATTCCACCAGCAGCGATTGGTGGGAGAGCTGTGGTTGCTCGAATCCCGGATAAGGTACTGTGCGGTACTTGGCCTCCATTTTGGAGGGTACGGCCGTGACCATGTAGGGGGTCTCCAGGTTCCTGAAGAAGGCCTGTTGGAGTACCGGGTTAGGTGGTAAGCGGAGGGACTCTCTGGGCAGTGATGGCATATCCAGCTCCGCCAGGTACTCCTTAGAGTATCTGGAGTCGGACTGGAGATCTAAGTCCAATGCTTGTCCCATGTCTTGGACAAAGCGAGTGAAGGATGGGCGAGATGTCCCCGGAGCCCCGTGCGGGGTCAGGGAACGAGACCTTCGCCGGGTGGAGAAGGATAAGGAGGCTTCCCTCGAGTATCGAGGTTCATGCTCTGATCCATGCTCCGAGGTTGGGGAAGCACTGTGAGAGTGTTCCGGGGTTGTCGATCTTCGGCGTCTCGAGGAGCCCCTCGGAGACGATGCCGGGGTTAGGGGTACCGATCGATGTCGGGTTGGTGACCTCGATCCGGACTCCCTCGGAGAATGCGTCCGAGGGGGAGTTCGGAGGATACGCGGGTTGGAGAGTGATAACTCAGCCACCCTTAGTGGTCCTGTACGAGGTGTGGGGGACCGGCCTCGTAGGGTTGGTGAACCTCGGGCCTTCTTGGAGGTACGGCGGTTCGAGGTTTCTGTCGTTCTAGCCCGACGTTTTGCCCCTCGGCGGTCCGCAGAGGGGGAATGTCTCGGGCGTCTCGGCGAGGAGTCCGAGGAGGATGGGATGCGGCGAGGATTGCGCACCTTTCCTCGAGGTTGTTCGGTGTGAGGCTCAGGTTGGTCTGGCGCATTCGAGGTCGAGGCCGATTGAAACTGGGCTATTGCAGCGGACAGCTCCGACGTGATCATCGCTCGGAGTAGGTCCTGGAAGACGGGCACGGACAGCATCGAAGGCATGTCCCCTGCCTCTGTGCGCTCCACCGGGGGCGACCTCGTATCAGAGTAGTCCCGTGTGGTGGAGGCACGGCCCGAAGGCTTGGAGGGCTTAGACGGGGCTGTAAGCATGGGGCTTCCGCCATGCGTCGCCGTTGTCCCCGAGGCTGGCTTCTTCGCTGTTACAGAACCTGAAGAGGGAAGAGGGGACTTACCCGGAGCCGAGGCTTTCTGTTGTCCCGAGGGCTTCGGGGTCGAGTCTCGAGGCGATGCCGAGGTTTCCGGGGCCGAGGTCAAGGCCGGGGCCGAGGCCAGGGCCGACCTCGAGGCCGAAGTGGGGGGTTGGTCCGGGGTGAAGAGATCCGCCATGCGGGCTTTTCTTCGGCGGAGGGCCCGGTTTTTGGAAAATAGCGCACTGGGGGCAGGAGTCGGTTGGATGAGTCGCCCCCAGACAAAGGATGCACCGGCGATGCGGGTCTGTGAGAGAAAGAAGCCGCTCGCACCGGGTGCACTTTTTAAAGCCGGTCAAAGGCCGGGACATTAAATCGAAAGTAGCCGTGGCTCGATTAGCCACGCGGCCACGGGGACCCGGAAGCCTCCGGGTCGTTGAAAAACGAAGCAGGAATCAAGTAAAAGGTAAGGAATTCGCGCACAGCGACTTAATCGTGAAAAAACAAGAAAAAAATCGCGGTGCTAGAAGGCAGTTGGGGCAGAGCCTGAAAAACATGTCTTCTAGGCTCGCGGAAAATTTTGAACTGGAGACCACGAGGGGATGCACCCCCTAGTGGAGCAGGAAGGCACGCATGCGTGGAGCAGCAGAGCAAACTTAAATCTTCAATCAAGTTTGCTTGAAAATGCTTCCGCATCGGGGCTCCGTAGATGACGTCACCCACATGTGAGAATATCATGCCTGCTTGTCCTGGGATAATCACACATATTTAAACACCCATGCTGAGACCCCAAAGCATACACACTTCACACAATACAATACAATATAGTTATTAAGAAGAGAATAGCAAATAAACAAGGCATTTAACTCTAAAATCTAACTAAACACCTTACTATATAAAAATAAAATGTTATGACAGCAAAGGGGAAACAACAGAAAGACAGAAAGCCTGGGTTCAGCCAACATTCCCAGGAAAGAAAGGGAAAGGGCAAAAAGTCTTTTTGGTTGAAAGGCAAAGTTTAAGTTTCTCTGCTTCTGTAGATTTTAGTCATATTTTTAATTCAACTTTTATTACCTGTATTCCATTAATAGTCCAGCAAAGACTCACAATTTTTTTCTTTTTCCACCTCATTGTTCATTCACCATCTTCTTGCTACATATAAAAAAGTTTATATTTTCTTTTATGTTTGAACATACCAACAAATGCTCTCTGCACATTCTCCAGGCTAAGATAGGTTTGCTATTACCTGCTATTTGAGTGACAGTGCCATGTCCTCACCAGATATCTTTTCAGGCCCCGAGGTCTAGAATGGGATGAAATGCTCCAAATGTTTTGGACACAAGAAGAACTTGGAAAATAATTTCCTCCCTTCTTCCCCTGGTGGAATGGGTTTGACTACATGGTCCTTTAGAAAGGAGGAGAGTTGCTCTATGAATGCTTCCTGATACTGAAAATTGAATTTTGACACTCTCGGTGAGCGATTTGGAGGTTGATGCCCGTTGAAGGTATAACCCTCCCAGACTATTTGCAGGGCCCATTGGTTTGTGTTTAGAAGGGGCCATCTTTTTTGGAAAAAATTTGACCAACAGGTCATCCAGGAATAGGTACTTTTATTTTGGCTATGCTCTGCTGGGACCAGTCAAAAGCTCGTACCCTGCTTAGATTAGAAAGCTGATTGAGATTTCTGGGCCCAGCTGCTGATGATGATGGGAGCATGAAACCAGAACCTGATAGGGCGGGTGAGTAAAGGAAGTGAACCTATGCTTTTGAAAATAGTAGGAACCCTTTCTATTTCTACTCGAAAATCTCTGAGAAATGGAGGCCACGGAAGGAGTGAGCCAAGACAGGGATTTTACAGTGTCAGAACTTTTCTTAATGACATCAGCAACCTCATCCACCTTGCCCTGAAAAAGATAGTCTCCTCAGCCAGTTTTTTTTGAACCACCGGTTCTAGGTCTGAAAAATTCATCCACAAGAGTCAGTGCATGCCATTACCTAAGGCCCATTACTCGAAGAATGGTCCATGAACTGGCAAATGAGGTTCAACGTGGATAAGTGCAAGATGATACATGTCGGTAACAAAAATCATATGCACGAATACAGGATGTCCGGTGCTGTACTCAGAGAGGGCCCTCAGGAAAGAGACTTGGGAGTACTTGAAGACAAGTCAATGAAGCTGTCCATGCAATGCACTGCGGCAGCGAAAAGGGCGAACAGAATGCCAGGAATGATTAAGAAGGGGATCACAAACAGATCGGAGAAGGTTATCGTGCTGCTGTACCGGGCCATGGTGTGCCCCCCACCTAGAATACTGCGTCCAACACTGGTCGCCGTACATGAAAAAGGGTCCAGAGAAGAGAGACTAAAATGGTTAAGGGACTGAAGGAGTTGCCGTACAATGAGAGGCTAGAGAAACTGGGCCTCTTCTCCCTTGAAAAGAGGAGACTGAGAGGGGACATGATCGAGACATTCAAGATATTGAAGGGAACAGACTTTAGTAGAGAAAGAGAGATTGTTCACCCTCTCCAGGGTGGAGAGAACAAGAGGGCACGCTCTAAAGTTAAAAGGGGATAGATTCTGTACAAACATAAGGAAGTTCTTCTTCACCCAAAGAGTGGTAGACATCTAGAACGCTCTTCCAGAGGCTGTTATAGGGGAAAGCACCCTCCAGGGATTCAAGAAAAGGTTAGATAAGTTTCTGCTGAACCAGAACGTATGCAGGTAAGGCTAAACTCAAGTAGGGCACTGGTCTTTGACCTAAGGGCCACCGTGTGAGCGGACTGCTCAGCACAATGGACCACTGGTCTGACCCAGCAGCGGCAATTCTTATGTTCTTATCAGACTTCTGCTTCTTCTGGGTGCTTTCCTGCATTTGAGCACAAGAGAACATTGAAAGGACTTATGGTCAGGGCCCAGATACAGTAGGCACACATCATGAGGATCAGTCACATACATGGTCTTACTGCAGCCTGAGCACTTCTTAAACCCACTAGGAGGCTTGAGGGACATAGCAGGAAAAATAGCTGAAGCAAAATCAAACAGCTCAATTGTCCAAAAAAAATGTATTTATTTATTTATTTTTTAACAGATATTTGACCAGAAGCTCAAGCCTAAGGAGGCTGTAAACTACAGAAAAGAAAGAAAAACGTAAAAGGCCAAAAAACTAGGAAAATAAAAGGGAACAAGAAAAACTATAAAAATAAAATTGATTCTGTGTGCTATGTACTAAAGAAAAGGTAGGAAGACAAGTGATAATATCGCTCAGATAAAAATACACAGCAGGCAGAAAAGCACATGTGAATACGCTATAAGCTTGCCAAAAGTTTTCATAAAATGAAGAAATATTGGGCAACATTTGTACCAGGGTTCAATAGATGACATCACCCAAATGTGAGGACATACCATTCTGCTTGTCCTCAGAGAATAGGTAATATTTTCCTATTACAATGTAGTGAAAAGAAAATTTATCCTTTCTCAGAAAACATAACCAAATCTATCTCTTTATCACAAACTCTTTTCCCCCTCTTCCCATTCACAAAACAACTAGGATAAAATACTCCCTCAACTCACAGAGAGGATGGATCAGAAGCAAATTAGAACCTATCAAAGGCCTTCTCTCATCAATGGCCTGGAGCATAATTCATCCACTTTCCTACTAACATGTTGTTAAAAACATCTTTAAAGTTTTGATTTAAGTTAAAAAAAAAACAGATTTTTTTTTCAAAGTTTATTTTACATCAATTTTGATCCCCTCCAGTTTGATAAAGCAAGGTACTAAAGGAGGAAATAGTGGAACTACTGCAGCAAATTTACAATCTATCCCTGAAAACAGGCGTGATCCCAGAGATTGGAAGATAGCCAACGTTACACCCATCTTTAAAAAGGGATCAAGAGGTGACCCGGGAAACTACAGACCGGTGAGTCTGACCTCTGTTCCAGGGAAAATGGCGGAAGCACTGATAAAAGAAAACATCGATGAACATCTTGAAAGAAACGAACTTCTGATAACCAGCCAACATGGTTTCTGCAAGGGGAGATCGTGCCTAACGAACTTATTGCACTTCTTTGAAGGAATTAACAAGTGGATGGACAGAGGAGACCCCATAGACATCATATTTCTAGATTTCGAAAAAGCCTTTGACAAGGTACCCCATGAACGCCTACTTCGGAAACTGAAGAACCATGGGGTGGAAGGAGACGTACATAGATGGATCAGAAACTGGTTGGCGGGCAGGAAACAGAGGGTAGGAGTAAAGGGCCACTACTCAGACAGGATGAGGGTCACGAGTGGTGTCCCGCAGGGCTCGGTGCTCGGGCCGCTGCTATTTAATATATTCATAAATGATCTAGAAACAGGGACGAAGTGTGAGATAATAAAATTTGCGGACGACACCAAATTATTTAGTGGAGCTCGGACTAAAGAGGACTGCGAAGAATTGCAAAGGGACTTGAACAAACTAGGGGAATGGGCGACAAGATGGCAGATGAAGTTCAATGTTGAGAAATGTAAAGTATTACATATGGGAAGCAGAAACTCGAGGTACAACTATATGATGGGAGGGATGTTATTGAATGAGAGTACCCAAGAAAGGGACTTGGGGGTAATGGTGGACATGAGAATGAAGCCGATGGCACAGTGCGCAGTGGCTGCTAAGAGAGAGAATTGAATGCTAGGTATAATAAAGAAGGGTATTACTACCAGAACGAAAGAAGTTATCCTGCCGTTGTATCAGACGATGGTGCGTCCGCATCTGGAATACTGCGTCCAGTATTGGTCGCCGTACCTTAAGAAGGATATGGCATTACTCAAGAGGGTTCAGAGGAGAGCGACACGTCTGATAAAAGGTATGGAAAACCTTTCATACGCTGAGAAATTGGAGAAACTGGGACTCTTTTCCCTGGAGAAGAGGAGACTTAGAGGGGATATGATAGAGACTTACAAGACCATGAAGGGCATAGAGAGAGTAGAGAGGGACAAATTCTTTAAACTTTCAAAAAATAAAAGAACAAGAGGGCATTCGGAAAAGTTGAAAGGGGACAGATTCAAAACAAATGCTAGGAAGTTCTTTACCCAATGTGTGGTGGACACCTGGAATGCGCTTCCAGAAGGCGTAATAGGGCAGAGTATGGTACTGGGGTTCAAGAAAAGATTGAACAATTTCCTGCTGGAAAAGGGAATAGAGGGGTATAGATAGAGGGCTACTTCAAAGGTCCTGGACCTGTTGGGCCGCCGCGTGAGCGGACGGCTGGGCATGATGGACCTCAGGTCTGACCCAGCGGAGGCATTGCTTATGTTCTATGTATAAGAGAAAACCTTCAGATGTGCTGATTTGAAACATTCACTGGATTATTTAGATCTTCAAACACAAATTTTTATTTTTTTTAAATGAACATTATAATTTATTTATACTGAAATAGCTCAAATTTTTAGGAGAGAGTAAATAATTGTTCCATATCTGATTGTTACATTATATTACATAAGTATTTATGTAGAATTTACCTGATGTCTATAGTTTTCTAAACTGACAATAAATAGGCTTAATAGACTATTTTTGTTTAATAAAGTCAATCAAAGCAAAACTTTAGATCTGCATCTGTTAACTAGAGCAACACCACTCTGGATTGCCATTGCTCACTAGTTTCACTGATATTTGGGAAATGCATCCAACTTTTAAAAAAATTACTTAAAATAGCAGCATCAAATTAGACTGCAAAACACTGATTTATACTGTCTCTCTGCAAATTGCCAGATCCCATGGAAGCAGCCTTGTTGGAGGGGAAAAAAACTCCCTTCTACCTGCTGAATGTCGTCAGAAATTATATTGCTCACACTAGATCTAACTAGGGCACATTCACTCCAATGTCACAGAAGATACTGCAGATATTGGACTGAAGAATGACTATGATAAGACAAATTATAGATAGTGCACAAATTAAATACTGTATGGCCATGTCTACCTTCTGTAACAGGTTTTATCATCCACTGGGAACCAACAGCTTGCATGAAACCTACTGAAGGAATTCCAAAATTAATCTATCAATAAAACTTTTGGCCAACATAAGGCAAGTATAAATATCTTTAAATTGTACTTTTTAAGTACAGTATTACACTAATACAACCCCTCAGAACAGCATATATTCAGAAAGTTAATGTATAAGGTGTTTGTTTGTTTTTTTACCAATTATGAACAAAAAATAATAAAGTTGTGTCACTATCTGGAAAATCAGAGCACACGCTTTTTTGGTGCGTCATTCTTTCTACTTCATTTATTTTCAGAAGAAATGTAACAGCAGTATGTGAATCTGAGTGCAAGGTATGTTCTTTGGGTCCTCTCCAAATTTTACTTTCCTGCCTTGCAATTTAAATACAAAGAATAAATGAATGTATGAATGCAGTTACTGAATGGATGAGTAAGAATAAGTTAATTTTAAACGTGGCCAAAACACAAGTTATGTTTGTAGGGAAAAAAGAAGAACAGGTTTGGACTAAGGAAGTAAAAATAGGAGATTTTGTTGTAGCTATAAAGAAGGAAATGCATTTGTTAGGAGTTATGTTAGACTCCAAGTTGGCTATGAGTGCTCAAATAGTACGAATGGTATAGTCATCATTTTTAAAATTACACCTGTTGAAGTGATTGAAATTGTTGGTTTTACAAATGAATTTCGGACATTTTTGCAGAGTCTTATACTCTGTAAAGTGGATTATTTAATACATTATACTGTATCTAGGAATGGCAAAATGTAAAATTAAAGCATTACAGTTAATTCAAAATGCAGCAGCACGAGTTTTAGTAAGTGGCAACTGTTCAAAGCATATAACACCAATCTTGAAGTAACTACTGTACATTGGTTTCCAGTGAGATGTAGATTTCAATTTAAGGTCTTGATGATAATTCACTAGACTTTGTATGGTCAGAAAACAGAGTATCTACAAAAGCACTAGTAGTGTATATGCCAAAAAGATCATTAAGATCAGAAACAGCAATGGAAGGAAGTCCTTGATTGGCTCAGACGCCTCAGGTCCCTCCCAAGGGAGGAGCCCACAGCATCTGAGCCAATCAGGGCCTTAGGGGGCCTGGAGGGGGTGGAGGAGGGGTAGGGGCGTCCAGTAGCAGGAGGGAGTGGGCATCCCTCCTGCCTTTTTCTTCATGGGAGGGGGAAGGTCTTTCCGGACAGGAGGGATTGGGCATCCCTCCTGTCATTTTTTTCAGGGTGGCGGGGAGGTTTTTCCAGGCAGAAGGGAGTAGGCATCCCTTCTGCCGTTTTTTTCAGGGGGGAGGGAAGGAGTGGGAATCCTTTCTGTCATTTTTTTTGGGGTGGAGGGGAGGTCTTTCTGGGCAGGAGGGAGTAGGCATCCCTCCTGCTGTTTATTTCAGGGGGGAGGGAATGGGCATCCCTCCTGCCATTTTTTTGGGGTTCGGGGGGGCAGTAGCTTGGGAGTGCTGGCCGGAGGGGCTTTATTAATTGGACAGATGGCGCACAGAACATCTGTTCCATTAAAAAAAAGCAGAATTCCTGACAGCAGTGACAGGAGGCTGCTTCCCCTGTCACTAATGTTAGGACTCTGCATTGTGTCAATCGCTCACTGAGCGATTGAGTCGGTAGGTTTGCATGCAAATCATTTGCATGCAAACTTGATAGTGAATCAATATCTGTTCGAAAATCGGCCAACAGCGATTGAGTCGCTATCTTTAGTGAATCTAGCCCCTAGTTATTAGGCAGGCAAGACATTTTAAAATAAATAAAGATGACAGTATCAATTTTATCTTCCTACACTGACTAGGGACTTTAAATTTTCTATTAAAAATAAGCTTGCAGCTTGAAAACATTAGGAGAGGTAAAATGTGCAAAACCCTGAAGGCCAAAATATCTAAGGAAATCCCCCCCCCCTCTTTTTTTTTTTTTTTTGCTTATGCAAAGATCTTCAGTGCCTCAAGCTTTCTTTAGCTAAATCAAAACAGTTGGATCTGGTCTTCTTTTCAAGATAGACACAGTATATATAACATTTAATTTTGTTCAGTGATTCAAATTTATGGTTGTAAAACAAGGCAGTCACTGGAATACAGAAATCTTAGGGTACATATGGAGAGCTATTACCAAAAGGCAAAAAGGAGGTGCTAATGTCTCTATAAAAGTCTTTGGTCAGACTTCATCTACAGCACTGTCTTCAGTTCTGAAGACCGTACTAGAGAGTTGCACGGGGACAGAAATCCCACCGATCCCCGCCCGTCCCCACCAGGATCCTCTCCATCCCCACCCGTTCCCGTCAGGATCCTCTCCGTCCCCACCCGTCCCCATCAGGATCCTCTCCGTCCCCACCCATCCCCGCAAGGAATTACCTCCATCCCCGCCCGTCCCCATAAAAAGCAGCAATTACTTCTGACAGGATCATCAATTCCACAGTTTCTTTTGTGTTTGCGCTGCTGTTTTCCTTGTGGAATCTCTTTGGTGGAACCCTTTTTTTGTTTTCTGTTCAGGTAATTAACTTATAAACCCCCTCTTTTACTAAGGCTGATGTGTCCATTATATTATATGGACAAACCCTGCTTCCAAAGCCTTCTATCCCCGTAGGAGTCCTATTGGCTAGAGGGGGGTCCTCTTGGGAGTCCCGTGGGTTAGGGGGGATTTCCGCAGGACCCGCAGGATTCCCGTTCCCGTGCAGACCTCTAGACTATACCTCCACAAGTATATAACGTAGAGACAATGTAATGTAATGTAATGTAATTTATTTCTTATATACCGCTACATCCGTTAGGTTCTAAGCGGTTTACAGAAAATATACATTAAGATTAGAAATAAGAAAGGTACTTGAAAAATTCCCTTACTGTCCCGAAGGCTCACAATCTAACTAAAGTACCTGGAGGGTAATAGAGAAGTGAAAAGTAGAGTTAGAGGAAAAATAAAAATAAAATAAACATTTTAACAAGACAGCATTGATCTAAATACTTTGGAAGGTAGAAGAGAGGAGAGAAAGGAATAGAAGCATGATGAAGTGATGAAGTGGAGCAAGTAAGTGTAGGAGGAGCGATTGACGTTTCCAGAAAGGGCTTCTTCAGGGAAGAGACTTGGCCGACAGTCCCAGGATGCCTATGTCTCCTCCCCTGAGATGTTCTCCCATCCATGCATTCCCTCCCAGACACACTGCCCGTGCCCCAGCCGCTCCAAGGAGGCTGCCCCAGATGAGGCCCACGGTGAATGCAGGATTCTCTCCTCTGCGGGAAAGCCGCCCGGAGCCGACAGTCGATCTTCTTAGCGGATTGCATGGGGGGAAGAGTTCACACTCTTGGTAGGATCGGGTCTGTGTGCTCTCGGTGGTTGTGGCTGGTCTCGTTGCTGCTTAGGTGTAAAAGCAGTTGATCTCCACTGCTGCTGATATTTAAAAGCAGGCAGATTGATCTCTCCAATGGACTGCAGGGGGAGGAGTTCACACTCTTGGTAGGATCGGGTCTGTGGACTCTCGGTGGTTGTGGCTAGTCTCGTTGCTGCTTAGGTGTAAAAGCAGTTGATCTCCTACTTCTGATGATATTTAAAAGCAAGCATATTGATTTTTCCAACGGAATGCTGGGGGAAGAGCTTACTTATCTGGCTGGATCAGGGCAAAGGGCTCTCGGTAGTGGTGGCTGGTCTTGTTGCTGCTTAGGTGTAAAAAACAGTTGATCTTCCTAGTGGACTGCAGGGGGAGGTGGAGCTCACACTCTTGGCTGGATCGGGTCTGTGGGCTCTTGGTAGTTGCGGATAGTTCCGCTGCTGAGGTGTAAAAGCAGTTGATTTCCCACTGTTGCTGATATTTAAAAGCAGGTAGATTGATCTCTCCAATGGACTGCAGAGGGAGGAGCTCACATGCCTGGCTGGATCGGGGCAAAGGGCTCTTGGTAGTGGTGGCTGGTCCTGTTGCTGCTTAGGTGTAAAAGCAGTTGATTTTCCTAGCGAACTGCAGGGAGGGTGGAGCTCATATTTTTGCAGGACCGGGACTGTGGGTTTTTGGTTTTTGGTGGGTTGGTCCCGTTGCTGCTTAGGTGTAAAAGCAATTGATCTCCCACTGCTGCTGATATTTAAAAGCAGTCAGATTGTCCAGAGAGAGGAGCTCTGAACTCAAACTGCCATCCTCCTCGCCTCCAAGTTCCGGAACAATCTAGAGAAAAGCTACCAAAATAATTTACATAAGGTCTGAACCAAATACCCTATGGCATAATATATAGCTATTCTCCAGAGGAAAAAAATAGAGAGGGGAGGATATCAGACAAAGATTCAAATACTTCAGAAATATAAATAATACACAAAAAGCAAGCATTCTGCAGTGGAAAGGAAGTTCTAGAATGAAGACATGATAAGACATTCAAGGGGTAGACTCAGAATACTATTAAAAACATTTCTTCACGTTGGAGGTGATGGAGAGAAACACAAAATTCAATAAAGTATAGGACAAACAGACAAGTCTTAGTTATGAAATAGTAAAGTAGTAAATCATCTTTTTAAGAAAAGTTTCTTTCAGGTTTAAACAGCATAGGACAGTAGGAACAGTATACAGGTAATCATTTTACTTTATTGGTTCAGAGTTTGATACCATCTCAGTTACATTATTGCAATGTCTTATATCTTGGTATCTCAATAAAATTACAGCAAAGGCTTCATCTTTTGGAGAATATGTAAATTTGAGTAAGGTATGTATCCCCTTTGTTAATAAGGCTTCAGTAGTTCCCATTTTATGCCCAAATTTTATTTGTCATCCTGCTTTGTTTTTAAAATTATATACATGGTTTAACTTCAATTGATTCAATTAATTCATTTTCCATCTATTGTATATACTGGAATATAAACCGGAATTTGGGGGCCAAAGAATTGGCCCATAAATATGGGTCCCGGTTTATATTTGGGCCAGCGCCCACCCACCCCCCTCCTAGACTCATTGCAGGTCTCTTCCGGGCTGCCGGGCTTTCTACCCTGTTCCTCCTTCCTGCCCTGTCCATTGTACCTCCAATGCCACTGGAATCGCTGGTGGTCCAGAGGTGTAGCGGGCAGGAGCGAGCTCTCCACGCTCCTGCCCCGCTGCTAACCCGGTCAGTCACTACTATGAGTTCCGGCTTCAGCCACTGACTGGTACCAAGCAGGAGCGCGCTTTGGAACTGCTGCTCAGCACTGAGCAGCTTCCTGAATGGCTCCCATGAATTCTCGTGAGAATTTGCGGGAGCCATTCAGGAAGCCGCTTATCGCCAAGCAGCAGCGCTAAAGCGCACTCCTGCTTGGTACTGCTCAGTGGCTGAAACTGGAACTCTCAGCAGCCAGTGATTGACCAGGTTAGCAGGAGCATGGAAAGCTTGCTCCTGTCCGCTACCCCTCTAGACAACCAGGGATTCCAGTGGCAGAGGAGGTACGATGAACAGGGCAGGGAGAGGGCACAGGGTGGAGAGCCTGGGAAGGAAGGGGGCTGGGTGCAGTGTCTGGCATGGAGGGGGGCTGGGTGCCGATCCTGGCAGGGCAGGGCACTTGAATATTAAGCCACCTGACATATTCAAGTCAACCATTTTTTTCCTCCTTTTTTGAGGGAAAAATGGGGGTCTCGACTTATATTCGAGTATATACAGTACTATACAGGGTAATTGAACACTAGATCATAAGATTCCTTCATTTAAGGGAGTTTCATTTTAAGAAATTGCTAGAAGGATCTTTTTTATTGCAAGGAGAGCAAATTTGGAATAGATTACCATTGGCAGTAAAGCAACCTCTTATATACTACGTTCCATAAATGTTTGAAAACTTACTTGCTCCAAAAATATTTGGTTGAAAATCATTCTTAGAAGGCTTCTACTGTTAAGCATTGTATATGTTTATGTTTCACTGTGTATTGAATATTTTTGTGGGTTTTTTTGTATTCCCGCTTGTGCCATCTTTGAAACTATAAATGCTTGAAGTTAGACTAGATTAAAGATAAAGCCAGAGCTCAAACATATACAGCCTATTGGGAGTCAGGTGGGCAAGTGCTACCTTCCATATTGCATAGATTCTCCTCAATCTCAGCCAATAAACCAAGAAGGAACTGTCTTTGTTCCATGATAAAAGACCTTACATTTGACATTAGACAAAAGCCAAAAAGTTATTATGTTCTATATATATATTTTTTATGTAATCCCCCCCCTCCCAGGATCTAGACAATTCCAACAGGAATCCTGGAATTCTAAAACCTTTTGCAAAGTATTATCCACTCAACTTATTTCTCTGCTGAAAACACTTCAACGCTTCCATCCCCTCCTAAACACAGCCCTTATTCCCAACCAGTCTTTTCAATGAGCCTGTAAAGTGGCTGCCCTTTAAATTCATAATCTGAATTCATTAGAGATGGAAAGGAATCCTTAAATGAAGGTGTTAAGAAGCAAAAAAAAAAAAAGGTAAAAAATGTCTTACCACCTGTCCCCATTCTCCCCTTCCTACTTGAAAAGCAGAGGTTTGGGAAGAGCTTTATAGTTCTGCTTCGAAACAATGTGTGTGTAGCCGCTGGCTGGATTCATAGAAAAGTAATGCAGAGAATCGACTGTGTGGGCTCATTTCTGAATAAATACTCCCTCCTCCCCCCCAAAAGAAAGAAAACCTATTAATGAATTCTTAAGGGAACACATTACTTGCCACAGCAGTTGCAAACCCTTAACTCTAACAGGTTTACTTGGCAGAGAAGAGAATAACAATGGAAAGTGCTGTAGTCTCTGCAGCGGCTGACCTGTATATACAATTCAGTTTCTGCCAAACCAGCTCCTGTGGAAAACAGATTGTTAACAATTTCTAATAATGTTACTAAACTTTAGACAAAATCAACAAGTCATCATTATTTAATTTTCCAAAACACTGAACAGCAATGGGAAGGGGACTGTGTATTTATATTTATACATATATATATATCACTCATATATATATATATACAGTATATATATATATATATATCACTCATATATATATACATATATGGGGAGAGGTAAGGTGGACCTGGTTATTTAGTTATTCATTTCTATATGGAAAGATTCAATAATTGCTATTAGAAATAGAAGTGTACCACACAGCATTAGAAAATTCAGTAGTTTGACAAGGAAGGTAAAGCAGGGACCGACCTTCTGCGTGCTGCAACAGAAGGAACACAGACTCCTCAGAGATGATGTACTTGTGCAGGCATACCATGTTAGGCACGCAGCGGGGGACGATGGTCTTTCTGCTCCTGCTGCACTCGCTGCTTTTCCTCAGACCCTGACAGAGAACAGAAAGGTCATTTGTACCCTCACCTGCCTTTGCAGCCTGCTGTGCTCTGTGCTTATCAACCAAACTAATCTATCCCAGTTATGCTGGGCTTCAGAGAAAACCACTCATCTGCTGCTTCGTGCCCCTTGGTCCCCCGAGGCTTGGCTGATGGCATCTGGCAAGTATCCAGTGAACAGAAGATGGCACAAAGCTGCCATTAAAATCAATTACATGGGTCAATGTTTTTATTAGAATCTCTCTCAAACTAAGTCATCAGGATGACACTCGGCATTATTTTCCTGTGACCTTCCTTTCTTCTTTATCTTTTTTTTTTTTCTTCTTTTATTTTAACAAAGACATCGTTAAGTCAATCCAAATTTTGAATACAAAGGACGGCCACTTCCCATGCCTGAACACACACACTATCAATTGCACACATATTTCTATAAACATTGGAAAGTACCAAGTTAATAAAAGTGGCTGAAAAAGAACAGGAAAACAGCAGATAACCCCAATTTCAAGTAGATAAAAGTTTTAAGGAAATTCATACCGCTGCGGTTAAATCTGATCCGCCCTTCTACTGATGAATGAAATACAAAAGCATTTACAGGGAAAAAGAAGGCTCAGAACACATCTGTAGATGTTTTAGATTCTCTATGACTGTGAAGTGACGTACACAGACAGTAAAACACTCCAGGTGCACTAAACTCTAGCAATGAATGTCCTGGAAATGGAAAATGACCTTAGACCAAAAAAAACATGTGCTTTTCATTGAAAATAAAAAATAGCAACTTTGACTTCTTTTTCTTGTTTCTCTAGCCCTTGCCATTTTCTCTCAATTTCCAGTTCAGTTCAGTCAGAATCTGCATTTACTTGTGCTGTGGCACTACGAGAGGGTGCTGAAAAGTTCTCAGCCCAACCAAGAAGGGAATGATACGGAGCCATGAAACTTACAAGTTATTCCACATATTCACCTCTAAGTTCAACACACTTGGCACATCATGTCTGAAGTTTCTGTGACACTTCCAAAAAATACTCCGATGCTTGGTTACTGAAATACTGCTCCACTGCTGCAATCACCTCCTAATCACTCAAAAATTGTCACCCTTTCAAACTCTTTTCAAGGTTTGGAAACAGAAAATAGTCAGATGGAGCAAGATCTGAAACCCCAACTGCGTTAAAACAGCCATCATTTTGCCAGCCTTGTGAGCAGGTGTATTGTCTTGCAAAAAGGGAACTCCTTTTCTGCAGCTTTCCTCTCCTTTTTTCTTTCAATGCCTTAATCAGCACAGCAAGATACAGTAGTATTTTGCATTAACTGTTTGGCTCCTTAAAAGACAGTCAGTCATTATAACACCTTCCTGATCCCAAAACACTGACTTGGCCTTGGAAAACCTGAGTACTGCCATTGCATGGATTGTTGTTTTGTCACAGGGTCATAGTGGTGTAACCATGTTTCATCAACAGTAACTAGTCATTCCAATAAGTTGGCACCAGCTTGCTGAAAATGCTACAAAATCTACTCAATGTCATTTTTCATCAGCATTCAAACATTTGGGCACCCACTTGGCTGACAGCTTCTGAATACCCAGCTGCTTGTGGATTACACACCCGTCACATTTCCTGGATATCTGTAGTGTCTCAGCAAATATTTTAGCCAATATTCATCGATCTGCCAAAATCAGGTCATGGACATGGTCAACAATTTCAGTTGACAAAGTTTGAGGCCTCCCAGATCTTGCTGCATCATCAATCTCAAAAACTCCTCACTGAAAGTTTACACACCACTTCTTCACTATGGAGTATGATGGGTTTTTGTCACTCAATATTTGCATCATACATTCATGGATTTCCTTTGGAGTTTTCTTCAGCAGGAATAGGAACTTCATGATGGCTTGGGAGTTCCACATTTGAAAATTCCACATTTTTTGTTGGCATGGTTCAATCAATGATCTGAAAAAATGTCGAAACATAGCATTATGATTCTGCAAATTGGCACTTTGCAAAATAAAATAGCACTCTTTTCAGTTACAGTGGCAAAATAAGGCTCAGAATTCAGGGAATTAGTTGGGCTGACAACTTTTCAGCACCCCCTCGTATGAACTTTAGTTCATAACCAATAGGAATTTTTCTTCCATTTTTAACGCTGTCCAATCTAAGTCACTTGATAATTCTCAGTCAGAAGCTACAGACCGCTGCTTCCCTCAATATCTGGAATCTAACCAGGTATCACTGTTGAGCAATGAGTGGCACTCCGTACCACCTTGCCTTCCCCTACAAGGCTATGAATGCTGCATTCTTGCCAAAGCAATGTTCTTTGGCTGACCTGAAAATAAGTTGGGCTCGGGAATCAGATCTAAGTGTTCCACATGGCAGCAGCCAACACTGTCAAACTCACTGGGTTGATCACCAGCTTCAATGTTTAAGTGTAGCAGGACAATTTTGTCATGTAATTAGTTAATGCTTTACAACCTTGCCATCGGTTAAAGTGGGTATCACAGTAAGTCCAAGCACAGTCACAACATGTTGACTGACAAGACATGATGGCCATCTCCACTGGATTCTAATTCATTTTATACCTCATGGATGAAATTCACACTATGATAAATATATTGTTTTTGTGCTATATTTTAAACAGAAATGTGACTAGAAACAGCAATATTCTTTCTCCAATGCAAGAAAAATAAATTATAGCATAGGAGAAAGGTGTCCATTATAAGTTACGAAGGTCATTTTGGTTCTAGATGGTCTGGATTCAAACAGAGGGTGGGACGGTTGAAAAAAGTGTTTAGAATATGATTAATAGATAAAATGATAACATACACAACAGATATGATAAGATATCACAGGGCACAATAGCGCAGTAAGGCGAGGCCCCTGGCACCATCTTGGTTGGAGCACCGGCAACTCTCCTCCCCCTCCCCTTGTATCTCTTTGGCTCTTAACCAGTGCAACCAACCGGCTGCTCATACCGACCTCGGCTCTCCCTCTGAAGTCACTTCCTGATCGCAGGACCATAAGTGATATCAGATGAAGTGCCGAGGCAGGTTGGAAATGCTGCACGTCAGCGAAGAGTTAAAGAGGTAAGGGAGGGAGTTGGGGGCAGAGAAAAGGGTCAGGGGGGCACCACCACCACCCAAGATGCCTCCTACCCCGCTATGCCACTGACAGGGGACCCAATAAAAAACTTTTCATCACAGTTAAGGTGAAATTCTCTAATGCAAAAAAAAAAAAAAGAGATTATGTACTTACACTGGTAACTCTTCTCCAGTAGATAGGTGAAACATTCTAGACAGATGGGTTATTTCCCCATAGCCGCATGCAGCTGCAGTAGAATTCCACTCAGATTTTTCACTCTGACTTTGTTGTACTTCACTGGGTTCTCTAGCTCCACCTACAATTAGTACCCAAGCACTGAGAGTCACCCAATACATGTGAAGTAGAGGCACTTGTAGCAACACGCTTAAACAAACTGTTCTGCTCAACCACAAAGTTAACTGCCAACATAGGCTTCAAAGGAGCTCAGAAACTACTCACCAATAAATTGAAACATATATACAAATTCTTCCCAGCCCCCAAGGATTGACAGGCATCCAAGAATCAGCATGGAGAAGCATAAACAGACTGAAAAGAATAGGTAGGAGCAGTAAGGACTGGGCAGGGATGTCTCGCCTATCTACTGGAAAAGAGCTTACCAGGGTAAGTACATAATCTCATTTTTTAGTGCAGATTGACGTACAAAAGCAGTCCCCAAAAAGCTAGGGTGGACTTGCTATGTTGACCCTCAAGACCAAGGACCCAAAAGCAGAATCTTGTCTTGCTGCCACATCCATTCTGTAGAACATGGCAGATGTGTTAAGAGAAAACCACATTGTCATCCTGCAAATCTCCTCAGGGGAAACAGACCTAGCTTCGGCCCAAGAAGAATCCACACTCCTGGTAGAATGCGCCTAGACAAAAACAGGGAATTGTTTCCCCGAAAGAATATAGGCTGACGAAATGGCCATCCGGATCCATCTGGAAATTATGGCCTTGGAATCAGGAACAGCCTGCTTAACTGAATGAGTCAGCACAAACAAATGGTCAGAGAGGTGTCCTCCAGATAATGCAGAAGAACTCTGTGCACATCCAGTTTCTTCAACAGGCAATCCTGTGTCCTGGAACTAATAGGCTGAAAGGCAGGCAAACACACTTCCTGATTAACATGGAAAGCCAAAACCACCTTGGGCAGGAAGGAAGAAACTGTCTGAAGGGAAACCCCAGCGTCCAAAATACAAAGGAAAGGGTCTCTGCTAGACAAAGCCTTTAGTTCTGACACATGACATGCTGAAGTAATGGCAACCAGAAAAATGGTCTTGAGCATCAAGTCCAAGAGAGAAGCATCTTGAAGGGGCTCAAAAGGAGCTTTGCTAAGGCTAGACAGCACCAGGTTAATGTCCCAAGAAGAGAAAGGGTGCTTAACCAGCGGTCTGATATGAAGAGCCCCCTTCAGTAATCTAGCAACATCAGGATGAGATGTCAACAAGGACCGATGCTCCCAGGATAAAAAACAAGAGAGCCTAGCCACCTGGACCTGAAAAGAAGCCACAGTGAGGCCTTTATCCAAACCAACCAGCCTGAAGAAAGGCAAGAATCAGCAAGATCGGAGCTGAATAAGGATCCACCGGTGTTGTAAAGTCTTCCACACCTTAACGTAAGCCAAAACCGTGGACAACTTCTTAGACTTTAGAAGAATATCAACAACCAGAACAGAATATCCTTTGTGCTCTAAGGCTGCGCATTCAAGATCCATAAGAGCAAAGTGACCCCGATCCTCCATGGAGACCGGACACTGCATGAGTAGGTCCGGATATGCGGTCAGTCAAAGGCTGCGACCCTTGCACAGACATATCAGATCTGCATACCATGGTCTGAGAGGCCAATCTGGAGCCACCAGAATGATGCTGCCTAGATGAGCCACGATCTGTCAAATGACCTCAGCCGATCATTAGCCCAGGAGGAAAAACATACTGGAGAATCTCCAGAGGTCATGGTTACACCAGAGCATCAAGCCCCTCGCTTCTGGCAACATATCAACTGAAGAAGCGATCCACTTTCTTGTTTCTTGCCATGGCCATGAAGACGAAGAGGAGCCAATCCCAGCACCTCACTATCACTTGGAACGCCTCTGCGGACAGGGCCCACTCGCATGAATCCAGAGTCTGTCTGTTGAGGAAGCCCGCTTGAACATTGTCTACTCCTGCAAAATGCACTGTCATCAGTGCTAGATGACATTCTGCCCATAGAAAAAGAAGGCGGGTTTCCTGAGCCAGAGGAGTGTTCTTGGACCCTCCCTGGTGATTGATATAGGCTACTGACAGCACAGAAGACCCTGACCGCTTGGCCCTCCAGAGTCTTCTGCAATCTCAGAGCCAGCCGAATGGCTCTGAGCTCCAACCGGTTGATTGACCATTGTTGTTGCAAGGACATCCAGCACCCATGAACAGGACAATGACTGCAATTTGCTCCCCAACCCTGAAGGCTGGCATCTGTCATCACCATGATCCAGGAGGCAATGTGTAGCTGTAAGTCCCTGCGTAGCAATTGCAGGAGAAGCCAGCAGTCCATGCTTGCTCAGGCTTCCAGAGTCCAAATTGCGAGCCATGGAATCGAGGGTGAAATACTCACGTGGATTAAAAACTGGCTAGAGCATAGGAAACAGAGAGTGGGGGTAAATGGACAATACTTGGACTGAAAGAGCGTCACCAGTGGAGTGCCGCAGGGCTCGGTGTTTAGACCCATGCTCTTCAACATCTTTATAAACGATCTGGACATAGGTACAAGAAGTGAGGTGATTAAATTTGCGGACGATACGAAGTTATTCAGAGTAGTAAAGACACAGGGGGATTGCAAAGATCTGCAACGTGACATAATCAGGCTTGAGGAATGGGCATCAACATAGCAGATGAGGTTCAACATGGATAAGTGTAAAGTGATGCATGTCGGTAACAAAAATCTCATGCATGAATACAGGATGTCCGGGGCAGTACTTGGAAAGACCTCCCAGGAAAGAGACTTGGGAGTTCTGATCGACAAGTCGATGAAGCCGTCCATGCAATGTGCAGCGGCGGCGAAAAGGGCGAACAGAATGCTAGGAATGATAAAGAAAGGGATCATGAACAGATCAGACAAGATTATCATGCTGCTGTACTGGGCCATGATGCGCCCTCACCTGGAGTACTGTGTCCAGCACTGGTTGCCGTACATGAAGAAGGATACAGTACTACTTGAAAGGGTCCAGAGAAGAGCGACTAAGATGGTTAAGGACTGGAGGAGTTGCCGTACAGTGAAAGATTAGAGAAACTGGGCCTCTTCTCCCTCGAACAGAGGACATTGAGAGGGGACATGATCGAAACATTCAAGGTACTGAAGGGAATAGACTTAGTAGATAAGGACATGTTGTTCACCCTCTCCAAGGTAGGGAGAACGAGAGGGCACACTCTAAAATTGAAAGGGGATAGATTGCGTACAAACGTAAGGAAGTTCTTCTTCATCCAGAGAGTGGTAGAAAACTGGAACGCTCTTCCGGAGTCTGTCATAGGGGAAAACACCCTCCAGGGATTCAATACGAAGTTAGACAAGTTCCTGCTGAACCAGAACATACGCAGGTAGGGTTAGTCTCAGTTAGAGCGCTGGTCTTTGACCAGAAGGCCACCGCGTGAGCGGACTACTGGGCACAGGTCTGACCCAGCAGCGGCAATTCTTATGTTCTTATGTTCAAGGTAGAGAGGCCTACAAGGCATCCCTGTGCAATGCCCAGCAAGAAAGCAAAGCATGCTGAAAAGGATGCATTTATGCACGCGATCAAGGAACCACATCCAGTGTGGCAACCATGGATCCTAGAACTTGAAGATAATCCCATGCCAAAGAAGCCGGCCACTCTAGAAGGGAAGAAATCTGGGCACACAGCTTCTGCCTGCAGGCTTCTGGTAGATAGACACGGCCCGCAGCCACGCTGAAGAGAACTCCCAGGTATTCCAGCAATTGTGTGGGCGTCAGATGGCTTTTCCTGAAGTTGACAATCCAGCTGAGATCCTCCAGCACCTGGAGCACCACCATGTGCCATCCCTCAGCCAACGAGAGCGCTCTGATCAGCCAGTTGTCCAAATAAGGGTGAAGCTGGAGACCTATCTTTCACAGGTAAGCCGCCACTACCACATCACCTTGGTGATGATCTGGGGTGCTGTCGTCAGCCCAAAATGCAGAGCCGAGAATTGATAATGCTGTTCCAGAACATGAAACCGCAAAAATTTGTGGTGTGCCGGAAAAATAGGATTGTGCAAGTACGCCTCCGTAAGATCCAGAGAGGCCAGAAACTCTCCTGGGGCCACTGCTGCAATGACCAAATGCACAGTCTCCATTCGAAAGTGTGGAACCTTGAGAGCCACATTCACGTGCTGAAGATCCAGAATAGGCCTCCAATCTTTGAGCCATTCTTTGATACGATAAAGTATGGAGTATCGGCCTGAGCCTGAGAGCTCAAGTGGCACCGGCTCTACAGCTTGAATATCCAGCAAGCGCTGAACAGTGGCTTGAACCTTGAGCGCTTTGTCTGGGCGACTTGTAGGAGAGTTAAAAAAACAATCTGTCAGAGGCCAGGCAAATTCCAACTTGTAGCCTGAACGAATAATGTCCAAGATCCACTGGTTGGATGTAATGCGCATCCAGGCAGGAGGAAACATTGAGAGCCAGCCCCCTATCTGAAGAGGGGCATCTGTCGGTCTGGCGTCATTGTGCCATTCTGGCAGGGGGTACAGAACGGGAGGTGGAAGGCTGGGAATTCCTGTAGCCCGTATATTGTCATTGGGAGCCCTGTGAAAATCAGTGCGATGTGGCACTCGCATATGATTGGGATCATCATGAGCCATGAAAATTAGAACGACCAGAACCCCTGAAGGGTCTGGGTCTGCTATCTGGCAGAGTCTTAGGGTAATGGTCCATCACAGAATCTATGAGGTCATCCAGACCTTTGCCAAACAATCACTGCCCCTTAAAAGGCAGCAATGCCAAAGTAGCCTTGGAAGTGATTTGGATTTTGGAGCGCATCATATGCGGAGCTTCTACGCATCTGTTCTTTTGGATTGTTTAGCCTTTCCACGTATCTTTCATCCTAGGACTAGCAGGGACCCCTGAGGAAGACTCTTACTGTCGAAACACAGACCGTGTTGGGTCCAACGTTCCCAGCGGACTAGGTCCTTAAGGATTTTATGTAGATTGCTATGTTGATTTTTTAATATATATTTTTAATAAAGTCTAACTCAGGAACATCGTCTCTCCACAGTTTTATTTTTTTGTTTCTCTTGGACTTTTTCTCTGTGGATTTTCCAGGGTCAATTTCTTTGCTCCTGAGACCAGAACGCTCATATCAGGGTGCCAGGGAAAGGTAGCAGACTGCGAGCACACACCACAAAGCTAGGAGAAAGAAGTGGATTGAGCCGGCTGAGTGACTAAGTTCAATTTCTGCCAAGATTCAGAAATAAGGTCCAGCAGCGCCGCAAACTTAAATGAGCGCAGGACTATAGGATCATCCCCAGGATCCAAGATCCCAGAGAGATCCATAGATCCACCACACAGCCCCTGATCTCCTGCTCCAGGAAGCGCTGTACTTGCAAACAAGGGTTCAATAAGGGAAATATCTGCATCAGAGTCCCCCAGATCAGGATCAGGTAGCGTAAAAGCAGCAGCAGGCTGAAGCGAGGACATGCCCAAAGGCACAACACCACCAAGAGAAGCCATGGAGGTAGACTGGAACTGCTCAGGGGGAGAACACTTGTTCTGAAACTCGGAGCACAAAATTTCACAAATTTAGAAAAAGTGTCCAGCTCCTGAGGCATAGAGTCACCCTTAGATGACTTAAATTTGCATTTCTTAGGCTGCGGAGGGTCCACCGCCTGGCTAACAGAATTACCAGCCGTGCTGAGTTCCAAAAGCAACGAAGGCCACCCTACCGGGCTAGCTGAGCATTTGGTCACCTACTGCACCCTTGGCTTCGCCACGCGGCACATGGCATAAAGTTGTTCTAAAAGCAATAAATATGCACAATCCTGGCAAGAATACACATGAGGAGAGCCCAAGAATTCCATCCAGAAAGTTTCTAGGCAAAATTTGCAGTTGTGATAGTACATGGTATGAATATTTCTGTATTAAGGTCTATGGGGTATCATTCATGACCTAAGATATTTTATCTAAGTTTTGCTCTTCCTCCTCCCTTTCCCCTCAAAGATGGCTGCAGGTGACATTACAATATTCAATATAAGACTATTCAACGTTCCCACCTAATCACATATTGTGCCAGTCTGGAGTCAAACAATAACTGTCAACATACAGGTGTGACAGATGCAAACTAACAGCAAAAAAAAAAACCCACACTCTATTGTGGGAGTCCTTGTAAAGCTCACAGTCTTAGCCAGTACAAAACAGACTCTGTGCACGTTGTGCAGTAACAGTCTTTATCTTTCCCAAATACTAGGTTAATATATATTCCATATGCACTTTAAACATTTGAATAAACTTGATGGAAACATAAATGAAATGCATTTCAAATATTTGTAGGCCAACTAAACAAGCAGTGCTTTAAAATGGAATAATAATGAAAATTCCATCTCCCAATAACCTGTGCATAGGTCACTATGTCATTAGAGGCTGGGCTCAGCATTTGCGATTAGACATAGAAGTCTCTTCAGTGGCAAAAAGCAGGCTATGGAAGAAAATTAGAAATACATTCATTTGGGTTATAATAAAAACTAAACAATGTGAAAATTAAAACTGTTGTAATAAACAAACTATACTTACTTTTAGAATAAAAGTCTGTTGGTTCCTGGTATCCAAAACTAGTAAAACCTAGGCAAAACAAAATTTCAATTGACATTATGAATAATGTTTTGGTTTTTATGTACATCAAGATAACCATCTTCTCCCCAAATATTTCCATTTCTCCTCCATGAGAATTTTGCTAAGACTTATTTAAAAAGAAAAACACCAGCATATTTCTCATCAAGAGTGACAGAGCCTCCAGTATAATGGTCTTGTTAGGCCAACGTCAACAAAACTAGTTAAAGGGAAACAAAGGGGAGAGAGATTGGAAATGTGGTAGGAGGGAAGGTGACAGAAATACAGTAGCCTGGCTTGAACAGAAGGGAAGAAGAATAGAGGTGTAGAATCCCAAGGAAGGAGACTGCAGGTAAGATAGCCTAAGTGAAGAAAAGAAAACAAACTGCAGGCATTGCAGTCTAGGGCGGGGGTCGGCAACCCGCGGCTCCAGAGCCGCATGCGGCTCTTTTTCACCTTTGCCGCGGCTCCGGTAGTGTGTCACGCGGGCCGGAGTCTTTCAGTGGCTGCGGCGCGCTCCTGAAGAATGGGAGGCGCGGAGGATGACGTGTGATAGAGGTCTGCACGGGAACGGGGATCGCGGGGATCCCGCGGGTTCCCCCCTGGCCCACGGGACTCCCACGGGGATGAAAACAGCCTACCTAAATTCTGGCGATGCAGGCATGCAGCTTACAAGTCCGGCGTCGCGGCGGGAAATAGCCATGCTGAGCAGTGAGCTCAGCACGTACATAGATGAAAGCCTTGCTTGCTGATTGGTCCGGCGGCCCCGCCCCGCCATGCCGCCGGACCAATCAGCATCTAAACATTAAGATAAGAAAAACTATATGCAGTGTTAGATTTGTTTTATAATGGTTTTGCGGCTCCAAGTTTTTTTTTCTTTTCGAAAACGGGTCCAAGTGGCTCTTTATGTCTTAAAGGTTGCAGACCCCTGTCTAGGGGAAGAACAGAAAAAGATTAAATGTGGAAAAGTCCTGGACAGAAAAGGCAGGAGACTAGAGATCTAATGCTCTAGAGGAGGGAAGGAATGAGATTGGAGGTGTGAAACCTTAGTTGTTTCTACCTGCCACTTCCTTGAATAAGCAACATGAACTGGATTTCCTGATTGGAATCTGAGAGGTCCTTCAAGATGACCCAGACCAGTTATTATTTGAGATGGAATGCTGGGTTTGATGGAGCTTGGTCTGATTCAGCTCAGCACTAAGGGAAGATAATGGAAGAGATGTGACAAAGCAGGAAGGGTCAGAAGAAAAGAGAAAGAGATGGGATAACCCAGAAAAGGAGAAAGAGTGGGGCGATAGCCTGCAAAAATATTTCCTTGTGTTTGGAAGCAAATATTGTTGCAAGTTAGAACCTTGGGGGGGATAGTATTTAGAAGCATTGAATAATTAAGGACTTTTATGTCAGTAATGTCTGGGTGGGTGGAGCACATGTTAAAGTGCTCACCCATGATCTGAGGTATTTTCCTTCGCTATTCTGCATATAGTGGTCATGGGTTAGCACTTAGGGTCAGATTCTCTAAAGGGCACCTAAAGTTAGCTTTAATAATTGAAAATAAAAATTTAATTGGGCAACAAGCGCCTACCTGATTCTATACAAGGTAGGTGCCTACCGAATTGTGCTTAGTGGCACCTAATGTCTAAGTGGGCATTTTTTATGGGCAGAGCGCGACTTAGGCACAATTCTCTAAAAACTCAGGCACCTGAAATGTAGGCCTTTAAAATCCTGGCCTACATTCCTGACACCTACAAAAGTAAAAATACAAAATAAGACATAAAAATTTTAAAAATACAATAAATTGCATAGGTAAATAAAATAATTTAGTTCATAACTCAATATATAATAACATAATCACAAAAAGTTCTGGAAAACACAAATTTTTGACTCTCTCTCTAGAACCAACCATCCTCTAGGAGTGTATTCTAAGGCCTAAGGATTACCCATTAAAAGGAAGACCCTTATGTTCACTCAAACTGTACTTTGGTTGAAATAGCCCAAAAAACTATGGGCTCCTTTTACTAAGGTGTACTAGTGTTTTTAGTGCACGCACTGGATTAGCGCACGCTAGCTGAAAAACTACCGCCTGCTCAAGAGGAGGCGGTAGCAGGTAGCTCTTTGATATGCTGGTATCTTTCTTGCATTCTGCTTCATTTTTTCAATCAAGTTCCTTATATTCAACTTGATGTATTTTATCTGTTCTATATATTACTTCTTTCCCTGCCTTGCCGGTATTTTCTGCATTATATTGTAAATGCTTTCTGTCTTTATCTGTTTTTAAGGGCTCCTTTTATCGCGTTAAACCGTCGGCCACGCTAGCCACTAACGCCTGCCTTGAGCAGGTAGTAGTCTTTTGGCCAGCGCAGGGGTTAGCGCGTGATGAAACGTTGCGGCTTGATAAAAGGAGCCTTAAGTCCATTATTCTAATTTATATCTTATCTGTATCCCATGTATTAGCTCACCTTGTTGTGAACCGCCTAGAACTTTTTCGGTATGGCAGTATAAAAGAATAAAATTATTATTATTCCACACGTTAAGGCCCTAACGCACCTTTGTAAAAGGAGCCCTTAGTTTTCCTTAGATTTTTGTAAATTTGTTTTTTCTTCTAGCAATCAAGGATCTCAACCATTATGTGGACTTGAAATGGATTAGCTTATGTATTTTCTTTCTAGATAGAGATTATGTATTATTTGGTCTTAGCTAATACTTTCTTATCTGTACAAGATTTATTCTTGATACTGTATGTTTAAAATTGATTTAAAAAAAAAAAAAGCTCAAGCATTCCCCCAATGTTACAGCAATAGATCATTCTTTATAGCCTTGAGGTCTAACTAACATCAAAATCTCAGTTTTTACTCGAACTTCCTGATTGAGAGAGTATGCAGGTAAAGTAAATAACTGACAGGGCGCATGATTCCAGAATGAAACACCTATGTACTAAAAAAGATATTAGCAAGGTAAGAATCTAATCTCTTTTTCTACTGCAATAAGTGTGTCATTCTGGGCAGCAGGGATGTACAAATGCAGTCATAACACTGAGGACCCAAAGACAATGTCCTCTTGTGTTGCCACGCCCACTCTGTAGTATTTCTCCAAATTCCTTTGGTTCATTATATATCACTTTAAATTTTAAATGTTCTCTATAAAAAATTCCAACTTCAACCTTCCTCTTATAGGATCTACAGGTCCATTGCCATTTATACTGGTGAGCAACATTGTCGCACGACAACCAAATCGGATTTAATCAACCAGGATTCGGTAACAATATAAAATATCAAAACTTTTTTCCTCTATTATCTCAAAAATAATTGTCATTTTATTCATAACCAATCAAGCATTTACTAGCCCAATATTCAACATCTGAAACCCATCTACTATCTGGCACAGATTAACATACGTATCAACAGGACTTATGCAAATAATTGTAGTCAAAGTATACCAAACTATGTACTCTTGAGCTCTCAGATGCCTGCACTGATCAAAGTTTTTTTGAATCAGTATAAGCAGGAATATGGTATCTTTCATCGAGCTAAGAGTTAAGTTAAGAATTTTTTAAAGTGCTTAATGCTTTGTGCAAAAAACAAATCGTAAAGTGTTTAGTGTATAATGCAACTATAAAAAACGCTAAGCGCGCATGCGCACTCCTACCTGCGTGTTCCGTGATCCGTATGTCTGTGGCCGGCAGGAGTGCGCATGCGTGAATACAACGGTCCCTCTCTGGCAGGTGATGTGCGGTCTTGCCAACTCTGTCTCCCTTACACATCACGGCCGATGTTTATTTTTAAGTTCAAAGCCGCCGCAGCGACTCCTCTCTCGAGCTGCACCTGTTTTAGAGAAGGCTTCCGATACAGGCGGGGATCGAGAGAGGAGCCACCGCCGCAGCTTTGAACTTAAAAATAAACTTCGCTAAAGAGCCAAGTAAGCCTTATGCTTCAACGGGGATGTACAGCTACCCAGCCTGAGGGTTTAAAAATCACCGCCGAGCAGGGAAGCATCTGCTGAGGTGGCCCAAGGGTGTGAGAGTAACAGCATTATATGCCGGGAAGGGGAGCGGCAGAGAGGGCTGGAAGCAAAATCTCGCTCCCTCAACGGAGGGGACAGGAAAGGGGAAGATGGTAAAAGGAGGACTAGAGCAGGAACGGTGGATAAAAAAATTGGAGCGTGAGAGCCACGGAAGGTGAAGCGGGGTTGTGACTGTTCGGGTATGTGCTCTGGTACTTCCATTTGGCTTGAGAGTAATAATATTAGCTGTAATAATTTGTAGACTAAAAGCTGAGTGAGGCCCCAAAGGGGAAGAGGTGCCCTGTCTCTGTATATAGCAGCTTTCAAGCAAGGGTGTTATGTAGATTAAATAGAGTAGCTGTTTAGAGGTGGTCCGAAAAGAAAGAGAAAGGGAGAGCTCCGCAGAGACAGGAGATGCCGGATTCGGGGGGGAGGGAGTGGGAGAAGGGAGAGATGTTGGAGTCAAATGAGGAAAGGAGAGAGAGACTCAGGGATGGTCAGATCGCAGGAGGATAGCGAGGAACTCCAGAGCGACTTGTATCAGTTAGAGAAATGGGCAAAGCAATGGCAGATGAAGTTCAACGTGGAGAAATGCAAAGTAATACATTTAGGTAGTAAGAATAAGGAACACGAGTATAGAATGTCAGGCGAACAAGAAAAGGACCTGGGTGTACTGATAGATAGGACCCTGAAGCCGTCGGCACAATGCGCGGCAGCGGCAAAGAAAGCAAACAGAATGTTAGGCATGATAAAAAAAGGAATCACGAGTAGATCGGAGAAAGTCATAATGCCGCTTTATAGAGCAATGGTCAGACCACACTTGGAATACTGTGTCCAACATTGGTCTCCCAACCTAAAGAAGGATATAAAACTGCTGGAGAGGGTGCAGAGACGAGCAACGAAGCTAATAAGAGGTATGGAGAACTTGGAATATGAGGAACGACTCAAGAAACTGGGACTGTTCCCCTTGAGAAGAGGAGGCTGCGAGGGGACATGATAGAGACGTTCAAAATGCTGAAAGGCATCGATAAAATAGAGCAGGAAAATAAATTATTTACATTGTCCAACGCGACACGGACAAGAGGACATGGTTTGAAGCTAAGGGGGGATAAGTCCAGGACAAATGCCAGGAAGTTCTGCTTTACACAGCGAGTGGTAGACGCCTGGAATGCTCTCCCAAAGGAGGTTATTAAGGAATCCACTGTGCTAGGATTCAAAGGCAAATTAGATGCACATCTCCTTACGAGAGGCAGAGGGATATGGGTGACTAAAACTACATCAGGTGTATACCTGACTGGGCCTCCGCGTGTGCGGATCGCCGGACTCGATGGACCATGGGTCTGATCCGGAGATGGCAGTTCTTATGTTCTTATGGTATATGGGAGGGAGAGATGTCAGATTTGGGAGATGGATGAGAAGGATAGAGGGGCTACAAGGGGGACAGGGAGAGAAAGACTAGGGAGCATGGAGGGAGCAGGAGAGAGAGAGATGGCCTTGGGGAACGACAGAGGGGAAAGGAAAGGGAAAGATGGCAAAAGGGGTACAACAGGGTCAGAGAGATGGTAGAGGGTGTGAAAGGGGGAAAGGGAGAGATGGAAATAGTAGGACCACTGCTGCATTGGGGCACTGAGGGAGGAGGGGTTGGTCCGTCAGGACTGCTGCTGCCGCCTCAGGTAATTAATGGGGGTCCAGGAGGCCAGATGGAGGGCCATGGGTGGGGTCAGGGTCAGAGTATAGGTGGGGCTATTCTAGCACCCGTTACTGTAACAAATGTAACGGGCTAAAACACTAGTGCAACTGTAAAGCTAGAAGTCCAGCACTTATCTTATTGTTCGTTGCCAGTGCTTTTGCTGAATAAACGCAGCTTCTTATGGCTTATAGCCCTATGGGACCTGTTTTGCCTTCTGAACGGCTTCTTCAATTTAAGACACCTAAAAAATTGGCATCGAAATTGCACCTCCATAGGCACTTTAGGCTGCCTAACACCACTGTTGGCGTGGCTAATGCTGGATGTGGTGGATGTTGTATTAGGCAGCCTAAAGTGCCACGTAGGCGTGATTTATGACAAAGATAGACACCAGAAACGTAGGCCTGAAAAACCCTTCCAGTGCCTATCTTTCCTGGAGGCACAATTCTCTTTACTGCAGTGTCACGTGATTGACATACGATAGACGCCGTATTCAGAAACCGGGCCTAAATGCTATAAAAAAAAAAAAAAAAAAAAAAAGCCTAAATTCTATAGTATATTTCCCACACAGACTGCAACATTTCCATGATAGGATTCTTCCCGTTAGCTATGTGCTTTTTCCATCTCTAATCCACAATGTTATACTAATTAGGAGGTTATTATACCTGAGCCACTAGTTAGCAATAAAACCAGCCTCCACACAACTCTCTGACAACATTCTAAATCAAGGTAAATTTGGCTTCTAGTCAGAACACTCCATACAACCACCACATTGTCTTCTATCGCTACTCCAGGACACTGACAGTTTGTACATCCCTTAACATAAATCAACAATAATCTAATTCCCAACTTATTTCAAGTTCTGACTACACTGCTTCAGAAGTGCTTACTGTGAGGCAGTATATTAAATGCTATTAAAATTTTAAAAAATAAGCCTCAAGCATTCGCGACCTAAACTGTTCTCCTGTCATGCTAGCTGGCTAGAGCTCCTCTAACTTGAGTGCCTATCCTCCCTCGGCAAACAGTTTGATTTTATTTTGTTTAAACTGAAGCCCAACTAACTGGCTTCAGGTGTTTAATCTCCATTCTTTATGCTTCTCTTTAATCTATTCTCAATTCAGTAGCTCTCTAAAGCTCTTCTCCGGTGGCCACACTCCCCTTGGTTCCATTTGGAACTATGTTTGCTTAAGTGGCAGGTTTAAAGAGCTGAGCACCTACGATGCAAACATCATTCCCCCTCCAATCATCACATCTTCCTTGCAAAATACAGAAAACTTCACTCTGCTATCCATTCAGTTAAATGCATCTACTTCTCTGTCTTATCAAACAAACCTAAAGAAACTTTTTCAAATTACTGACAATCTCTATTCTCCATCCTCTGTTCTGCCCTCCTATTCTCCTTCCTTACTCCTCCAATTCCTTGGCTCTGGCCTGACAGAATCTGTTGAGTCCTTTATCTCTCAACCACCTTTGTTGATTCATCTTTTGTAGCTCGGCTGTCTCCTCTAGACTCTCTAGAATTACAGCTGTTGCCCTTTTCCAGTTGGATGACTTTCTACCTGCTCTTTGCCATTACTAAAATTTGCTCCACTTTGACCCCTTCATATTCTCCTTTAGATCCCTAGTATTTAATGCCCATTTTAAAGATCATGTCTCCCACCTATTTAGTTGGCCAATCTGTTGGCCTCATATGTTCCAATTCATACTCTCCATTCCTCACAGCCGACCGTTCTTACTTTTCTACTTTACCTTCCTCATGTTTTTGGCTTGACATTTCAAGAGATTCTGCTCTTTGCTATTTTACACAGATATCTAGAGGGAGAGATTTCAAAGCTAACACATGACTTCCTTCTCTCAATTCAGGATACAAATTAAAACCTAGAAATTTCATTTTGACTTCTGAGTGCTTCAATCTCAGCTGTAGTACCACCTATCTCCCTTATAAGAACATAAGAATAGCCTTACTGGGTCAGACCAATGGTCCATCAAGCCCGTTCTAACAGTGGCCAATCCATGTCACTAGTACCTAGCCAAAACCCAAAGAGTAGCAACATTCCATGCTACTGATCGAGGGCAAGTAGTTGCTTCCCCCATGTCTTCCGATCCAGGGCAAGCAGTAGTTTTCCCCCATGTCCACCAGGAAATTGTCCAAACCCTTCTTAAAACCAGCGACGCTATCTACTCTTACCACAACCTCTTGGCAATGTGTTTCAGAGCTTAACTATTCTCCGAGTGAAAAAAAATTTCCTCCTATTGGTTTTAAAAGTATTTCCCTGTAACTTCATTGTGTCCCCTAGTCTTTGTAATTTTTAACAGAGTGAAAAATCGATCCACTTGTACCCATTCTATTCCACTCAGGATTTTGTAGACTTCAATCATATATCCCTTCAGCCGTCTCTTTTCCAAGCTGAAGAGCCCTAACCATTTTAGTCTTTCCTCATACAAGAGGAGTTTCATCCCCTTTATCATCATGGTCGCTCTTCTTTGAACCTTTTCTAGCAAACCAGAATTGAATGTAATACTCCAGGTGAGGTCGCAACATGGAGCGGTACAGAGGCATTATAACATTCTTAGTTTTGTTAATCATCCCTTTTTAAATAATTCCAAGCATCTTATTTGCTTTTTTGGCCACCATTGCACATTGGGTGGAAGGTTTCATCATATTATCTACAAAGACACACAGATCTTTTTCTTGGGCCCTAACCCCCAAGGTAAACTCTAGCATCCAGTAACTGTGATTTGGGTTATTCTTCCCAATGTGCATCACTTTGCATTTGTCCACATTAAATTTCATCTGCCACTTGGACGCCCAGCCCAGTCTTCCAATTTCCTAAGGTCTGCCTGCAATTTTTCACAATCTGCATGCGTTTTAACAACTTTGAACAGTTTAGTGTCATCTGCAAATTTAATCATCTCGCTCTTCATTCCAATTTCCAGATCATTTATAAATAAGTTAAATAGCACCGGTCCCAGTAACATGCCTATTTACTCTCCTCCATTGAGAAAAATAACCATTTAACCCTATCCTCTGTTTTCTATCCAATAACCAACTCCTAATCCAAAACTGAACTTTGACACCTATCCCATGACTCTTTAATTTTCTCAGGAACCTCTCATGAGGAACTTTGTCAAAGCTTACTGAAAATTAGATATACTACATCAACCGGCTCACTTTTATCCACATGTTTATTCACACCTTCAAAGAAGTCAAGCAAATAGGTGAGGCAAGATCTCCCTCAGCTGAAGCCATGCTGACTCTGTCTCATTAAATCATGTTTGTCTACGTGTTCCACAATTTAATTTTTTATAATTGTTTCCACCATTTTGCCCCGCACTGAAATCAGGCTTACTGGTCTGTAATTTCCCGGATCTCCCCTGGAATTCTTTTTAAATATCGGTGTAACATTGGCCACCCTCCAATCTTTAGGTACTACAGACCTGTATTCCTCCCCCTCTACTTTTCTTATCTTTTGTCTTTTTCCTCCTCCATGTTCATCATTTTTCCCTTTCCCTTTCCTTCTCACTCTCTTCTCATGTGCCTTGACAGATTTTGTGCAACTGGCAGTTTACTGAGCCTAGGAAAGAAAGAAAATGATTGACCTGTCCTTTGAGCCCATTGTGGATCTACAATTCTCAGATTGCTTGTCTCTGTAAGCTCACTTTTCTCCATAGCTATGCTGTGCTCTCTGGAGTTCTTACAAGCATTCAACTCATATAAAGTCTCTGCACTCACTTTCTTCTAGGGCTCTAGTAACTCCATCTGGAGCTCACGGTAGTATCTAACCATGAAAATCCTGTTACAGACTGCTCAGGTTTTTTTACAGAATTTTATCAGTAGGTAACTTGGACCCATACTATTAAGAACCTTAAAATCAAGAATTATGATCCTTTGCTCCCACTGGCAAAAATTACAAAATTTTCACAACAGCTAAGATTTCATCTCTTGTCCTCAACTGAATAATATTCTTGCTGCAGTATTATGAATAATTTGAAGGCAACAGTTTGACTTGCAACACAGTTCATCTAATACTGGGTTATAATAGTCTAGCTCTGGCACAATGCCTAAATCACATTTGTTAAAGATAGAAAATCTTCATTAAAATCACAAACCCCAACTTTACCACACTGAGTTCAACTGAACGACTGAGTTCAACTGAACGACTGGTAAATCCCTCACCAGAATTTCAGCTGAATAGGTTTCATACAGCCCTTAATGCTCAAAGAAGATGCATGTCTGGAACCCACTAAACCAGCCCTCTCATTATTATGTCAAACGCATGTAAGGCTGGATATTCTAAAAGACGCTACCGCATTACTGCTTGCTAGCACCATTAACCCATGCTATTAGCAAATAGATCCTACTGCATAAAATGGAACCGGTAGTAAATAATGTGTGCTACAAAGTATGTTAGTGTGTAGTAGTGCACTGATGTTCAATAAACTAATCCAGTGTGCCTCAAGCTTTTTTTTTTTTAGCTCCGGCACACTAAGGGCTCCTTTTACTAAGCTGCGATACATTTTTAGTGCACGCAGGATTTTAGCGAACGCTAAACCTGCGCTATGTGGCTAGAACTAACGCCAGCTCAATGCTGGCGTTAAGGTATAGCGCGCGCTAAAACCGCTATCACAGCTTAGTAAAAGGAGCCCTAAACAATGCAAATGTTTTCCTGGCACATAATTTAAATTATAAAATTGCAAAACCAACAAAAAAATTAAATTTGAGATTTATTTAAAGTTCTTTAAAATATGTATGGGTAATTGTAACAACGGTGAAACTAAACTAGATAGAATTGCTAATCAATGAGATAAGACGTGCTTGTTTTTGAGTGCAAATTAATTTTAAAACACACAGCTCGATAGTCAACAAGCAAACACATATGTCATCATCCACCATCTCTTCTTCATCATCCACTTTAAAAGCTCCGTATGATGATAAAATTCAAAAGCAATGAATGTTTAAGGGAGGATGTTATCTCAAGTTATTAGTAACTAGGGGCTCCTTTTACTAAGGTGTGCTAGCGTTTTTAATGCACGCACAAGATTATAGCGCGCTAGCCGAAAAATGAACACCTGCTTAAAAGGAAGCAGTAGCGGCTAGCACGCACGGCATTTTAGCATGCGCTAAAACCGCTAGCGCGCCTTTGTAAAAGGAACCCTAGGTTTCACGGAATAAAATGGGACCTGTGGTAAAATAGCACAAGTTAGTGGTAAAATAACCTATCTTAACAGTAGCCCCTGTTAAATGACTTCCCCCCCCCCACTCCCCCCAATTATACTTTGGTATAATTGCCCAGCACATTTTTTTGCCTTATCGCTGCATGGTTATACAGTAGCATTTGTATAATAATGCACAGTAGTTCTATCTGTGGCCATAAAATCAGGCCATACAGTTGTTACAAGAGTGCCTTTGCCGATTCCCAAACATGTTTTGCATGTAAAACCCTCGAGCCTACCTGATCTTCACCCCTTTACAATTTAACAAGTGTGCTAAGGGACTTTGTTGGTGAGATGAAGTTTGTTTTACAGAGAGAATCAATGGCCTGATTCAGCTATTACAAATGTGCTCATGAACTAGCCTGATATCCACCCCCTCCCCTCTTTTTTTATGGAACAGACTCCTTCAATCTGGTGAGTAAAATAAAATCCAGCAAATCATGACAATAAAAATCTCCCTGCTGTCATTCTCTCATCACCAAGGCATAAAAGTAGAAAGTCTGAATGGTGGAAAAATAACAAAGTAAGGAAAATGCTCCAACAGACGGGGAGGCTTTGTGTACATTCACGCCTGTGCTCTTGTACCAAGTTTGCAGCTGGATTCCGTTCACATTGAGCCTGTAAATACAAGAACATATGTGATTTTTTTTAAATGTGCCCTTTGCCTGTCAATTTCTCCCAAACAGGTGTTGGCTAAATGATTATAAATTGGCCTCTGGATACACCTCTTCAACTGAGCCGTACAGGACTGGTGATAATATAATTAGACCTAAAAACATCAGGCCGTTGAATGCTTCCCATCTGTTTGGCAATAATGTTTAGTTAACAATAGTCTTTAAGAGAAGCACCTTCAACTTGCAGTTCTTCAAGTTATTTATGGCGCTATTCTTAACACACCAGCACTCCAGTTAACAAGGGCTTTCGCTGCAGGGAAATTAGCAGCACCATTGGCCTTGTATAAAAAAAATCTTTTGCGCTGAACATCTGGGGATCTCCGCATTGACATGCATCCACCTCCGTTAAAGTCATTTCTCAATGCATAATTCTAGGGCTCTGTATTAATATTATAGCTGCATTCACAAATGATAATAAGGAGCCAAACGCTTTTTGTTTAATGCCAACAGTAGGCCAATCACTTATGAAGCTGTTAGCATAAAGGACAACAAAATAGCTTCTTTAACCCCCTCAGATAGGACTTGTTCAATTTCCAGAGAAGAATACACCATTTAAACATTGCTCATGGGTTTGCTAAGCACTACAGCAAACAAAAATCTCATTTGATACTAATTTGCTCCAATTGTCTCTCCAATAAAAGGCTCTTATTAAAGTTATCTTTTGTTTTTTGATGAAACAAATGCTACCTTAGAACAAAAAGAGATTGTGAAATAATTACCTTTGATAAGCATACCTTAGTGCATGAATACAACTCATATATGGCAGCTTCTTTAACACCTCACTCCCCCAAATAAGAGACTGAATGCCTGGTTCTAACATGAATAGAGCAAGCATCCTGTGACTTGAACACAAACATAGAATATGACAGCAGATAAGGAGCATAAGGACCAGTTTCATTCCTGGTATAATGCCACAGACCCCCCCCCAGCTGGCTTTCACGTAATTTCTCGGCTACCAAGGGTTCTTTGCGTTTAACTCAAGTGCTCTTAAATTGTTATCGTTTCTGTCTCTATCACCTCCACTTGGAAGGCATATGCATTCACCTTCTTTTATATGATAACATTTTCTGCAGCCAATCTATCCATTGGAGTCTCATACCATGACCCCTAGCTCTAGAGAATTTTTTCCCTTGTCACAGTTAATATATATAATACTACATATATAATAAAAACATATACAAATAAAATAACCATAAAACCAGATTCCATTAATATCCACCTTGTTTTCTCTAGGGCGGGAATTCACAACCCAGTCCTTATAACACACCCAGCCAGTCAGGTTTGTAAGATATCCACAATGAATATGCATGAGATAAATTTGCATACAATGGAGGCAGTACATTCAAATTTATCGTATGCTAATACATTATGGGTATTTTGAAAACCTGACCAGCTGAGTGTGTCACGAGGACTGGGTTGAGAACCCCTATGCTAGGATATGATAGATTTAGTTCTTTGCAGCCCTTTGCAGTATCTTCCAATAGACAAGATCAACTGTTGTCTATCTTCTCTCATTTGATTATTTCACATGAACAAAGGATTCAGGAGGATCAAAGCAAGCTTGCATCAAGAAATCTGGAAGAAAACTGGATTTCTCAAGCAGTTTGTGCACCTTAAGACAATTTTGGAGTTTTAAGAAAATGCAAACTAAAACTAAAAATGAACCTTGCACAAGCACAAAGCAAACTTGAAAAATTATTCTTCTATCTGACAAAGGCAGGTATTCTCTTATCAACAACACCAAGGCACAGTTGTCATATTTGTCTTCAGTCAGAATCTTTGAGTAGAAGGACATTATTCTTCCTACAAAACAGTAGCAATCCTAAGAACAACTGTAAATGCCTTTGCACTAAGCCCCTTTTTAATTCTAAGGGCTGAAAAAGCTAAAAGATACAAGCCCACCATGCCTTTTGTCTCATCACCCAAACCTCTGCAATGGCTACGGGATACACAGACTTCAACTAACAAGTATATTACCAAAACAAGCTGGGACTGAGGAACAACCAGAAAATGGAGGTTTATGGAAAGGTGAACTATATTGTATACTACTTTATATAAATACATTTTTAATACATGATGTGATACAAAGGGAATCCAGAGACTGTCAATGTTTCAGACCAGCAATTTCTTTCTGATCCTTTGGAGTTTCTTCTCATACCTTCATAATATAATTATTATACTCCGCTGCAATTCAGCACACCAAAATCTAATGTATGAATTTAAAAAATTTCATACAAACTATCAACATAATTACTAGTCTTATATTCCGCTATTTTTCAATTCAGATTCAGAGTGGATTACAAGAAGAGCCCTATATTAAGGGGAACAAATATACTTAAAAATTATTGCACAAAGAAATAATATCAAGAATAAATATTTATTAAAAAGTGTGCACTGTCAGAAAAAAACGGTGTATACCACTACCTTTTGCTGCATTAATAGTCTCCCTTCCCATCAATGAATAAAAGCAAGGACTGTCCCACAATATAATCTTATTAACAACACATAATGGTTAACCACAAAATTAAACTACACAAAGCACACTGTATGCTTCTCAACATTCATTCCTACCAGAAAACAGATAATCCCTATGCAAATATGGGACCAAAAACTAAAAGTACTAATATATATACAAACAAACCCTAAGATGCAAGATCTACACACAGTACAACCCCAGAGAAATAGAAACATATGCATTTCTTCCTGAACAGTGCAAAATACAGACAGCAAATGTAAATTCTCAAAATTGACACAATTCAATCACTAAATTCATAAATCTAGGCAAATGGATGTCAGGTCTCAGTTTATAAGGATAACTTTTAAACTTCTAAATTCAGTTTGGCACAAATTTAGGAGGTCAGCTTAGAATATGTCTCTCTGTATTATATACAAGTATTACAAAGAAATAGGCACAGTTTTGTTAAACCACCTACTTTATGCATTTGTGTGCTAGGGAAATTTGTTGTCTCCCTCCCTCCAAGCTGTGACTTACCTTCTGGCCTGTTCCCGCCTGGCCGTTTTATGCCGCTCCCGGTGTTATCTTCGGGCCGGCTTCCTCTTCTTTACTGCTGCAGTGCACAAAGCCACGGGCAGCAGCTTCTCGCACTCCCCGCGCCTCATCTGGAAGCCTTTCCTTTGACGTTGTGATGTCAGAGAGAAGAGCTTCCGGTTCAGGCACAGGACAACCGTAGGGAGCCGCTGCCCGCGGCTTTGTGCACTGCAGCAGTGAAGAAGAGGGAGTCGGCTCAAAGATAACATTGTCTCGGGCACGATGCATGTGCCGGCCCTGTGGACCGGCAGGAAATTTCTGCAGACCAGCGGTTAAAGAACACTGGTGTAGTTTACTAATGAGAGCAAATAATTCAATATACATTGTTCAGGCGATTCAATGTATAATCTACAAATTCTCCTCCTGTTGTTAATGGCTCTGATAAATGATCATGGTTACAATGCTAATCAACGGACTTAAGACTTAAACATCCAAAGTTCTACCATGATACAATTTTCCAACCTCTGACCTGATACAGTGTGGCAGAAGGTCTATAGTAGCGTTGTTCCACTGTTAAACAAAAAAGAGAAACATGCCACGTCTACTGCTATGTAAAAAAAAATAAATAAACCCCCAATCAAAAAAAATAAATAAGCAAACAAAACTCTGAGGAGTGAAAAACTATCCTAAATCTAAGAGAGTTGGAATGCGGGTTACTTAAAAAATGCCGGCTTGGTTCTTAGATTTTATTTTTCAATCGAACATAGGTTATTTATATCTCTTATTTTTTTATTGATTTAAATGTTGTCCACTGTATATTATTACTACACAGCTTTCAAAAGGTCCTTGTTTTTAAAACTTTTAAATTATGCAGACTCATTTCACATCTTCTGCCGACATTTTTTAAGTAACTCTTAGAAAGCACGCACAGCCAAATGATGTTTTCAGTCATCGCTGGCTTTGCATTCACTTCTTCTTTTTTCTGTTTGAGTAGAAACCACAAGGTGGACCATCATAGTAACATAGTAGATGACGGCAGATAACGACCTGAATAGTCTTTATCTGCCCAACCTGATTCAATTTAAACTTTTTTCTTCTTAGCTATTTCTGGGCAAGAATACAAAGCTCTACCCGGTACTGTGCTTGGGTTCCCACTGCCGAAATCTCCATCAAAACCTACTCCAGCCCATCTACACCCTCCCAGTCATTAAAGCCCTCTCCAGCCCATCCTCCCCCAAACGGCCATATACAAACTGTACAAGTCTGTCCAGTACTAGCCTTAGTTCAATATTTAATATTATTTTCTGATTCTAGATCCTCTGTGTTCATCCCACGCTTCTTTGAACTCCGTCACCGTTTTCTTCTCCACCACCTCTCTTGGGAGCACATTCCAGGCATCCACATTGTTTCAAAGTTGACTGCAGTCACACATTAGCTGTCCGCCGGGTTCTATATTCATGTTTTTATATTTCCTGCCAGCATGTGTCCAAAAATTGAATCACGTTTTTATATTTCTTGCTAGCATGTATCCAAACATCGTTTCACGTTTTTTAAATAAGTTTTATGTCTTCATACTTAAACGCATAACCTGGCTCTTTTAAATACTTGTGTGTAATATAAAGCTGCAATGTCTTATGACAGTGTTTGAGTATGTATTTTGTTTCTTGTAGTATCTTCACTGATTTGACTCGCAATTTTGGTTTATTTTACCTGTCTGAGTATGTATGTTATGCCAAGTCAAAGATTTTGAGTTATATTATATAATTTTTTATTAATTTTTAATTTTTATGTTTCTTTTTATTATTTTCTTATGCATTGTCAACCAATTTTCTTTTTTTTTTTATTGATTTCAATATTATATCAAGTAAACTTGTACAGAAAGAAAATTTAACCACAATATATTACAATCATATAAGTCCATACTTAACAATGTAAGCAGTTTACAAAAGAAACTATTATGGTAAAATTAGCTCAAGTCCTCATTGGGTCCATGAATTAATTGTGAGAAAACAATCAAAGAAGTAATGCTGTTCCTATAGATCGGGAAGGAAGTTACTATTTTCTTTAGAGCTCAACCTTGAATTTTTTCCTTGTCCAGATGGGACATCGCCAGAAAATTAGTCAAATGTTGGGGTTCAAAGAATACATATTTAATTGAATGGTAATAGACAATGCACTTACAGGGGTGTCTCAAATAAAATGTAGCCCCTAATGAGATGACCCCCGGTTTCAAAAGAAGGAAATCACGTCTACGTTTTTGCGTTTCCCTTGTAACATCAGGGAACATTTGAATTTTACAACCAAGAAATTCCTTTTGTTTATTCTTTAGAAATAGTCTCAATAACCAAGATTTACCAATAGAGAGAGCCCAAGTAGCTACTAATGTTGCAGGTGTTACCACTTCCTTATCTCACTTCTCCAAAATCTCAGTAATATTCAATAGTTGTCGTTCAGTAGGCTCAGGTTGCTGTTGATGCAAAGTTTTACTAGGGAGATAATAAACTTGAGCAAATGGTAGAAGATTACCTTCCTGTACTTCCAAAATTTCTAATAAATATCTCTTAAGTATGTCTCTAGGAGTTACCGTAGTTATCCTTGGAAAGTTTATCAATCTCAAGTTAATACTATGTGCCTGATTCTCTAATGACTCCACTTTTCTTCTAAGATTCAAGTTGTCTTTAATTATAGTTTCCTGAAGTTGTTTTATTGAAACCATATCCTGCTGAGTCTTTTGAAGTAAGTTATTAGAAGAAGTCATATCCAATTTAATTTTCCTAATTCTTCTGAATGATGGATAAGTTTATTTTCAATCTGTTGGAAATTGGGATTAATTACCTTCGCAAAATTTGCTACCAGATCCCATAGGTCACCTCAGCAAGTCTATCCCAAAAAGTAGCTTGTATTGTAGTACAGAGTCTCTCACCTTCCTTTGGATGTTCTGGTTTCTGTTCCTTCTGGTTCAGTCCTCCTCCAGCTGTTATGGACTCCAGAGAGTCTTCCTTGGAGGTTACCCGAATCGGGATCTCCATTTCCAGACTCCCTGAAGTTAAATTGTTTGCCTCTGGGGAAAGTAATACTCCTTCCTTCAGGGTTTCCTGACCCCTGGGTGAGCTGGCCAACTGTGGTGGAGGAGGCGGTGCTCTAACATCTGGGCTAAGGGTGATGTCTGGCCCAAGAGGAGTCCCGTCAGTCTCACTAACATCCGGGATTCTCAGTGGGCTGGGAACCAGATTCACTGGATCAGCTCCCTGCATCCTCCGAAGAAGTTCTTCAATGTTGCCAAGGGACAGCACCTCGGAGCACTGCGAGGCGCCAGCATTGCTCCTGCCTCTCCTCTTCGGCATCGCGCCGCAAAAACAGGTAGGTCCAGGCCGGAAACGGCAGTCTCCAGCCGAAAATCATATAGCAAGAAGCACTTCAATCAGGGGCTTGTACCCGATCATCTAGGCCGTGGCCATCTTGGATCCATCGTCAACTAATTTTCTTGTATTATGATGCCTTTGTTATATGGCATATTGAAAAAATTTGTGTTCTAGGACTCTTGATGCAGGCTATGTAGCCGAAACACGATCCATGTCGCGTCCACGATTTACCACATGATCTTTTATATGTTTTGGTGATTGACAAGACTACCACACGCATGTTTTTTATGTTTGGTTGCTAATAAAGTGGGTTTTGAAGACCAGGTGCGCTCTGCTGTCTTCTACTTGACCATTTGTACAGAAGTGCCAGTTTGACAGCTACAAATAGGGTTAGCTTTTACAAAAAAAAACAACTCTGATAAATGTTTGGTGTAAAACTCAATTCTACCTGCAGATCACGGGAATTTGAGTTGAAGAGTCCAACGAAAGGATCATTAATAAATTAGTGATGACCTATACCTGTAGAAAAGCAAATGCAAATGCCTGAATTCATAATGGTCCAAACGAATCCCACTATCAATGTTTGAGCTAAAATTCATTAAATATTTTGAATTGCTGAATAAAGTTTTCTGCATTGGCTAACACACATCTATGAGAAAAAGAAAACCCCAATGAAGTGCAATAATTTGGCTTTAAGAAAACAATACTAGAATATTTTACATGCATAGAAATTGGCAAACATGTCAGTATGTTAATTTTTTTTTAATTAAAAGATTCTTTTGTAGCAAAAGAAAACACTTTCATTTGCACTGCTGAGTCTTCATCAAACGTTAAGTTTCCAACTTAGCACCAGTCTAGCTGATGGCAGCCTGAAGGTTTACCATCTGCTGCCACCCAGAATTATGGTGTCCAGTGTCAGAACACATGCATCAAAGCCTTGAGATGAGAGGCAGAAGGAATACTGCAGAAGTCAGCAGAGAGCCAGAGGCAGGCAATAGCAAACTACCAGATAAAAAGAGCATGGTGAACTTTCAGTCGCCTTACAAACCACCCAGTTAAGGACACAAGGGAAAAAGTACTGCTCAGAGAGTTGAGAGAAATATATTTGCCTCCTTTAGATGAATTTAATGTAAATGTACTGAATTCCCCAATAGTGGGGGGGACGATGACTATGAAAGTTCCAGCCAGAATGATCTTCAAACAGATATGTTTAAATAGTCATTTTGAAAAATGTTGTTTGTCTTTTAAAATCTTTTTTATTCCCTTACAGTCACAGAAATACAGAATAAGGCTGCAGAAAAAAAATGTGAAAGTTCACTTGGAGAAAGGGAAGGGTAAGGGGCTGGGATTTGATATACCGTTCAGTTCCCACCAGTGGATGAGAACCTGGGGAACTGGGTTCAATTTTTACTACTTCACCTTGTGTCCCTGGGCAAGTCTCCATTGCCCCAGGTACAGAATTTAGATTGTGAGTACATTAGGGACAGAAAAGTGTATGCAAAACGCTTTGATTATACCAAAGAAAGACAAATATATAAAGTCCATGACCCTTTATCCCTTTACTCCAAGCACAGGGCATAGCAAAGTGGGAAGCACAGAGCCAGGTATTCCCAGTAGAGATAAGAACAGATGGGAGTGATTTGCCTGACGTGTGGTATTTATGAGGGACGGGTGTAGGAAGAGAGAAGGCAGTAGAGGAGCTGGACCAAAAATCCCTTACCCATCCTCATCCACTCCATTTGGACTACTGCAATTCCCTCTATCAGGGTATTAACCAAAAAGAAACAGCTTCTAGATCAAACTATTTACCTATCCTTGATTTAGGACTACTTGAAAAGTGCTGCCTTACCATTATTGATATCGACAGTCAAGAAAAGTAACACTTTGCTTTCTTAGCAATCCCAATGGCATGTTCAAAATTTTTCCCTGGAGCTGGGAGAGAAAGGAGGGGGCTTGTACTAGCAATCCTAAGGCTATTACTTTGAAAGCAAGGTAAAAGTCCCCTTTACTATCTGCTGGAGACAAAGAATACTGGGGAACTATGCAGCTACATTACTTCTTAATTAGTAATTCTGACATTAAAAGTTATAAATCTCCAAATCCATCTGCTGGCAGAGTGAGATAACCAAATGAGTAGACAGATCTTACTGGATGCTAATCTTTGAAATTACCATGTGATCTACTAGTACAATACAAAATATCCAGAGCACAAATATTTTCTGAAGTTGCAGCAAACCTCTGAAAGTATCTCTTTTGAGTTCAGTAAGTGATAATTTGCTGTTTTGCTGTCAGGTTAAATTTTGGCCGTTTCATATGGCTTTTACATAAGATTAAAAATATTCAGAATTTGCTTTATGTTAGGATAAAGGAATATGTGAAATTGCAAGATATCTAAATTTTGCATTATTTAGGGGCATAACCTAGGCTACCATGAAGATATATTATCTTACTATTAAACCCCAGAAATTAGGTCCTGTTGCATAGAATGAGACCAGTAGTGAAATAGTACCAGTTAGCAGTAAAATAATAAGATGTAGTAGCTCAACAGTCAATGCAGCAGCCTGAGAACCTGAGGAACAAGGTTCGATTCCCACTGCAGTTACTTGTGACTCGGGCAAGTCGCTTATCCCTCCACAGGCCCAGGCACAACATAAAGCGCCTGTATATACCTTGCAAACTACAGTAAAACCTTGGATTGCAAGTGTTTTGCAAGACAAGCAAAACATTTGATTAAATTTTAACTTGATATACAAGCAATGTCTTGCAATACAAGTACATACAGTATACACACATCACAACTGAGCCGATGGTTCTTCGCTCTCTGACGCTGCAGGAGTGTAGTGTCTGTTCTAAATGAGCAAAGTCTTGCAATACGAGTACATACAGTATACACGCGTCACATCATCACAGCTGAACCGATGGTTCTTCTCTCCCTTTCGCTGCGGGTGTGTAGTGACCTAAACGAGCGAGGTTTTGTAATACAAGTTCGTATAGTGTACACACGTCACATCATCTCAACTGAGCCGAAGATTCTTCTCTCTTTGACACTGCAAGAGTGTAGTGACTGTTCTAAACGAGCAAAGTCTTGCAATAAGTGTACATACAGTATTTTGCATTAAAGGTTTGGGGTTGTGGAATGAATCGTCTGAGTTTCCATTATTTCCTATGGGGAAATTCGCTTTGATATACGAGCACTTTGGATTACAAGCATACTTCTGGAACGAATTACAGCTCTCCCTCACTATTCGCAGTTATCCTATTCGTGAATTCAATTATTCGTGATTTTTTTTGTGCTTCTAAGTTTTTTCTAATTTTCATCTATTTGCAGGCTGCCTGAACCTCACCTAGTGGTCTAGCGGTGATGCGGGGCAGCAGCGATCTTCCTACGCTCCTGCCCCATGCAGAGCTATCATCAAAATGGCTGCCCTGAGTTCCTGTTGTAGACTCGCAAATACAACGGGAACTCACAGCAGCCATTTTGATGACAGCTCTGCAATGGGCAGGAGCGTAGGAAGATCACTCCAGCCCCGTGTCACTGCTAGACCACCAGGTAAGGTCAGGGGACGCAGGAGGGAGGCAGGGGTAGGTCAGAGCCAGTCCAAAAACTTATTCACGATTTTTCCCTATTTGCGGGCCAGCTCTGCACCTAACCCCCCCCCGAATACGGAGGGAGAAGTGTATGCTATCAAACCAAGGTTTTATTGTACTTTGATTGTAATCACAGAAAAGCAGTATATCAAATCCCACACTCTGCCCCATGATACCAACTCCGTTCCTTAATGTATTATGTTTGCTAATTACTAATTTTATTACTTTAGTTTGCTATGTTGTATTTTATTTTTGTATTTGTAAATCCCCTTGAACTGTTCGGCAGATGCTATTCATATACCTAATAAACAAAAAATTTCATCCTTAGGCAGGTATTTTTTCCTCTCACTGAGTGTGGTGTGTACCAATATTGTAGTTGTTCAGTTTTATAACTATATTTCATATTAAACTTCATGAGAGTCCACATTTAAACCTCACAGCATTTAAATTCAGTATATTCCTGAGTATCAATATTGAATATCTAACTATGGCACCAGAGAATGGCACGGGGACAAATTTTTCCCTGTCACCAGAGGAGCTCGATTTGCTCGCCCCATCCCAGTGAGTTTTGTCGCTGTCCCTGTCCCCACCCCATTCCTGTAAGATCTGCCTTAACCACACAAGCCTCGAACACTTATGATTTTAAAGTGTTTGAGGCTTATGCAGATGAGGACAGAGCTTGCAGGAATGGGGCAGGGACAGGAAAAGAACTCAGAGGAAGGGACGAGAAAATGAGTTCCCGCAGGAACGGGGAAAAATTTGTCTCCGTGTCATTCTCTATATGGCACAGACCACTACTGTGATCCAGACAGTGGAGATATTCAGATTCAGCATGCTGTTGGACAGCAATTTATCTATCCTATGTTGTCTGGATAGTTCTCAAGGCAGCAGTGCTGAATATCACAGATCTAGGATGATTCATCATGGCCATTTTAGTGCAGTCATTTCAGCGATGAATCGGTCACAATGACTCATCCTACACCCCAGCATGGAATGGGACAGTTCATGCTTCATTTGGGGAGGCAATGCTCCTCCACACACCCCAAACCAAATCTTAAGCCCCCCCCCCCCCAGTGCCCCAGCCAGGATTGAAGCCTGGGGCCCTGCAGATGATGCTGCCCCCTGCGTCCTGCCATTGAAAGTGGTCCGCCAATCAGCAGAATGGGCTTATAGAGTGCAGCCATTTCAGCACAGCTGCAGTGAAATGTCCCATAATGAAGTAGTTGCAATGAATCATCCTATTCCAGAATATCACCACCCAGGGTGGTCAGTAATCATTTTCAGTAGCCTTATCTGGCCAGCTTTTTCTAGATACAAGCATATCTCCCCAGGTCTTTGTAGTCCAAGGGAATAAAACTTAAAATTTTCTGGCAGATATGGAAGGGTATGAGGGAAATATTAAATATGTCAATATAAAATTATTATTGAGCTGGTAATAGCAACGGTGAGGCTTGCGATCTGATTCCACTACTTTGCTGGCAGTTCCATCCTTGAAAATGGCACAAAAAAAATCTCAGCTACAAGATTGATAGTGTTTTCAAATTGCTGAGCCTCACATTTGGAAAAGCCTGGCAGATGAAGTTAAAATAGAAATTGACAGTAAAAAATTTTGAAAATAGTTAAAGGCTTGTTTATTTTGGGAAGCATTTGCATGAAATTTTTATGTTTTAATGATGTTCATCTATGTAATTTACTATTGTTTTTCAAATTTGTTTTCATAAATTGGGTATGGCCATATTGTATACTGCATAGAATGGTTCACCAAACTTGGGGGTATATAAGCTTGTTTTAAATAAATAAATAACTAGCCCCCACACTTTGAAATGCTCTCCCTGCTTAACGTGAGACTATCTCTACTTCAGGAAGCAAGTAAAAGCCTTTAAAGGAAGAAATATCTAACTTGCTAGTCACACACACAAGGAGTGACACCAGGTGCACATACTATAGCACAGTGGTCTCAAACTCAAACCCTTAGCAGCGCCACATTTTGGATTTGTAGGTACTTGGAGGGCCTCAGAAAAAAATAGTTAATGTCTTATTAAAGAAATGACAATTTTGCATGAGGTAAAACTCTTTATAGTTTATAAATCTTTCCTTTTGGCTAAGCCTTTAATAACAATACTGTAATTTATAGCTAAAGAAACATATGATCAAGAAACTGTTTTATTTTACTTTTGTGATTATGATAAACATACCGAGGGCCTCAAAATAGTACCTGGTGGGCCGCATGTGGCCCCCAGGCCACGAGTTTGAGACCACTGCTATAGCAGGACATGTTTATCCACTTCTACCCTAGTTAAGATAATATGCCAGCAACTTTCTGACCTCATGTGCAACTTTCTTTATATCAGTTCCATTATTTCCTTACTCCTATTACTCTATGTTATCTATTTATATGTTCTATCTTTGCTTAGGCCCTATGTTGTCTTTTAAAATATTTTATTGCATACTTTGTTGATGATGCAACGTAGCATACTATGCCATACTTTATATTGTTGTTTGACTATTTTTTCCTGCTATAATTCTCTATAGCTTATGTTTGACTTATTCTTGCTTTATACCACCCTTGAGTGAATTCCTTCAAAAAGGCACTAAATAAATCCTAATAATAATTAATGCTGCTGAAAACTGCAGAGGCTGGTGCCCCAATAAGTGCTTCTGAATATCAGGCTAATGAGTTTTCAAAAGTTTATGATGTAAATAGCAAGAAATATCTAGAAAAAATGTGACAGATTCATAAGCCACACAGTGTCATACTGCTTTCACTTTCACTACTTCCTGGTTGGGTCCTGCCTCCGTTACATTTTTCCGAAAAGCAGCTGAGCCTTATTTTGCACCTGCCAGGAAATGTTAAATAGTCCCCCACTGTATGAAGACTGTTCGTACCGTACACCAAACAGAAATTGGTTTGACTTGTTTCCAGATGTCTGCCTCAACTTGGACTTTCGAAGACAAAGGTGAGAGCAAACAGTTTTTCCATGGAGGTTTCCTCTCAAATCTGTGCCTTGCTCTTAATTGCTGAATGTGAAAACAAATTATTTGGTTGCATATTCCAACCATTAATCAATTCAAGAGAACAAATCAAAAATGTATTTCACTGTTCTCTTTAGAACAACTATAACAAAGACTCTTTTTAAAGTCTGGCCTTATGCTGCTGAACAGCACTAAACATGCACCTTGTCCTTTAGCTCAAATACATTTTGCATGACCTTACATGAATTGCTTACATAAAAGCTTATTTTTTTTCTGTGGCTTTTGTTATTTTAAAGTGCAGATGCATTTGAGTCATTTTTCCCTTTTGTTTCATATCCTCAAGATCCAGGGCTTCAAAGACAGAATGCCAGCATGAAGTCGATTTACCACTGAACTCTCAAAAAGACACAGAAGAATTACCTTGCCAATCACCCCAAGGACTCTAAAGGCCTTCAGTTCCTCGGCAGGGCTCCTTAGGTTCCAAGAGGGCCTTGAACTTAGTGATCCCAGAGGCTAATGGAAGATATCAAAGATTAGACATCAATCAGAGAGGCACTTGAAGGAAGACTGCCTGCTGAAGCAAATGCCAGGCCGAAGGAAACTAAATTTATCATAAATCAGAGAGAGTGAAGATGAAAGGTGAAGTTTTGTGTTTGTCCTCACTGTTAAGGTTGCAAGTAAATAAATCAGAAGAACATGGAAAACAGGGAGTTGATGTAGCTTATAGTGCTAGGCAGTTAATTAAAGAGCAGAACTACTGAAATGAAAAAAAAAAATCACCAAAAATTAATTACATCTGCCATTTAGGAAGGAGAAGATGAGTCACCATTTCAAGTGGCACTTCTAGAGAAAAAAAAAGTGCTCAACTAAGAACGAATTGGATTGCTTCAGTATATTAAGGGGGGCTATTTCTCAACTTGTGCTAAGGTTTTGCACCTAACAGAAGATAAGGTGCATTATGTGCAAAACCTCTGCATTAACTTTTGGAGCCATTCCCAGCACTTTCAAAAAGGCAGTCGTGTGTTTGATGCAGAACAATGAACACTGTCAAGTGATAAAGACATGAACAATAACACAGAAGTAATTATTTTTAACATATCTTTCCCTTGTATATCAAACCTCCTCCTTTTATTACTTCCCAGTCTCTCTTCCCAGCCACACACCATGGCATGCCTGATGTGCGTTTTATACTCATCTACCCCCAAGAACCAGAAGGCAGTATCTTCTAGGACAAACCCTCAGCATTGCTCAGCAACCAGCAAAAACCTCAAGAGTGGCAGCCCTCTTTCCCCCTTCCCTGAAGTTCCCTTCTGGCTCCATCAGGTTCAAAAAGGAGTCTGCCACAGGACTACGGTAACTTATGAACAGTGGGGCTAAGCCAGGGGTGGGCAGCTCCGGTCCTCGAGGGCCAGAATCCAGTCGGGTTTTCAGGATTTCCCCAATGAATATGCATGAGATCTCTTTTCATGCACTGGTTTCAATGCATATTCATTGGGAAAATCCTGAAAACCCGACTGGATTCAGGCCCTCAAGGACTGGAGTTGCCCACCTTTGGACTAAGCTATATGTTTTCCCCAGTCTAGCATTAGCTAGACAAGAGTTCAAAATATATTTGATCTTTATTGAACCTCTGCAATTATCTATAATGTGCATTTGAATGAAATTAAACTAAAAACCTTAAAAAAAAAGGTTTTCCCCTTTCTGAAAAAATATATGCAGGGTTCTCCAAATACATGATTAAGTTCTAAGAATACGCTTGAGTAAAATGGTGTGGTAGCCATGTCAGCTGAGACTATGTTGAAGTAGTTCTGTTTTGTTTTAATTATATTTTTGTTCTAGAACAATTTCTCTAGTCCAAATTATTCACAATTATATCCCAGGTAGGAATGTTGATCTATTGTACCCTAAACTTCTATGCTGATCTTGTTATATCACAAATATTACCTCATACATATACAATTGGACCTGTAACAAGGAAATGTTCTTTACAGAAAATGAAGTCGGACAACTCATACTCTCAATAATATCTTGTCACAAAAGTCTGAACACAACAATCCAGTTTTACAAACACGAAAAATTGTCCTAAATTTAATTTTTTTTAAAGCGGGGAATTATGTGGTTAAACTAAGGTGTAAAGTTAGAAGTGATAGTAGCATGAAAATGCAAATTGTATGAGGACATCTAATACACTTCTCCCTCCATATCCGCAGTTTCCGTATCTGCAAATTTACTTACTCGCGATTTTTCGGCTGCTGACTCTGCTCCCTAATTTTCATCACTGAACCCGGCATTTCACATTGGAAATCGCTGCTCCCGGCGTTGTACGGAGCAAATCACAGGTTGGGTTATTCACAGTTTATTATCTTTTTCAGGTCTATTTTACCGAAAAACTGGGAATAACATGCAAAAAGTTATTCGCGATTTTTCGGTATTCACGGCTATGTTCTGCCCGCATCCCCCGTGAATATTGAGGGAGATGTGTACATGCTCCCAGTAAGACTCACCAAAACATCAATTTTGCAAGGTTAAATCTATACATACTCGTACATACTTTCAAGCAACTAAAATTTCATTTATCTTAAATAGAAGTTTTAATGGCAACTGTATCCCTAGATATTTTAGTACAGGAAACAAAAACAGATAAGGCAAAAGGGAAGAAGAGATGGGTGGTGCACAAATTATACATACCCTGCCAGCAGAACTATCTTCCACAGAGGTTTTCCGACACAAGCTGGAAATTCTTTCTGCTCGTATAAGGTATTCTGCAGTCTTCTTCTTCACTGCTTCTCGTTGAGTTGGACTTGATTCACCTAAACGGAATGAGAGAAAAGTGTTATGCCTGCCAGACCTTGGTCTTTGTCTGTGTTTAATCTGCTTTCATATATGTGTCATAATCCAAGAAAAAGGACTAAGGGCCTGTTTTACAAAGTCGCGCTCTATGGTCTTCTGGGCCGTTACCGCGCTGCAGCTGCTAACGCGGCTTTGTAAAACAGGCCCTAAGTCTTAGAAATTGAGTTATTCAGCAGCTAAGTAATCAAGAAGATGCTGATTCAAATGCAACAAACCACATCTTTCTATCATTTCAGTTGGCAGAGATACACCGTTTCAATTAACAAAAATCTTTAGTTATATATAGTACCCAACTGACATTGTTGCCTCGTTTCTCAAGTAAGTGTGCACTAAGACTTGCGACACATGAAAAGAGCATACGTTAGGCCTTCAATGTTACACATACTGTCAGCAATACATGACTTTTTTGCAATGTCAACCCATAGAAAATGTAGTTAGGTGAGATCATTACAGAACACATCAACCTCTGGGAAATTATTCAAAACTGTACTTTATTCTTAAATGCACTACAATGTAAGGAATCAAAATAAGCTCCCACGTTGACAGCTAACATACACCAGTGCCTTATTTTAGCATAACAAGGCTAAAGAACAGTATATAAAGCACTTATTACCTGCCTAGAGTTGTGGATCGCGTGGGCTAGAAGACTTTCCCTTCATTCAAAAGATCATTAATACTAATTTGGATTTTTATTTATTCTTCATATTAAAACTATCTACTTTCAAACTGATTAATTATTCCTAAAATTACCTCTTCCCATGAATCATTTTAAAATAACTGAAGCTCTTTCTATCAATTAATTTTCTTCATAATTTTTTTCTTTTTTTCTAAATTGACCCTATCCTTATGTACAAACCTTAAATGTTTTTTTATTTCTTTCTTTCTTTTTTTTTTTTAATTAATTTTATAAATTGTATAAATTGTATTTCTGCCTTTTACCTACTTGTTTCAGTTTGTATTAATAGAATATAATGATTAGTCTGTATAATAGTCTTATTTGTATTTGTATTTGTCATCCCTGGCTTTTATAATTATGTAATACGCATTGAAATATTGGATATTGCGTAAAATCAAAATTTAATAAACTTGAAACTTTGTAAATAAATAAAGAAATCATCACCACGGGATGTTGCTCAATCTGCATCTGTCTAGTAGTGTTATAGAAATGATTAGTAATTGTAGTAAAGCAGGCAGGCTCGGCAGGCTTCTGCAAGTTACTTTACTAACACGCCGCAAAGGTAAGGGGGATGGAGGGAGATTCTCGGGCTGTGCGAGGGATGCTGAAGGGCGATGAGGTGGTGAGAGGGAAGGGTGGTGGTGGTGGTGGGGAGAAGACGCTGAAGGGAACAGAGAGTGGGGATAAGTCGCTGGAAGGGAAGAATACAGAGATGCCAGACTATGGGGGGAGCGGAGGGAAGAAGATGGGTGCCAGACCAATTGGAGGGGGGGGGGTGAAGGAAGAGGCACAGTAACAGAATAAATGGAAAATGCTGAGAGAAGACAGCGGTTGGAAGGAATTGAATGAGAAGATGAGGAAAGCAGAAACCAGACAACAAAGGTAGAAAAAAAAATTTCTATTTATTTATTTCCTTATTTTATTGCTTTATGATAAAGTAGTACATTAGTTGTGTTGATAAAAATTTATAAACAAAGCCCTGCCAGCTGAACATCTCTTTCTCTAGTTCAGCAGCCAGAACTTTGATTTATAAGGAAGGAATAATCTAAATATTGCAGTAGAGGCTTGTAAGGATGCTGCGAGGATAGTAGTCGTGGGGATGGGGATGGGGACGGGGCAGGGACAGTGGTCGCGGAGAGGGGGCACTGGTTGCGGGGATGGGGCAGGGACAGGGATGGTGGTCACGGGGATGGGGCGGGGATGGGGACAAATTTTTTCCCCATGTCATTCTCTACTCTAGACTCTGTCTAGGATGATGCAACTTTGCAAGTGACCCATGGGAACGGGCGAAAAAAAGATTGGTAGCCACGGGTAGGGGGACAAGGCCATCCACCGCCCCATGGAGCAGTGAAAGGCCTTGTTCCCGCAGTAAAGTATCTGTTGTGCATTGCTTCCCCTCCTGGTCAGCAGCCTTCCTAGCAATCCAGCAGCCTCCTCCCTCCAGACACTACATTGAAGTGGGGAAGCAGACGCTGCATGGAATCTCCCGAATTTGCCTCACGAGCTTCAATTTGCATGCTTCTGGAAGGAAGACCCTCTTCCGTTTTGTCTCAAAACAGATTCCCAGGTATTCCAGGTCTTCGTGGAATACCTGGGACTACCCAGCCCAACATCCGTGGAAGCTGCACTGCTTGATCCACCACTGTTGCTCCCTCATCCCTTGAGAAAGCTCTTATGTGCTCATAGTCCTTATAAGAATGCACCTGAATTCCCAACTTGCAGAGGTGCACTGCCACCACCACCATCAACTTGGTAAGGTTTGAGGTGAAGTTACTAGGCCAAATGGGAGAGCAGAGAATTGGAAATGCTTGTCCAGAATATGGAATATTAAGAAATTTCTGTGAGCTGGAAAGATGTGAATATTTATTTAATTCAATTTCTATCCCTTCCTCCCGGGAGCTCAGAATGGGTTACAAGCCAACATTCACAGAAGTTACATTGGGCAGTACATTTGGCAATACAATACAATACTATGCAATACAGTCACAAAGGGCAAGGCTGGGTAGTACAGTAGAGAGGCAAGATATTCCCCTCTGTGCAACCAAGGCTGCACCATTTCCATGTAGAATCAGGGAATCTTGAGAGATGAATTGACTGATTTTAGATCCAGAATTGGTCTCCAGTCTTCTGAGTCTCTTTTGGGAATGATTAAGTATATGGAGTATCTGCCCAAGTCCCATTCTCCTTGTGGTACTGCCTCTATGACTCCTAGAGCAATGAGCCCGCACTCGGCCCATCTTTTCTGGCTTATCTACCGGGGAAGAAAAAAAAAGGAGGTCCAGGATGGGCCAGTAGAATTCTACCTTGTACCCCTCCCAAATGACCTCCAGCATCCACTGTGTCTAAGCCTTCCAGTGCTCTGCCAGCCTGCCCCCCCCCCCCCACCCCTCGGGGGAATGACCACTGTCCTAGAATCATTGCTTTTACTTGGAAGCTGCAGAGGAACGGGATACGGACACTTGGGGATGCCTGGTGCTTCTGAACCTTTGTCTCTGGCCCTAGAATATCCTCTGACTGGAGAACGCTCCCAAATACTAGCAAATCCAGCAGGAGCCATGAAAATTTCTTCTACCTGATCCCCTCACATTCCAGGGTCTACTATCTGGTATGGATTTCAGTTTACAATCCATCACACTAGCCATGAGATTGTCCAGACCCTTGGCAAAGAGCCACTAGTCTTGAAAGGGGAGTTTGCTCAGAGTCTCCTTGGTTGCTGAGTCTCTCGTCCACTGCCTAATCCAGAGCGTCCTGTGGGTAGAGATGGCATAAGCTGAGACCTTGCTCAGGACCCTGAAAAGGTCAAAAAGAGCATCTGAAACACAATCAACCCCCTCCAAGAGGAATTGGGGGTTAGCGTTGCTGTCCAGATCTGGAGAACAGCTTAGCCAAGAGTGGCATGTCCAGGCAATATAAGATACTGCTGCTTTCAGTCCCAGCGCAGCAGCCTCAACTCTTTTGATGACAAAGCCTATCCAACAGTCTTGTGTGTACTTGAGGACTACTTCCCCTTCACTAGGGAGTGAAATTTGCTTCAGAACCTGAGCCATCAGCAAATTCATTTTTGGCATAGCAAACCGCTGCTGGAACTCAGCGTAGAGCTTAGCCATGTACTTAGTTACCACTAAGGGACCCTCAGGAATACCCCAGTGATCTGTTAACACTGTTGGTGATCTCTGGATGTGAAGGAAAACAAGTATTCTGTTCCTTAGTGCTGCACATGAGCGAGAACTGAGCCATAGAGGCTTGAGGCAGCTCCAACTTTAATTTCTGGAGCACCTCCACAATTAAACCTTGTAGGCTGGATGGTTTGAACAACCTTTGCATCCTCGTGTCATCTCCAAAATCCAGTGTTGCCACCTGATCTTGGTCAGACCCCCCCCCCTTCCCCCCACAGCTGGGATACTGAATCTCCAAGAGCTGAGGACCTGTATGAGAAATTAAAGGCATGGACTCTGAACCTACATCCTCTGAATCCCCATGATATCTGCATAGCTCTTTGAGGTGGACCCTGCACCTTTTTCTGAAAACCATGGCTAAGTCCCCCGCAAGATTAGGTCAGCTTTTGAAACATAAAAAGGCTTCATACATCATGTGTATGAATTCGGGAGCAATCCACTACCCAGGTTGCCTAGAGGGTCCTGTGGACCTGGATTCGCAGACCCCCACCGAAGCTACGCAATGTCGTGGAGAAAAGAATGCAGTCAGTCCCGATCCTGAATAAAATCACCACAGGAACTGCTCAGTCTGCGCTCAAACCCACTTTGGACAGAACCTGGGGCGCTACTCAAGCCCACCGCTGATGAACCTGGGGCAAGATTGCTTCCAAGGGATATGGACTCTGAGCTCTACTGTTGCAGACTAGCCACACAGGAATCATGCGAGGCATGTGCCTGTGGGCTACAGACCTCAGCCCATCTTCTCACAGCCAGAGATACCCCGGGGTGACTGGGATCCTCTGCAACACCAAAAGCCTCCAAACAAATAATAAAAAACCTAAAAATAATAAAGATTAAACTCGAGCAGAACAGACAGGCTCCCTACTCCTCACTTGTAGAAAGTAAGACTGAAGAGGTGGAGCTCATCCCGGAGTGATGGGAGGTGAAGCATGAAAACAAAATAGAGGGATCACTACAACCCTCGTGGCTAATGAGAGTTTTACCCTCTGGCCAAGACTAGCAGTCCTATTTCACAAGAGCTGTATATGCCACACATAAATATTATAATATGCAAATTTCTACAGTCAAGCACATGGCCCATCATTTCACATCTGCAGTACATTACATTCCAATTTGTATTACACCAAAACCCTTACAAGTTCTAGGCAGATGACAAAAACATTATATTCTACTAATAAACCCAGTTAGAACATAATGACAGATATGCAGTTACAAACAGAATAAGGCATCAATGTTCTTGAACAAAAATGTTTTATGAAGTTTTCTAAAAACTATATAACAACCCTCTGATCATGCTAAAATGGGAAGTTCATTCCAAACTAAAGGAGCCTGATAAAAAATAAAATAAAGCATTCCAATGAGTAAATAACTTGATTGCCTTCGGAGATGGAAATTGCAGATAAAATTGCTTCCGTGAAACAAGATCTGGCCTACCCACTAAAAATGTAATCATTTATTCAGCCAAGTAATCATTTCTGCGTCTCATCCCACTGCCATTTCCCCCCTCATTTTATTCACTAAATTGCCCATATCATTTTTTTTTTAATGTTGCAGATAGTTCATACTGGTACAAGAAAAATCCCTTACTAAGACTACCACTAAAAAGTGAATTAATATTTAATTCCTCCTCCAACCATGTGCTAAACCTTCAGCATAAAATAACCAGGTGTTATATCTTTGAGGTCTTGTGTGCTCTTCTTTGCATCCAGGTTTAGCAGCTAAATGTCTATTATCACTGGACTTAAATAAAGAATGAGTCGATATCTAGCAACTCTTTGCACACAATGTTCTTGGGAATCCAAACTCATCTGCTTATAGGGCAGTTATTACAGAACCCACACTAAGCTGTATGCTGAGCCTCCAACATGCTATTACTTTATATCAGTCTCTTCGTTGGCTCCTCTAACCTGAATCCATTTTATAAACTGCCCAGTTTTTGCAGCCAGGGGCAGCAGAACACCTTTATGGTTGGAGGAGCCAAACCAATCCCAAGCCTCGTCCCCTAGCTCTCTAGTGGCTAATGCTGTGTTGGGCAAAATATTAGTCAGGACACTGGCCCAGTGGTCCACCCCATTCCATTGCTTATGTTTGCAGTGATTAAATATAGTTGAAAGTGATATTTTAAAACATGAGTCAGTTGGAAGAAGTTTGCAAGGACAACCATCTGTGGTGCCAGCCCACTTCTATTGCTCCAGAAGCAGCAGAAATAAGCTACTGTTTGGCTGTAGGTCATTAGAAAGGAAGCAGCTGGATGGTCACTTCAGAGAAGGGCCTTCTCCTAGCAGTAGCCCTGTTGAGTCACTTAATGGTGGCAAATTTTCAAATCTTCTGATCTAATTAACTCCTAAGCTCGTCAGTTCGCACTGTGAAAACTTCCCTTCATTATAATAAAAACAAAGGATACATCAGTAAGAAAGCTAGATTAAAGACAAACTAAACAGTTGTTTCTGTGTGATAAATAAGTTTAACTGTAAACCCTACAATATTATGATTAAACAGGTCATACAAGGAAAGACTAGCAATTGTCATCGCTTGAACTAAAATAAATCCAATGATTTTCACATCAAAAAGCAAAACCTTAAGCAAAGTTCTATTTCATGGCCTTAAGTCACCAAAGTAGCTAAAGACTTTACCCTTCTACTCAAGTGTTAAGAGCTGGTCAACAAGCGACAGCTTTGGTAATTAATTTTCCATTTACATCCAATGTATCCTCAATCAAATATTTCATCGAAGCAGGCGGGCTGCTGCACTTAAAAGTTCATCTAAATAGTGAGAGCAGTAATTCAAAGGCTGTAATGAAAATCAAATCAAGCCATTTTCTTAATTGGTGCTTATAAGGGTCGTTTTAGCTGTTGCCGTTACTGTTCAGCCATTTGCTGCCTTGTCTCAGTGCAGCAGTTCTAAAGCTCCCCTCACCGATGAGATTATTTAACAGCAGCAGAAAGCAGCAAAGCTCATTCCATCTCTCAGAGCGCTTGTTTCTGCCTGTGCTTTGTTTTCCTTGAATTCATAGAAAGTGCTGGGCTTTAATCTTCAAAAATGAGGAGCAAGAAAAACCACCAAGGTCAAAAAAATATTACCCAACAAGGAAAATTAGTTTCTGGTCAATAAGGGCCAGATGTACTAACCCTCCTGTCCCCACCATAGACACAAAGTAATTCCATGAAAAAGGCACTAGCTTTTACATTGAAAATATATGTGTAAATGACCTGAATGTCAACATATACGGGTGTGACACACTTATAGAAACATAGAAATTGACGGCAGAAAAGGGCCATAGCCCATCGAGTCAGCCCATACCAATGACCCACTCCCTGACTTTTACTCCCCTATTGATCCCACGTGAATATCCCATTTTCTCTTAAAATCTGACACGCTGTTGGCCTCAATCACCTGCTGAGGCAGCTCGTTCCAATGATCGACCACCCTTTCGGTGAAGAAGTACTTTCTAGCATCACCTTGAAATTTCCCTCCCCTGATTTTCAGCGAGTGTCCTCTGGTTACCGAGGGCCCTGTAAGACTGAAGATATTATCTTTCACCTCTATACGCCCCGTGATACACTTAAAGGTCTCAATCATGTCCCCCCTCTCTCTTCGCTCCTCCAGTGAGTACATCCGCAGTTTTTTTAGCCTTTCTTCATACGTGAGATCCCTGAGCCCCAAGACCATCCTGGTAGCCATTCGCTGAACTGACTCAATTCTCAACACATCTTTCCGGTAGTGTGGTCTCCAGAATTGAACACAATACTCGAGATGAGGTCTCACCATGGATCTGTACAGTGGCATTATGACTTCAGGTTTTCTGCTGACAAAACCCCTACGGATGCAGCCCATCATTTGTCTTGCCTTGGAAGAAGCCTTCTCCACATGATTGGCAGCCTTCATATCATTGCTAATGATCACTCCTAAATCACGTTCCACCGTGGTCCTGGACAAGGTTTCACCATTTAGTGTGTAAGTTGTGTGTGGATTTTTTTTGCCTAGATGCATTACTTTACATTTTTTAGCATTGAAGCCTAGCTGCCAAGTTGATGACCACTGTTCCAGCTGCCGTAGGTCCTGCGTCATAAAGTCAGGCACACTGCTTTTGTCTATGTTGCATAGTTTGGCATCGTCGATAAACAGTGATACTTTTCCTCTAAGCCCTTGGGTCAAATCTCCTATGAATAAATTGAATAGAATCGGCCCTAAGACGGAGCCCTGAGGTACTCCACTCGTCACTGCTGACGTTTTGGAAGGGGTACCGTTTACCATCACCCTTTGAAGCCTACCATCTAGCCAATCCCCTATCCATGTAGTGAATGTATCTCCTAATCCCATCAATTTTAGTTTGTTCAACAGCCTGCGGTGTGGGATGCTATCGAAAGCTTTGCTGAAGTCCAAATATATCACGTCCAGTGACTCCCCGGCATCCAGATGACTGGTCACCCAGTCAAAGAAGTCAATCAGATTAGATTGTCAGGACCTTCCCCTGGTAAATCCGTGTTGGTGTGTAAATGCCAGTTATCCAGGTATGTATGTGTATTTTGCAGGTGGGAGTAGTCTGGACAGAACATGGGCAGGGCACCCACTTATATAAGTAACTTATAGTGTTCTATAAGTTACATGCATATCTCCCAAATCTAGGTGTGAACATTTACAAAAGTTCTGTGGCTGATTAAGCCCCATCACATATGCACATATACGGTATACCTGGTTACACTAGTATTCTATAAAAGGAAAGCAGGTGCCTAGTTTCCTTATAGAATAGGCTCCACACAGGTGCCTTGTTATACAATTGCCCTTGAAAGGGAGAAACTCTTACATACACTTCTCCCTCCGTATTCGCTGTGATAGGGGATTAACAGAACCGCAAATACTGAAAAACCACGAATAACTTTTTTATATGTTATTTGTTGTTTTCTATTAAAAACCATCGTGAATATGGTAAAACCGCAAATAACATGGTAGGAGACCTGGCCTGTTTCTGAAGGAGAGGCAAAACACGGTGAAGAAAGTGCTGTGAATCAGCGATTTCTCTGTGCAAGCTGATGTAATTTGAGGGGAGGAGCCAGCAAGCTAAAAACCGTGAAAAATCGAAACCGCGAATGCTGAAACTGCGAATACGGAGGGAGGAGTTTATATCTACAGTGATAAAATAGGAGGTGAAGTCAAAGGCATTACTCCTGCTCACAAGCACCGAGACATGTTTTCTACATACTGTAGGTTAATAGTACAGATGTAAGCCATCTGTCTTCCAAAAGATACTTTTAAATTATTCTACTATTGTAAAGGCATAAACTATTTAATGTGCTCCTTCTAACATTTGCTTCTGAAAACAATCACATTATCTATATGTCACATGACGTTCTTTATTTTATTCAATTTTCTATACCATTCTCCTAAGGGAGCTCAGAACGGTTTACATGAATTTATTCAGGTACTCAAGCATTTTCCCCTTTCTGACCCGGCACAATCTGTCTAATGTACCTGGGGCAATAGAGAGAATCAGGGTCACAAGAACAGCGTGTTCCCCTGACTCTTTCCCCAATACACAATTTCTCCTCACCTTTTCCTCACACTTATTGTTGGGATACGTCCATAAGCATTAGTCTGTTTAATACCTGCTATCAGTGAGAATTAGTTATCCAAAATCACACACTATTCTAACAAGACTTGGGGAGCACCATGCAGGGCAAACTTACTGCAAGCTGTGTAGTGCTAGAAGAAACAGAATAAGGGTTCAAAGGTGGCAGGCACCACAAACCTCCCTCCAGAGAAAGAATAGAGGAAAATTAAAAACTGGAGAAGAAGGGCATGAGAGTAGAGGAAGGATGGTGAAGGTTTACAGGGTGTCTCCTGCTTTGCCCAGTGGTGGTCTTGGCTCTCACTCTGAATTTTGTTGTTTGTTTTACAAAGTGACCCCTGCTTGAAAAATGGCAAGGATCTCTAAGCTATACTGTTTAAAAACTTTCCTCCATATGATCATTAAAAAGAAACCCTGGACACATCAATCAGCACACTAGATTAAAGAAAAATCAAGCTGAATGTTATCTGATAAACAGGTATTTTCCAACCTTTTTGTTCAAGATTCATTGATAAAAACTATACTCTCATTCATGAAATACAGAAGGGTCATTCCACACGTCAAGTGGTCCACAGTCGATCATCTCAGAATTCCATGAAATGTTATGTATGAGTAGTCTAAGGTCTTAAACTAAGCTGTGCAAAATATTAGACTCAGATATACACTTATGGGGAATTTAGGAAACGCCTAAAAACATATCTGTTCCTGAAGTATCTAGACAACTGACCCGTTCAATTCTTTCTCTTCAATAACGGTTCTCTTGAACTGTTAACCACTATCTTTCACCTCTGTTAAGTTCATTCAATTTGTACCATCTTTTAATCTTTGTAAACCGCATAGAACTTCACGGTCCTGCGCTATATAAAAAAAACTGTTGTTATTGTTATTATTATATATTTGTTCCTGAACTAGAGCATCCAATGTGAGGGGTACTCTGGCTCCAGACATGCACAGACTGACAAAAGTGTCTACTTTCAGAACCTACAGTACCGTACATATAAACTAAGGGCTCCTTTTATCAAGCCGCGCTAGTGCGTCAGACATTTCATCACGTGCTCACCCCCGCGGCCGGCTAAAAAACTAACGCCTGCTCAATGCAGGCCTTAGCGGCTAGCGCAGCAGGCGGTTTAACGCGCGGTATTACGCGCATTAAACCCCTACCGCAGCTTGATAAAAGGACCCCTAAAACTGATAGAAAGCTCAAATTTGGCTTTTCTATATAGTTTTTGACGCTGAAGTCAGATATACCAATGGAATTACCCAATTAGATTACTTTTATCATTATTGCCCAGCAAAACAGGCCAAAAAATTCATCGCACAAAACAAAGCTCATACTTTGGTCATCAATAACTTTGAAAATATTTTTATCAAATGCTTCATAACTTTAAAAGTATATTAACAATGCCTGTCTCTGTGCATGGGTATGAACTGTCCAGGAAGAGTCCCTGCAAAAATAAGATATGGTAAAGCTGCCCTTGTAAACTTGTGGTTTCATTTTGTCTTGTTTTCAGGGCAAAATATCTCTGTGGGCCATCTTTGATTTTTTTTTTTTTTTTTTTTTTTTTTTTTATACCAAAAAAAACCTGTCTTTTCTTATACAAAGGACAATGGTCTGCATCTTGCTCTCAGACCTTCTATGGCCTTTAAAACAGATTAAAACACAAGCGTGTTCCATGATGCATTATGCACTGTGAATTTATGTTGGATTACTATTACAGGTTCTCATCATGCTTGTGTTGGTTGATGGTGGCTTTGCCAGGGCCAGTTAAATGGACTGGTAACTCCAGTGTTTCCTGCTTTTTATTTAAGGCCTCATAAAAATCCACACAAGAAAACTTTCCATACTCTGGACTACAAAAGGTCTTTTATTTGCTACCTTGAAAGAACTGAATCTAACAGAAATTACACACAGCTGTTCGTCTTCTTTGATCCCAACAAAATTTGCGTTCTGGTCATCAAATCAAACCTAGTAAATTGGCGAGCACCCCGCGTCCAATTCTATTATGAAAACCAGGTGCTCCTCAAGCTACTAAAGTAAAATCTTATCAGATCAAAGCCTTTACACCTACTGTGGATTTCCTGAATTGCTGATCCTTGCTTCATACCTTTACCTCATACTATTGCTTAGACCTGTCCACAAAAAGAGACAGTGCCTTTACTTATGCTGGGCTGGCCATTCTATCAGTGTGATAGTGCAACCTTTATAACTTCAGAATAATGGCCAAAATATAAAGAGGAGAACAACTCTGAGCTTAGAAGAAACCCACCTGCCCATCTCAGGTCCCAATTCACAAAGCTCTGACAACACAGTATTAAATACCGTGTTGGGAGCAATTTTTTTATCGGGCAATGCTCAGCACAATAGCATGCAAATTATATGGATGCTATTTGTGCAGAGCAGCCACAGTAAGAGGGAGAAGTGTGCCTGGCGCCTGCTCAGTAAAGCACAGTTCCTCCACTTCCCAACCCTGTCAGCTCTATCCATTTTTTCATGCTGCAGCTGCTGTTATCCCTCCTGCTGGCTCATCTTGATCGCGACTCCAGAGCTGCAATTAACTGAGCCGGCAGGGAGAGCAGAACCTGCCTGCTTAGCTTCTGGGTTCTTTTTTTTTTTTGGGGGGGGGTGAGGGCACAGCTGTTGTGCCATGTGTTGTGTGAGTGCACAACAAATGCACAACAGCTGGAACAGCTGGAAAAATTTCTTCCTAAATGGGGTGGGTCGTTCCCTTTGGTGCATCACAAGGAAAGCTCATTAGAATACTAATGAGCTCCTTGAAATACATTTGAATAAGGTTTTCAGTGGCTGCTATGAGAATCGGTAGCAGCCACTGAGAACCCTTTAGAGTTTAGAATAGTGATTCCCAACCATGTCCTGGGGGAACCTTCATCCAGTTGGATTTTCAAGATATCCCTAATGAATATGCATGAAAGAGATTTGAATATAATGGAAGTGACAGGTACGCAAATCTCTCTCATGCATATTCATTAGGGATATTCTGAAAACCCGACTGGCTGGGGCTCCCCCAGGACAGGGTTGGGAACCACTGGTTTAGAACATTGGAAGGAGAGCTTCCATGCCAGTAAGACTGCTTTAACTATGTTACCAACAGGTCTGCCTGGTTTTTTTTTCAATGGCACAGATATTTTGTGTGTTACACACGCAAAATATCTGTCCCTTTAAAAAAAGAAATGAAAAAAGTCCCCCACAGCCGATGATGGCCCTCCCCAATGACCCCCGATGAATGCACCAGGAATTCCATGAGATAAAATTAGCAGGAGGGATGCCCATTCCCTCCTGCTTTGCCGTCCCCACCACCTTCCAAGAGAGAAAATTGGTAGGAGAGATGCCCACTGTCTTCTGCCAACAGAGGCCCCCCTCCATGAACCATCCCCTACCCTCCCCCCCAAAAAAAAATAAAGGCAGGAAGGATGCCCATTCTCTTCTGCCAACGTAGATTCCCCCTTTGCTCCTGAAAAAAAAGTCAGAAAGGATGCCCACTCCTTCCTGTCACCGGATGCTCCCCCGAACCCCACTCCTACACCCCTCCCCCCATACCTTTGCTAGACATTGGGAGCTGGAGGGAAGCACGGTCTCCAGCTCCAAGCCCCACCCTTGGAAAATGACAGGTCTTACCCTGGTGCACTATGTGATGCACAGGGAGGAGCCTAAGGCCAGTTGGGGGGCATGGCAAGGGGGTATTCAACCAGGCAGGAGGAAGTAGGCATCCCCCTTGCCATTTTCACTGCCATGGGGGGGTGTCACGGTGCCGGTTCATGGGGGGGATCGTTGGGGAGGGTCATCAGCGCAGGGGACTTTTTTTTTGTTTAATGAGGCAGATTGTGTATGTGTAACACATGCACAACATCTGTGCCATAAAAAAAAAGAAGCCCTAACAGCAGTGACAGAAGGGGGCTTCCCCTGTCACTGCTGTTAGGGCTCTGCGCATGTGTCAATCACTCACTGAGCGATTGATCTGTCGGGTTTGCATGCAAATGACTTGCATCTCTGTGCAAATCATTTGCATGCAAACTTGATAGTGCAACGATCGCTGTTCCACAATCGGCCAGAGAATCGGCCAACAGCGATCCAGTCGGTATTACCGACTGACTTTAGAGCAGGGGTGTCCAATGTCGGTCCTCGAAGGCCGCAGTCCAGTCGGATTTTCAGGATTTCCCCAATGAATATACATGAGGTCTATTTGCATGCACTGCTTTTATTGTATGCTAATAGATCTCATGCATATTCATTGGGGAAATCCTGAAAACCCGACTGGATTGCGGCCCTTGAGGACCGACATTGGACACCCCTGCTTTAGAGCATTTAGCCCTTAGTCTGCTCACTTTGTTAATTGAAAAAACATTGCTGCTAACTGTTCAAAAAGACTGAGAGTTGCATTAATTCTTGAGCTAAGGAACATAGGAGCTGAAGAAACCCCAGCAGAACTTCACACCTCTTTTGATAACACAAAATGATGTCACACACATGATTGCCAGAAAATATCGATTAGAGGTGAGCAACAATGCTTTATAGTTTATACCCAAAGCTACTCTTCAGACTTGAAGATGGCATTGCCTTCAAATACAAGTCAAAAATGTATTGTTAATTAAATAAATAGGTACCATCTTCATTTTTTGTTTTATTTCTAATTATTACCTACAGGAAATACCTAAATAAACCATCTGAAAAATGCCCGCTCTGTACCTGAATATTATTTTAACCAGGGAGAGCTGGGCTTGGCTTGCCTTGCCACTAGGGCAGCAGCAGTTACATTACATTACATTACGTGACTTCTATTCCGCCTGTACCTTGCAGTTCTAAGCGGATTACAGTAGAAGATAGCTGGACATTTCCAGGAAGTTACAATTTAGGGGATGGTTACATAGTAGAGGCACAGGGAGTTACAATTTAGGGAACTTTAAATAGTAGAGGCAATTCACATAGCGATGTCAAATCTTTTTTTATATTTATCTCTGGAAAAGAAAGTGATATAATTGCAGGTAAACAACAAAAATTGCCCTTGATTTACTCATGAAACAAAAGATATCCACAAAAATGTGTATTCTGAGGAATAAATTAGGACACCCTACATCCTAATAGCTAGTGTTACCCCCTTTGTCTGAAATAACTGCAGTGAGATGCTTCTTGTAGCCATCTACCAGTCTCTGACATCAGTCTGAGGAAAGTTTGGCCCACTCCTCAATGCAGAATTCTTTCAGCTGTGAGATGTTTGAGGGGTTTCTTGTATGTACAGCCCGTTTCCAATCACCTCACAGAATCTAAATAGGATTAAGATCGGGGCTTTGACTCAGCCACTCCAGGATTCTCCATTTCTTGGGTTTAAGCCAGTCCTTGGTGGATTTACTAGTATGTTTTGGGTCATTTTCGTGTTTCAGGGTCCAGTTCCGCTTCAGCTTTAATTTTTACAGATGTCTCACATGTTCCTCAAGCACCCTTTGATACACGGTAGAATTCATGGTGGATTCAATGATGGTGTGCTGGCCAGGTCCTGCTGCAGCAATGCATCCTCTAATCATGACACTTCCACCTCCATGCTTCATGGTATGAGGTTCTTTTCCTGGAATGCTGTATTTGGTGTATGTTCAAATAATTCAATTTTAGACTCATCTGTCCATAGAACAGTATTCTAGAAGTCCTGGTGTTTGGTTACATTCTCTCTGGCAAACTTCAGTCTGGCCTTGATGTTTCTCTTAGAGAGCAAAGGTTTCCTCTTGCACACCTCCATGCAAGTTAAATTTGTGCAGTCTCTTTCTGATTGTAGAGGCATGCACTTTCATATCAACAGTAGCAAGAGCCTGCTGTAGGTCCTGTGATGACATTTTACGGTTTTTGGAGACTTCTTTTAGCATCTTGTGGTCTGCTATAGGGGTCAATTTGCTTGGACAGCCAGACCTGGACATTGGCAGTTGTTTGGAAAGTCCTCAACTTGTACACTATTTTCCGGCTGTGGAATGACTAATGTCAAATTCTTTTGAGATCTTTTTAAATACCTTACCAGACTTATAAGCTGCTACAATCTTCTTTCTGCAGGCCTCAGACAGCTCCTTTTGATCTCACCATGGTGTTTACTCTTACCACAACAATTATGAGCACACCAAACTAAATGTCAGAGGTTTAAGTAGGGCAAACCTCCTTCAAAATGCTAAGTAACACTGTTCTAATCATATGATACACCTGTGTGTGATTTGAGCCACTTTAAGTGGGAGGATATGTGGGGGGTGTCCTGATTTATTCCTCAATTAGAATACACATTTTTGTGGATATCATTTGTTTCATGAGTAAATCAAGGAAAATGTTTGTTGTTTCCCTGCAATTACATCACTTTCTTTTCCAAAAATAGATAAATAAAAAATTTGACATTGATATGTGCACATCTCTTAAGAAAGAACTGAATATTTCATGGGGTATTTCATGGGGTGTTCTAATTTTTTTCACATGATTGTATACTCAAGTATATATGGTAAGTGACTTACCCAAGATCACAAGGAGAAGTAAGGGATATGAAACAGGCTTCCCTGGTTGTCAGTCTGTGTTCTAACCACTAAGCTACTCCTCTTAAATGTGGGGGTTTTTTTCTCTGTCTTGGTTTGTATGCTTGGTTATTCCTTTCTGACTTTCATTATTCCTACCACATTGCAGGCTGCAATTGCTCACAATTCAAGAAGCTCAAGTTTGCCATATTTATTTTGTTACCTTTACAAATCTTGTTAAATGAACCCCTCTACTCGTTGCATCCTCCACCCCTCACCCCCACTCAAAAATCAAAAAACACACACACACACATTTTTTCCAAGCTCTTTAAGTACTGGTGCTTGTACCAATAGATATCATTATAAGATACCTGCCTGTACTGTTAAGACAGTGTGATGATGATATGTATAAGCGTCAATTAAGCAATCAAACTGCTTATGCTATTGTTACACTTAATGAAAATAGGGCCTCAAAAGGCAATTGTTGAGAAGTACTTGATGCATTCTGTAAGGACCCATAGTTGACCTTTCTTTAGCCAGAAGGTAGACCCACTGCATCACAGATGTACAGGGTGAGTATAGCCATCATGTGTTACAAGCTAAGCTGTTATTCTTAAGGTAGCTTTGTTTCCAACACAAAATGTATTATCTGTGATTTTATGGAAAAAGAAGACCAGCTATCACAGCCTCTGACTGATCTTGCAGGTATGCTGACACATTTTCTTTCAGAAGTCAAGAATATACTTCAAAAGAGTTGTTTCCTATTTATCTATAAGCTAAATGTGTAAATACTGTACAGTTTTTCAGTACCCAAGACACGAATTGGGGAGGGAGGCTTCAATGAACACCATTAATACATAACATCCAACTACCAGCATGAATTCTTCAGCTTTCTTTGTACACTTACGGCCCGATTTATATGGCGAGAGTTTTCTGCCTCCATTCTGTGACTAGGAAAAAAAATCAATTTATAAAGCAGGCCCACAGCATTTTACTAATACACTCTGGAAGATGTAAAAAATCTAAATATTTATATACCACAATGAAATCCCTTTATATGCCTCATTTCCAAAGAAAAAGCTTTCAGCCTATTATCACAGCTGAGATCACATGCTGTTGGTAACTAATCATTCTCCCTGCTCTTTTTCACCCCTTCACCAAGAGTGGTGTATTTTCTTTCACACGAGGCATTCAAGACTGCATGGCGAACTGTTCCAAGTGATGGCAGCCTAATACTTGGTACACTATCATGGTAATTCCATTGGATTCTCTCCCCGTACCACATCCTGCAGGCCCCAGGTGTGCAGGAAGATATTGTAGGGAATGACAATCTATAATTAAAAATTCCTTACAATTTGTGGCTTGTTTTATCTTATACATGTTTACTCATTTGGCATGCAGGCAGTATTTTTCCCAGTGGTTTACTGTTCAAACAGGGAAACCATGGCTGTGCTAGCTATGAGGTTATTTTCCCATAATGCTATTCTATCTTTTTAATCTGTCACTTATGAATCTATTTCTTGCTTTCTGCCTCCATCAGTATAAGCTCTTTAGACTGATGTAATTATGTAACAGGCTGCCTATCTTGTATAGTCAGAATGAGATAAAGTTGCACCAAATTTCAAAGGGAAAGTACATGCATACTTTCCCTTTGAAAATTATCCCACCAAAACTGCCTGCCTCCATTTACGCTCGCAATTTAGTATGCACACTTTTGAGAAAAATCTTTCAAATTTCTGGGTTAAGTCCAAACCCTGCTTCTGAGTAAAAGGACTTCTAAAAGGGCCTTATAAGAATAATTTCATAACATTTATTTATTTATTTAAAAATTTATATACCGCATAAATACTATGCAGTTTATAAAATTACATGAATACATATTAAAAATACTAAAACATGTTTCGACAGAACAAACACAATAAAACATTAACAGTATCATTATTAAAACCTTTTTTCAAATTAATCCAACAAAATGGAAAGACAAAATCCCATAAAAACATTTACAGGACAGTAAGGCTTTAGCAGCAAATAGCATTAGCACATGAAGGCATTAACAAATAATTGTGTTTTCAACATTTTTAAAAAATTCAGTCTCCAATCACAAAATCGCAGAATACCAGGCAGAGCATTCCAAAGCTTGGCACCTGCCACAGACAGCATTTTTTGCCCCAATCTTAAAATGAGAGACTAACATCTTACCCTCCAAATTCAACTTCATGCTATTTTCAGATCTCAAACATTTTCTGGGTTGATAGATTTCAAAAAAACTCCTTTACTGCCCTTGGGGAAATGTGATATAAGATTTGCTGTATGATTAAGAGTAGAGAATGACACGGTGGTTGTTACCTGCGGCTAGCCGCAAGTAGCCGCGAGGAACAAGAAAATAGTGGTCGCTGTGGGGACAGGGACAAGGCCATTCACCGCCCCATGGAGTGGTGAATGGTCTTGTCTCCGCAATGAGGCAATCAAGGATCGCGCGGTCCAGCAGCCCCCACCCGCCCGATCACAGCGTTCCGCCATCTCCCTCCCTCCACCTCACCTTAGATGCAGAGTTTGCCGGCTTTCTTTTACGCCCAGCCGCACGCTTTCAAAAAGCCGTGCACGCGTGGCTGCTCGAGTTGTTCAATCTTCTCCTCTGCTGCAACTTCCTGTTTACGGTTACGTCAGAGGAGAAGATTGAACAACTGAGCAGCCGCGTGTGCGAGGCTTTTTGAACGTGTGCGGCTGGGCAAAAAAGAAAGCCGGCAAACTCGGCATCTAAGGTGAGGTGGAGGGAGGGAGCTGGTGGAATGCTGCAATCGGGTGGGAGGGGGCTGCTGGACTGCACGTGTTCCTGGCTCACACTAGGAAGGAGGGAGTGAAAGGGAAAGAGATTCTGGGCCAAGGGGATGAAGAGGGAGAGAAAGAAACCCACAGCAGGAAAGAAAAGGGAGGACAGGCAGGTGAGCCAGTTGCTGGAAGCAGGGGGTGGGGGGAGAAAGAGGGAAAGAAGCTAGATGGGGTTGAAGAGATACATTGGTGAGGAAGAGAGGGGAAATCTGGACACAGGAAGGTAACAGAAACAGAGGGAAAATTATGTGCATGGGGGCATAGGGACAGAGACATAAAGGGGACATACATGCCATGGGGATGGTTTATGGACACAGGGGGGGCAATGCCAGATACATAGGGGAGATATTAGAAATGGGGAAAATAGGAACACAGAAGTGAGATTGTTTGGGGACCGAGTTCGCAGGTTCCAGCGGCTTGCACAAATTACATTGTAATGTGCCACAAAAGTAAGAGGGAGGGAGGTAGATAGATAGGCCGCACGAGAGGAGCTGAAAGGTGGTAGAAAGGAACAGATGCAGAAGGAGGGAGGGAAGGGTGGTGGTGGAAAGGAATAGAACAGACATTGAAGAAGGGTGGAGAGGAACAGACCCTGAAGGGAAATGTGGAAGACAGAGTGGGGAGAAGACGCTGGAAGAGAAGAAGACAGATGCCAGACTATAGGGAAGCGGAGGGAAGAAGATGGGTGCCAGACCAATTGGTGGGGGTGAAGGGAGAGGCACAGAAACAGAGCAAATGGAAGACGCAGAGAGAAGACAAACAGTGGATGGAAGGAATTGAATGAGAAGATGAGGAAAGCAGAATCCAGACAATAAAGGTAGAAAAAAAAAATTCTATTTATTTTCTTTTTTTTTGCTTTACGATAAAGTAGTATATTAGTTGTGTTGATAAATATTTATAAATAAAGCCCTGCCAGCTGAACATCTCTTTCTCTAGCTCAGCAGCCAGAACTTTGATTTTTAAGGAAGGAATAAGCTAAATATTGCAGTACTGAAGCTTATATGGATGCTGCGGGGATGGTGACGGGGCAGTGAATGGGATGGCAGTGGCGGTGAAGGGGATGGCGGTAATGGTGACGGGACGGTGAAGGGAATGGCGGTGATGGGACGGTGAAGGGAATGGCGGTGACGGGGCGGTGACGGGGACGGTGGGCCGGGGACGGGGCAGTGACGGGGACAGATTTTTTCCCCGTGTCATTCTCTAATTGAGAGAATCTTAAACTGTACTCTCTGCTGCATAGGTAACCAGCGCAGTTGTTTCAACACTAGGGTTATACGAGTCATTCTTGAAACCCCAATAGTAAATCTTGCTGCAGAGTTAACCAACATCTGCAGTGCCCTCATCATCACTTTAGGAACTCCCAAATAAAGAGAATTGCAATAATCCACTCTACTTAGTATTACTGCTTGCACCACACTACGGAAATCATAAACTGGTAGCATAGGTTTTAGTCTATATAACAACTGTAATTGCATATATCCTATCCGAATCGTTTTCAATATTTGCTTTTCCATAGTAAAACAACTATCCAAACATACTCCCAATACCGTCATCTCTTTTTTAACTAACAGTTTCTCACCATCACATCGACACTTTCTAATTCAAAGTTATCACTTTGACTTTTTACCACTATCACCTCTGTTTTATTAACATTTAATTTCAGATCATGATCATCCATCCATCCCACAATCATTTTCATATATCGTTGCAAACATTGCTCAGCAATGGATGCATCGCTCACTGAAAAAATATATATATATATCATCAGAGTATATTCAATATTGAACTCTCATCTCCTGAAACTTCGCCCCCAAAGTAGACGTATAAATATTAAACAGGATTGCAGAAAGAGCAGAACTCTGAGGTACTCCCCTTTTAACCTCCACATGTCACCTACGTTTGGAAGATAAGCTGGTGCATGCATTTAGCCTATTTTATAAAGATACATAAGCACTTATGCTTCTTTATAAAATACAGGGGTACACTATCAAAAATCATAGCTAGATTGAAGCTGCGGATATTAAACCTGGTAAAGAAGATGCATATATATTAGCATATAAAGTACGCAGGTACATGTGTATTCATTGTAAATGTTGGCAGATAAAGACCTGCACGGTCCAGCCAGTCTACCCAACAAGGCGGCTAGGGCTGAATAAACTGTTCACGTAAATTGTGACTCCACCCCAGAGCACACCTACATCTAAGCCAGGCAAAAGTATGTGCCTTCTTGTTACCATGTATATTTTAGATGCGTGACCCCTGGGATAATTTTATAAAAAGCCTTTAAGCACAAAAAAGCCTTTATGAAATTACTCTCTCTGTGTATACTTTTACTTGCTACACTCTGGGTAATTTTATAACAAAGTGATCATTCCATTCACCCAAAATAAATCCAGGTAATGGTGAAAAATATATATACAATAGACAATGTAAATAGACATAACAATGTCTAATGCGTTCACAATATTCAATTATATAATGTAAAAAGGAGTATCATACTTAAAACTTCACTTAGAAAGATCAAAAGATATTATCAATGCTGTGGACAACATAATCATTTATCCCAAAAGAGTGAATATTAAAAATGAAGTGTACTTATCTAAATTTCAAAATGCTCAAAGAACATTCAGTCACCCAAAGCCAGTGTTTCAGTATATACAATGTCTGTGTCAAGACGACTCATAATTTTAAGAAGTTCACAACCTTCCAAAAAGTTTAAATTTTAAAGCATCCTATAACACACACAAAGAATGTTAGATATTATTCAAAAATATCATTAACAAATATATCTATATTCATGATTCCGTCCTTCTTGGGAACCATAAAATAGATGGAACAAAAATCATATCCCAGTTCATCCGATGGAACTGGACCAATGGCTTTCAGAGCTGCAAGCCTTAACATGGTAGATTCCACCGCCAATCTTTTAACTTGAGATAGAAAGTGTTTTTGTGATGGGAACGACTGGAGGTTAAAAAAAAAAAAAGAGAGAGATGACAGTTCTAGGAGTGTGTTTGGTTAGTTGCTTGACTATGGAGAAACAAGTATTGAAAACAATACAAGTAGGATATATGCAGTTGAAGATGTTGTATAGATTGAAGCCTATGTTGCCAAATTATGATTTTCGAAGTGTGGTGCAGGCATTGATCCTGAGTAAAGTGGACTATTGTAATTCACTTTACTTGGGAGCTGCAAAAGAGAAAATGAGGGCACTACAGATGTTGATTAACTCTGCAGCGAGATTGATCACAGGTATTTCCAGAATGACTCATATAACACCAGTATTGAAGCAGTTGCATTGGTTACCAATACAACAAAGAGTCCAATTCAAAATTCTTTCCGAAATTCATCAGGCTTTGTACCAAGTCTCTCCCGCTGTTTTTAAAGGGTTTTTTGAAATTTATCAGCCTAAAAGAAGTTTGAGATCAGAAAAAAAAAAAAAAGAATGAAACTATCTGTACATCTGATACCACTGTATTCCACTTGTTTCTCTGGTTGACCTCATTGCTAATAAAAATGATTAAAAAAAAAAAAAAAAAAAGATTGGTGACCATGTTATCGGTAGCGGGTGTAAATCTGTGGAATACCCTGCCATTTTTGCTCTGCTAGAATGAATTTTAAGAAAATGTTAAAAAACCAACTGTTTGTGAATGCTTTTTTGAGTTGAATCTTTTATTCAAACTGGATTTGAAAATTTTGGGGTGCTTATTGACCATATTTTAAGGAGTGTTGTTCTGCAATAATTGAACTATGTATGTTTGTTAATATTTTATGCCTGTTATTATGTAAACCGTATAGGTAATATACGGTATATAAATTTTTAAATAAATAAAGGCATCAGAAAAGTGGAACATTATTCCAGGATGAACACATTGTGAATGTCATCTAGGACAGTTTTCTTCAACCTTTTTACACCTATGGACCGGCGGAAATAAAATAATTATTTCATGGACCGGCAAACTACTAAGACTGAAATTTTTTTTAAAAAACCATCGCCACCCCGTCCCCGCGAGCTCGGTCCCACAAACCATCTGATCCCATTCGCATAAGCCTCAAATAGTTATGATTTTATATTGAACATATTTTATTAAAGTATAAAAAGAAACAATATTCTATACAATTGTTATTTTATAAATACAAATAATACAGGGCAAAGAACAACAAAACCCCTGTCTCCCCTCCCCTTCACATATATCCCCTATACCAGTGGTCTCAAACTCAAACCTTTTCCAGGGCCACATTTTGGATTTGTAGGCACTCGGAGGGCCTCAGAAAATATAGTTAATGTCTTATTAAAGAAATGACAATTTTGCATGAGGTAAAACTCTTTATAGTTTATAAATCTTTCCTTTTGGCTAAGTCTTAATAATAATATTGTAATTTATAGCTAAAGAGACATATGATCAAGAAACTCTTAATTTACTTTTGTGATTATGATAAACATACCGAGGGCCTCAAAATAGTACCTGGCGGCATGTGGCCCCCGGGCTGCAAGTTTGAGACCACTGCCCTATACTATCAAGAAAACTGAATAAGCCAAATTATTACAGAATGTACACAAATATCATGTAACAGAATACCACAGTCACACATGGCAGGAATAGTTAGGGGAGTGAAACTAGGGCAACTGCCCCCTGGTCAGAGAGAGCCCTAAGCCAGCTGGAAGCTAAAGAAGCACTGCCTGGGCTTTGCACTCCCCAGTTATGTCTAGCAAGATACAGATTTCAAATCTGATATATTCTAACCACAAGATAGAAATACAATTATTTTTTTCTACCTTTTGTCATCCCTGTTTTCTGCTTTCATTGTCTTTTCACTCTCTTCCATCCAGCATCTGCCCTCTGTCTCTTCAGTCCAGCATCTGCCCCTTCCATTCACTGTCTGTCTTTCCCTGCCATCTCTCCTTATGCCCCTGTCATCCATCATCTTCCTTCTTTTCCCCTCATGGTCTGGCATCTCTCTCCTTCCCTCCCCCCTTTGGTTTTTAGCATCTCTCTCTTCTCATTTCCTCCACTCAGATCTGATATCGTTCTCTCCTCTCTCTTCCCTTTCCTTTTCTTCTCTGTTCTTCCTTCTCTATTTTCTGCCTTAAATTAAATTATTTCTTACTATTTAGTCCTGTTTCCCTCTTTTCACTGTCTACCCTCAGCTTGTCACCCCTTTCCCTCACCCCTTCATTATCTTACTAACTCTATTTTCTTCCCCCTTTATTTATCTTCTCCTTCTATTCAGTATGTATTCTTTCCCCACTTCCATTCAGCATCTGCTCGCCCCTCTCAACTGACATCCATCTGCCTTCTGCGCTCTCTCCTCTCCTCACTTCCATCATCTGCCCCCTTCTCTCTCTCCCCCCCCTCCACTTCCATCATCTGCCCCCTTCCCCTCACCTTTGCGGGTCACTTTCTTTCCTCTGAGGGTGGCTCGTGTTAGAGGGGAAGCTTTGGCTGAGTGGAAAAAAGGGACCTGCAAAGGTGAAAGGAAGGGAGACCTCCAGGACAGCTGCTCTTTGCCCTCCTTCAGCGGCCCAAGAGTCTTTAGGCTAGCGGCAGCTCTGTGTGCTTTTAACTTCGGCACAGAGCTGCCCCTAAGCAGTAGTTTAGCCACGGTTTCATGAGGCAACCTCAGGGCCTTTGCTAGGCTGGCCCGCTTCGATGATGCAATGTGGGCTGGCCTAGCAAAGGCCCCGAGGCTGCCTCATGAAACTGCGGCTAAACTACTGCTTAGGGGCAGCTCTGTGCCGAAGTTAAAAGCACACAGAGCTGCCGCTGCTGGTCTGGAGGTGCGGAGACAAGGCTGGAAGCATACGCGGCAAGAGTCCCGGCGAAGGCAGGAGTCCCGGCACAGTGACGGCAACAGGAAGTTGCAAGTCAGCTGACGCCGGCACCTTTCGTTGCGGCGGACCCAAATCCTTCGTGGACCGGCAAGATTTTTTTGCGGACCAGCAATTGAAGAACAGTGATCTAGGACATGGTGATTCAAGCTGATGTGGGTCCCACTCCTAATAAAACCGCTGAAAATACCCCCCCACTCCCCCAATATGTCATTTTGGAGTTGATGTGCACAGCCTCACTGGACAGATCTTGCTGCCCCACAAGCACCAGAGTCTCTGCTCTTGGGTTTCCATGCTCCTTGAAATGGCTGGCCATGCCTCAAGAAGAGGCTGCCTGTCAGCACCAATGCCTCCCTGGTGGGTAATGCCTGTGCTGGATTCTCACTAGCCAATACTCTGGATAATGTCAGTGAATGATTTATTTTCAATGAAAAACAAACTCCCTCCCTGCCACCAATATTTAAACACCATGGTCAATGTTGACTTAAAAAAACAGTGTTTAAATTTATACCTGATATTCAGCAATGAGTGCTGAATAGCTGGGTATGAGATGACTGCCAGCAGTTACCTGGGAATTGGTGATATTCAGTACTGGTACTGGGCAAGTAAAGAAAGCCACATAGTGCCAAGATAGATGTAACTTTCAATTAAAAGACTCACCTGATGTGTATTTATACCACCTGGGTATTTAAACATTTCTATCATATCTCCCCTCTCCCGCCTTTCCTCCAAAGTAGACATAATGAGAACTTTAAGTCTGACCCTGTACTCCTTAACCCTTTAATACAAAATTCTTCATGAACCACCACGTATATTGGGAGATCTGCACCAAACCAGATTTTATCCTTCTTTTGGGTTTGATGCAGATCTCCCAATATACCTGGCGGTTCATGAAGAATTTTGTATTAAAGTGTACTGAGTTATTCTTCTTTAGTTTTGGGGTTTTGATTTTTCCTGTACTCCTTAAGACATAGACCATCAACCATTTTAGTTGCCTTCCTCTGGACAGGCTTCACCCATTTTATATCTTTTTGAAAGTGTAGTTGCCAGAATTGAACACAATATTCTAAATGAGATCTCACCAGAGTCTTTTTCCTACTGGCCACTCTTCCCTCTATGCACCCAAGCATCTTTCTAGCTTTGTCGTCGTCTTTTCAACTATCTAAAACAGTTCAACATCAAAATCTTTCATCAATACACAATGCTGCTAGGCATAAGACATATTTTCCCTCATCTCCTCCTCTTCCTTTAGCTCAGCCATAATCCCTAACAGTATCAGATCTGTCTGTTCTTAGCCCAGTAGTCACTTCTCTCTCAAGTTGCAGCAGTAGAAGCTGCAGATACTAATGATAGCAAAAGCAGAGTAATCATGAGAATATTGCCACAGGCTCTCCTGCTCCTCACCATCACTGATACTACTGTTTTCCCACCATTCTGATAAAAATATAAACAATACAGTAAATCCATAAACACTAACGGCCTCTTTTATAAATCCACGCTAGCGGCTGCTGCACGGCAACAGCCCCAAAGCCCTTTAAATCTCTATGGGCTATGAGGCCGTTAGCGCAGGGCAGCCACTAGTGCGGCTTTGTAAAAGAGGCCGTAAAAGCTGCAAGAGAATATTCTTTGTCCTTTTCTTCTGCTTTTCAATTCCTGACCAATCAGAAAATAGCAATTTAGTCTGTCAAGACCAGAAGTCTGATGAATAATCAGATCTACCTTGAATTCAATGATATTTGTCTAAATTTTTTTAGAAACTTAAAAAAAAAATCCAAAGGATGTTTTTCAAACCAGTTTTTGAAAGAGTGGCAAGTGCTACATAATAAACATGATTCAAAAAAAGAAAAAAGTAATGATTATAACTATCAATAATATATACCAGTTTTACAGCACTACAAAAAGAATCTAGCTTTGCAGTTGAAAGGATCCAAGTGAAAACTGATAACTAACAACACAACTTTTTGCATTACACAGGGTTCCTTTATCTTTGTCAGTACTTGAGGGAAACTAGCCCACAAGCAGACGCCAGACTCAAGGTAACACCTTCCATTTAGGACAGGCCCTCACTTTTCATTTACAGTTACATAAAAAAGGCCCCCAAAAGGATGACAGGTCCTACAATCTTTTCTTCAACGAGAAAGCCTCCATCTCTTGAGGTGGCTCCAAGGTTTGTGGCTTCACTATGAACAGAATGGGCAGGTTCCCAAGTTCTGCTAAGTGACTCCAGAGGAGTTTTTATCTGCCAGTGGCTTATGCCCCTATCAACAGCTCACAGCAGCTCTCCTGAAAATGCAGATGACAAAGACCCCGTAATACAAACCCTTCGAGACTCCTTGCCTATCTCCCTATATTTACTACCCAGAACACCAGCTGCGTCTCATACAGATTCGCATGAATGAAAATATTTAGGCAAGAAACCACCCACTTAGTTTATTTTCCATTTGACTTTCCTGTAATTATTTTGTAAACTGTTCCTACAACAATACAAAAAAACATCTGCAAAAACAGGTAATTAATGTGTCAAGCCAAACTAATGCATTTTTATGGTGTCCATGCTTCGTCAACTATAATTATAACTCTTTTTAAGCAAATGATGATGTGTTTGTTGCAATGTGCAAGTGGTTATTTTAGAAGCCTTATTTACTGTTAGAGAAAACAGAATGTAAAACCTAAAAAAAGCTTCTGAATTTCCTATTAATTGAATCTTAACACATTTCTAGGCTGTCTGACAACGAACATCGCATTATTGCTTCAAGTCTATCTGAGGCAGACAATTCTTAACTTGAAAACGGAGGTAGGTGAGAGTTGACCAAATATCTATAAAATGAATCTTAGGGGACAATATTCATTGCTGTTCAACCAAGCAAGGGAAGCTCCTGCCTGGTTAAAAAAACACTGTGCAGGCACCAATATTCAGCAGCACTTAACTGAAGAGTAACACTGAATATCAGCTCTGTCTATTATGGCACTATTCGTTTAGCTCTGGGCTGACTGTAGACACCACTAAAATTCAGTGCGGGTACCTACAAAACTAACCATGCAAAGAGGACCACATAAAATGCTGTCCTAAATATGACCAGTTAGTTATTCAGGTTCCAGCACTGAATATCCCTGGACCCAAAAAACTTCCAATGGCCCAAAGACCCAGAGAGTCACTGCTAATTGCTAGAACAGGCCTGGCAACGAATATCCAGGCCTAACACAGCCTGCAGTAGTCGATGTTAAAAAAAAAAACAACCCACAGACTGTGAACAGCTGAATATTGTCCCCTTGGTCTGTTACTATGGATTTTTAAATCAGCCTTGAACTCAAGGCCCTGAAATTAGCTAGGTAAATATCACATTTTGAGTCAGGCTTCTGTTTTTTAGTTTCTTTCACATTTTCTATTGAATAACCTACTGCTCCACATTTGATGTGAATTATTTTTCCCCAAATTTAAGTCCCTCTTTTTGAGCACTCATTTGGTCCGCCATAATCTTCATTTTTTCCCCCACTGGATCTGTGCAATGTCGACAGCTGATGTGGAAACATTTTAATTTATTGGGCATTCTTATTTCTTGTGTGATTGATTCCTTTCTTTCCAATAACTAATTGGCATTTGTTCCTATATGTTTCTGGATTTTAATTTAGTTGTAAGCCACTGCGATTTGTTTTCAGAAATAGCAGATCAAATGAATTTGATAAACAAACATGAATGTTTTGACACATGGTTAGTATATATTTCTATTCTGAGTTCCTTAAAAGCATTCGTAAGAATAAAGCTGACAACTGAACATATTTGAACCAAAAATCTGCTGAATTACTACAGTCTATAAACTCTTGAAAGTAGAACTGAATTTCCATCAGAGGCAGGGCTGGCCTTGTACTTCAGCCCTGCACAGATCTTCCAAAGGGCACCTTTATAAATACTACATTAAATTTTCTATTATTATTTTTAAGTTAATCCATAACATTTCAGAAATAGCATATCATCTTTTTTCTTTTGAGTTCACATAAAAAAATTAAAATCTAGCTAGCCAGAAATCACAAATGGAAGAATGCAACATCCACAAGGCCTCTTTGAAGAAGAGCACTTTACACTAAGAAACCCAAAATGAAAGAATATGAAAAGATAACTATTAGGAATTCTTTCAACATGGACTAGTTGAAGAGATATATGAGCATGTAGACAAACTACATTCAAAAAACACTCTAACAGGGCAATATAGCCATAAAAAACGTATATGCAGTACTCCCCCGAAATTCGCAGGGGTTCTGTTCCAGGAACACCCACGAATTTTGAAAAACCGCAAATGCAGTTTAGGAGCTGATCAAAGGCAGGAGAGGGCAGCTGGGGAGCTGGCGAGTGCTGAAAATCATTCTCAGTATTTTCCAACTGCCTCTTCCTGGTACTAAAGTCAGGCTACACCAGATAGCGTGTCATAAGAACATAACATAAGCAGTGCCTCTGCTGGATCAGACCAGGGGTCCATCGGGCCCAGCAGTCCACTCATGCGGTGGCTCATCAGGTTCAGGACCTGTATAGTAGTCCTCTATCTATACCCTTCGATCCCCTTTTCCTTCAGGAAAGCATCCAATCCCTTCTTGAAACCCAATAGCGTACTCTGTCCTATCACACCTTCTGGAAACGCATTCCAGGTGTCCACCCCCCTTTGGGTGAAGAAGAACTTCCTAGTATTGGTTCTAAATCTGTCCCCTCTTAGTTTTTCCGAATGCCCTCTCGTTCTTGTAGCTTTATTTATTAGATTTAGCCTATTGAATCAATTTTTTGATTTGATTCGCTTTTCCCACCCAATGGGGTGTTTTGGGGTTTTTTCCAAACGTCTTGGCAGGTTTATTTGGTAGCCCCTTCACCAACTCCACTTCCCTTTGCCCTCTCCAATCCCACACCAGCACTGTGGTATAAACAAAATAAACAAAAAAGACTTTTCCTCTCTCTGTTAGGTTCTAGCTCATGCTCGCCGACTAATACCAGTTCTGGCAGGATATACATTTCAAATCAGTCATACTGTAATCACAAATTAGAAAACAAAATTATTTTTTCTACCTTTTGTTGTCTGGTCATTTTATTATTCAAATCATATTGGCCTCAGGCTCTGGATTCTGTTTGCCTTCTGTTAACTCACTCGCCAGGGTCTCCTGCCCATTTGACATTTTCTTCTTTCTCCATGCTCACCTTCCATCTTCCAACTTTGTACCTTTCCTTCCACTGCTACATCCATTTTTGTTTCTTTCCCATTGTCTACCATCTCTCTCTCTCTCTCACTCTGCCTTGTGCCTTTGGTCAAACCTCTCTATTCTCCTCCATACAGCATCTCTCCCTTATCATGTTCAACATTGCTTTCTCTGTCCCCATGCACTATCTCTCCCTGTCCTCCATCCTATGTCCAACATTTCTTTCTCTTCTCCATGCATGTCTCCCTCCCCTCCACCACGTGCAGGATTTCTCTCTCAACTTTTTCTACCTCTTTGTTGCATCTCTCCCTTCCTCTCCTCCATTCCTTGTCCAACATTACTTCCTCTCTCCTCCCATATGCAGCAATTTTCCATCACTCCTATCCCGCTGTGCATCAGCTTTCCATCTCTCCCTCCCTCCCTCCCTTCCAGCCCCCACTGTGAGAAATTACATACACTTACTTCTCCCTCCGTATTCGCAGTGGATGTGGGCGGAACATAGCCGTGAATATGGAAAAACTGCGAATAACCTTTTAACTGTTATTCGCGTTTTTTTGTAACAGCCAGCATTTTTAATATTGAAACCGCGAATAACTTTTCTTCATCTCTCCCTCTCCAGTCAACCAATTCCCCGATGCAAAGTTTGGCTGTGGGTGCCCTGGTCCCTGCTAATGAATGAAGAAGCGAGGTTCAGCTGCTCTCCGGATACTTCGTCTCCTCCGAGCGTGGTTCCACCTGAGCTTCAGACACTTAACACAGGGAGCCGGGACCTAAGCCCGCCCTTTCCTGCACAAGGCAGCGTGAGGGACAGGGGAGCCCGCGTCACTGTTGGAGGATTGGAGAACCGAACTGAGCCGAGCCTGAAGCTGCTGTCACTTAACCCGAGTGGCCGACGCTTACCTCCCGCTGCTCTTCTCGGCGCTGATAGCAGTCAAGCAGTGATTTTCAGCAATTTTCAGGCTGGGAAGCAGCGATTTTCTGAGTGAATGTTGGTAAGCGCTTAACTTTTTTATCGGTACAGTAAAGAAAAGGAACTTTACTCATGATGTAATTTGGGGGGAGGAGTCAGCATGCGAAAAATCACAAATAAGCAAAACTGTGAGTGCAGAAACCGCGAATACAGAGGGAGAAGTGTACTTCAGGCCTCCTAAAGCAGCAGTGGCGGCAGTGGCTAGCCAACAGAAGCAGCACTGTGAACAGGTTGCCTGCAGCCTGCCCCACCAGAGCTTACTTCTGCTGTGTCATCAGTGATGTCATCAATGACACAGCAGAAGGAAGGTCTCGGCAGGGCAGACCGTACCAGCCTGTTCAAAGCACTGCTTCTGTCGATTGGCCATCACCACTGCTGCTGCTGCTGTTTTAGGAGGCCCAGAGGTATGTCAGGTCTCACCAAAGGGAGTGTTGGTCACTGAATCGGTGAGCCCAATTTGGGGGGGAGAACAAATCGGTGAATCAGTTTGAATCGGTGAACTGGGCAGAACTAGCAGGCACACACTGACACCACAGCCTCTTTCCAGAGCAGAGAAGCAGTGGGTCCAGTGCAGGAACAGATCAGGTAATCACGTTAATTGTGTTAATGTGCTAAGTCTGCAGTCCTAATGAAAACATGAGCAATCTTTTCCCTTCTAGGTAACCTTAATCTGGAATGCTCTTCCTGAGACAGTTGGATTTACTAGTTCTTCTTTTGTATTTAGAGTTTACATTAATTATCCATGAAAATAGAAATATTTTAACATTTTAATGTCCTTTCTTTTAAGTTTATATGTTTCTTTTGTTTGTTATCCTGATCTGATTATTTTGTGAACCACTTTGGGACCTTCTCAAAGAAGAAGTGGTATGAAAGACTGATGATAAGAATTACATAATTCCTAAAGTAGGTGGGGTTTGTTTGTTTTTACCACGAAACACGGTTTTGTGTATTACTACTGCTTTGAATACATTTTGGAATTGATGCCTTACCTCTTTGGGACCTGCATGACTCTTTTTTGGAAGAACATTTATGTGTTTCCTTCTGGTTCTCCATAGGTGGGTCCCTTTTACCTTTGTGGTTTGGTTAGTTGGTTCCTTTCTCTCTGCACATATCCAAAAGCCTTTCTTGATAACCAAAATCTCTCTTCCTTTCTGAGCACACTTCTAAAACCCTTAGCCACACTCTTGTCACCTTCTTTCTAGACTACTGAAAACTGCTCTTTGCAGGTCTCTCACTGATCCATCTCCCTCTAATCTGCTCAAAAGTCTGCTTCTCAACTTACCTTCCACCAGTGTAACTACATTCACATAACCCCTCTTTCCAAGTCACTTCAATAGCTCCTTAACCACTTCTGCATACAGTTCAAATTTCTTCTGCTCATTATTACCTTTTCTTTTATCTCTCCCTACACTCCTCAGGAACTCCGATCATCAGACAATCCCTTTTATCTGTGCTCCTCCACTGCCATCACGCGTGCATCACACATCTGGAATAAATTACTGAGTCAGTGTATCATATTCCTTTTCTGGTCTTAATCTCTTAATCAAATCAACCATTAAAAAACCTATTTTTTTAGTTATAATCTTTTTTTTTTAATAAAGAAAACAACCAAACAGAATCATCACTGATATTTACAATTCAGTTTTCAATAGAATTTAACATAACAGTCTAACAACTCTCCCTTTCCAACCACTCACCCAGATACAATCCCCTCCAAACATCTACCTTTATAAGGCTATTTTAAAATATTAACCCCTTTTTCTCTTGTTCATACTCATGTTTAACCATGTTCCGTAATAAAGATTCTTTTACTTATCCTGTTTGTAAGCTCTAGGGAAAAGGGATTGTCTCTTATGTGGGGTTTGTACTGTGCTGTGTACATCTAATAGGGCTAGAAAAATTAGTAGTAGTTAATTCTCCTCCTCCCACTGATACTCATCATAACCTGGGCCATAAAAGGATAAGAAAAGGCAATCTAGGATAAGAAAAGTGGCCAATCCAGGTCATAAGTACCTGATAAAATCCCAAAGAGTAGCAAGATTCCATGCTACTAATCCCAGGACAAGTAGTGGCTTTACCCGTAGACTATGGACTTTTCCTTGAGGGACTTGTCCAAACCTTTAGTAAACTCAGATACAAACAATTGTTTTCACTATATCCTCTGGTAGCAGGTTCCAAAGCTTAAATATTCCTTGAGTACCATATATACTCGAATATAAACCCATCTGAATATAAACCAAGGTAATCTTTTTTTCTCCTAAAAAGATTCACTTAAATATACAAGGGCTTATATTCAAGTGTTCTGTCCTGCCAGGCTCTGTACTCTGTCCCCCCCCTCCTCCTTTCCTCTCTCCCCTGATGCTTTGCAGGTCTGCCCCGGGTCTATCATAAGCCCTAGTGGTCCAACAGTGATCTGGGACAGGAAGGATCCCTCCTGACTTCTCTCCATGACCTCGCAGCAACTTTGTGAGTTCTCATGGTCTTGCAACGTTACGGTGAGAACTCATAGCGGCCATTTTAGATAGCAGCTCTACACAGGGCAGGAATGTAGAAAGATCGCTCCTGCACCAGTTCACCACTGGAGCACCAGAGCTTTCACGATAGGTTTTCTAGAGGCTGGAGGGAGGTGTGATGTTTCAGAATCAGCCAGGACAGGAAGCAGGAGGGATCCCTCCTGTCCCCATTCACCGCTAGACCTCCACGGCTAACGGCAGGCCCAGGGCAGGCTTGCAACAGAACCAGGAGGGGACAGGTGGGCACCAACTCGAATATAAACTGAGATCCCCATTTTTGGGCCATGTTTTGGACCAAGAATCTTGGTTTATATTTGAGTATACAGTATATGGTACAAGAAACATTTTCTTTTATTTGTTTTAAAAGTATTACCATGTAACTTTCAGAGGTATCCCCTAGTCTTTGTACTTTTTGAAAGAGTAAACAGTCAATTTACATTTACATGTTCTATTCCACTTATCTCCAGTACCTACATATAGTGTAAGCTCTTCTTGGACAGGGACTTTACCTATGTCGTAAAGCATTCTTTTACAAAGAATTAAATAAAAATGAACAATATTAGCTTGAAATCAATAACTTCAGGTATGAAAATCAAATGGTCTAGATCAGTGTTCTTCAACCTTTTGACACCTATGGACCAGCGGAAATAAAATAATTATTTTGTGGACCGGCAGTTGAAGAGCACTGGGCTAAGTCGTGCCCATCTCCACCCAATCTCCGCTCCAGACCCCGCCCCATAATAGTAATAATTGTAACACCATTTTTTCCATCCATTTTTCAGATATACACACAATATAATCGTATTAAGAACACATAATGGTTAACCACAAAATTAAAATACTCAAAGCACACTGTATGCTTTTCAACATTCATTCCTACCAGAAAACAGATAACCCCATGCAAATGCAGGACCAAAAAATTAAAAGTACTAATATTCATAAACAAATCCTAAGACGCAAGACTCTGCAAGCAGTACAACCCCCAGAGAAAAACAAACAAATGCATTTCTTCCTGAACAGACAAATCAATCACTAAATTAAAAAAATAAATGAAAGCATTTCCCCTACCGTTGTTGTCTCTCTCCCTCCTTGTGCCTTGCATTCTGGCCTGCCTCCCGGTGTTAGCTTCAGGCCGGTCCACGGTGCAATCAATGCAGGGTTTTAGGGCTGGCTCTCTGAGTGCTGCATTGCACAATGCTGTGGGATGCGTGTCCCGCGCCTCATCTGGAAGCCTTCCCTCTGATGTTGCGATGTCAGAGAGAAGGCTTCCGGGTCAGGCGCAGGTTGTGGGTAGGAGCCTTTTCCCATGGCTTTCTGCATTGCAGCACTCAGGGAGCCATTCCAAAGACGCCGCATTGATCGCACCGAGGACCGGCGGCTACAGAACAATCTCTTGGGCCCGATGGAGGTGCCGGCCCTGTGGACCAGCAGAAAATTTCTGCAGACCGGCACCAGTCCATGGACCAGTGATTGAAGAACACTGGTCTAGATAAACTAGACAAGTAGAAACACAAGAAGAAAACAAAATACTCTGACATCCATAAGACTGTGGGATTCCTAAAACTCCAGATGAACAGAAGAGCTTAAATATTCATTAGAATATTCCAAAATCAGCCTGCCTGACATAACAGACTCTTTGCTACTATATCAAACTAATATGATTTACACCAAATAAAGATATCTGTGTAATATCACCATCCATTTACTTTTACTCCAACAACCAAAGAACCAAAAAAAAAAACAAAACCCCCATCCTTTTCTAACAAATTTTATGGGGCAATTCAGTACAGATGAGGCCACCTGACTCACCACTGCAAATGCCTTCAATTCATGTTTCATGGAAACAGACAAAGCAGACATGGCCACAGAGCACCTGCAGGAGGTCTGTAGCAATGGGCCAAAGCTGCTTTTAATAAATTTTATAAACTCTGGCATATAGAACAGATGATTTTAAATCAACTTGATAAGTATTTGGCTTGTTTGCTGATTTGGAAAACTATACAAAAATACAGAGGTAGAAGTATGTCACCCTGTCATCTAGTTTTATTTGCTAGAATAACTAGATAGATCTTGCATTATTATACCAGTAACCTTATTGCCAATGTCACACTGCTAAACCATATTAGCGTAATATAGCAGCAATGTGAATCAGACGCATCGTGGCAGTGCTTCATGTGAAACCTCTCTTAGTCACCAATTTAACTTAATAGGGTATCTTAATAGGTATCAAAGAAATACGTGGCTAATAAATGCACTCTAGATCAGTGGTCTCAAACTCAAACCCTTTGCAGGGCCACATTTTGGATTTGTAGGTATTTGGAGGGCCTCAGAAAAAATAGTTCATGTCTTATTAAAGAAATGACAATTTGCATGAGGTAAAACTCTTTATAGTTTATAAATCTTTCCTTTTGGCTAAGTCTTAATAATAATATTGTCATTTATAGCTAGAGAGACATATGATCAAGAAACTGTTTTTTATTTTACTTTTGTGATTATGATAAACATGCCGAGTGCCTCAAAATAGTACCTGGCGGGCCGCATGTGGCCCCCGGGCCGTGTGTTTGAGACCACTGCTCTAGTTGTTGAGATCTATTTATTGATGAATATTACTGGTTTTGTGCATACTCCAAAATTCTGTATATGGTATCTAAGATTGTGTGTGCACATTGGCTTGTCTAGCCAATGTGCATGCACAACTTAAATTGGTATAATCGGCACAGATAATTGCCAATTAACAGCTGTTAATTTACACTAATTGGCATCCATTAGAAGTTAGGTGCACAACCTTTTAGGTACAGTGTCTAGTGCATGAATCTAAAAGGGGGAATGGGCAGCAGCGTATTGTGGGCATTCCTAAAAGTTATGTGCCGAGCAGTGGACTAAGTGAGTCAGGAGGGGATTTAAAATAGAGGGGTAAAAAAAAACAACCCTAGTAAATGAAGGATCATGGCATCGGACTAGAGAGTTGCATGGGGACAGAAATCCCACCCATCCCCACCCGTCCCTGCCAAGATCCTCTCTGTCCCCACCCGTCCCCGTCAGGATCCTCTCCGTCCCAACCCGTCCCCGTCAGGATCCTCTCCGTCCCCACCCATCCCCGCAAGAAATTACCTCCATCCCCGCCCGTCCCCATAAAAAGCAGCAATTACTTCTGACAGGATCATCAATTTCACAGTTTCTTTTGCTGTTTTCCTTGTGGAATCTCTTTGGTGGAACCCTCTTTTGTTTTCTGTTCAGGTAATTAACTTATAAACCCCCTCTTTAACTAAGGCTGACGTGTCCATTATATTATATGGACAAACCCTGCTTCCAAAGCCTTCCATCCCCGTGGGAGTCCCGTTGGCTAGAGGGGGGTCCCCGTGGGAGTCCCGTGGGCCAGAGCGGGGTCCCCATGGGACTTCCGTGGGTTAAGGGGGAATTCCCGTGGGACCCCCGCAGGACCCACGGGATTCCCGCGATCCCCGTTCCCATGCAGACCTCTACATCGGACCTTAGCCTCTGTTCTGATTGAGCTGGAGGTCCAAAAGAACAGGAGGAAACTGTTGACACACTTCCCCAATTAAAAAAAAAAAAAAAAGTTTACTTAGACTTCAATAGCTAGCACTGCATTAAAAAATAAACAATATTTAAATGGTGACAATTTCTTTTAATTTCTTATATATGGCCTGCAAGCTATCAATGCGATGTATGTTCAGGTAAAGTAAGTAATATTTTTTTTCCCCTGGAGGGCTCACATACTAAGGGCTCCTTTTACTAAGCTGCAATAGCGGCTTTAGCGTTAGTTCTAGCCGCGTAGCACAGGTTTAGCGCGCACTAAAAACGCTATCGCAGCTTAGTAAAAGGAGCCCTAAGGCAATTATTACCAAAGTTGGAAAATGGCTGATTTGCTATTTTTTTTCTATTAATGGTCATCTGCTAATGTTGCCATTCGTGTATGGCCATTATAAAGAATTACCATGTGATCAATTATCAGCATCTGTTTTGTAGGTGTTAAGGGCTCATGCGGCATTAGCCAGTTAGCACAAAGGAATGTAGACAAGCTGATTGGCGCAGGAATGCCTATCTTCCACCCCCAGAAATACCCCTTCCAACAAAAAAGAAAATATTTTTTTTTGCATGTGGTTAGTACAAGCAGATTTGAAATTTATCACAGGACACCTAAACATATCCTGCATTTTAAGCTGCAATAAGCACGTGCAAGAGTTTACCACAGTTTAGTATCTGAGGCACTGGAGTATTAAAGACTTGCCCAAGATCACAAGGAGATGAATTGGAATTTGATATACTGCCTTTCTGTGGTTACAATCAAAGCAGTTAAATTACTATATAAGAGAACTTATTTTGTACCTGTGCAATGGAGGGCTATGTGACTTGGCCAAGATCACAAGGAAATGCAGTGGGATTTGAACCAGGCTCCCCTGGTTCTCAGCCCACAGCTATAACCATTAGGCTGCTCTTCAGTTTGTGCTGATTTAACTATGCAATTAAAACGAATGGAAATTAACGTATATACTTGAATATAAACCTACCAGAATATAAGCAAAGGTAACTTTTTTCCCCAAAAAAGAGGGAAAAGGGTTGCCTCGAATATAAAACAGGGGGCTTATATTCAAGTGTTCTGCCTTGCACCCAGCCCACCTTTACTCCTTGCTTTTCTCCCTTCCTACCCAGCCCCTGAGGCCCACTTCAGGCCTGCCTAAAGTCTTGGAGGTCCAGCGGTGAGCCGGGACAAGAGCAATCCTTTCTGCATCCTGTCCTGGCCAACTCTAAACCACCCCACCTCCCTCCCGCCTCTCTGATCCCTATAGATCTTACTTTTAAAGCCCTGGTGGAACCCTTTTGTATGAGGAAAGACTAAAAAGGTTAGGGCTCTTCAGCATGGAAAAAAGACGGCTGAGGGGGAGATATGATTGAAGTCTACAAATTCCTGAGAGGAGTAAAATGGGTACAAGTTGATCAATTTTTCACTCAGTCAAAAATTACAAAGACTAGGGGACACTAGAAGTTACAGGGAAATATTTTTAAAACCAAAAGGAGGAAATTTTTTTTCACTCAGAGAATAGTTAAACTCTGGAACGCATTGCCAGAGGTTGTGGTAAGAATGGATAGCGTAGCCGGTTTAAGAAAGGTTTGGACAATTTCTTGCAGGAAAGACATGGGGGAAGCCACTGCTTGCCCTGGATCAGTAGCATGGAATGCTACTCCTTAGGTTTTGGCCAGGTACTAGAGACCTGCATTGGCCACTGTGAAAACAGGCTATTGGGTTTGATGGACCATTGGTCTGACCCAATAAGGCTATTCTTATGTTCTTATGTAGTGGTGAAGCGGAACAAGAGTGATTTTACTACGCTCCTGCCCCATGAGAGATCATGGGAATTCATGCGACTGAAGCAGGAACTCGTGGCAGGCATTTTTGAATGCAGTTCTTATGGGGCAGAAACACAGGAAGATCACTCCTGCCCTGCTTCACCACTAGACCACCAGGGCTTTAAAGGTAAGGTCTAGAGGGGTCAGGGAGGTGGGAGGAAGGCGGGGTGACAGAGTCTACCAGGACAGGATGTGGGAAGGATCACTCCTGTCCGGCTCACCACTAAACCACCAGGGCTTCAGGCAAGAGGCCTGCAGCAGGTCTAGGCAGGGGCAGAAGGGGGGGCATAGGCCAGAGGTCTCAATTTGTTTTTCAGTTGTAAATTCTGCTTAATTTTATCTATTTGATTTAGGCATTTTAGTTTATAGTTTTAAGGTGCACTAGCTGGTCTGTGCTAAGTTTTAGGTGTTTTATTATTTCATGATGTTGTATGTTTATTTAATTAATATGTATGTTTCTTGTCACCCGCTTAGAATTGTACGATAAGCAAAATATAAATTGTTTAAATAAAAATAAAATATAAACAGAGACCCCCTATTTTGGGTCCACAAATCTCAGTTTATAGTCAAGTGTATATGTTATGTATGAGAAATATAAAAATAAGAATGCAAGCAATATCATTAGAACCTGTATGAAAAAGGTTCATGGAATGAGCAAATTGAAGTACAGCAAAGAAACAGGAATAAGTTGCATGAGAATAAGTGCCAGAGTATTTGCCAACAAAGCACTGGGACCAAATAATAGCAAAAAATATCAAAGAGGAAAGGTTGAGAGTGCAGTCTGCTAAAGGACAAAGAACCTGAATGCAAGCACTAAGGCTAATGAAGCAAATGGAATAGATGAGATGGGAGAGGTTCATAAACAAACCAAAGAAACAAAACCTAGTGAAGAACACACCATGAACTTCTTCCAAAATAAATTAAATAATGTGGGGGCAGCTAAAGAAAATGTACAGTTTGTACTGTTGCATTTCTTCCTGGGCTTGCGCTAAGTTTTAATGCTCACCTGATACACACCTGCATTCTTTTTTCCCATTTCAGTTCTATTTCTTTGCGCTTCAAGTTTTTCTTTGCTATCGCCACTATCCCTTCCAGCAGCTTGCCTCCCACACATCTCTCTCCTCCTCTCACTGTCCTTTCACAAATCCCTTCCTTCCTTGCCAGGTTCTTATTTATTTATTTTTCTATGCCGTTCTCCCAGGGGAGTTCAGAATGGTTTACATTCATTTATTCAGGTACTCAAGCATTTTTCCCTGTCCCGGTGAGCTCACAATCTTTCTAATATACTAGAGGCAATGGGGAGATTAAGTGACTTGCTCAGGGTCACAAGGAGCAGTGTGGGTTTGAACCTACAACCTCAGGATGCCGAGGCTGTAGCTTTAACCATTATGCCACACTCGTACTTCGTTCCCCCTCTTTTGCAGACTCTCATCACTCTCTGCCTTTTCTCTCCACACCATCCTTCTCATCTCTCCACCCAACCCTCACTAGGGTTCATGCATCAGGGTAAAGGGTCATACATTTGATAGACAATCAAAACATTTATTATATACAGGTACTTTCTCTGTTCCTAGTGGGCTCATAATCTAACTTTGTACCTGGGACAATGGAGGGTTAAGCGACTTGCCCAGGGACACAAGCAGCTGTAATAGGAATTAAACCTGGTTCCCCTGGTTCTCAAGCTCATTGCACCATCCTTTAAGCCAGTGGTCTCAAACTCAAACCCTTTGCGGGGCCACATTTTGGATTTGTAGGTACTTGGAGGGCCGCAGAAAAAATAGTTAATGTCTTATTAAAGAAATGACAATTTTGCATGAGGTAAAACTCTTTATAGTTTATAAAACTTTCCTTTAACAATTAAAAGGAAAGATGTTTTACCTCATGCAAAATTGTCATTTCTTTAATAAGACATTAACTATTTTTTCTGCGGCCCTCCAAGTACTCTATTTTTTTCTGCAGCACTCACATTTAAAATTCAATATCTTTTCTTTCTCAAAACTGGCACATTTCAATCACTAAATTGAAAATAAAATCATTTTCCTACCTTTGTTTGGTAATTTCATCAGTCTCTGGTTGCACTTTATTCTTCTGACTGTGCATCCAATACTTCTTCCCTTCTTTCAGCCTCCTGTATGCTTCCTCTCCTCCAGACTTCATTCCCTCCCCCAACTTTTTCTTTCTTTCTCTATGTTTGTCTTTCTCTGATTCCGTGCCCCATTTTTTGCTTTTTTTTCTGGCTCCCTGTCCCCACCCCACCTTCTTTCTTTCTTTCTTCCTTCCTGCCCTCCCCCATGCCACCGCCGCCGCGGAATAGGCTGCTGCCGCTGCCGCTATCGGGAACAGGCCGAGATCTCCCTGCTTCTCTTCTGCACGGGGCCGACCAACTCTTGCTGCCCAACGTCAATTCTAACGTCAGAAAAGACGTTCCGGGCAGCCAGGCAGCGATTGGCTAGCCAGAACGTCCTTTCGACGTCAGAATTGACGTCGGGCCGCGAGAGTTGGTCGGCCCCGCAGGGAAGAGAAGCAGGGAGATCAAAGAACACGATGCCGGCATGATCCCTGATGGCAGCAGTGAGAAAGGAAGGGAAGCAGGTTGGGCACCACTTCTCTAGACGAGCCGCGAGCCGCACTCTAGGGAGAACAGTGGACCGCCCCCCCCCCCCCTTGGTATGCCACTGGAGCAACAGTGTGTCTGGCCAGCTCGTTCGTTCAAAGCCGCGGGTGGCGGCTCCTTGCGAGATCCGTGCCTGCGTCTGAAGCCTCTCTGATGTTGTGACATCAGAGAGGCTTCCGATGCAGGAGTGAATAGCGCAAGGAGCCGCCAACCCGCGGCTTTGAACGAACGAGCCAGCTGCTGCTCCAAAAGGAAGAGAATGATCACTTCCGGACCGCAGGCCGCAAATAAAACCTGGAGAGCCACATGCGGCCCGTGGGCCGCGTGTTTGAGACTATTGCATTAAGCTATTCCTGCTTCTTATATCCAGGATTTCCTTTACTCTCATTCCTCTCTCTCTATCTTGATCCCTCCTAACCAAGCCTTCAGATTTTTTGTACCTGCTGGCTATCACCAGCAATGCGCTACTGTCACCGCTATATTATTTAGCATGTTCGGCATGAGCTGCACAGTGCCAACTTTAACCCCATGTTTGTATCATCTCTGAAAATCTTTCATGATGCAATTGTATACTATAAACAGTCAGGCATTTGAGTCAAATGCAATGGCAATCACTTGACATGGGGCAGGCAATGGCAGGAAGCAATACTTGGAGTTGCAAGATCGAAGACTGTCATACTAGAAGGCTGAGGTAGAGAGGGTAGGGTTAACAGATGTCCGGGAAAACTTGGACATGTCTTCTTTTTCGAGGACTATCCAGGTGCCTGGATGATTTTTCAAAAAATGGAGGAGTCTATCTGGGTTTAGCCACCTCTCCTGACTCCCCTACCTACCTCCACCCCAGGCCCTGCCACTGTAATTAATCTTCGGGCAGCCAGCAGAAGTAGCAATGAGGTAAGACTGCTGCCGCCAGCTTGCCCCAGAAGCCGCCACTCTGCAGTCACTTCCTATTCCCACATAGGCAGGTTGGCAGCAATAAGCTTACCTCGTTGCTACTGAAGATTAATTACAATGGTCGGGCCCAGGGAGGAGGTAGGTGGGGGAATAGGGAGCTATAGAGCAGCATCGGGGGGAAGGAGGAGAGGGGCTGGAGAAACAGAATGGAGGGAGGGAGGTGTCTGGAGAAGGCATGGAAGGAGGGAGGGGGTCTGGAGAAATGCCATGGAGGAGGGCTGGAGAAACAGCATAGAGAGATAGTGAGAGGGAGGGGAAAGACAGAAACTGCTGGAGAGGAGGATGGAAAGAAAGTGAGGGGCACACGCTGGGGTGGGATGTTGGAAGGGGGAGAGAGAGAGGGAGGAGGAGGAGGAGAGAGAGAGAGAGAGAGAGAGAGAGAGAGAGAGAGAGAGAGAGAGAGAGAAGCACCCATAGGAGACGGGGAAGGGAGAGAGAAAGAGAGAGGGAGGGGAGAGTGGGAGAGGGAGGGGAGAGAAGGGGAGGGGGAGGGACAGAGAGGGAGGGAGAGAAAAGGGGACAGAGAGGTGGAGAGAGACAGAGAGAAGCACTAAAAAGGTACAGAGGATGGGAAGGGGAAGCAAAGAAATGGGTGGAGTGTGGGTGGGGTCATGTGTCTTCTTTTTTGTCTTCACAAATATGGTAATCCTAAGAGAGGGGAAGTATGAAGAAGGAAGAAAAGGAAACAAGATGTTCATAGGAGGTATTAGCAGAAGTACTGAAGAAAGCAACAAAGGTGGTTTGCCACAATCCTGAGGCAGTACCATGACCCAGTAAGCATTATAAAATTCAGAGACTGCTCCTGAAACTGCCACTTCCAATTCATTTGTCTGCCAAGCAAAATATCAGAAGACATTATACTCAGAACACTGCAGTTTACAAGGCCTTTTCTTTAATAACCGATCCGTTGATGACGGGAGGATGTGGTGAATGGTTATAAACAATACCAGCGCTGATTTTGAATTTTCTTCGTTCTTCAGGACGGCTCCTTTGTTGCGGGAGCCGCCCCAGCCCAGCCCAGATCAGCAGCTGCAAGGGAGGCAGAAGGGAAGAGCGTAGGAGATGAGCTCCGCCTACCGACGCCCCTTGCAGCGCCTATTTTTGATTTTCTACATTCTTTCAGGGTAGCTCTGCTGTTTCCAGGAGCTGGCCCAGCCCAGCCCAGCAGCCGCAGTGGAGGCAGAAGGGAAGAGCATGGGAGACAAATTCCGCCACCTGACGCCCCTCGCGACGAACAAAACCAAATAGAGATCAAATTGTCAGGAATACAGACATCAATACAGACAAAACAACAAAGAAACAACAAACATAGTCAAGTCAACAAAAACAGACAACGATAAACAGACAAGACAAACAGACAACAGATACAGACAACCACAAAAAATACTTAATACAGAAGCCAAACAGCCACCCATACAAACACAGCCACACGCTCACCTTACAAACCACCAGATTCACAACTACATTCATTAACCAAACCCAGACCTACAGATTATCAAATATCACAAGATGTAAGAGACACACAACGCCTTAAGTCTCACCCAATCAGCAACACTCCTACCCTCATGATGAAGCCCCCTCTTATTCCGATACTTCCTCTTCTATGTCTCTCCACCCTCACAGCCTTACACAACATATCCTCCAACAATAACATTAATCCTCCATGGAACTACAAGCAACGAAGACCCTGCCCTCCAGAAACTCAAAACCAATCAATGGAATACATTGGACAATTTCAGCATATCCTCCCCATACTCTGGAACAAACACAATCACAACAAACACAGACAACAAACAAATCCTAAACCCCTCAACAACCCACTACCTACAAAATGTTCAACAAAACCAAATAAAATCACTATCCCTTGCATGTATGTTAACGCTCGATCAGTGGTAAACAAGCTTTTCATCCTAAATGACCTAATCACATCCAAGGACATTGCTCTGACATTCATCACAGAAACATGACTGAAAGACTTCGAAAGCCCTACACTCCCACACCTCTGCCCACAGGGTCACAACATTATTCATCTTCCCAGAAAGCTCAAACGTGGAGGTGGCTTGGCAATAATCTACAAAAACTCATATACCATCGCTGAGGCAGACTCAAGCTCACAACCTGACCTAGAATACATCATCTGCAAGCTCGAAAGTGAGCACAACCTCGCACACAAGAACATTAGAATTCTCCTACTCTACAGACCCTCTAGTAGAGAGTTGCGCGGGGACAGAAATCCCACCCATCCCCACCCATCCCCATCAGGATCCTCTCCGTCCCCACCCGGATCCTCTCCATCCTCACCCGTCCCCGTCAGGATCCTCTCCGTCCCCACCCATCTCCGCAAGGAATTACCTCCATCCCCGCCTGTCCCCATAAAAAGCAGCAATTACTTCTGACAGGATCATCAATTCCACAGTTTCTTTTGCTGTTTTCCTTGTGGAATCTCTTTGGTGGAACCCTTTTTTTGTTTTCTGTTCAGGTAATTAACTTATAAACCCCCTCTTTTACTAAGGCTGATGTGTCCATTATATTATATGGACGAACTCTTTTTCCAAAGCCTTCCATCCCCATGTGAGTCCCGTTGGCTAGAGGGGGGTCCCCGTGGGAATCCCGTGGGCCAGAAGGGGATCCCCGTGGATTATGGGGGGATTCCCGCGGGACTCGCAGGATTCCTGCGATCCCCGTTCCCGTGCAGACCTCTACCCTCTAGCACTAATTCAGACTACATCACAAAAACGATGGAAATAATAACAAACCTCACTTGCCAACATGACAAACTAATCATACTCGGTGATATCAACCTACCCCTTGAATCTGCAGAAAATAAAGAAGTCATTAAACTCAAGATTCTACTTGAGGACTGCCAAATCACAATCATACCCTCAGGCCCCACCCATGAAGAAGGCCATACCCTAGACCTGTTTGCATCCTCTCCCCCAAACCTAGTCAATAGGGCCAAATGGTCCCCTGTCCCATGGACAGATCACTTTCTCCTAGAATTCTGCTTAAACCTAACTGACATAGACCCGAATTCCAAAGCCACCAAAGACATAAAACTAGTCTGCAAGAAAACAAGACCTGATTTCTTCTGGGACATGGTCTCAAAATCTCTCCCTCCCCCCACGAATAACATTGCCTCAATGATGACCAACTGGAACAAAATCATAGCCAAAACCCTAGATACCGCAACCCCACTCCACTCACGCATAATAAAATCAAACCAAACTTCACCCTGGTTTACAGAGTCCTTAAGACTAGACAAACAACTATGAAGACGTCTAGAGAAGAAATGGAGGAAAGACAAGACACCAGAACACAGAACACAATGGAGAATAGCTATATATAAATATATGGACAATACAAGAAAAACTACTACATCAGTAAACTAGGAAAACAACATAAGAATATAAGCAGTGTTTCTGCTGGATCAGACCAGAGGTCCATCATACCCAACAGTCCGCTCACGCGGCGGTCCATCAGGTCCAGGACCTGTATAGTAATCCTCTATCCCCTTTTCCTTCAGGAAATTATCTAATCCCATCTTGAACCCCAATACCGTACTCTCTCCTATCACTCCCTCTGGAAGCGCATTCCAGGTGTCCACTACCCTTTGGGTGAAAAAGAACTTCCTAGCATTGGTTCTGAATCTGTCCCCTTTTAATTTTTCCAAATGCCCTCTCGTTCTTGTAGTTTTCGAAAGTTTGAAGAATCTGTCCCTCTCCACTTTCTCTATGCCCTTCATGATTTTGTAAGTCTCTATCATGTCCCCTCTAAGTCTCCGCTTTTCCAGGGAAAAGAGCCCCAATTTCTCTAATCTTTCAGCGCATGAAAGGTTTTCCATACCTTTTTACCAGTCGCGTCGCTCTCCTCTGAATCTTCTTGAGTATCACCATATCCTTCTTAAGGTACGGCGACCAATATTGGACGCAGTACTCTAGATGCGGGCGCATCAACGCCCAATACAATGGCAGGATAACTTCTTTCGTTCTGGTTCGCTCTTTCTTGATAATAACTAGCATCCTGTTCGCCTTCTTAGAGGCTGCTGCACACGGTGCCGACGGCTTCATTGTCCTGTCCACCAGTACCCCTAAGTTCTTTTTTAGGCTACTTTCACCCATTACCAGCCCTCCCATCGTATAGCTGTTTGTTTCCTACATGCAAGACTTTACATTTCTCTACATTAAACTTCATCTGTCATCTTTTCGTCCACTCTCCTAGTTTGTTCAGGTCCCTTTGTAAATCTTCACAGTATTAAATAGTTTGGTGTCGTCTGCAAATTTTATTAATTCGCACTTCGTCCCTGTTTCTAGATCATTTATAAATACATTGAAAGCACCGGTCCGAGTACCGATCCCTGCAGAACACCACTCGTGACCCTCCTCCAGTCCAAGTAGTGGCCCTTCACTCCCATCCTTTGCCTCCTACCTGCCAACCAATTTCCAATCCATCTAAAAACTATTTTGCCTGGTACGACAACTGACATCTCCCCCAAACCAAGAATCTGCAGACCACTCTAATAAAATCTCAGCCCAAGAACTAGTAGATTTCTTCCTCAACAAAGTCAAATTGGTTCATTCGGAAGTTGCAAAGACAGACATAACAAACACTTCCCAACACAACTCTACGGAATACACTGAACCCATAAAAGCAGCCCAAATCTGGACTTCATTCACTAACCTTTCCATCCCTGATACTAATAAGCTAATATCAAACAATATAGATAAAATCCAAACCTGGGCAAGTTGAAACTGAACGCCTCCAAGACAAAAGCCATTGGTTTCCACAAAGCACAACAGAATGTCATATCTAACCTTACTCTTACATCAGGCATTACGCTCACAATGGAAAAATCCACCAAGATACTAGGCTACATCTTAGATGACACTCTCACAATGGAACCTCAAATCTCTAACCTTCGTAAAAAGACCATCTACACCAGGGGTCTCAAAGTCCCTCCTTGAGGGCTGCAATCCAGTCGGGTTTTCAGGATTTCCCCAATGAATATGCATGAGATCTATGTGCATGCACTGCTTTCAATGCATATTCATTGGGGAAATCCTGAAAACCCGAATGGATTGTGGCCCTCAAGGAGGGACTTTGAGATCCCTGATCTATACTGCGACTCACAAAACCATACTTCCACCCATATCACTTTGCTCTGATCGTTCAGATGTTGGTTTTACCTCAACTGGACTATTGCAACTCTGCCTACCTTGGCATCAACATCACTCTTATCCACAAACTGCAATTCATCCAGAACACAGCCGTTAGGCTAATCTACAAATTAAAGAAATATGATTCAATCACAACCTTCATCTGGCTCCAAATATCATCCCGAATAATTTTCAAAAAGTCATGTATCCTACACCAGATTCTATACGGAAACTCAGCAGCCCCTCTCATCCAATTATTCTCTACTGTTTGGTCGACATCAAAAAGATTCCTTATCAGCATCCAACTAAACCTGCCATCCACAAAATACCTCCACTACAAGTTAATTTTCCACTCTTTGCTAACTTATCTGGGTGTAAAAACCTGGAATGACCTACCAGAAGCAATCAAGAAAGAGACAAACTACACCACGTTCAGAAAAAAACCTGAAGACCCACCTCTTTGACAATTAACTGTTTCAGCTTCTGTATAGCACCTCCTATTTCTGGGTCCCTCCTCTGCTTCTCCATGCCCCCGTCCCACTTCCTCTTTGATCTGTCGTCTTGAGCTTGTATAGGTTTGTGCGACTCACAAATGGAAGATTAGATTAGATTAGAAAATGTTCCTGTTTCAATCAGGAACTCTTAACTAATTTCAGGGGAATAAAAGCTAATAGTACTAAATGAACAGAACAGTCTTACCTTGAACACCTTCCAAGAGTAGGTCAACACCTTTTCTGTAAAAGCTGAAAGCAGCTTCATAATCCTCATCTTCCTCTTTCTTCAAAGCCAATTTGATCAGCTCCCCTGCTTTTTCCAGGTAGTCTGGTTTGCCAAGTCTTTGTCTTAAGCTGCTAGTGAAGAGATTTCGGCTCTCCCTTTCTGCTTCAGGTTTGCTCCACTCATGGTCAGATGTGTTTATTCCTTTTACTGAGGGCTCAGGAGAAGGACAGAAGCCAAAAGCTCTACTGGGAGAATTCTGATTAGATGCCATTCCATCATCCAGTTCCGCAATAGAATCTACATCTACCGTCAATGAGATCAGATCACTGTCACTTGAAAAACCTGTAAATGAGACAACAAATGCAAACAGAAATTCAAAAGCAAACTTTAGCAAGTAGATCTTTGTCACTGAAATGTAGCATTACTATACAGAGTCATCATTCCTTCATCTGAAATGCTTGGGACCAGAGACTTTTCGGATTTTAGAATTTTTCAGTTTTGGAAATGAGGTATTGCTGGTGGCCACAGCAATTCATATCCATTGCCTGCTGCAGTCCCACCACATCCGATCTTCTTGACATCCCTACCCATTTTCTTCTTGGCTGGATGTGACACAGAAGCCTGCAGGGCGACAGCAGGCAACGAATATGAATTGTTGCGGCCTTCAGTAACATCGCAGAGGTTGAGAAAGATGAAGAAATGAACCAATATCAGCATACAATGAATCCTTTAAAGTGACTTTGGGGCAAGGTTTCACTTTTGATGCTGAAAGTGAGGTTTTTTTTAACTGAGTTATTGATTTTTCAACTAAACATTGAACAATAATATAGCAACTCCCACAACACAGAGAACAGTTACAGAACATCTATAACATAAACAGGTGCATGTGGTTCCTTCAATGCACCCCACCTTAAGCTCTTTCCAATCCCATTCCCCCAAACCTTGCCCCCTTTCTTTCCTTTTAAAGAACATAAATCTTCTTCCAAACCTCAAATTGTTCCCATTTTGGAGTAAAACTTCCAATTCTAAAAATATTTCAAAGCTGTAAATTTGTAAAATAAAACCGAACCTACCACTCATCCAGTTTTTGAATTACGGGCTCCTTCCAATCTGCCACCAGCACCAGTCTAGCAGCCAAGAAAAACATCTTACAAAATGCCAGCTCTCCCTCCTCCAAATCAGGCTCATAATCACGCAAGAATACCAGCTCCATTCGAGCCTCTTAAGTTTTGCCCCAAAATTTGGGGCCTCAGACCAAAACCCCTGAATCACCATACAGTCCCACCACATATGTAGACAGGTGCTTTTTCCTCCATAGCCTCCAACAATTTCCAGTTCCCTCACCTCCCAATCAGGCCATTCATATGATGGTGTAGTACCATCTCAGGGGGGGCTTTATAACCATTCTCTATCAACAAAATGGCTGTTCCCAAGGATTTAGTATATTTACACGTAGTTACCCACTCAGCTAATGTTAAGGGCCTCCCCACATCTGCCTCCCAAGCCTTCATGTAAGTCAAGGACTCCCAGAAATTATCCCCTTCCTTAATACTGGTCCCAATAATTTTTCAAACCCAGTTTGGCCTTGTAATAAATCCCTCAACATCACAGACATATTAATATAATGCTTTAACTACAAGTAGGGAAAAAGATCCCAGGGGATCAGTCTGTTTCTTTCCTTTAATTCCCCAAAGGTTTTAACCTCTCTAGTGGCCAAAATCAATAACTATCTCCCATACACCAGCCCTTTAGGTTCCCAAGAGATAAAGATGCTCTCCCCTCTATCCGGAGCAAATATCTTATTGAATCTCAAGGATGTAAACAAAGAATGTTTCCTTCCCTCCAACAATGTTCTCTAACCCCCTGTCTCACCCCGAGTGCAATGCACACGGACCCTGTCTCTCCCCCCCCCCCCCCCCCCCCCATGGATCACATTGTGGTCCCCAGGGTAAATGCAACAAAAGCTGCCAAAAAATCCTAGTTTGCTCAATATTCACCTACTGAATACATTCCTGAGCCTGCCATTCCAACAATGCTCTCAGTTGAGCTGTCTGATAGTATGGTAATAAATGGGGTACCGTTAGCCCACCTTACCCCTAACTTAAACATAAAACTCATCGCCCTATTCTAGGCTGTTTGTGAGCCCAAATAAAACCCATAATTTTCTTTTGAAGGGAGCCAAGCACCTTTCTATCCACCCAGATTGGGAGAGTCTGGAATAGAAATAAAAGTTGTAATAAAATCATCATTTTAGTTATTTCAATACATCCTACCCAAGATAAGCATAAGCTCTAGCTGAACCTTACGCAGAATAGGTGCATAATTCAGATCATATAAAGACTTTCCCGGAACTCCCAGCTGAATTCCCAGATACTGCATAGAAGTTCATATCCATCAGAATGGAAAGAGTAGTTTTAATGCCTCAGCCCTCTCAGGCCTTAGGGTCACATTCAAGATCTCCAACTTGATCTTATTCACTTTGAAGCCCAAGAGCCTACCATATTTGAGATGTTCTGCCATAGTCACCTCTAAAGATCTCTCTGGATCTCAGAGTGAACAAACAATAATCGGCAAAGAGGTTCAACATTCTCTCCCATTAACCTCTAACTCCCACCCCCTCAATACTAAAATTTCCCCTCACTTTCAGGGCTAACAACTCAATTACTAGTGCAAATATCATTGGGAATACTGGGCATTCCCATCACATTCCCCTATATAGTTGAAAGGGGGCTGAATAAGTTCCATCATTAACTTTAATACATCCCAAAGGCCCATCATAGAGTATTTTAATCCAACATGCAATCACATGCAATCTCAACCAAATCCCAACCACATGCAATCCCAACCACACTTTAAAACATAAAGGGCCAGGAGACCTTATCAAAGGCCTTTTCCGCTTCGACTTGAAAATGGTAGGAAGTAGACATAGGAGTACTACAGGGATCAACCATGTCACCTCCATGCTGTTCAACATTTTCCTCCAATTGCTGGGAAAATCCATCAGAAAACAAGGATGGGAATGCTACATCTATGCAGACGACATTCAATTAATCATCCTGCTAAAGAAACAGGACATGAAGACCAAGCAGAAGATCAAGACAGGCCTAGAGAAAATCTTTGGTTGGTTCTAAACAAACAGACTAGTAGCTAACAGGGGAAACTAATCAACAAATGGGGTAAAAACAGCTCAAGTTACCAACTAACTCTGAATGGCAACACCATAAAATCATCCACGGAAGGAGTGAGAAATCTAGAAGTATGGCTAGACCCAAACCTAGACATGACAATACACATCCAACACATTGTGAAAAACGCTTATGGCAAACTCTACTGAGTCAGAGGACTAAAACCCTACTTAATCCATCAAGTGATGTCCAACATAGTAATATCCTTGGTACTCTCAATCTTTGACTACTTGAAATGCAATCCTGCTGAGCGACCCAAAATACATGATCAGGCAGATCCAAATAGTACAAAATACTGCAGCTGGATTTCTGCTGGGAAAATTGAACCAGACAAGTGCCACCCCATTTTTGAAAGAGTTACACTGGCTCCCAATTGAAAGAAGGGTGACATTCAAGATCATGTTGCCGACACACAAAATCATTCATCATTTAGAATCGCAATACCTAGCAAACAGAATAGACAACCAAAAACCAACTCGCGCTCTATGCTCGAGCCTAGAATACCTACTGGAAATACCCTCCTTCAGAGACATCAAATACAAAAGCGTCAGGAAAAGAATGTGGTGGAACTCCCTTCCAAGGGAATTAAAAATAGAAAAGGACACCAAAAAGTTCAAGAAAGGAATAAAGATGATACTCTTCACAGAACACTTTAGCAAATAAAGAAACAATTGGGGGGAATAGCAACATGGAGGAAACAGCAGGCTACTAGCAACTTGGAACATGAAATGGTGAACTCATGAATAATACAAAGAAAGATGAATTTATGATACACAGAAAATAAATAGGTAAGATATACATATATTTAATCATGTACTGTAACACCATTACTGAAGCTCATGCATTGTAACACCATTACTGAAGCTCATGCAAACTGCTCTGAATTGACTCTCCAGTTATTAGTAGCAGCATAGAAGCTTCCCATAAACAGGTGAAGCTTTGGCAACTCCAGTGCTATAGATTAATTATTGTCAGGTGTTGCAGAGCTCAGGGGGGAGGGGAAGACATCTTAACTTGAATACTGTTAGCAAAACTTGGGAATGATATAAGGTTATAACCAAGACTTCATTATGTTTGTCTGCCTATGTGGATGGTGCCATCCGTATAACATTGTATAGAGTTGCAAACACAGCTCTGGTCACATTACTGGGCAAACTGAATGAATCATGCAGGTCTTTATCCATCATTTACTGTGTTACTGTGACATGGCCAGTCTTTCAGTCACAAAGTCCCATGGGCTAATCATTGAAATTCACAACAGCTTAGGATCAGGATGTGGTCATTTAACCTTACCCTCTAATGGAAGAAGGTGAAGAACGGCATGCCACATGGATCTGTACTGAGCTTGGTGCTATTTAACATTTATAAATGATATGGAAATGGGAACAAGAGAGGTGATTAAATTTGCAGATGGCACAAAACTATTCAAAGTTGTTAAACTGCATGTGGACTGTGAGAAATTCCAGGAGACCCTTAGGAAATTGGAAGCCTATGCATTAAAATGACAGATGAAATTTATGTGAACAAATGCAAAGTGATGCATACTGGGGAAAATAATCCAAATCATCGTGACTTTATGCTAGGTTCTACTCTAGGAGTCACTACTCAGGAAACTCAGTGGCCAAAATAAGCAAAAATAAATGGCGTTATTAGGAAAGGAAAAGAGAAAACAAAAAATATGGGTAATTCCATGTGAACTGATCCAATTTCAAGGAGGATCCCCACGCAACCATCTCAGAAATTGATGAAATTTTTTCAGAAGATACGTTAGGATCTCTCATGAAGATATCCAAAGTTTTGGAGCATGATCTCAAATAAGTCCAGAATTAGGGGCCCCTATATTTGGGCCACTTTTTATATTCACAGAAGATACTAAAAAGATGTCAACTTTGGATTCAGGTTATGGAAAGAACAATTAGTCAACTAAAGTGAAAGCCACATTTCTATGACAACATTTTAGGCTGAATCCAAACATATTACTCAGAATAGTAACAGGTGCTTTGTTGGATCACTAGGTAGCAAGAAATTTGATAAAAAAAGAGTTTGTTGTGGCATGCACTAATGCATGTTTGACTAGTCATGCCTCCTAAACTAAAAGCATCCCAGGGGGGTAAGAATTCAGGAAAAGAAAGACTACAGCCAGTGGATACCCTACAAATTTTTAAGCCCACTGGGCAGACTGGATGGACCATTTGGCCTTTATGTTTTCCTATGTTTCTACTGTGCTTTTTTGTTAATGAGATAAAGCTTCATAAAATTGATGAAAAAAAGTTTATGCAAATTTTAGCTATGTTTGAAGCCATTTCACAACTGTACATTCTCCAAAACTTTTCTTTTTTTGTACCATTAGAAAAAGTAATTTTTAAGCTAAAAAAACCTCACCTAGCTACATTTTAAACCCGGATGCAGACACTTTATTTTGGAAATTGAGCGTTTTTGAAGGCTGAATCAAGTTTGCTTAGGTAACGTTGTTTTTCTTGATTATGTTTGACCCCTGATGCAGGTGCTGTGTGCAAAAACACAGCTCAAATTGGGTCAATAAAGATTTGTCCCTGTTCACTGAGGCCCATAGTGCTGTTTTCCTTGCTAGCCATTTCTGTATAGCACCAGAGAAACATCCATTTTATAAAATGGATATCCATATGGTTAGAGAAGCTAGGTCAGAGCTAGAGATATAGGTTCAAATCCACCTACAGTTGTTTATAATTTTCTTTTATACTATGCACCCTTGAAGGACAGAAAAATACCTAACACGTCCCTTATTCCCTCCAGTGGAGAACTGCTCAATCAGAGCACCTTTCTGCAACCTGGACATGCTAAGTACCAAGTCTCTTCCCCTTCTCCAATCAAAGCTGAACGTCCATATTTTGGTCCTTCCGTAGTCCCATCAAAAACATGCCCAGCCCATGCCCTCTTGCCATAAGGATGCCCTGCAGTGTAAGACATCCATATCCTGGCTTTATAGAATCAAGATTTAGACATCCATGCTTTATGGATATCCAAAACACAAATAAAGCTTCTAAAATAACCACCTTAGTGTCTCACCTCCAAATTCTGCCTGGCTGTTAAATGTTGCATCATCAAGCCCACACAAATCTTTCCGAACTGAAGGAAAAAGGCAGAAAGATTTAAATAGTATTAACATTTGAAAAGGAAAATATAACATTAAATCAAGTGATGTCAGAGCAAAGTGACAAAATGCCATCTCCACTTGAGACCTGCGTAACTATTTGTTATTACTGAGTTTTATACCTTGTTATACTCGGTGACTAGTTGTTTTACAAGTGTTAATGATGCTATAAAATCAGGATAAAATATAACAGTATTACATCACCTGGATTCTTACACTTCTGCCTGTAGTCCTTTCAAGCTCCAACTTACATATCAGCATTATTCTTGAGCTCCAACTCATGGGGTAGGGTGGTGAAGAGAAAAGGGGAAAGGGTGGAAAGCAGCAAAGGAGGGAGAGTAGAGAGACCAACATCCTGGGAATTATGCGCCAAAAAATGAAAATAATACAAAAATAATTGTGATATGTATATTGCTACAGGATCTGGAGCTGCACTCTATATGTGTATATATATATATATACACTGAGTGTGTATGTGTTGCCATAGAATCAAAGAATGCACTATGGGGCAAATTCTATAAATGGCGTCCTGACTGTAGGCAGCAGTAGGCATTCTACCGCTGTCTAATCAGCCAATTGGGACACACATTTTCTATAAAAAGAAAAAAGTACCCGAAGGCAGGCCACCTACAATAGAGGTGAATGTCAAGGGTGCAGGGAGGTGCCTAGGGACACCTAAGCTCACCCAAGAGTGGGCGTGGATGTGGTTTCACCCGGAAATGGCCTTGGGTGAGTTTAAGTAGCCCTAGGCATCTCCCTACGGCCACATTAAGGCACCTGAAATGTAGGCCAACAAAAAGCTGGTCTACATTTCAAATAGATAGAGCCACTAAGCTGATCGCTGCAAGGAAATCTCCTTGCAGGGGGAGAGTTGTTTTGGGGGTTCTGACAGGAGGAAGTGCCAGGGGACTTTGAGGGTGGTTGTGGGAGGGACTGGGCATCCCTCCTGCTGGCCAAGTTCACAGGGGGGGGGAGGGTCGGCAGTTCCCTGCTGCAGCCACTCAGCTGATCACGGCAGGGTGATTCCCTTGCCATGATCAGCTGATGGGAAGGGATCAGGCGCAATTCTCTAACCGGCCTGTGACATCGCCACCAGTTAGAGAATCAGGCCGATTAGGCATGGTTGGGCGTCTGTTCCTTAGGGCAGACACGATTCTGTGTAAGACACCGGTAGTGTGATTCTCAGCCTCTTCTTAGGTGGCTGCAGAAACTGGCATCCTATACAGAATGTATGTATGTGTGTGCATACATGTACATACTGTTGCAGGGACATGCGAGTGCTGCTATATGGACGAGAGGTAATGTGTATGTTGGGGGGAGTGTGAGGGGAAAAGCACAGTGTTTGCCTGAAGACAGATGCAGCATATGTGAAGGGTAAGAGGCCCTCCTCTTCAATCCCTATGTTCTCACTATTCATCCCTCCCCCATCAGCACAGATTCCATAGTCTGATCCTGCCTCCTACCAATTCTGCTTCTGCTTTCTTCCTCACCAGATTGCTGTCTCATCATTGTCTTCTTGTTTGGCACTGTTAGCATTTCTGCATGGTCACTCCTTTCATGATCAGGAACCTTTTTCTCTTCTTCCCAATTAGGCTCAAGTCTCCTCTCCATCTTCCTCATTTACTTCCTTTTCCACAAGGCACATTCCTCATCCCTATCACTAACACTACCTTTCCCAATAAAACCCCTTCTTCCCACACCCTTCTTTCCTCCATCATGTTCCCCTCTTTTCAAGCATTATTTCTTTTCACCTTCCATCCCCTATCCTCTGGGATGCCCTTGTCCTTTCCATCCTTCCCGCCATTAACGGCATTATCTACATTCTAGTCCAAGCCCCACCCATGATTCCAGGGTATTACTCTTTTGTTATGTTCAGCATTACTTTCACCAGTCACATCCACTATTCTTCCCAGCAGATACAAATGATAAAATAAATTCTGTGGATGAAAAAAAAAAACATGCCTACCACAACCAGAGGAAAACTGCAGAAGCAACCTGGTACATCCAGGTAGTTCCTCTCCAAACTCCACCAATGGGTTTACTCAGGCAGGACTACAAGTCATTTTGTTACTGCTCTCACCTTGCCAGTCTGCATCATCTTCTGCAGTGTTTGTTCTCCTCTACCAGCTTCCTGCATGCATTGGGGAATTACGCAATTTTTTGTGATTAGGTGCAAAGTTCTACAGGTGCAGAACTGTATAATTTCTTGAGATGTGGAAGAAGTAGAAACAGAGACCAATACCAAAAGACACCACAAAGGCGGGGAAAAAGAAAAAGAAAAAAAAATGAAAACACGAAACACGAGAGAAGAGGAGTAGGAAAGATTTTTGGTCAAATCTGACTTGCAGTATTCAGTTATGGAAGAAATATTAATAACTGAAGGAAGACAAGCAATAGAAACAAAAAGAGACGAAACCGGCAGAGAGATTTTTCAAACAGAAAACTATTGGTATTCTTCCTTTCTTCTAGTTTTGCTGAGAAGAGAATTTTTTTTTAATTTAACCTGAGGATTTTCCTCACCATAAACATGTTAGAAGGGAGTTAAAACATTTCAAAGAGATTTTACAACTTTCCTTTGCAGATACATTACTACTGGCTAACTGTTATTATAGAGAAAATTTTGCATGGGAAAGCAGAGCCCAGGGGTAGGAGAAAGATACTTTAGGACAGCAGAGCTATCTTGAGGATTCTTAAGATAACATTTCTTCTATATCACATTCCTGGTTATTTTTTTCATTTGAGGAGAAGCCGCCCAGCAGTTAAAACACTGAACCAACAACCAAGGTAGCCTGGTTCAAATCCCACTACTGCTCCTTATGATTTTAAGATATGTCACTTAACCCTCCACTGCCACAGGTACAAACTTAAGAACATAGAGCCTAAGAATTGCCATACTGGGACAGATCGAAGGTCCATCAAGCCAACAGCGGCCAACCCAGATTCCGAGTAGTAAAACAGATTTTATTTTCCTTATCCTAGGCATAAGCAGTGGATTTCCCCAAGCTCTCTCAATAAGGGGCATTTTTACTAAAATTAATTAAGAAAATGGGCTTAGCACATTTTAATGCAGGATTTTTCCATGCACTAAGCTCACTTGTAACGCAGCCTAAAAAAACAGAGCTTTTTTCCTTTTTGTAGCAATCCTAGCAGGTTGCCGTTGGCCTCCGCAGAACATTCCCTCTGCCGCGGTCCCACCCCTCCTCTGACGTACGGGACCACGGCAGAGGGAATGTTCTGCGGAGGCTACAGCAGCCTGCTAGGATCGCAACAGCCAACCGGCAATCCTCTGCAGGCTACTTTGAAGGTGAAACCGGGAAGCCAGGAGAGAGATGGTGGATAATGAGATGGAGGGAGGGAAGGAACAGGGTATTTGAACTTGACACCCCTGCTTTAGATCTTAAACCCACCAGGAACAGGGAAGTACATACTCTACCTGAATTCAACGTGCCTTGAGCTACTACTAAAGAGACATGAGCTAAATTCAAACACATAAAATCTCAGTAACAGATTTTTTGTTTTGTCGTGCCAAAAAGCAGATTTTTCTGATACTACCTGTGCAACCCAGAGGAAATCTTTTCTCTTGCTGAAATCACATTAGATTTAGGGCCCACTGAAGGGATGCAATTCAAAAACAGGGCGAGGTCAGCACACTGATTTCTAAGCCCTGTGTAAGAATGCTGAATTGTTCCCTCTCCCCCTTCTTTGTCACAAATTAACCCTTATCTTATTTAAGTAGTCCTTATATGGAAAGATACTTCAGCAGACAAACCTTTCCTACGTGCAGAAGCAGGCCTCTGTCACGCGCTGAGCTTAAGGGTGATCACGAAGTGCATGCATTATAACCTTTAGAATGTCACATGCAATGGTAAGCTTTAGAATCATTAGATGTGTAAATAAGGGAATCACTTTATTGTAATCTTTATAATGTATTCAGATGTCACCTGAGATGATAGCCTTGAGAATCACATTAGACATGTAAACAAGGAAGTTACCTTGGTGTAATCAGCGCTGTAAATGCATGTTGAGACTGTAACCTTGCAAATCATTAGATAAGTAAATAAGGGAGTTAAGATACTCAATAAAAGGGTTAGAGGCCTTCCATTTAGAAACATCTCATCCCAATCTGTAGTTCCATTACTACAACCTTTGGTTAAATATAAACATAGAAACATAGAAGATGACGACAGAAAAGGGCTACAGCCCATCAAGTCTGCCCACTCTGCTTACCCACCCCCTGTCTATGCCCTAATGACCCAATTTTCTTATCTTGACCCTCGTAGGGATCCCACATGGGTATCCCATTTATTCTTAAAGTCTGGCACGCTGGCAAGCTTGTTCCAATGATCAACCTTTCTGGTGTCACCATGAAATTTTCCGCCACTGAGTTTGAGCGGGTGCCCTCTTGTGGCCGAGGGTCCCTTGAGAAAGAAAATATCATCTTCCACTTCAACATGTCCCATGAGGTACTTAAATGTTTCGATCATGTCTCCCCTCTACCTATGTTCCTCGAGAGTGTAGAGCTGCAATTTGTTCAGTCTCTCTTCATACGAGAGACCCTTGAGCCCCGAGATCATCCTGGTGGTCTTCTGCTGAACCGATTCAATTATGCGCACATCTTTACTGTAATGTGGCCTCCAGAATTGCACACAGTACTCCAGATGAGGTCTCACCATGGCCCTGTACAACGGCATTATGACTTCAGGCTTTCGGCTGACGAAACTTCTATTGATACAACCCAATATCTGCCTTGCCTTAGATGAAGCCTTCTCCACTTGATTGGCAATTTTCATGTCTGCACTGATGATTACTCCTAAATCTCGTTCTGCTGAAGTCCTAGTTAAAGTTTCTCCGTTCAAGAAGTACGTCCTGCATGGATTTCCGCTTCCGAGGTGCATGACCTTACATTTCTTAGCATTGAAGCCTAGCTGCCAGGTTGAGGACCAACTTTTCAATGTAAGCAGGTCCTGCGCCATATAATTTTGTAAACTGCATTCACTTACTATATTACATAGTTTGGCGTCATCAGCAAATAGTGTTATTTTACCTTGAAGCCCTTGAGTCAGATCCCCTATGAATATGTTGAAAAGGAGTGGACCCAGGACCGAGCCCTGCGGCACTCCACTGGTCACCTCCGATGTTTTAGAAAGGGTACCATTAACCACCACCCTCTGAAGTCTGCCACTCAGCCAATCATTGACCCATGCAGTTAGTGTCTCTCCTAACCCCATCGATTCCATCTTGCTTAGCAGCCTGCGGTGTGGGACACTGTCAAAAGCTTTACTGAAGTCCAGGTACACAACGTCCAAAGACTCTCCCAAGTCCAACTTTCTTGTTACCCAGTCAAAGAAGCTGATGAGATTGGATTGGCAGGACCTACCCTTGGTGAATCCATGCTGACTGGGATCCCGAAGATTCCCTTCATTCAAGATCGTGTCCAATTTGCTTTTAATTAGTGTTTCCATGAGTTTGCACACTATTGATGTGAGACTCACCAGTCTATAATTCGCAGCCTCTGCCCTGCAACCCTTTTTATGCAGAGGAACGACATTAGCTAATTTCCAGTCCAGGGGAACTTTCCCCTTACTTAGGGAGAGATTGAATAGCTCAGCCAATGGTTTCGCCAGGACATCGCTCAATTCTCTGAGCACTCTTGGGTGCAAATTGTCTGGTCCCATGGCTTTGTTCACCTTGAGTCTTGCCAGTTCACTGTAAACTTCACCTGGTGTGAACTCAAAATTCTGTTGCCTTCAACTGCGGACCGTGTCCCGGTGCCTCACAGGTGAAGACTGAGCAGAAGTATTCATTCAGTCTAGCATGGACCTGCTCCCTTAATAACCTGGGGGAGGGGCTATGCCGCTGTTTCAACTCCTACAAGTCTGGTTTGGGTACCGAGCAGACACGTCCAACCTGCACATGCAGCCACTGACACTCCGCCTGTTCCTATCTCCGAAACTACAGAAGCAGAAAGAAATGTTGTGGCACCAGCATTCCTGAGTTTAATTTCATCTTAAAGCGACCACAACAAGTTCCCATACCACAGCAAGACGACCGGAAAAGAAAGTGTTATTCTAAGACTGATCCTGTGACTTGAAGACACATTAAAAGCTTACGCGACCAAGCCATTCTCACATTGAAACAAAATGACAAGGACATGACTCCTGAAAATTTTACTGCTGCTATTTTTGCACAATTAACTTATAATTCTTTAATGATTGTTATTTGTTTGTTAACTTTTCTTAGTCTTCCTTTACCTTTTGCTGGGGAAGCATGGGAGCAAAGAATGCAATATAACATTTGGGAAAAAATAGCAGATATCTCAGAGAATGACAACTTCGGCTTACAGCAGAGCATAGATGCACACACTTTGCTAGGTTCTTGTTTAATTCCAGAATGTAAAGCGCCAGGGGGAAAAGGAGATATTTCCCAACTAACAAATTTTATGACTGAAGATGAAGTATCATATACCATGCTTACAACATGGGGAAAAGTAGCCCAAAAATTACCCTGGGATGCCATGACCATTTATACCACCATAGTAGCAAATCATAAAAATCTGTCATGTGCTAGGGTACAAAATTGTACTAGAAATTGCATTAACAGTGGACTAGCTTTATGGAACTGTTCGCATTTTGTAAATATTTCATATATTAATGCTCACCTTGTCCTTCCTTCAGGATGGTTTTGGACATGTGGAAAGCGAACATGTAATTATATTCCCGCTAATTTAACACACAATACCCAATGCTGCCTGAGCAGATTAGCAGCAGCCTTAGTAAATAAAAAGCAATTGATTAATCCCAGAATTACTAAAGAAAGACGCTCTGTCTCTATAACCTCTGATAGTTATGCCTTAAATGACCAGTGTGATAGTAATGTCAATTTGCTCTCAAAAGCTGAAATTATCTCTTTGGCTGTCTCTTTAGTTGGTGTACCTGGGTTAGCATTATATAATCAAAAAACTTTAGCCCGATTAGCTTGTGTATTAGCTAAAAACATTAATCATAACTCACACGCACTTAGCTTGCTAAATCAAAAACAAAATGAAATACGGACAGCTGTGTTAGACAACAGAGTCGCTATAGATTATCTCTATTACATAATCACGGCTGCAAAACCATTAAAAATGTGTTGTTTCAACCTAACCGATAACAGAAACAGTATAAACGAACAAATTCAACAACTACATGAATTGGCCTCTAATATGCATCAAGGCATCTTACCACAGTGGTGGAATGCTTTATGGTTCTGGCTTCCATCTGGCCAATGGATCTGGGTCCTTTTGCAGTATCTATTCATTGGAATAGGTCTCTTGATTATTCTTTGTTGTTTTGTTCAATGCCTGACTTCTTTGTTTAACTTATGCATAAGTCCATGTCATGGTCGATATCGCAAATTATCCCAAGCAGATTTGCCTTACCTCTATAAAGCCCTTAAAAATAGTAAAGTAAGGGGAAATGAAGGGACGCAGTTCTAAAACAGAGCGAGGTCAGCACACTGATTTCTAAGCCCTGTGAAAGAATGCTGAATCGTTCCCTCTCCCCCTTCTTTGTCACAAATTAACCCTTATCTTATTTAAGTAGTCCTTATATGGAAAGATACTTCAGCAGACAAACCTTGCCTACGTGCAGAAGCAGGCCTCTGTCACGCGCTGAGCTTAAGGATGATCACGAGGTGCATGCATTATCACCTTTAGAATGTCACATGCGATGGTAAGCTTTAGAATCATTAGATGTGTAAACAAGGGAATCACTTTATTGTAACCTTTATAATATATTCAGATGTCACGTGAGATGGTAGCCTTGAGAATCACATTAGACATGTAAACAAGGGAGTTACCTTTGTATAATCAGTGCTGTAAATGCATGTTGAGACTGTAACCTTGCAAATCATTAGATAAGTAAATAAGGGAGTTAAGATACTCAATAAAAGGGTTAGAGGCCTTCCATTTAGGAACGTCTCATCCCAATCTGAGTCCTGTGTGAAGCCTCATCCCTATAGCCCACCTTTTTTTTTTAAGTTTCCCTGTAAGACTCTAGTATCTTTGCAGTGAAATTCCTGTCTTTGTGAACCCTATTCAGCTAGAGAATGTTATAGTTGAGCATCATCAGAGTCTATGATTCACAGTGCCTCATGTTCAATGGAGTCTTATTATTCAACACTGCTAAATTGTAATTGTAGGAAATTATGCTTCCCTCTTTATTTATTTATTTTCTTTTTTTATTCTGTCTCCTTACCTCTTAATGTGGGGTAAACATTTTTGATCTATTATGGAGTTGTGTTTTATTTTTATTTTTGTATGCTTGATTGCTTTGTTCAATTTTTAATGTATAATCAAAACAAAAAAAAAAGTGTTACAACATTCAAATCATAATTTTGGAATAAATTCCTCACCAGCCATACCCTGTACCCAACCCTCATCTATCCAAGAATATATAATACAGTATTGTAAGATGCAACACCGAGGCAGCGCACAAGTGATTCTTACAGAGAAAAGACTCCCTTTAAAAGGCCTGATTTGATATCAGGATGCTTATGTGAGAAGTCCAAAAGCTGTTTAATTTAAGCCCTTTCTATAAAAATAACATAGGTACCCACAAGCCTTTATAAACAGGTAAAGGGGGCATTCATAGGGGATTCACAGACTGGAGAAGATATATGTAATTAGCACACACTGGTTGGTGCTATGGCCCTGTGTAGGAAAGGATTACCTCTCCCAAAGTGGCCCAGACTTCAAAATTTGTGAAGACCAATGACATCTGTGAAGATGATATCCAGTGCAGATAATATGCAATAGCGTACAAATACCAATCCACACATGTGTACCTCCTCCAAAGTTGGTGTAAACATGTGCCTTAGCATCCCTGCAAAAAACAAAAGGAATTGACCCCAAAATATCCACAAAGAAGAAAATCCAGGGAAAACCAAAAAAACTATGTGGAGTGACGATGTTTCTAAATGGACTTTATTTGAAAGTGTCAAAGTTCCAAAGGTATACTGAAATCATCCACATAAAATAATTTCATCCACATAAAAATAAATCATCCACATAAAAGCCTTAAATGACCTAGTCCGCAGACTTTTATCCCAGAAGGTAGGCCTTGACATACTTGATGCTAAATCGTACCTGCTTGAGCTGAGGAGGAGGGTATGTGACAGGGTATATATTCGGTCACCTAGGACTCAGGTACCAGGAAGGAAGAGATCTGAAGGGAAGTCATATGCAAAGACAAGCTGGGTCTAGCAAGCTCCCATGGGGGCCTTTGAAGAACCTTATTTGCATAGGTGGTCTCAAATAAGAAATCTATGCGACAACAATTTCAATTTGTTAACTTTGCTTAATCTTCTGTAAACCGCATAGAACTTCACGGTATTGCTGTTATTATTATTATTATAACTGGCTACCTAACTGGCCGCCATCTTGTTGGAATATTAATTTCTATCTCTATCTCTACCTCTGTCTTTATATTTTTATCTTTACTTTTCATAAATTGTTTCTTCAGGTACTTTAGTTAGATTGTGAGCCTTTGGGACAGTTAGGGAATTTCCAAGTACTTATCTTATTTATTTTTATTTATTGTATCTTTTAATGCATCATTTTTGTAAACCGCTTAGAAACCTCACAGTTATTAGCGGTATATAAGAATTAAATTAAATTAAACAAGGAGTTGCCCAAAGCTGAGAGAAGGAAGAGAGGTAGAAAACTAGGAATTCAGAGGGCCATCCTTAGGGGGGAGGGAAAGGGGTACCTAGACTGATCTTTGAGAAGGGGCTCATCTTTACTAGTTAGGGTGCTGGACCTTAGGACTTCCCACCTCAGAAGACCAGTTAGGAGGAGGTCTGGCTCCTAGGTGACCCCCAAGAGAAGGAATGCTGATATAAACCTAACCCTCAGTAAGCCACATTCTTGACCAAAGTGACCCGAATGACCCCAACCTATTTACATTCCCATACTCAATAACATCTATGTACAAGAACCTCTATCGAAAATATGATCAAGTTTTACAGTCCCATCAAGGTGAATACTACATCTAGTCCCACGTACAAAACTGGGACAAATGAGCACAAGTTGGAAATGTGTGCATACTTGTGGCAATCATTAAGTCCTCAACCCCTGCTGCTGTGCTTTTGCAAATGTATCATTATAGGTATAGTTCTGTAGTAGTAGTTAGAAGTATACTGTTTAAAGTGCTCTGATATTATTACCCAGCTATATTGTTACAAGTATAGCTGGGCTAGTTCTAATTATATCCACAGACCTAGTCTTTTTGCTCAAACTTTGCTGCTATATCTTTATATTTCCATATGTCAATACCAATGTCGTGGCTTCTATTCTTCTATTTCTCAGCAACAACTCTCTTTGTAAGCATGTATTCCTTCATTCCAGTCATCATAAGTCAGGGCAGATATGGTGAATCGAGTCACTTACCACACAACAAATCCTCAGCACTCAGACCCCCACCATTTCAGGCCTATCTCCCACACACTCTTTCCTTATCCATACTAAGAAGCCTAAAGATTGCTCTTGAAAATGTGAGATCCATATAACAACGTCATTCTAAGTGATCTCCTCACAGAAAATAACTGGGACATCTTCCTAATCAGCAAAACTTGGCTTAAAGACAATGATGAAGCCACTGTAGGTATGTCTTGCGCGCGCGCACACCCTCCCCTCTCCCCCCCTCTCCGTACCAAGTACTAGCTTGCTCACGCACCGACACTAGAGGAGGAGGTGTAGCCACCATCATCAAATCCAACCTCAACTCAAAATTAATAGATACCATCACAACGCACTTGAATGCCTCCTCTTCTCTGTGGGTCACAACATCTTTGCCCTGATAAACATAGCTCCCCATTCTCCTATGGCCATCTTAGATGACTTGCTATCCATCATTTGTAAAGAGGAATCCATGGAATTGTTGAATGATCAAGGAGCTCTAAGAGAGGCTAAGCCATAATGGAGAGACGGCATAAATTCTTTGCTTCGGTTTTTACGGAAAAAGATGTAAGAGATCTACCTGAATCGGATATAGAGAAAGTGAAAGAAATCTCAGTAAACCTGGAAGAAGTATTATGCCAAATTGACAAGTCAAAGTGTGGTAAATCACCTGGACTGGTTAGTATACATGCCAAGATACTAAAAGTACTTAAATATGAAATTACCTATCTGCTGTCACTAAAATTGTCCTTAATACCTGAAGAGTGGAGGATGGTCATTGTTACACCAATTTTTAAAAAGGATTTCAGGAGAGATCCAGGAAATTACAGATGGGTAAGCCTGTCTTCAATGCTGGGCTAAATAATGGAAACAATTATAAAAAATAAAATTGTGGAACATGTAGACAAACATGATTTAATGGGGCAGAGTAAGCATGGGTTCAGCCAAATGAGGTCTTGCCTCACCAATTTGCTTGACTTCTTTGAAGGTGTGAATAAACATGTGGTTGATGTAGTGTATCTAAATTTTCAGAAAGCTTTTGACAAAAGTTCCACATGAGAGGCTGCTGACAAAACTAAAGAGTCATGGGATAGGAGGCAATATTCAGCTGTGGATTAACAACTGGTTATCGGACAGAAAACATAGGGCAAAGTTAAATGGCCATTTTTCTCAGTGGAAGAGGGTAAAGAGTGGAGTGCCGCAGGGATCTGTACAATGACTGGAGCAATTAAACATATTTATAAATGATCTAGAAATTGGAATGACAAGTGAGGTGGTTAAATTTGCAGATGACACTAAACTGTTCAAAGTTGTTAAATTTTTATTTATTTATTTATTTTGACTTATTCAATTTTCTATACCGTTCTCCCTGGAGAGCTCAGAACGGTTTACATGAGTTTATTCAGGTACTCAAGCATTTTTTCTCTGTCTGTCCTGGTGGGCTCACAATCTATCTAGTGTACCTGGGGCAATGGGGGGATTAAGTGACTTGCCCAGGGTCACAAGGTGCAGTGTGGGTTTGAACCTACAACCCCAGGGTGCTGAGGCTGTAGACTGTGAAAAATTGCAGGAGGACCTTAGCAAATTGGAAGACTGGGCATCCAAATGGCAGATGAAATTTCATGTTGGCAAATGCAAAATGATGCACATTGGAAAGAATAACCCAAATCATAGTTACCAGATGCTAGGATCTGGATGTCATTGTGGACAATACGCTGAAACCTATTACCCAATATGCAGTGGTAGCCAAAAAAGCAAACAGGATGCTAGGAATTATTAGAAAAGTGATATCTAAGACTAAGAATGTTATAATGATTCTGCAGCGCTCCATGGTGTGACCTCACCTTGAGTAATGCATTCAATTCTGGTCGCCGTTTCTCAAAAAAGATATAGCATAATTAGAAAAGGTTCAAAGAAGAGCAACCAAGATGATAAAGGGAATGGAACTCCTCCCATATGAGGAAAGACTAAAGATGATAGGGCTCTTCAGCTTGGAAAAAGAGACTGCTGAAGGGAGATATGGTTAAAGTCTACCAAATCCTGAGTGGTACAAGTGAATCAATTTTTTACGCTATCAAAAATTACAGACTAGGGGGGACACTTGAAGTTACAGGGAAATACTTTTAAAACCAATAGAAGGAAATGTCTTTTCACTTGGAGAATAGTTAAGCTCTGGCACACACTGCCAGAGTATGTGATAAGAGAGGTTAACATAGCTGGTTTTAAAAACGGTTTGGACAAGTTCCTGGAGGAAAAGTCCTTATTCTGCTATTGAGACAGACATAGGGGAAACCATTGCTTGTCCTGGGATTGGTAGCATGGAATATTGCTACTGTTTGAGTTCTTGCCAGGTACTTGTGGCCTGGTATGGCCAATGGGGAAACTAGGCTAGATAGATCACAGATCTGACCCAGTATGGTTATTCTTATGCTTGTTACCAAAAAAATGAAATAGCGTGCTTTTCAAGTGCATGTTAGGACTTAATTGTTCAGAATTTTAGGTGTTGATTTTCAAGGCAATTATATGTTTCCCCAGGGTCAGAAAAACAAAGTGATTGATCAGTGTATTCGGCTTGCAAAAAAACGTTTACTGGCTTTCTAATAGAATTCTACTCAATGACCCAAAACACAATTTTCTACTGACAGCGCCCTCTCCCAATGCTAACCCATCTTCTCCAAGCCCCCACTCAGCCCTCTTCTCTAAGCCCCCTGCATCAGCAGCAGGGGGGTCTCCTAGTAATGTATCAACTCCCCTACCTACTAAGTTTCCAAGTTTATTATAAGATTTGATTAATCGCCTATTCCAGATTCTAAGCGATGTACAGCTAAAAATTACAAAGTTAGGGGAAACATACATGACTAACAAAATTAATATTAAACATATTAAAATATCGTAAAAATACATAACATAAAATAACATGACTAAACATAACTAACAAGACTGTTTTACATACATGATCAAATAAAGGGAAAGTTGTAGGAAGAAATACAATTAAATATAAAAGAAACAATTAAGGTAAAATAACATTGGGAAAAGGGGAAGAAATTTAATATAAAATATTAAAAACGAAAAGAATTCAGTTAATCACTAAAAGCGTCTTTAAAAAGGAAGCCCTTAAGTTTGCTCTTAAATTTGTCAAGAATTCTTTCTTCTCTTAGGTAAATTGGCAGGGCATTCCAAGCTAGGGGAGCCGTAACTGAGAAAATAGAATGACGTCGTGTACTAATAACTTTTAATGAAGGAACAACCAATAGATGTTGTTCTGTTGACCGTAATACTCTCGAAGTGTTATAGGGAATTAAAACTTTATAAATAAATGCTGGGGTTTTGAAAATTATGGATTTGAGAGTGAGCAAACATAATTTATACATTATTCGATAGGCAACCGGTAACCAATGAGCTTTCTCAAGTAAAGGCGTAACATGATCGAATTTCTTAGCGTTTTCGATAAGCTGCAGGAGCTTGTGCTGTTACTCTCAACGCTCTCTTTTGCTTCACCGGCTCTGCAACCAGCATCACTGAAAGCCCTGAACCATGAGAACAGAAAGTGCCTGTGTTTCAAACCCTTTCTAATGCCGTAAGCAAAGTGCTGAGGGATGGACGATTTTCATTGGTTTTTGGTCATAACAGGAAATCAGAACTCCTACTCATGGGTTAACATCCTAGAAAAAATAAACAAACAAATATGCACGTCATTTTTTTTTTTTTTTTTAATGACTTTACAGCAAACTCTAGGTATCATGGCAGTCATCAATGGCTCTCACAACGAGAGCAGTTGTGATTTTTTTTTTTTTTACACGGACCAACACAAAAATATTTTTCCTTTCACCAACATATAATGGTGCCAAGGTTTTAAAAATAGAAATGCCTTGTGCTCCAAGAGCTGCAAGGAGGTTCTAGAGGCCATCACTAGTTGCAGCAAATATGAGTACACCAATGAAATGTTTTAGAAAAATGGGGTCAAAATCATTGATAATGTCTAAAAATGGCAATTACACTCCTAAGACAGAGCTATCTGCTAGCACAATTTACGAATTGCTCAAACAGTGCCCCTGCATATACATGGATGGGGGATTTATATGTCTAGCAGTGGCCACTAAATATACAAGCCCTTTGAATATTAGCCCACATGTTTTTAGTTATCTACCTGTGAATTTTATTATAGATTTCTGTGCTAAATTTGAATACTGAGCCATGATAAACAAATGTTTGCCAAGCCTTGTTTAAACAGCAGAGAAATAAATACCATGATGTGTGGTGAAACCCATAATGAAGGCCTGTAGAGATAAAATTTGAGGGTCTATTAATCCCCAATTGCCTCCACTATGATTGGACCTAACTGCTATTTCCTAGACATGGGCAAAAGGCCCAGAGCACAGATAAAATATAGCTTATATCCAGCCAGAACTAGGAACCTTAATACTGAATAGATTTTAAAGAAAATGTGCGCTAAAAACCAAGGGGGGGGGTTAACTACACTCATTTCCCACAGAAGGTACCGACTGAAATTGCTCCACCCTGCCTCCTCACACATGTGGATTTCCGTCTGCCAAACTGCCTATTTAACTTCAGTGAGGACAGACGGCCTACTGCCTGGTCCAATGCACACACACCAAGGCTGCCAGGAAAAGGAAATTGCTACACCAAAACAAAAAAAGCAAATTCTAAGGGAAAAAATGAAAAATTAAATCTGTGGTCACAAAACCACAGAAAAATCTGTCAGTGGAAAAATAGTACAGGAAGAAAAAGGTTTGAGAAGAAAGCTAGGCTAGCCAAAATAAAAATCCAAGACCCTTTCATCAAAGAGAATTTCCAAGCACATCTTAGTAATAAGTTACAGTGCGTTTCGCTAAGCGCAGCAGTATGCTTCCTGAAAATCTTCACAAACCGCAAATTCACAAATAACAAAACTACAAAAATAAAACATATCTATGGCTGCTGCTCTTCATGTCAGCTCATCTGACTGGGGCTCCCCCTGCCAAGAATAGCTCAGCTGGCAGGGAAAACCCCCCGATTCCTCCCTTCCATCCATTCTCAAGGATAGCCCCCCTCCCCACCGGGCCGAGACCCTCCCCCCCCCCCCCCCCACACACACATATACCCTCCTATCGTTACATTAAATAGGCAGCCTACTCCCTCCTGCTAAAAGGGTCTCCCACCCTGGTGGTCTAGGGTGGCCCCCGACACTGCCCCCGCCCCCATACCTTATTAAGAAGGCCGGCAGGAGGGATGCTCAGTCCCTTCTGCCAGAAGGCCCACCTCTTCAAAATGGCAGGCCTTCCCCTTCCCAGGGCATAAATCACAATCATTCATTCAAGAACCTAAAACAGACAAAAAGGCATTGATTTCTTAATACCAAATCTTTTTTGATTGTGACAAAAAACTGAACTGGAAATTCCAAGACAACAAATTCTGAAGTATGCAGTACAACATCAGAGACACAGAAGTATAGTTCCTCTTGTACTGAGCAAACTATGCACATTTCCAAAAGCCAATACATTCCAATTACTAAACTTCAAATAAAATGAATTTTCTCTACCTTTATTGTACGGGCAATTTTTCTAAACACATTAGTTCCAGTCTCTCTGGTTCTGCTTTTGTCTCTGTGACTGGGGCTCTTCGCTCTCCTTCCTGCTCTTTCCATCAATGCCTCAATCAGTCTCAGCTTTCCATAATCCGTTAGTTACTCAGTTCCCACAACTACCCCTTTGGCTCCTATCTCCTTCCTCCAAATGAAGATTCAGGATGTCTCCTTCTCACTCTCCTTCCTCCTCTACCAGGTCCAGCATGTCTCTTTCTCCCTCCCCATCCCTTCCCCCCAAACCAGGTCAGCATTTTCCCCCCTCACCTTCGTCTTCCACGTCAGCATGTCTCTTCTCTCTCCCTTCCCCCCTCCCCACCAGGTCCAGCATTTCTCCTTCTTCCCCCTTTCCCCCCAAAGCAGGTTCTCTGTGACTCTATTTCAATTCTCCCAGTGCTATGGAGTTGGACTACTGGATTTTCTGATCACCTCCTTAAAGAATGCTCAGACTGCATTAATACATTAGAAGGTGATGACTAGCTGCCAAACTTTGAATGCTAACTGCTGATCATTGGTTGTAGATAGAACAGAAAAGCTCTGACTTTTAGAATTTACTATTATCTCAATCAATGAAAGTAAGGTGTGCCAGCCTTTCTAGAATTTTAAATCAAGCAGCTTGCATAGGAAATACCTTGGTATACAGAGAAAGAAAACCCACTTGACTTGATCATAACCTTCAATTATTGAAAAAGCAGATGTTCCAGCTACAGCTAAATACAAGGGAAAAAAAAAAACCCTGAAAAAAATAGGTCTATAAGCAGACACCACAAGGAGCCACTAAGGCCTCCTTTTATGAAACTGCGATAGCAGTTTCTAGCGCAGGGAGCTGCGCTGAATGGCCCGTATTGCTCCCGATGCTCACTGAGTTTCCCTGAGCGTCAGGAATAGCGCCGACCATTCAGCGTAGCTCCACGCGCTAGAAACTGCTTTCGCAATTTCGTAAAAGCCATACAGGGTAAGACCAATGGTCCATCTAGCTCAGTATCCTGTTTCCACAGTGGCCAACGCAAGTCACAAGTACCTGGCAAAACCTAAATAGTAGCAACATTCCATGTTACTAATCACAGGGCAAGCAATGGATTCCCCTATGTCTGTCTTAATAGCAGACTATGGACTTTTCCTCCAGGAACTTGTTCAACCCTTTTTTTTTTTTAAACCAGCTACGATAACCACTGTAATCTCATCCTCTGACAACTGTTATACTGGGTTAACTAACCACAAGTGCTATTTTACAAGCACAAAGGGTCTCACTGCATAAAATAGCATGACTTGTAATAAAATAACCTAACAATTTCCCCCTTTGGTACCCAGTCTCTACCCAAGTCAAACACCAAAGTAATGACTGTAGCAGAAATAGCATTTAGTTCCAGAAACATTCTTTTTATCAATCCAGTAACCCAGCAGAAACTCTTGAGTATTCCTCTCACGTAATACATTCTAGATATCTGCCTTTTTGCAGATGATACCAAGATTTGTAACAGAGTAGGCACCGAAGAGGGAGTGGAAAATATGAAAAAGGATCTGCAAAAGTTAGAGGAATGGTCTAATGCCTGGCAACTAAAATTCAATGCAAAGAAATGCAGAGTAATGCATTTGGGGATTAATAATAGGAAGGAACCGTATATGCTGGGAGGAGAGAAGCTGATATGCACAGACGGGGAGAGGGACCTTGGGGTTATAGTGTCCGAAGATCTAAAGGCGAAAAAACAGTGTGACAAGGCAGTGGCTGCTGCCAGAAGGATGCTGGGCTGTATAAAGAGAGGCGTAGTCAGTAGAAGGAAGAAGGTGTTGATGCCCCTGTACAGGTCATTGGTAAGGCCCCACTTGGAATATTGTGTTTAGTTTTGGAGACCATATTTGGCGAAAGACGTAAGAAGACTTGAGGCGGTCCAGAGGAGAGCGACGAAAATGATAGGAGGCTTGCGCCAGAAGACGTATGAGGAGAGACTGGAAGCCCTGAATATGTATACCCTGGCCTAGAGGAAAGGAGAGACAGGGGAGATATGATTCAGATGTTCAAATACTTTAAGGGTATTAACGTAGAACAAAATCTTTTTCAGAGAAAGGAAAATGGTAAAACCAGAGGACATAATTTGAGGTTGAAGAGTGGTAGATTCAGGGGCAATGTTAGGAAATTCTACTTTACGGAGAGGGTAGTGGATGCCTGGAATGCGCTCCCGAGAGAGGTGGTGGAGAGTAAAACTGTGACTGAGTTCAAAGAAGCGTGGGATGAACACAGAAAATTTAGAATCAGAAAATAATATTAAATATTGAACTAGGCCAGTACTGGGCAGACTTGTACGGTCTGTGTCTGTGTATGGCCGTTTGGTGGAGGATGGGCTGGGGAGGGCTTCAATGGCTGGGAGGGTGTAGATGGGCTGGAGTAAGTCTTAACAGAGATTTCGGCAGTTGGAACCCAAGCACAGTACCGGGTAAAGCTTTGGATTCTTGCCCAGAAATAGCTAAGAAGAAAAAAAAAAATTTAAATTGAATCAGGTTGGGCAGACTGGATGGACCATTCGGGTCTTTATCGGCCGTCATCTACTGTGTTACTATGTTACTATGTATCGTTGGTAAAGATCCCATGAAACATTTACAGAACATTTCTTTCCATGAAATATTAGTAATTTTGGGCAAGATAATCAAATCGTCTCTTGCGTGTTTAATGTACAGAGCTGCCTGTGTCTGATAGTTTTATAGAAATAATAAATAGTAAATATTTTCCAACTTATTGTGAAGAGACACAATATCTTTCATTAAAGCTCAAATGTGCTGGGCCATGAATTTTACCTTAGTCTCAACTACTTGTATACGATCAGAAACGGACTTTAAGTCCTGTTCATACACAGACACACTATTCAAGAAATCTTGGATCTGAGTATTAAATGCAGAAAATTAAAAAGAGACATCATCCTATCCAAGCTTTTGACTGCAGTCCAAATTTTATCCAGTGACAATACGACGACAGATGTTACAGAGTGAATTCAAAGACCTGAGGCTCCTCTGTCTTCCTAACACCTCTTCAAGCAGAGGTACTCACTGACCAAACTCTCTGGGAAGGCAAGCTTCTCCTCTCCCTTCATTGTAGTCACATTCTGAGCATCAGCAGCTTCTTTATCATCATCAGCTGGTGACGCTTCTCCTCTGACACTTGCAGCTCTCCCTACAGTCATGTTTGGAGTAGAGAGTTGCACGGGGCCAGAAATCCCACCCATCCCCGCCAGGATCCTCTCCGTCCCCACCCGTCCCCGTCAGGATCCTCTCCGTCCCCACCCATCCCCGCAAGGAATTACCTCCATCCCCGCCCATCCCCATAAAAAGCAGCAATTACTTCTGACAGGATCATCAATTTGTATTTGCGCTGCTTCTTTCCTTGTGGAATCTCTTTGGTGGAACCCTTTTTTTGTTTTCTGTTCAGGTAATTAACTTATAAACCCCCTCTTTTACTAAGGCTGACGTGTCCATTATATTATATGGACGAACCCTGCTTCCAAAGCCTTCCATCCCCATGGGAGTCCTATTGGCTAGAGGGGGGTCCCCGTGGGGGTCCCATGGGCCAGAGGGGGGTCCCCGTGGGAGTCCCGTGGGTTAGGGGGGATTCCCACGATCCCCGTTCCCGTGCAGACCTCTAGTTTGGAGGAGGCTGCCTACTGTCCACACTCAATAAGATCTTCAAGGTCAAAGAGGACACCGTGATGGTAGACTCCTTCCTGTACCCCAGCAGCTGCTCTATGGCCACCAATATCGCCCTGACCTGAAGCTGCACATGTCAGTTCATGGGGGCCAAAGCTAGATACCGTGGAGGGCTATTGCCCTTTCTCTTACCCACGTTACTGGGAGGAAAACATAAATAAGGAAAATCATGGGGCCTTCAGACTGTGCTGTTTATACAGTATATCTTGCTCCACCAAAGAAATGTTCAGAACAATGAATTAATGTTTCAAACAGACCAAGTTATTTTATTAGTACTGTACCTATCTGAACTGTGATTTATTCTCAGAAAAAAAAAAAATTATCAAATTCATTTGGTTTGCAAAGGTCTTCAGACCTACCAGATCCTGCATATCAATAAAGAGGCCTGATTAAGATTTGAGGGTTGATATACAAGGATCTCAGACTATTAAATAAGATACAAAACTATCTAGGATTAATCAATGTCTGCTGAGAGAGAAAAAATTATGCAAACTTCCAAATCCTTCACCAGTCTAGTCTACTGCCATGTGAGCTAGCCCCCTTTTTAACCTATATTGTAAATGCCTCAAGCGTGAGGTGTTAGCCCAACTTTGAGAGCGATAGTAATAACCTCAATATTGAAAAAAAGGAAAGTTTGATACTAATTCTATTGAACATTATAGTCCAGTGTTTAATGTACTGTTATTTTTTGTTTGTTTAGGCAAATCAGCTATAAACATGCACATCCTACTTTCATGCCAAGTGGGTTTTTATCCCAGTAAAGGTACAGAACAGCTTTACAGGCCTGTGTTGATAATGTTCAGATGGGTGAAGATGAAAGGAGGAAACCCCTGTTAATTTTACTGCATCTATCCACAGCATTCAACATTCTCCAAGATTTTATTTCAACACATCTGACTAACACTGGAATATGGTGGTGGCTAAAATTCTTTGATGGATTGTAGACTGTGTAAGTTTTGGGACTGCCAATTTTCTACCTTTCACTCACTGAAGCAGGGGTTGTCACATAAGAATATAAGAATTGCCGCTGCTGGGTCAGACCAGTGGTTCATCGTGCTCACGCGGCGGCCCTTAGGTCTGGTTCAGCAGGAATTTATCTAACTTTGGGGTCCTTTTATCAAGCCGCGCTAGCGGGGTTAGCCCGTCGGACATTTCATCATGCACTAACCCCCGCAGCTGGCTAAAAAACTAACGCCTACTCAATGCAGGCGCTAGCGGCTAGCGCGGCAGGCGGTTTAACACGCGTCAAACCCCTACCGCAGCTTGATAAAAGGACCCCTTTGTCTTGAATCCCTGGAGAGTGTTCTCCTTTATGACAGACTCCGGAAGAGCATTCCAGTTTTCTACCACTCTCTGGGTGAAGAACTTCTTTACATTCATAAGAAATCTGTCCCTTTTCAACTTTAGAGAGTGCCCTCTCGTTCTCCCTACCTTGGAGAGGGTGAACCTGTCCTTATCTATTAAGTCTATCCCCTTCAGTACCTTGAATGTTTCGATCATGTCCCCTCTCAATCTCCTCTGTTCAAGGGAGAAGAGGCACAGTTTCTCTAATCTTTTGCTGTACGGCAACTCCTCCAGCCCCTTAACCATCTTAGTCGCTCTTCTCTGGACCATTTCAAGTTCTCTCTCTAGCCATTTTCAAATTCTACCTGGCATCCCAGCATATATTATTCAGAATTCTGGGTTATTATGAACACCATCCAGATTCTTGCTATGTTGTAAATCTTTGTTTGAAAGCTATGGCAAACTAGCTCTGGCAGCTAAGATTGCTTTTCAAAAGCAGCTAAAAGATTGGCTTTTTGACCTGTAGTTTTAACAAATGGAAGCCCGTGTTACCTTTAAGTTAGGTTGCTTACGTTACAAAGTTGCTTTCGGTTTAGCTCCGTTATATTTAGCTGATTGATTTCTTATAGTGTCCCATACGAATAGCAGAAAGTCACATGGGTGCAGAGCCTGACAGGGGAGGGGAGGATGGAAGGGGGCTGGGTGCAGAGCCTGACAGGGGAGGGAAGGAAGGAAGGAAGGGGCTGTGCGCAGAGCCTGACGGGGCAGGACACTTGAATATTAAGCTGCCCGTCTTATATTCCTCCTTTTGGGGGGAAAGGGGGGTCTCGACTTATATTCGGATCGACTTATATATACAGTACTTTCAATATCAATTCAAATGAGGATTCTGCATGCTCTACTGCCAGATCACCAATCAACCTACCTTAAGCTCTTCTCTTCTAAGGGAGGTTGGCGATTTTTTAATGGTATTATATAAGCCGGTGTGTTTGATGCAGTTCACATGAAGTAGGCATCATCACCAAACATCCATTTCTAGCACTTTTTGGCACGGAGACTTCTTGGATTCGTTTAGACAGTCTACATCTTTCAAAGTGGTATAAAGATTCCCCTTAATAAATCTTCTCTTTCTTTGATATGATATAATTTATACAAATATCTGAGACTGCCTCCCACCCTAAGAGTGCAGGAGTAGCCTAATGGTTAAAGCAGCAGGCTAAGAACCTGAGCAGCCCAGTTCAAATCACACTAATGTACCTTGTTATTCTGGGAAATTCACTTAACCCTCCACTGCCTCAGGTACAAACCTCAGGGACTCTAAGTGCGTTACGCACTTAGGTCCTGATTCTATAAATGGCATCTGACAAATAGTGCTTATGAGTTAATCAACCACTAGGCACTGTTTAAAGAATCATGCCCAACAGCACCTAAGCATTCTTAGGCACCAGTAGGCATTGAATCCTTAGGTGCACTGTCATTAAGGCCACTGTCATTTTGGCCTGAGTGCACCTAAGGTAGGTGTCTACTGGCGCCTATGTCAGTCCATGCCCAATCTCCGCCCTAAATACACACATAACCTACTTGCCGTGTAGACATCTACCTGGAAGTGGTAGGCACCTACCAGCACATTAATTTATATTTAATATTTAATCATTTTTAATTGGTTTCCAATGGTGCTTTCAATTATTAGTGCCAATTAAAAAAAAATTAAGTTACCGGTACCTGGACTGGCTAGGCGCACCAATCTAAGAGCCTAACTATAGGCGTCTTTTATAGAATCAGGGACTAAGTGCCAGATTCAGTAAACGGCACCCAAGGTTAGGTGTCGTTATGATCTGTGCTAAGATAATGTTCTGCCAAGATGCTCTGCGTGAAGCAACCTCTACAAAACACGAGCTTAGTGCGCATTCTGCACTTAACTTTGGGCGCAAGCACGTACACCTGTCAAAAGCTGTTAAGCACATAAATGCAGGTATTCTATAACATGGCACATAATTTCTAGGAATGTGCTGGACCCGCTAATGCCTTCTCATGGCCATGCCCACTTTTGAGTTGCACACTATGAAATTCAGGTACATATGTTATAGAATAGAGCAGATGCATGCATAAGTCCTAATGACTGCCATTTAAGAGCTTGTTAAGACCTAATTGATAGCATCTAACTGACTGGATTATAGGTGGATCTGGGAGCCACAGCCACATCTGGGCAACCTATATAGGACAGTGCATGGGAGTACAGTGATTATAATTGTCTGAAAATTTTCCCTGATGCAGCCATTTTCCGGCGAAACAAAGGCCTTGTCAGAGCCTTGAATTCAACGTGCTGGGATTTTCTCCATTAAGGTGTTGCAGTATTGAAGAGCCGAGGCCTGTTGTTTAAAAGGAGTCAATGCAGCTATGAAGGAGTTGTTAACACCCTAAAGCTGAGTAAAATCTTTTTTCTACTGTTCTGTTTAAACCTTGTGCGCAGTGGTAGGCTTAGTCCTCATTTGAAATTTGCATTAATGTGTGGAATTTTTATACTGCCTATGATAAGAAGTGAGCAGCTTGAAATCACTACTGATTGCCATCTCTGATACAGTGCTTCAGGCTTTTTCTCCACTTTTGCTAAGAAATGCTTTTTTTTCTTTGGGTAAACCCACCGCTGGCTGGTAACATTGATATTTTTTATGCCAACCCATTTAGAATCCTATAGGCATTAGGGCATCCTATAAAGATCCCATAGACAGCTAGGATCACCAACAAAGATGTTCTTGATCATATAAACCCAGAGTTGTCCCTGGAAGGCAAGATTGCCAGACAGAAACCTATTTTGGACATGTGATGAGGGTGAATTCACTAGAAAAGGAAGTGCTACTCAGAATGGTCAGTGGTAGTTTCTCACAGAATATCTTATAAAATATGTCTATTAACCCCTTAACTGCCTTCTTCATAAAGCCCTGGCCTTCATCGATAGACTCTTAATCCCTTATGCCCCTACAAGAATTCTTAGGTCTAATGATTAGCATTTACTTACAGTTCCCTCTCTCAAGGTTATCAATACGAGCCAACAATACATCTTCTCTGTAATGGCCCCATTTTGTATTATGGGGTGTAACTAGGCTAGGCAAGGCAATGCATGGGTGGAGAATGGACATGGAGAGTATTTTGCAGTTAATGTAAAGTAACCACTGTGTAATAACAATTTTGCAATTGGGGCAGGTCCACTTAGCACCTCCTAAATAGAGACATTAAATGTATCCTACCTGCAAAAAGGGAGCCACACACTAATAGACATTTTCATGCACAATCTGCAAAAGAAATGCTGGACATGCTTCCTAATGGGTGTTATCTTAAATCTGCACTTACCACATATTAATTTCTTGCATTAAGACACTGTAAACTGCAAAATTCAAAACACATTAGTAAAAGTACCCCTTATATTGTAAACTCTTTAAGAACAGGAAAATACCTACGGCACCTGAATGCAACTCACCTTGAGCTACAACTAAAAACACATAAGAGAAATTCACAATCTTTTTTTTTTTCTTTAATTTTTTTTTTCATCTTTAATTCTTTCATTCTGATAAATGGTTTTTTTCTTTCTCCACTGAAGAAACAGCCAAAGAAAGGCCTCAACAACGAGGAAAGTGCACATAACAAAGGAGTCGTGAGGATAAGATGTCAAGTAATCAGCCACAGGTGTATTTTTCTGCAGTCACTTTATTGATAAATATGCTACAAAATTCATAGACTCGACACTGGCAGTGTTTCGGTGTCTGTGCCTTTATCAAGAGTCTTGAAGGGTTGATACAGTACACACGGACACTATAGATCAGTGGTCTCAAACTCAAACCCTTTGCAGGGCCACATTTTCAATTTGTAGGTATTTGGAGGGCCGCAGAAAAAATAGTTAATGTCTTATTAAAGAAATGACAATTTTGCATGAGGTAAAACTCTTCATAGTTTATAAATCTTTCCTTTTGGCTAAGTCTTAATAATAATATTGTCATTTATAGCTAAAGAGACATATGATCAATAAACTGTTTTATTTTACTTTTGTGATTATGATAAAACATACCAAGGGCCTCAAAATAGTACCTGGCGGGCCACCAGTTTGAGACCACTGAGTTAAGGGGAACAGTTAATCTGCTGGCTGGGTTGGAGGGCAGAGGGGAGAACAGGACAATCAAGCCATTGTGACATCACTGATGAGGCTGGCTCTTATTGGTGGAATGAGGCATTATGACATCACAAGCTCAGCTCTGCTTCACAAAGACAAACAGGATGTCATGGTTACAGTTAAGCCAGTGGTCTCAAAGTCAAACCCTTTGTAGGGCCACATTTGGGATTTGTAGGTACTTGGAGGACCTCAGAAAAAAAATAGTTAATGTCTTATTAAAGAAATTACAATTTTGCATGAGATAAAACTCTTTATAGTTTATAAATTTTTCCTTTTGGCTAAGTCTTAATAATAATATTGTAATTTATAGCTAAAGAGACATGACAAGAAACTGTTTTATTTTACTTTTGTGATTGTCATAAACATACCGAGGGCCTCAAAATAGTACCTGGCGGGCCGCATGTGTCCCCCGGGCCGCGAGTTTGAGACCACTGCTATAGATGAAGTGCTGGTGAAATGTCTTTAAGAGCAGTGAAAGAACAAATGTCCAAAGCGGAGCTAAGGGTCAAGCATAAGCCAAAGTGACTCCAGAACAATACACCCATGGCTGATTACTTGACTTTTTTTTATTTTTCTGCATCATAAGAAATCTGTACATATAAAATGTTCTGTTATTTATTACTGTTTGGGTTTTTATTAAGATTGTGATGTTTATATTTCCTTTTGAGTCTCTCCACACTTTTGACCTATTCTTGCTATGTAATAAAAGTTACTTTTAAAGTTGACTGTAATCTTTCATTTTTGCCTGCATCAGAACTTAAACTTGTAGACTCCCTTGTTTTCTTCAAAGATTTTGTTATCTATCAGATAATCTTTTTTTTGTTCCCTGCTAATACTGCCATCTAGAGGATAACTGACAGACCCCAAAAAATTTTAACAATTTTATTCTGGTGTAATTCTATAAGTTACTAGATTTATAGATCTGCCTCGATAACATATAGGTAGATATCAATATAATACAACAGCTTATATACAAATGTCAGACAGTTTGCTGTGGTTAACAAAAAACAGGATAAATCCTGGGAGACATAATAGTTGACCAAAATTAAAGCCATAAGAATAATTAAAAATAAAGACTAAACAACTAAAAACTGCTTAAACAGATTAGGTTTTAGATGTTTTCTAAAGCTTAAGTAATCTCAATTCAGTCTAAGATTTAGCAGCAAAGCATTCCAAATTTCCACTGCTTGGTATGACATCAAAGAAGAGTAAAGTTGTTTATATTATATTATATATTCACTGCATAAGGAAAATGGATAATCAATTGATTTACATTATGCTATGTCTTTAAAGGAGGCGGCGAGCAGACCAATGGCAGTAAGTAAGATAGTGCCAACCCATGAATAATTCTGAATACTAGAGAGCATAGTTGGAACAATGAGTGGACTTTTATTCAACTCAATATCCAACTGGGCAGTTTGTGGATAAAGACAAGCTGATAATTTAATTAATTTAAAGTTCTTTTTAGCAGCTTATTGTAGGACAGCTATTTTTCTAGTCCTCCTTAAAACAGATAGATTTAGGGGGGAAGGTATCATCAAGGGCTACTTTTAAGACATGCTATTTTACTGTTAACTAAACTGAACTAAAACTTAGATTTGTAGACCGGGTCATCACCAATAGAAGCTCGACTCGGTTAACGGTACAGTCAAACCTCGGTTTGCGAGTATCGCGGTTTGCGAGTGTTTTGCAAGACAAGCAAAACATTCCCACAAATCGTGCCTCGCAAACTGAGCGTTGACGAATGGGAGCATAAAGCCCGGCACTATGAAAGAAGTTTGAGTGCCTGGTGGCCCGCTGAGGATCAATAAGACAGCCTGTAATTCTGGATGAATGAAATGCTGCATAAATGTGAGATTAGTTCTGACATTTATTAAATGACAATAAACACTACCAGCAAATTCTCATATTTTCATCACAATTAACCGCAACAACTAGTAATGAACTTCCAGATTCAATTTAAAGATTAGTCACAATACAAGAGCTACCTACAACGCTGCAAACTGACAGTCAGTTGAGGCCAAACAAGTACAAAGAAATACCGCAAAGTATACAATTACAATTCAGTATTACATAAAGTTGTGAATATTAATATTAACATAATATGGAATATCAATATATTTTGAACACAATTTTAATTAATGCATTTGAAATCTATCAACACCCCGTGGGTTTTTTTATTGCGGATTCTCATTGGAAAATTAGTCCAATTGGTGCATTTCCGCACAATTCTTCCGCGAGCTGGATAAAATCATATTACTTTGGAGACCCCTGGGCTACACTACTGGAGCACCTCCCATCATTCCCTCTTCTGCTCTCATTACTTTTGACTGGACATCAGACTCTCCAGTCAAAAGCTACACATTAATTGGCTCAAAGTTTAAAAAAAAAAAAAAAAAAGGATTGTGATTAAACTATACAGACACAGATATACATATAAGCAAAATTAAGGCTATGAAAATGTACATCACACACTAGATGCTAAAGTTAGCCTGTTACAGGCAGGAAAGTAACCTGGTTGCCATGTTAGTCCACTTAAATGCATAGAAAGGAGAAGGACCTAATTTAATTCAAAGGAGATTTACATTTTTTTTTTTTTTATTTTGCATTTTGGTAATTTTTTATAGGACATTTTTACATGCTAAATTACTTTTAAGCTGCCTGCAGCACATAACAGATTATCACTATGTCTCCCCAGTTTCTTGCAGTATGTTCCAAAACCTGATAGCAAAATCAAGAGCTCTGGTGTGGTCTTAGCCCAAGTTCCTTCATTTCACTCAGTGGTCTGCTGTGTGGCTGTATTATTTGTCTCTTGTCAAATACTGCATTCAATTGTTGATGGAGTACATGGTACAAAACATGAAGACGGTTTAACCAGAGGAGTTTAAAAGTGGAGTCCTCACTCTGTCCTCCAAGTGCCATTTGTAGGGCAAACCATTAACATCACCCTGAATTACTATCAATTCTCCCAAACACATACAAGGACTGTAGAAAACTGTGCTAAACATCAGGTGTGTGTTAGCAACCTTTGAAATGAGCCCTACTGCAGATAAATATTGTGAGAAACCCAGAGACTTAGGGCTCCTTTTACAAAGGTGCGTTAGGGCCTTAACACGCGGAATAGCGTGCGCTAAAATGCCCCGCACGCTAGCCGCTACCACATCCTCTTGAGCAGGCGGCAGTTTTTCAGGTAGCGCGTGCAATAGCACGCGCTAATCCAGTGCGTGCGCTAAAAATGCTAGCACACCTTTGTAAAAGGAGCCCTTAAAAACATAGCAATGAGAAGGAGCCAGCAAAGATTATTATTATAGAAGATATGTTCAAATATTATAGAACTTTTAAACAGGCAAAGACAATAACTACAAATAGCATCACCCAGGTTTGAATACAAACCTTCAGTACTGCAGTCGGAAAGGCTGTCGGTCAAGGAATCTGAAAATGGTTCTGCAGGACCAATCAGATCGGAGCCATCATGAACTTCTCCACCCTGAAATTAAAAAAAAAAAAAAGCTACAGTAGCTGCTAACCACCACATTAATAGTACTGAACAACGAAAAGAAATCATGGCTCACTGCATCTGGTTTCCACTAGTGCTGCCCATTTCAGGGAAAGATTTTTCAATTCAATTCAGTTTGGCCTATTGAATTGATTTTTCGATTCAATTCACTTTTCCCACCCAATAGGGCATTTTTTTTTTTTTTTTTTCAAACATTCTGGTGGATTTATTTTGTAGCCTCTTCACCCACCCCAGCCTACTTTGCCCTCTCCAGCCCTATGCCGGCGCTGTAGTGTAAACAAAATAAACAAAAAATACTTTTCCTCTCCGTTAGGTCTTAGCCCATACTCGCTGTCTAGCACCAGCTCTGGAAGGATATACACTTTTCAAGTCTGACATCTTGTAATCACAAAATAGAAAATAAAATTATTTTTTCTACCTTTTGTTGTCTGGTCCTTTTATTATTCAAATCATGTTGGTCCCAGGCTCTGGTTTCTGCTTGTCTTCTGTCAACTCGCCGGCCCATTTGACTATTTCTTCTTTTTCTGTGCTCACCGTCCATCTTCCATCTCTGTACCTTCCCTTCCACTGCCACTGCAATATCCAACATTTCTGTTTCTTCCCCACTGTCTACCATCTCTCTCTCCCTGCCTTGTGCCCTGGGTCAAACGTCTCTATTCCCCTCTATGCAGCATCTCTCCCTTCCTCCCCTTCATTATCATGTACACCATTTCTTTCTTCCTATGTATCATCTCTCTCTGCCCTCTAACCTATGTCCAACATTTCTTCCTCTCTCTTCTCCACCATATGCATGATATCTCTCTCTTCCATCCCATTTCCACCAATTCTTCCTCTCTCCTCCTATGTGCAGCAGCTTTCCATCCCTTCTATCTCCTGTGCAGCAGCTTTCCATACTTCCCTCCTATTCCCCTGTGCAGCACCTCTCAACTGAACCCCCCTTTCCCCTTCGGGCCTCCTAAAGTCACAGCAGCAGTGGTGGTGACCAGCTTGGCAAAGGTTGCGTCATAACTGGCTTCTCACAGCCTGCCTGCCAGAGCTTCCCTCTGCTGCGTCATCAGTGATGTCATCAGTGATGCAGCCGAGGGAAGGCCCCAGCAGCAGGCCAGGAGAAGCCTGTTTACCGTGCTGCCGTTGCCTCTGCCAAGCCAGTCACTGTCACCGCTGCTGCTACTTTAGGAGGCCCAGAAGTAATGTATGTCAAGAGTCAGGACTCACCGAATCGGTGAGTCCGATATTTAAGTGAATCGATTCAAATCGATTCAATATTTTTAGAAAGTGAATCGATTCACTGAGATGAATCAGTGGATCAATTAGAATTGGCGAATCAGGCAGCACATGGTGGAAACAGAAGCAGTGGAAGTATGTCAATATTAACAATCTCAAACGGACCAAAACAAAAAGAAAAACTGCAGGTACGATATGCAAGGTATAAAAGTCTAGTCTTTATTGGAAGAAATACAATGTAGCATTTCAGAAAAAATGGTCCTCTTGTACTCATACAAGAGGACCATTTGTTCTGGACTGCTACATTGTATTTCTTCCAATAAAGTCTAGACTTTTATACCTTGCACATCGTACCTGCAGTTTTTCTTTTTGTTTTGGCCTTTTGACTTTTTCAGTGCAAACCCGATGGATTGTTCTTTTGTTTTGCAGTCGCCAACTGAGGCATTAAAAAAAAAAAATAGCAGCTGTCAGAGCCCTCAACCTTCAAAATTTTCTGGTACCCAGAATGTTATCAAAACAATCAGGAGCTAGCAACATCTAAAATGAAACCTGCATGCCAGTTTTAAAATGCTCATGGCACCAACATTTTGATCAAGAGTACCAGTAATGGTAATGTGACAGAAGAGAGTAAGTAGATGGTTTGATTTTTCCAAACATACCACTGTACGAATAAATTCACGATTAAATCTAGGAATGTAACACATTTGGTGATAAAATGATCAAACTCTTGAGGATGCATATTAAAGGGGAGGGGATAATTCTTTAAGGGGATGATTATCTTGAGCAGTAACATATGCAACCACTTTAGGGTAAATCAATCAATTAAAACATGGATGTGGCTTGAGGGCAGATCTATGTATCGTCCCTAAAATAAAATAAATCACTGCATCTCCAAACTCCAAGCATGGGCAATGTCGGACCAGATGAAACTAAATGCTGCAAAAACTAAACTTTTATGGCTGGGTCCAAAATTGGACATTCTTCCCCAATTGTGACTTTGGATTCTGGGATTTTCTTGCAGATTTAATTTTCTTCCAAGATATTGGGAGTTCTCATAGATTCCTCGCTTACTTTCAAGGATCAAATAAATTCTCATTAAGAAGTGCTTTTTTAGCCTTCGAATATTGAGGAAGGTCAGAGCCCTTTTCCATCAACAGCACTTTTTTGTTCTGGTCCAATCTATCATATTGGTCTGGCTAAATTACTGTAATGCAGTCTATCTGGGTCTAAGTAAGACCTGCTTGCAAAGACTCCAAATGATACAGAATACTACTGCTAAACTAATCTTTGAAAAAAACAAATTTGATCATATATCTCCTCTGCTTCAAATCCTTCACTGGCTTCCTGTCCATCTCAGGATTCATTTCAAATGTGTATGTACCACTTTCAAAATCCTACATGGTATTTTTGCTCCTTTTGTCCCTTTATCTTGGAATGCTTATAGATTCTCTCTTGCAAGAAGCACCCGATGATTCAAGCTTTCTTTTGCTTCAGCAAAGGGAATTAAAGGAATTAAGAAACATCTTTTGTTTTCAAACTAACTCAACTATGGAATGGAATTACTTTTATCTTAAGGGGTTCCAGCTCTTTTTGATTCTTTCGTAAAACTTCAGAGACTATTTTGTTTGCAAAATATTTTGGAAACCATCCACATTAGTTTTTTTTCCATTGATTTTGTTTCTTTTCTCCTTTTTTTAATCTTTTTAAATTATTGTTAACCAAGTCGAGCTCCTCATTTGGTTGATGACCCGGTATACAAAGCTAAGTTTTAGTTTAGTTTAAATTAGCTTTTTATTACACAAAATATATAACATGAACATATCTGTTGCATGAATTAGATGGCATTTCATAAAACTTGAGGCATGTCTTACATACGGGAAATGTCTTTTATACATGTGTAAAAGTATTTGAGATGACAATTTCGTGCATACTTTTATGCTGACTGCTTGTAATCATTCCCAGGGGCATTAGGTGGAACTGCAAGCTGATGCATACTATAAAACATGCACATATCCACAGAGAATACATATAGTTACAATTGCTCTCAAGTAGAAAGCTGCACAGAAACAGGATTCACGGGAATCCCCTCCAGGTTCATGGGATTCCCGTGTGTTCCTGCAGTAATGCCAGGCTAGCCTTCCTTTTTTTTGTGCTGCAACAGCGATCTTACAAATGAGGAGGTGGGCTTGGGAGGTTGTACTCACCAATCATCAGGCACGTACGTGTACATGGTGACTGGCACTTGCTGAGTATGACCTCTAGAACTGCCCCCTGACATAACACAATCTTCTTCAGATCTGTTTTTCAGCATCTTCTGTTTCTTCTGGTTGCCACACAGTGTACACACTCAGCAGACTACCCACTGAAGAGAGGCATCAGTTTTGTGTAAGTAAAATCCCCCTGGAAAGATTCCTACAGTAACTGTGGGGTTACCGCAAACTCCATTCCCATGCAACTCTCCCCTGGTCCCTGAATGTGTGCGAGGAAGGGTGCTCAGTGTGTGATGGAGGCTGAATGCATGCGATATCCAAGTTGGAAGAAGGAGTTGGACTGCCTTGTCCAGAGGGAAGCAAGATGATTTTTGGTATAGTTTAACTAGTTTGGGTTTGTGGGCAGTGTTGGTATGCTGTGGCCCTAGGTCATGCTCCCTGTCCTTTGTACTAGAGATGATCTTGGAGATGGAGCAGGAAGAGAGGGGTGGTTAAGTTGTGCATTTTTATATAATTATGGCTTTTGTAGTGAGACCACCACCTTCTGGGCTCCTTTGGGAGGACGGGCTAAATAAATGAATAATATGCCCCCTCCTTTACAAAGCCGTTAGTTCTAGCCACATAGTGCAGGTTTAGCATGCGCTAAAATTCTGTGTGCGCTAAAAATGCTATTGCAGCTTAGTAAAAGGAGCCCTTTGTTTATACTATCGATATGAAAGGATGATAGCGTAACAATCTGGGAATAGTAAGATTTTTAAAGAGATTTGGAGTCCATTGGAGTCATTTGTTAAACAACGGATTGATTAATAACTTAGTTTCTGAATTACTTTGGTTTCCACACACATCCAGGTAGGGAGGGAGGGAGGGAAAGGTGGGGGGAGGGTAAGCTGTTTTAGTTAATTGATGTAAGTGCTGTTCTTTGATATTTTTGAATGTATAATTGTTGCAGTTTTTATATGCTTTGAAAATCAATAAAGATAAAAAATTAAAAAAAAGATTTTTAAACATTATTACAAACACTGTTATTTAGAAAGCACATGCTATCAAAAAATTAGCAAGGAGGAAAAAGTCTTAGATCCCTCCCTTTGCCTCCCAAATAATAGGCAAAAGGTTGTAGAGTATGTCTGACCTCATCAACATAAAAAAAACCTCCTTTACTATTCAAGATAGCTCTGTGCAGTGCAAACAATTACAACAAAATAAAATCAAAATGTACTTTGGCGTGTTGATCGTCCATTTAAGATAAGTACAGTTTGAACAGTAAAACAGTTAAAAACCATAGCGTGTTGTAGCTGGATGAGTCTAAATGCTGAAAGTAAGAAGAAAGTTTCATGTATTGGACTTATGATGGTGGGCTGTTTTACCCTCCTGATGTTTGAATATTTTCTTTTGTAGAAGGCACTTCCCTGATGCAGCCCCCCCCCTGAGCAAAACATAAAGTTACGTTGGAAGTAACGGAAGTGCTAAACGATTGGCGGCAGTATGAAGCATTATGTGCAACAATCACTGTAACGGCAAAAAATTAACATATTTCAGGTAAGTGATGGTTATTGTGCCACTTTGATTTAATATCGATGAACTACTGGATGAAACACTTGGTGCAAATAATTAATATAAAATTTTCAATGGGCCAACGATGAGGTGACTCAGATCCAACTTGAAGGTGATTGGATTTGGTCTGGCAACTGCCATCTGAAGGTCCAGAAAAGAGATATAAAGAATTCTCTGTTCCATTCATTTAGGGTGTTATGATCTAGCTGGTCAGAACTATGAAGCGCACAAGATCACCTACTTGAGGCACATTGTGTTATTCAAAGTCATTAAAACAGCAGAGGATGAGTTATTTGTGAAAGGATCTTGTGAGACCAGAAAACTGGGCATCTAAATGGAAGATTAAACTGAACGAGATCAAGTACAAAATGAAGTACATAAGGGAAAAATAATCCAAACTACAGATAAAAGGGGAGAGGCTATGAGTATGTGGAGCCTGAAAGCCACGTGGTGGAACAGTAATGCAAGGAGAACTGTGGTAGAGAGAGACAATTGATATCAGGTGCATGAGTGACATCACCAACTGCTCTTTACCTCTGGTACATCTGCTGAGTGAGCCAAGGCACTTGGCTGCTGAGGCATGTCTGAAGGTGAATGACCAAAGAGGCATGTTCCTCCGTAGCACTTTGGAGTATTTGGGAGCATTCTTGAACTTTTATCATATTGAAAAGCAAAATAAATTTAAACAGAAAAATAAGCTTAAAGACATTGACGATTACTACCTCTACATCTCTAGGTAATGGATCTATAGATAAGCACCTGGTGGCTATTCCCCCAACTGTGAACATGTTTCCTCCCTTGAAGGCGTATCTTTGAGCTCTGGCAGTAGAATCCCTCTCTTACCTACCCACAATTAAAGAGGAAATCTCATTAGTAAATATTGGCTAGTGGTTTCTAGAGCTGAAAGTTTGTTGAAAGAGAAGGTTGCGCAACTGTATCATTTTTTTTTTTTTTTTTAATGGTTTACATACAGATACTTCAAGCATTTGCCCTATCTGTCCCGGTGGGCTCACATTCTATCTAATGTACCTGGGGCAGTGGAGGATTAAGTGACTTGCCCAGGGTCACAAGGAGCAGCGTGGGTTTGAACCCATAACCCCAGGGTGCTGAGGCTGTAGCTTTAACCACTGCATCACACTCTCCTGTTAATTTTTCTCCTTTACAAACTAAGGTCATTAAATTAGAATCTGTTGTTTTAGTGGTGTAGCTGCAGGTTCAAACCCTACAGGCAATGCTTGAGAATCAGTGTACTGAAACACTTTAAACCATGAAACATGTAGAACGCAAGACATCATCACATATTGAAGACCAGTAAATAAACGGGCATAAAAAAAATGAATGCAGTGATTTAAAAAAATTTAAAGGTGGACAAAAAGATATTGTCCAATTAAAATAGAAATGTGATTATAAATCACAATGCAAAACAATATATAGTGGAACTTAGCAAAGAAAATATAATATACTGGATTGGCCACTGATACTCATCATAACCTGGGCCATATCAAAATAAAAATAGCCATACTAGGTCAAACCAAAGGTATCCTGCTTCCAACAGTGGCCAATCCAGGTCACAAGTACCTGACAGAATCCCAAATAGTAACAAGATCCTATGCTACCAATCCCCATTTCCTCCAGGACCTTGTCCAAACCTTTTTTAAAGCCAGATATGCTAACTGCTATTACCATATCTTCTGGTAACGAGTTCCTAAGCTTAATTATTCTTTCAGTAAAAAAAAAAATTTCTTCCTTTATAGAATGTCCCCTAGTCTTAGTAATTTTTGAAAGAACAAATTGATTCACTTTTACCCATTCTACTCCACTCAAGAATTTTGTAGACCTCCATCATATCCATCCTTCAGCCACCTCTTTCTAAGCCAGGGGTCTCAAAATCCCTCCTCGAGGGCTGCAATCCAGGTTTTCAGGATTTCCCCAATGAATATACATGAGATCTATTTGCATGCATCGCTTTCATTGTATGCAAATAGATTTCATGCATATTCATTGGGGAAATCCTGAAAACCCGACTGGATTGCGGCCTTCAAGGAGGGACTTTGAGATTAGAGAATGACACGGTGGCGGTTTACCCGCGGCCACCGCATTTTAGCCGCGGGTCACCCGCCAAAACGGGGAACGAGAACTAGCAGTCGCTGCGGCGACGGGGACAAGGCCATTCACCGCCCGTGGGGCGGTGAATGGTCTTGTCCCCACAGTGAGGCATGAAGGATCGCGTGGTCCCCGCAGCACACAATCGATCCTAGTGTTTAGCCAGCTCTCTCCCTTCTCCTCACCTTAGTTTGTAGGTTTTCTTTTTCAGCGACCCGCACGCTATCAGAGAGTCGCGCACCCGCTGCTGCTCAGTTTCGATCTTCTGCTCTGACGCAACCGGAAACAGGAAGTTGCAGCAGAGCAGAAGATTGAACACTGAGCAGCCGCGCATGCGCGGCTCTTTGGGAAAGCGTGCATGTCGCCGAAAAACAAAACCTACAAACTAAGGTGAGGAGAAGGGAGAGAGCTGGCTAAACAGTAGGATCGATTGGGCAGGCGGGTGGTGGCTGCGGGGACCGTGCGATCGCTCGTGTTCCCGGCTCAAATTGGAAGGAGGGAGTGAAAGGGAAAAGGATTCTGGGCCAAGGGGATGAAGACGGAAAGAAAAACCCACAGCAGGAAAGAAAGGGAAGGACAGGCAGGTGAGCCAGATGCTAGAAGCAAGGGGGGGAGGGGAAGAAAGAGGGAAAAAAGCTAGATGGGGTTGAAAAGAAGAGACACACTGGTATGGAAGAAGAAGATAGGGGAAATCTGGACACAGGAAGGTAACAGAAAGAGGGGAAATTATGTGCATGGGGCATAGGGACAGTGACATAAAGGGGACATGCCACGGGGATGGTATATGGACACAGAGGGGGGGGCAATGACAGATACATAGGGGAGATATTAGAAATGGAGAAAATAGGAGCACAGAAGCGAGATGGTTTGTGGGGATGGGACAGGGACCGAGCTTGCAGGCTCCAGTGGCTTGCACAAATTACATTGTAACGTGCCATGAAAATAAGAGGGAGGAAGGTAGATAGATAGGCCACGCGAGAGGAGCTGAAGGGTAGTAGAAAGGAACAGATGGTAAAGGAGGGAGGGAAGGATGGTGGTGGAAAGGAATAGGACAGACATTGAAGGAGGGTGGAGAGGAACAGACCCCGAAGGGAAATGTGGAAGACAGAGTGGAAAGAAGACAGATGCCAGACTATGGGGGAGCGAAGGGAAGAAGATTGGTGCTAGACCAATTGGAGGGGGGGGTGAAGGGAGAGGCACAGTAACAGCAAGTGGAAGACGCAGAGAGAAGACACACAGTGGATGGAAGGAATTGAATGAGAAGATGTGGAAAGCAGAAACCAGACAACAAAGGTAGAAAAAAAATTATATTTATTTATTTATTTTTTGCTTTAGGATAAAATAGTATATTAGTTGTGTTGATAAAAATTTATAAACAAAGCCCTGCCAGCTGAACATCTCTTTCTCTAGTTCAGCAGCAGGAACTTTGATTTATAAGAAAGGAATAAGCTAAATATTACAGTACTAAGGCTTATATGGATGCAGCGGGGACGGTGACGGGGCGGTGAATGGGATGGCAGTGGCGGTGACGGGGCGGTGAAAGGGATTGCGGTGACGGGGCGGTGCAGAGGATGGTGGGCCGGTGACGGGGACAGATTTTTTCCCCGTGTCATTCTCTATTTGAGATCCCTGTTCTACGCTGAAGAGCCCTAACCTCTTAAACCTTTCCTCATAAGAGAGGAGTTCGATCACCTTAATCATTTTGGTCGCCCTTCTTTGAATTCTTTCTAATTCTGCTATATCTTTTTTGAGATACGGCAGGGGTGTCAAAGTCCCACAATCCAGTCGGGTTTTCAGGATTTCCCCAATGAATATGCATGAGATCCATTAGCATACAATGAAAGCAGTGCATGCAAATAGATCTCATGCATATTCATTGGGGAAATCTTGAAAATCAGACTGGATTTTGGCCCTCGGAGGGACTTTAACACTCCTGAGATACGGTGATCAGAATTGCACACAATATTCAAGATGAGGTCACACCATGGAGCAATACAGAGGCATTATAACACAAATTATTGGTCTTATTTTATATCCCTTTTCCTAATAATTCCTAGCATACTATCTGCTTTTTTGGCTGCCGCCACGCACTGCACAAAAGATTTAAGTGTATTGTCTATGATGACATCTAGATGTGGGAACAATGTTTGCCTGTCTCAATTCCTCTGTGCATTTAGCAATGGTTTCATATTACATACCTTAAAAAATTCTTCAAGCTGATGGCTGTTGTAAAGTGCAGGGATGTTGGCAGAAAACTGCAGTAAGTCTTCAGCACACTGTCTTCGCTCTTCTATCACACTATTATCAAATCGCCCTATAGTAAAAGAAACAGCTTCATAGTAACATAGTAAATTTTGACAAATAAAGACCTGTGTAGTCCAGGGGTAGGCAATTCAGGTCCTCGAGAGCCACAGGCAGGTCAGGTTTTCAGGGTATCCACAATGAATATATGAGATGGATTTGCATGCACTGCCTCCTTGAGATGCAAATCTATCTCATGCATATTTATTGTGGATATCCTGAAAACCTGACCTGCCTGTGGCTCTTGAGGACCGGAATTGCCTACCCCTGGTATAGTCCATCCAGTCTGCATAACAAGGGTGCCAGAGATGTATCTGACACTGAACATGTTACATTTCTTTATGATTATGAGTATCGGGAGCCCCTCTCCAGCAGGGCACCTGATCACAGTTACACCCCTCCCCCGATACAGCAGGGGAGAATACTTTAAATATATATTTTTTATTTCTCTTGATACTTATTTTATCTCTATTTTTTATTTATTTTACTTATTTATTTTTAATTCTATCTTTAAATTTATTTATTCATTACTTGGTGGAATATTCATTTCTATCTCTATCTCTGTTTTTATATTTTATCTTTATTTTTCTTAAATTGTCTCTTCAGGTACTTTAGTTAGATTGTGAGCCTTTGGGACAGTTAGGGACAGTTAGTACCTATCTTATTTATTTTTATTTATTGTATCTTTTTTTTTAATTTTTATTTATAAATTTTTGCATTCTTACAAAATTTGAATTGTACATATTATAATCAATAAATACATGAAAATTGTGATTACAAATACTTAATCTTCTCATATAAAATATAACCCTCCCCTTTTTTCATTTCTTATTTCCATATAATATACATTCCCCTCCCCACTCTAATATAACTATTACTAATGTGCTATGAAATCTGATCATTGGAATAACGAGTATCTTTTAATGCATTCATTTTTGTAAACCGCTTAGAAACCTCACGGTTATTATCGGTATATAAGAATTAAATTAAATTAAATTAAATTAAGTACTGGCATCATAAACAAGACAGCTGATAGCTTGAGATTTCGCCAACTTCAAGCCAAGCAGATATATGATGCAATCTTGAAGCATAATACCACAATATCACTGATTTCAGCTCCTCCCCCACTGCTAAGTAACATCACTTATTTGCAGATAAGTGGAACCTGCAATCATAGTATACATTTTGAATGCGATATGATACACACATACTTAATCATTCTCTCTCCCTGCCAATGGCGACTATTTTCCGTTCCGGCCTTGCAAATAAGTTAAAACCTCATGCAAACTCCCTGACGACCCCCGACAAATTCTCCCCCCCCCCTGCTAATTTTTGCAAGCATGGGGGGGATTCGTAAAGGAGAACCATTAAAAAATTAAAATTAAAAAAAAATTAAAACATTTTTTTAAGATCACTAAATCCCTAGCTTTTTTTGTGCATAGCCAAGCGATGTTAGTGCATCAATAGCTTGGTAGGTTTGCATGGAGTTTTAGCTTATTTGCATAGCCAAATCGGAAAATGGGTGATCAAGAGGAAAAACACGCGGTGAGCCATTTTGTGAATCAGGTTGGCAAATGCAATCGCTAAAGCTGTCAAAAACAGGTTTAGCGACGATTGCTGGCTTTAGTGCATCTGGGCCTAAAGAACATATATGGTGCCCAAAATTGGCGACAACTAGAACAGTGCTTAGTGTGATTCAATAAATGGTACCTTATAGCAGTGGTTCCCAACCCTGTCCTGGAGGACCACCAGGCTAATCGGGTTTTCAGGATAGCCCTAATGAATATGCATTGAGCAGATTTGCATGCCTCTCACTTCCATTATATGCAAATCTCTCTCATGCATATTCATTAGGGCTAGCCTGAAAACCTTATAGAATCGCACTGAGCACCAGTTCATGTCATAACTTCCAGGTATACCCATTTAGGCCAAGGGAAACCAGACCTAGATCCTGCACATAACTTGTGCATGCATCCGGCATATTCTATAACAGTACGCACAAATTTTAGGAACACCCACGATCCACCCATGCTCCTCCCCTAGCCATGCCCTCTTTTCAGATTCACACACTCGAACTGGTGCACAACACTTTATATAACAGAACCACCAAATTGTGTAAGTCACCTTTAATTAGTGCAAATGAGCATAATTTATGATGTATAAATTGCCAATTATCGGCACCAATTATGCCCGTTAAAACAACTAAGCTGTGTGCTCAATTCAGCTGTGCGCACTGATTTACACGTACAACTTAAGGCGCCATATACAGAATTTGGGTAAGTTTACAGAATAGCACCTAAGTGCCGTTAGTCACATAAATACAAATTTGGCCAATCAGCAACAATTAATACCACTTAAGGGATATTACTGGTACTTAAGACCATCTGGCACCTAATTTAACAATTAAGCACACAACTGGCACTTTTGCGTGCTAGTTGGAAATTTGAGTGTGTGACTTAGAATAAGCGGGCAAGTATAATACACTAGTTAGATATTTGTATAATCTGATGTTACAAACCAATGATCTCACCACCTTTTTATTTCAGTGTTAAGCTCCCTAAAACACACACACTTCAAAAAGATAGGAAACAGTAAAACCTCTATCTGCATTCAAAAGCTATTTCAAAACAGAAATAATTAAGTTAGGAAAATCAATAAACCCTAGAAGTCAACGTTCAGTCATCTGTCACGTGTTAAAGGATTTAGGGAAACTCCAGTCTTAGTCAGAATGATTATGGAAAGTTTTGTGAAAACTACAACAAAGGCACTTTGTATAGTGGAATAAGGAAAGGCCTTGACCCAGCCGGTGGTCATTTCCTAGAAAGAAATCCCGTGATCCAACCTGAAGCCACAGCAGCTGCAACCTGGGAATAAAATGTAATGGCAACAGCTTGCTCTGTTATCACTGCATCACACTCCCAGGCCTAATTCCAATGTGTTATTTCCTGCAAGCAGAATGGAAAAGATCTAAGACAAACTACAGGAAAGGCTGGAAAGCAACGTGATATAGTGGTGTAGGTAGGTGGTATCATGATTTTGCCCTTGGGAAAATACATTTTTGTAAAACATTTAATTTGATCCCTATCACTTGTTTTGATAGCCTAAAACAATCACTCAGATTATTGGTTGCCTCAGAAGTTACATGCCTGTCATTTAAAGGCCTGCATCCTGAGCAGCCCTTCAAGGTGCTGCTTGGCAGCATTGCACCATAGGTTCTTCAGCAGTTTACAAAACTAAAGTCCAACAGTCATCTTGTATCATATGAAACATAGTAAATGACGGCAGATAAAGAAGAATGGTCCATCCAGTCTGCCCAAAAATACACGCTCTATAATTCAATGATTTAATTTAAATTGTTCTTTTTCTTAGATATCTCTGGGCCAGAAACCCAGAGCTCTGCCCGGTATTGTCATCTACTGGAATCTCCGTCGAAGCTTACTCCAGCTCATCTAAACTAGAGAATGACACGGTGACGGTTTACCCGCGGCCACCGCATTTAAGCCGCGGGTCACCGCCGAAAACGGGGAAGAAAACTAGCAGTCGCTGCGGTGACGGGGACAAGGCCATTCACCAACCGCAGAAACGGTGAACAGGTTTGTCCCCGCGGGCCAATGTACCCCCTTCTAGGAACCGCATATTTACCTGTGTTTCACCGTGCTCCTCATTTGTCAGATCAACCCTTCCTGCCAATCGCAGCAGAAGGGTACCCAACCCCTCCTGCCGGTCCTCCCAATGGCCTCCCCTAAGATCGCCGGCAGGAGGGTACCCAACCCCTCCTGCTGGACCCCCCCCAACGAACCCTCCCACCCCGGAACCCCCTTAGTCTTACTTTCCAAGTTGGACCGGACAGCTCCTCGCTCGTCTGGCCAGCAGGCCTGCCTCCGTCCAAATGAGGCGGGCCCGCCCCTCCCCTCCCCTGCCTAACCCACAGGATCCTAGGGCCTGATTGGCCCAAGCACCTAAGGCCCCTCCTATAGCGGGAGTGGCTTTAGGTGCCTAGACCAATCAGGCCCTAGGATCCTGTGGGTTGGGCAGGGTAGGGGCGGGCCCTTCTCATTTGGACGGAGGCAAGCCTGCTGGCCATACGTGTGAGGAGCCGTCCGGTCCAACTTGGAAAGTAAGACTAAGGGGGTTCCGGGGTGGGAGGGGTCGTTGGGGGGGGGGTCCAGCAGGAGGGGTTGGGTACCCTCCTGCCGGCGATCTTAGGGGAGGCCATTGGGAGGCAGGGGAGGGGAGGGGCGGGCCCGCCTCATTTGGACGGAGGCAGGCCTGCTGGCCAGACGAGCGAGGAGCTGTCCGGTCCAACTTGGAAAGTAAGACTAAGGGGGTTCCGGGGTGGGAGGGTTCGTTGGGGGGGGTCCAGCAGGAGGGGTTGGGTACCCTCCTGCCGGCGATCTTAGGGGAGGCCATTGGGAGGACCGGCAGGAGGGGTTGGGTACCCTTCTGCTGCGATTGTCGGGAGGGCCGTTGGGGGGTTCTACAGGAGGGGTTGGGTGCCCTCCTGCCGTGATCGCTGGGGGGAGGGGAGACTTGCAGCCGTAGCCGCGGTCACTATGCTAATCACGGCAGCATTTAAAGTACATGTCGTGTTTGTTTTTGCATTGCTAGCCCCAGGGGTGGTGGAAGATTAGTGATTGAAAAACTGTATGAAAAATAACTATTTTAAATTTAGTGATCAAAATGTGTCAGTTTTGAGAATTTATATTAATTAATTTTTTCTCTGCGTGTTTTGTTTTTGTATAGTTATTAACTAATATTTAACTAAGTTTTAAAGTTTTAAAGTTTTAAAGAATGTTTCCTTTATACGTAAATAAAGAAAAGTGAATGGGATTGCAGTGGCGGTGACGGGGCGGTGAATGGGGTGGCAGTGGCGGTGACGGGGCGGTGAAGAGGATGGTGAGACGGGGACGGGGCGGTGACGGGGATGGTGAGACGGGGACGGGGCGGTGACGGGGATGGTGAGACGGGGACGGGGCGGTGACGGGGACCAATTTTTTCACCGTGTCATTCTCTAATCTAAACCATCCCAGCCTATCCTCAACTGAATGGCCATATACGTGACACAGACCGTGCAAGTCTGCCCAGTACCGGCCTTAGTTCTTCAATATATACCATTATTTTCTGATTAGAAAGCCTCTTGTTTTCATCCCATGCCCTTTTGAATCTGTCACCATTTTCCTCTCCACCACCTCCCTTTGGAGTGCATTCCAGACATTAATCACCCTCTCCATAAAGAAGAATTTCCTAACATTACTCTTGAGTCTACAACCCTCAACCTCAGATTATGCCCTCTGGTTTTTACCATTTTCCTTTCTCTGGAAAATATTTTGTTCTACATTAATACCTTTCAAGTATTTGAATGTCTGAATCATATCTCCCCTGTCCCTCCTTTCCTCTAGGCTATACATATTCAGGGCTTCTAGTCTCTCCTCAAACGTCTTTTGGCGCACACCTCCTACCATTTAAAGTGGGTATTGCAGACATAAGAACATAAGAACTTCCACTGCTGGGTCAGACCAGTGGTCCATCGTACCCAGCAGTCTGCTCACGTGGCAGCCCTTAGGGCAAAAACCAATGCCCTGAGACTAGCCTACCTGCGTACGTTCTGGTTCAGCAGGAACTTGTCTAACTTTGTCTTGAATCCCTAGATATTGTTTTCCCCTATAACACCACGTTCCAGTTTTCTACCACTCACTGGGTGAAGAAGAACTTCCTTACATTTGTACGGAATCTATCCCCTTTTAACTTTAGAGAGTGCCCTCTTGTTCTCCCTACCTTGGAGAGAGTGAACAACCTGTCTTTATCTATTAAGTCTTTATCTTGAATGTTTCAATCATGTCCCCTCTCAGTCTCCTCTTTTCAAGGGAGAAGAGGCCCAGTTTCTCTAATCTCTCACTGTACGACAACTCCTTCAGCGCCTTAACCATTTTAGTCGCTCTTCTCTGGACCCTTTCGAGTAGTACCGTGCCCTTCTTTAAGTATGGTGACCAGTGCTGGACGCAGATTCCAGGTGAGGTCGCACCATGGCCCAGTACTGCAGCATGATGACCTTCTCTGATCTGTTCGTGATCCCCTTCTTAATCATTCATGGCATTCTGTTCGCCCTTTTTGCCACCGCTGCACATTGCGCAGATGGCTTCATCAACTTTGTCAACCAGTACTCCCAGGTCTCTTTCCTGGGGTGGGGTCTCTCCGAGTACTGCCCCGGACATTCTGTATTCATGTATAAGATTTTTGTTACCAACATGTATCACCTTACACTTATCCATGTTAAACTTCATTTGTCATGTTGCGGCCCATTTCTCGAGCGTGTTTATGTCACGTTGCAGTTCTTCGCAATCTTCCTGCGTCCTCACTACTCTGAATAAACTTTGTACTGTTTGCAAATTTAATCACCTCGCTCGTCGTTCCAATTTCCAGGTTGTTTATAAATATGTTAAAGAGCAGAGGTTCAAGCACCGAACCCTACGGCACTCCACTTGTGACACTATTCCACTCCAAGCATTGTCAATTTACCCCCACTGTCTGTTTCCTATCCACCACAGAACTTGCGTACTTTGTCAGGCAGAGATCCCCTAAATAAGGAGTCTCAGGGTACCGAAGCCACAAAAAAAGATGAACTTTTGACAAAAAAATTAAAATAAAACAGAGCAGAGCATAAACACCTCTGCACGGTTCACTTGCAGAAGGAAAAAATGAAGGGACTCTATACTCCACTGGCAATATAGGAGGTGCTGAAAACAGAGTGTCACTTCTGCGAGACCTAGTTCGCGGATTTGGATTGAGAACCACACGTACGGAATCTGGAGCAGATGTAACAGAAGGGTAAATAGTGGGGTTCTCCTGAGTCCACTGCTTTTTAACATATATCAATAATCTAGAGATGGAAATAACTAGTGAGATAATTAAATTTGCAAATGACAAAGTTGTTCAAAGTTGTTAAATAGCAAGAGGATTGTGAAAAATTACAAGACAACTTTGTGAGACTGGGTGTCAAAATGGCAGATGGTGTTTAATGTGAACAAGTGCAAAGTGATGCATGTGGGAAAGAGGAATTCAAAATATAGCTACAGTATATTCTCATTATAACGGACTTCAAGGGACCTGGAAAATTGTCCGTTATATCCAGAGTTGCATTTTTTTAAAACTTTATTTAGGGCAACTTGAAAGAACGTAAATCAATGAACAACAGTCACTGCCCAAGCATATCAGCAACATCAAGAACAAAACTCAGCAAAACATTGGTATGGCACGAAACGATTGCAAACCAGAACACTGTACTGGAAAGAAAAATACTCTTGTCATTTTTTTTCTGGGCTGCATTTGGATACTATATCGCTAGCATGCCTCGTGCCTTGTAGGCGGAGCCTGCATGTCCGTTATAGCCAAATAAAAATACAGCCAAAAGCGGCTCTGTGAACCAAAATAGTTGTCCGTTATATCCGAAAGTCCATTAAATGCAAGTCCGCTATATCCGATGATTTTCTGTATGTTTATAATGGTGCTCGGCCGGGACAAGCAGACCTCATCCGCTATAGGCAAGGTTCCATTATAAGTGAGTCTGTTATAACGAGATTATACTGTATTTGATGCAGGGTCCCACATTAGAAGTCACCGCCCAGGAAAAGGATCTAGATGTCATTGGTGAGGATATGTTGAAACCCTCAGCTCAGTGTGCAGCAGTGACTAAGAAAGCAAATAGAATGTTAGCAATCATCAGGAAAGGTATAAAAAAGAGACAGCTCAGGAGAGATGGAGGTTTATAAAATAAAGTAGAGTGAAACAAGTAGATGTGAATCACTTGTTTACTCTTTCCAAAAATACTAGGACTAGGGGCATGTCATGAAACTACTAAAGTAGTAGATTTAAAACAAACCAGAGAAAATGTTCCTTCATTCAATGTGTAATTAAACTCTGGAATTCATTGCCAGAGAATGTGGTGAGCACATTTATTTTAGCAGAGTTTAAAAAACAGTTTGGATAATTTCCTAAAAGTCCATAAGCCATAACCATAAAATGGACTTGGGAACATCCACTGCTTATTCCTAGGATAAGCGGTATACAATCTGTTTTATTCTTTGGGATCTCGCCAGGTTGGCTACTGTTGGAAACAGAATACTGGGCTTGACGGATCTGACCAGTATGGCAACTCTTATGTACACTCTGGTATTCCTACTTATCTTGCAGCCTTTACACCCACTAGAACCCTGCATTCTCATTCTGATCATTACATATGCAATCCCTGTGTCTGTGACTTGAATTCAGCTTAGAGAATTGTAAATGTCATTTAATACTCAGCAGCCAAATTATACTGATCCAATTTAACAGCTTGGGCAATATCTTACTGCATATCCTGCAGATTCTTTGACATCTGATGCAGGCGGACTTTTCCACCAAAACAAGGTGCTGTGTTGGGTCTTCTGGAGAGATACTTATGACTTATTGTTGCTGTGGTGCTTTTTACAATAAACATTTTATATTTTTATGTCCTGAATATCTTTTTTTTTCTTTCATGGAAGTCCACTGTCCATCCCTAATTCTTTCTTTATTCTTTTGATGTTAGTAGAGTGTTTTCCTATGCTGATGAACATATAACTCTTTTTCCCAATATCAGCTCATGCTATTTATTGTAACATATATGTTGGAAATTTGGTTGGCATGAAGATTTTGAGGGGCATAATCGAAAGGGACGTCTAAGTCCGTTTACGTCCATATCGTCCAAAGTTAAAAAGAGCCTAAGACACATTTTCGAAATATACGTCCAACTTTTTTTTTACTTTCGAAAATCGTCTAATTATACGTCCTGCCGATCTGATCGTCCAAGCCACTAAATCATCCATCTTTATACCACATTTCCGTCCAAGTCCAAAACGCCTAGAACAAGCCCTGTTGGACATGGGAGGGGTCTGCAAAGTGATGGACTGTACACCCAGACACGCCACCTAAATAGTGGGGTACCTTACAGGGCACTGCTGTGAACTTCACAAAATGGGTGCCCTGTCTTCTCCTCCCTACAGCTCCCTTATAGGTCATGATGAGCCCCCCAAACCACCTCCAGACTCCCCAGACCCACTTATCTACCACCCCAATAGTCCGTATGGCTGCAGGAGCCACTTATATACCAGTAAAAAAGGGTTTTGGGGGTGTATAGAGCAGTGCACATGTTTCAGTATCAATGCAGTGATTACAGGGGCTTATGGGCATGGGTCCTCCTCTCTATGGGTGCCTAACCCACCCCCAAGACGACTTAAGCTGCCTGTGGGCTGGACGACTAGGCTTTCCTATGCTAGGCAGCCAGGTGATGATAGTCTGAAGGCTGAAATTTAAAGTTGTGAATAAAATTTTTATGGGGGTGGGGGGGTTGGTGATCACTGAGGTAGCGTGTGGGGATCAGTGTTATGTGTTTGCAGTGCTTATCTGGTGAGTTTAGGTGGGTTTTTGTGACTTAGTCCATGTTTTACATGGTCTAAGTCACAACGTCCATCCGTCGATCCTGGACTGTATAACTTTCAGTTATACATACTGTACGACTAAGTCTAAGCCGGCCCATGTCCCGCCCAACTCCTGCCCAACACCTCCCGAAACACCCCTTTTAGCTTTGGACGTTGAGCGGCACTATGAAGGCCTAGGTCGTTTTTAAATACATCCAAAACCCAGTTTTATTATCGGCGCTTGGACGTTTTTGAGAAATGTTCGTCCAAGTGCCAACTTAGGCCATTTTTTGGACGTTTTTCTCTTTCGATTATGAGCCCCTTTGTGTCTGATTTTATCAAAGAAGTTAAACGGAAAAAAACTATATGATGGCCTCCTAGCCACTCAAGCAGCAAAATTAGACAACCAAATCTCCAATCTATTGATAACGATCCCAGACTACAGAACATTCAGAAAAGAATTAAAGACTATACTCTTCAAAAAATCCCTGAAAAAGACTTAACTCCACAAGCTTCCGTCTTTCCTACCACCACCTCCCTGACCACCAGGAAGAAAAACCCAAAAAACAAAAACAAACCTGATCTACTCTTTATCTTCCCTGGAAATGTATTGTTACTCTTTCCATCTCCCTTGGAAAATATCCAAATATCTTTTTGTATTCCACCTTATTTAACCTCTTTTGTAATCCGCCTTGAAACCGCAAGGTAATGGTGGAATAGAAATCCATAATGTAATGTAATGTAAGTGTTCCAATTTGTTGTTTAACTGGTTTCCCTATAAAATTGTTTGGATATAAAGAAATCTGTTGACAGCCAAATTAAACCCAAAGGAGCACAGAACAAGGGCAGCTTTTCAAATCCCTGCTACAACACCACATGGAGCCCCATCTATTTCAACATACCAGATTTTAAGCTAATTTTGTCAAGAATCAACTATTACTCAAATATGGACAACTTTATTCGGATCTGCTATTTTGTTACATCTTCACCTGCCTGCATACTCGCCATCATCAGCCATTGCTAAAACAGTGAGAAGAGCGTTAAAGCCCCAGAATGCCTACCGAATACTTTTGCTTTGGCAAAAGGCGGGAACAGTTCCGTGTGTCTGTAAATGCTTTTGTGAATTAGCCACAGATCTTTGTGAAGTTTCTTAAAGTCACTGTACCTCTTCCAAACGACTATCTGGAGCAGAAAGAAAAGAAAAAAAAAATAAGTAAACAGAAACTATTGTGAATGGTTTGTTTCTGCTGTCTGAGGGTAGCACATACCAACCTGTAGGTTTAAATATATTTTTATATAAATGAAAAATATTAAGCTAGGATAATAAATATAATGGGGTAATTCTATTAAGTGGGTGCAGACATGTACAGGCCAGTAAAGCATGCAAATGTTGAGAATAATATATATATATATACACACACACATTGCATTGGGACAGATTTCACCACATTTCATGACTGTCAGTGTTCTGGCATCGCTGAAGAGAGTGATGCATTGCAAACTGGGAGTTGTAGTCGCTGGGGTGCAGTCCGTTAAATCTGAAGTCTGGATAAAAGAGGTTCGGATAATCAAGGAAGTCCAATAAAAAAAGGAAAGACACTCATACAAGACCAAAGGATAAAACCAATTTTTGTGTCTCCTCTATTCCTAAGTTATGTATATGTATTCCCAGTGAGCTCACGGTAAGCTGTCTGTACCAAGCAGTTTTACAAAATGGTGCTTAGGTGGCTTTTTGGCATTTATATAAATATTTTTGCATATAAATGCCAAAAAGCCACCTAAGCACCATTTTGTAAAACTGCATGGTACAGACAGCTTACCGTGAGCTCACTGGGAATACATATACATAACTTAGGAATAGAGGAGACACAAAAATTGGTTTTATCCTTTGGTCTTGTATGAGTGTCTTTCCTTTTTTTATTGGACTTCCTTGATTATCCGAACCTCTTTTATCCAGACTTCAGATTTAACGGACTGCACCCCAGCGACTACAACTCCCAGTTTGCAATGCATCACTCTCTTCAGCGACGCCAGCGACACTGACAGTCATGAAATATGGTGAAATCCGTCCCAATGCAATGTTCGGGGCTGAGCAGCCACATCCCAGAGGAAAAGAAGGGCTTTTCTCTGCATAATCGTCTTTCACAGCCACCACCTCCAGGAAGGAGGGAGTTATTCACAGAGAGAGGGATATTCGGATTTTCCAGACAATTGCATTTAATGGACACCCCTCCCCCAAACAGTCTGTTAAATCAAGGGTTTACTGTATATCAAGCATGGATAAACAATAAATATCTTATATAGTGGATATGATGGATAGGTGAAGCATGCACAGAACTCACAGTTGTGCGTGTAACCTATAGAATACTATAAGGGGGGCACCGTGAACTAAATTTAAGAAGTGTTATTGTACTGTTAACCCCAGGTATTAACAACAAGGTCTCGCTGTATAAAATGGGACCTGTGCTAAAATAGAACTAGTTTAGTAGTAAAATACCACATCTTAACAGTAGGCTACAGTGATAGCGACACCCCTAAATTAGATTGTAAACAATTTTTATTGACTGAAAACAGGCGGAACCAGAGAAAAATAGTTGTATACAAAAGACATCAAACAGAGGCGGGATATCCGCTAAAACAAATCAGAACATTACAAAAGCATGTGTCATTTATATCCACCCATGAACCCCAGAAATCTTTTCACAATCACCCTCCCAACCCCCTGTTCACCCTACAAACATGGAGAGGGATTGGAAGGTGTTCCCCGGGTGCATGGGGGGCAGATAACCCCATTGCACGAAAAAAAACAACCAAAAAACGACCAGACGTGCCAGTCCCTGAAAAGGAACAAAAGATCGCACATGATTCCCCCAGGGTCTGGGCTCTGATGAAACTACACCCTTAAATTAAATGCAGGCACTTACTCTAGCTCTATGGCTGGCACAAGGGTCCATGCCTAAATTAGGCATATATATTATCAGGTTATACTTGTATTCTATAAGGTAACAAACGTAAATACCTACTTTCCTATATAGGCTACAACCCTGAATATAGCCTACTGTTATAGAATTACCCACACTATAACAAATACAGAGACAGAGAAAATGACAGCAGTTAAATGGCTATATGACCTATCCAGGGCCATCCATACCCTCTACTATCTCTTTCTCTCTCTAAGGAGATCCCACAAGCCTGTCCCAAGCTTTCTTGACTATAGTCACCTTACGAAGCACCCTAGGTCTTTATTATTTCAAACCGTAATATCCACTTCATTTAAAGCCTAAACAAAAATGTGAAACTTGACATGGGGGAAGAGAGATAGTTGGTAAATAGCCATAGAACTTTTCTTCCATTTTCAACTCCTTTCTCCAACCATATAAACATGTATTGTTTTAAATACTTTGTATGTTGACTGTAAACTGCTTAGACTTGTAAACGGTATATACATTTTTTATTAATTCATTAATTAAATCAACCACAGCAACAAACTTCAGTTACAATTCCTCCTAGAACTTGGTATCTGCACACTTTTAATTTGGGTAGTTGGAATCGCTGTTCTTCTTGATTGAAAACCTGCCTAGGAGCTGTGAACACTGCTACCTCAGCTAGCCAGTACAACCACCCATCATGCTCTCTCATTCCAGTGTCAAATTCCAGTACGGACAATCACCCTTACAAGGCTATTTCTCCACTATCACCGCCCTCACCTCAACTGAACTATTCCTGTTTCAGCAGCAGAACTGTTCCAATCTGGGTATGAAAGAAAAAAACTTTTCCACTATTTACTCGTATTTATTTAAACTTTTTCAATACTGCTTAAGAACTAAACTGTTTATATGAGTTAAAACAAACATAATAATTATGACAAACTAAAATCTTAAAATCAACAGGGGAGAGCTATCTTTTCTTTTCCAAAGAAGTCATAAGAATGTGGTGACAAACAATTGGATTTTTAGCTGTTTCTTGAATTGGAACCGATTGATATATTGTCACAACTGATCCACCAAAGCATTCCACATCTTAACACCAGCTATGAAGAATGTCATTGCTCTGGTGTCTGCATAGTAACTTTGCTTCCTTGAGGTTAATAGGTTTTTGTTTAGATTGTAAAGATCTGCTTGGTTTATAGTTCGCAATGACTTGTTGAAAATACCATGGTGTTTGACGATAAACAATTTGATGGATCACAGAAATAACCTTGTGTTGCACTCGAAATAGAACTGGTAACCAGTGTAATTTCTTCAAAATGGGTGTTACATGTGTCATCCTATCTACACCCAAAATTAATCTGGCCACAGCATTTTAACATAAGAAACGCCTTTACCGGATCAGACCGAGATCCATCTAGTCCGGTGCTCTGCACACGCAGCGGCCCTTTTAGGTACTCCTTTTTGGAGACCCGACTGTATCCCTCAATATGATATGCACGAAGGTGTGCATCCAACTTGCACTTGAATCCCAGTACAGTAGTCTCTGCCACAACCTCCTCCGGGAGTGCATTCCAAGCACCCACCACCCGCTGTGTGAAACAGAACTTCCTGACATTTGTCCTGAACCTGCTGCCACTCAATTTCAGGCTATGACCTCTTGTCTGTGTCACATCTGAAAATGTTAGTAATGCTGCTTCTTGGTCTATTTTATCAAATCCTTTTAATATTTTAAAAGTCTCTATCAAATCCCCTCTCAGTCTTCTCTTCTCGAGGGTAAACAGTCCCAGTTTCCACAGTCGTTCTTTGTAGCTCAAATGCTTCATTCCTTTGACAAGTTTCATGGCTCGCCTCTGCACTTTCTCCAACAGTTATATCTCTCTTGAGGTATGGAGACCAGTGTTGGACACAATATTCTAAGTGCGGTCTAACCATTGTTCTATAAAGTGGCATTATGACTTTTTCCGATCTACTCGTGATCCCCTTCTTAATTATGCCTAGCATCCCGTTTGCTTTTTTCGCCGCTGCCGCACATTGTGCCGATGGCTTTAGGGTACTATCAATCAGTACCCCTAAATCCCTTTCTTGTTCGCATTTTGCTAATGTCACCCCCAACATCTTATACTCGTGTTTTGTGTTTTTCTTTCCTAGATGCATCACCTTGCATTTGTTTATGTTAAAGTTCATCTGCCACTTTGTCGCCCACGTTTCCAGCTGGATCAGATCTTTCTGGAGGTCCTCGCAGTCCCTTTGAGAGGCAACCGCCCGACATAGTTTTGTGTCATCTGCAAACTTTATTATATTGCATGTTGTTTCCTCTTCTAGGTCGTTTATAAAAATTTTGTATCAATTGTAACCCTCTTGTCTTGGAAATTCCAAGGTAGAGGGCGTTGCAATAGTCCAAACACTTCTTAAGATAAAGATACCTGTTCCAGCATTAGACTGCTTCTCATACAGATATACACCTTCCTAGAACCCACCCATGATTTCTAATCCTTAAGTGACTTATCACCTCAGCCCTTCTAAAATAATCTATGAAATGATAAACAGCTACTATGTTACTTTTTCCAATTAATTTCTGAAAAATATTTTGATGTTTTTAACACTTGTCTCTTAATACTAATGAGGTTAATTCATACTAACTTTATTTACAGATGAGTCAATTTTCAAAAGGATTTCAATATTTAGTGGCTGACACTAAAAATGCACAAGTCCGCAATCTTTGGATTTTCAACAGAACTATATAAGTTATCAGCGATAATGTCTCTAAATGCCCTAGCACACCCCAGTCAGTGCTAGGGCAGAGCGAGGGCATTCTGCCTAACTATACATATGGCATTATCTGTATTGGTAACTGGTTTAATTCAGACCTATGAAAAAGCAGTCCTAACTTAAACCTCTTTTCTGTATGCCTAGCAGTTGAACATTACCGCTATACAAACGGCTACTGGCAGTGACCAAAAAGAAAGCACAGTTACTTACCGTAACAGGTGTTATCCGGTGACAACAGGCAGAAATTCTCATATGTGGGCAACATCATCCGCAGAGCCCGGTACGGATAGTGAAAAGTGTAATGTCACTTTAAGTTTCAACTAAATTTCACGACTACCCGCACCGCACACGTTTGAGTGCCTCCCTGATCGACGCTAGCTTGTGGTACCTCAGTTCCATAAACAAGCTAAGAAGCCAACCAGGGGAGGTGGGAGGGTTTGTGAGAATATCTGCCTGCAGTCCCTGGACAACACCTGTTACGGTAAGTAACTTTTCTTTATCCTAGGACAAGCAGGCAGCATATTCTCACATGTGGGACTCCCTAGCTTAACTGAAATGGGATGGAGGGAGTGTTGGCCTTAAAGAAGAAAACAAATTCTGAAGTACTGCTTGGCCAAATCTACCCTCTCATCTGTCTAGTTCATTATAATATTAATGATACATGCCTCTACCCTTTTTAAAATAATATTTAGAAACTATATGTTGTAAACCGCTTTGGAAGGTAAACCGGTATATCAAGCCATAATAAATTTGAAACTTGAATTGAGGACTAAGTAGCTGCTTTGCGAATATCTTTAATGGGAGTGAAATGCAGAAAGGCTACCGATGCTGCCATTGCTTGTCCTTGTGGGCTGTTACACGTCCCTCAAGCGGCAACCCAGCCTGAGCATAGCGAAAAGAGATGCAGGCGGCCAACCAAGTGGAAATAGTCTGTTTGGTAACAGGAACTCCCAGTCTGTTAGGATCAAAAGAGATGAAGAGTTGAGATGTCCTTTGGGGCTTAGTTCATTCTAAACATAAGCCAAGGCTTGCTTGCAGTCCAAGGTATGCAGAGCCTTTTCTCCAGGATGAGAATTCAGTTTCGAAAAGAAAACTGGAAGTACAATGGACTGATTGAGATGAAAATCCGTGACAACTTTTGGAAGAAACTTAGGATGAGTTCTGAGAACAATTTTGTCATGGTGAAAAACAGTGTAAGAAGGGTCACAGACTAGTGCTTGGAGTTCACTCACCTATCAAGCAGAAGTGGCACAAATTAAGAAAACTACTTTCCAGTTAAATACTTGAGAGGAGTACTTGCAAGAGATTCAAATGGAGGCTTCATTAGAAGTCAGGACGACATTGAGATCCCAAAGAACTGGAGGTGGTTTGAGCGGGAGCTTGGAGTTCAAAAGTCCTTTCATACCTGGAAAGCAGCGAATGCGTAGCCAGAGATTTATTATTAAAAAGAGCATGGAAGGTACCCATTCCATTTTAGTATTATCTTCCACACATCTCGGAAATATTTTCATCTACCTCTACAGGCCTATCCTATTTATTCCACCATGTGAGTGGCATGGTGGTGGTTATGCTCTTTATTAAAGGTTCACTCTGATTCCACACCCCTGTTGCCAATTTGGGGCAATCCAAACTTTGAATCGGGTAGAACCTCTCCAGGTTATCAGTTAGTTTTTGCAGAAGACAGGAAAGCAGAAAAAAGAAAAACTGGAACCAACTTGATGGAAAAATAAATCTCCAGATAAAACAAGGAATTTATAGACAGAAATATGTTAGCTTTGGGAAATGTATGAGTAGATGTCTTTGTATTGTGTTTAATAGAAAAGGAAAATCATTTCTGGTTTTATTTCTTAATGTATTTATTTTTCTATACTGTTCTCCCAGGAAAGTTCAGAACAGTTTACATGAATATATTCAGGTACTCAAGCATTTCTCCAGTGTTGTTGACCCTTGCTGTGGCTGGTAGAGATCCCCAAGCACTGCTAGCTGATGACCTCTTCCAAAGGCGGCCAGAACTCCCTTCTACCAAGCATAGCAGTCACTGGCAGCATCCCTGAACCACTGAGGTGCCAGCATCTGTGACTCAGGGACACTGCTGCTGACTGCCAAGCTGGGCAAAAGGAACCCCCCGGCTACCTTCAGAGGAAGTCCTAAACTGACATAACTTGAGGGTCATCATCAGCTGGAGTATTTATATTTACATTAGAGGCTCTGGCAGAGACCCATTTACAAAGTATGCATTCTTCCCAATTAATATTTCCAAATTAGTAAAGTGTCTTTGCTTATTTGTAAATGGGTCACTACCAGAGCCTTTAATTCAATAGAATAATTAAATGAAATAACTACTTCTGAAGTTTATGGGGACGGGTGGGGACAGAAGAGATTATTTGCGGGGATAGATTCAATTTCCAACAGGGACAGGTTTGATTCCAGCGGGGACAGGCAGAAATGGGTTTGATTTCTGTTCCCATGCAGTTCCCTAGCTCACGGAGGGTCGCCAAATTTACATAAGATCAGTTGCTGGTGATAGAGATCAACACATGCCACGGAAAGAGGCATGGGTAGATAGGAGGGCGGAGAACTACCAGCAAACACTACATCATTGTGTCAATCTTAGGTGTGCTAGTGCTATTGGATGAAGGGGAAGGGAGGGGAGGTGAAATCATCGGCTTTCAACAATCACGTATAAAACACGCCTTTAATACATCCCTCGAGACACGTGCTTTAGAGATTTTTTTCCCCACCCCCATCTCTATATTACTATAATTTATGTGACGAGTGCATTTAAAAAATTTTTTAGCATGAGCCACAGCCAGAAACATGCGCCCGAGACATGCTTTTCACAGTACTGGCACCCTCGGACCAGACAGTAATTTTGGGTCATTAAAAGCTGGTGCTTCGTTTGGAGAATCACCGGCAATGATAGAGAATCACCCAGAGTGCTCATTTAAATATTAATGAGTCCATTTTACTACCATTTTAATAGTAATGACCTCATTGTACTTCATTTGCATGGCAATCGGGGGCTTCTAGGAAGCTCAGAAAGACCACGGTGAGCTGTTCTGTAATCGGGTGGTAAAATACTGGCACTCTAAACTGGCTGCAACCAGAGGCGCGCGCTGAAGAAAATTACAGTTTTTAGGGGCTCCGACGGGGGGTTTTGTTGGGGAGCCCCCCCAGTTTACTTAATAGAGATCGCGCCGGCGTTGTGGGGGGTTTGGGGGGTTGTAACCCTCCACATTTTACTGTAAACTTAACTTTTTCCCTAAAAACAGGGAAAAAGTGAAGTTTTCAGTAAAATGTGGGGGGTTACAACCCCCCACACCCCCCACAACGCGGCGCGATCTCTATTAAGTAAAGTGGGGGGGTTCCTCCCCCCCCGGCCCCCCCGTCGGAGCCATAAAAACAGTAATTTTCTGCGGCGCACACCTCCGCGCTGTGCTCAATTGTCTGCACGCACCTTTGTCCCGGCGCGCTTTTGACCTGACACCGTTTAGAGGCCATCGTTAAAAGCACGCTAAGTTCTGAGAATCCGGCCCTTATAGACTGTTTGGGTCCAGCTCACAGACACAGATGTGCATGCGTTTCCCCACCTGTTTTATTATGACCGTTCTTAAATATCCCAAGTTCTTAAATATCCCCTTCTGTTCATTAAGCTCTTCATAGTGTTCTTAAATTTCACTTATGTCTGAAATACCAGCATGGGCTTCTGTGCTATTTAGATTCATGGTGGTTAGAATGAATACTAAGGATAATTTTTTTTTCTAGCTTTCATTTCTAATGTCTGAGGACTGAAATATAAATCAGAACAAAAAAAAGAGATCAGACTGGTATTTTGTTTCCAAATGAATCATTAAAAAAAACTGTTCTGCTAATATTGCTCCATTAAAGCAGCTGCAGTTCTGCATAAGCAGTTTTCTCTGCTGAACAATTGCTCTATATGCTTTGTTTGGAGAAAAATAAAATTTTTTTGCAGGGGTTGTTGTCCCTCCCAAGGGGGAGAAGAAGTTTTTGGCCTCCTTTTCATTCTTTTCTAACCTAACAGCTGTTAGAAAGAAATTATACATAAGGGGTTGAGAATGTCTGTCTGGGAGCAGAATAACTCTGAGAATTTAACAGAATGGGATCAAATTTTGGCACGGGGAACATCAGTGAAAAGAGACATTTGAGTCTGAAAATGGGCCAAACTAGATTAGCAGTTCCAGAGAAATGAGCTCGCTCCAAAAGTGGTCTTGTGCATTTCCATGGGAGAAGCAATTCACCTTCTGCAGCACTGAAACTTTGATATTGTGAAATAGCAGTTTAATCAATTGCTTCTTTCAGACTCTTTTCTTTATCATCAAGCTTATATCCCATACCATCCAGCAGATCTAAACAGGTTACGAAGGAAAATGTACATAGATCATAAGCACACACAAAATATCACATACGCAGCAAATTGAGGCCCAAATTCCATGAACGGCATCCTAAGTTGCATGTACAGATTTATGTGTGCAACTTAATTGTTTTAACAGGCCAATTTGTGACAATAATTGGAAATTAAGACTAATTGATGCTAATTGCCACTAATTAGAAGTTATACGCACAACTTTGTAGGCGCATTCTATAAAGTGGTGAGCAGCAGGTCTAGTGCACTCATCTCAAAAGGGGGCATGGCCAGGTGATGAGCATGGGCAGATTGTGCGCAATTTAGGGACTTAAATTCTTTTATAGAATCACACTAATAGGGGTGTAATCAAAAAACTAAAACATCCCCAAAAAAATCCCCACCTAAGCCAGTAATTGGAGGTCCTAATCGATGGGACATCCAAATGTCGATAAAATCATTTTCCTGGCATCTAGCAAGATGTTTCACCCGCTGTGTGACCAGAATTAAAGGGGACATGTTAAGAGATGTATTATTTGCATGCTTTGGATGGGCTAGACTTGGATGTCTTATAGGGATAATTAAGCATTTTGCAAAACATCCTGGACTGAACTTAGATGTTTTGGACTAGACCTCTTTTGGAAATGTCTAAGTGTCAAAAAGGTACCCAAACTGACCAGATGACCACTGGAGGGAATAAGTAATGACCTTCTCACACTTCCCCAGTGGTAACTGATTCCCTCCCACCCCCCAAAAAAATCTGAATGAAATGAGTACATACCTGTCTCTAGAACAGCAGAACCAAGTTACTGGATGCTGTAGGCGATTGCTTCCTGGAACGACTGGTCAAGGAAAATACAAGAGGAAATGCAATTCTGGACTTAATTCTAAATGGACTACGAGGACTGGCACAAGGTATAGAAATAGAAGGGACGCTGGGAAACAGTGATCACAAAATGATGCACTTCAACCTGGACACAAAAACAAAACATCAATCCAGAACGACGGCCACGGCACTGAACTTCCGAAAAGGGAACTATGAAGGGATGAGAGTCATGGTGGGTAAAAGATTAGGAAGAGGATAAGCACTGTAAAAACACTAGAGCAAGCATGGTCCCTTTTTAAGGACACAGTCACCAAGGCGCAAAATCTATATATACCGCATATCAACAAGGGTTTCAAGAGGAAAAAGAACAAGGAACCAGCATGGCTCACTGTAGAGGTGAAGGCTAGAGAATGACACGGGGAGCGATCCCCGCAGCGAACCGCTGCGTGGCTGCGGTTTGGCTGCGGGTTATGGTGACCTCATTAGCAAATCGCCGCAGACGCGGGGACAAATCCTTTCACCGCCCGCAAAAATGGTGAATAGATTTGTCCCCGCAGGCCAATGTCCCCCCTTCTAGGAACCGCTATTTACCTGTGTTTCACCGTGCTCCTCATTTGTCAGATCAACCCTTCCTGCCAATAGAACCCGCCCCCCCCCCCCGACGATCACCCTCAGCCCTTCATGCCGACAGAACTAGCCCTCCCCAACGATCGCGGCAGGAGGGTACCCATCCCCTCCTGCCTACCCCAACAGCCCCCCCGACGATCGCAGCAGGAGGATATCCAACCCCTCCTGCCAGCTCCCCAACAGCCCCCCTATGATCACTGGTAGGAGGGTGCCCAACCCCTCCTGCCGGCACCCCCAACGGCCCCCTATATCGCCAATAGGAAGGTGCCCAACCCCTCCTGCCGGACCCCCCCCCCAACGAACCCTCCCACACCGGAACCCCCTTAGTCTTACTTTCTAAGTTGGACCGGACAGCTCCTCGCTCGTCTGGCCAGCAGGCCTGCCTCCGTCCAAATGAGGCGGGCCCGCCCCTCCCCTCCCCTGCCTAACCCACAGGATCCTAGGGACTGATTGGCCCAAGCACCTAGGGCCCCTCCTATAGCGGGAGTGGCTTTAGGTGCCTAGACCAATCAGGCCCTAGGATCCTGTGGGTTGGGCAGGGTAGGGGCGGGCCCGCCTCATTTGGACGGAGGCAAGCCTGCTGGCCATACGTGTGAGGAGCCGTCCGGTCCAACTTGGAAAGTAAGACTAAGGGGGTTCCGGGGTGGGAGGGTTCGTTGGGGGGGGTCCAGCAGGAGGGGTTGGGTACCCTTCTGCTGCGATTGTCGGGAGGGCCGTTGGGGGGGGTCTACAGGAGGGGTTGGGTGCCCTCCTGCCGTGATCGCTGGGGGGAGGGGAGACTTGCAGCCGTAGCCGCGGTCACTATGCTAATCACGGCAGGGAGATCTTTGCCGCGATTAGGTACAGCGGCCGCGTCTACTTACCATGTAGGCTAACATTGTAAGCATTTAAAGTACATGTCGTGTTTGTTTTTGCATTGCTAGCCCCAGGGGTGGTGGAAGATTAGTGATTGAAAAACTGTATGAAAAATAACTATTTTAAATTTAGTGATCAAAATGTGTCAGTTTTGAGAATTTATATTAATTAATTTTTTCTCTGCGTGTTTTGTTTTTGTATAGTTATTAACTAATATTTAACTAAGTTTTAAAGTTTTAAAGAATGTTTCCTTTATACGTAAATAAAGAAAAGTATATAAAATCGTACCCGTTTGAGGCTTTTATGTATGCAGCGGTGACGGTGACGGGGCGGTGAATGGGGTTGCAGTGGCGGTGACGGGGCGGTGAATGGGGTGGCAGTGGCGGTGACGGGGCGGTGAAGGGAATGGCGGTGACGGGGCGGTGCAGAGGATGGTGAGACGGGGACGGGGCGGTGACGGGGACCAATTTTTTCACCGTGTCATTCTCTAGTGAAGGCAGCGATCAAAGACAAGAAGACTCCGTTTAAGGAATGGAAAAGGATGAAAATGGACAAAAACTGGAAAAAGCACAAACAACATCAAAGCAAGTGTCTTAAGGCATTAAGAGGGGCCAAAAGAGAATATAAGGAAAAAATAGCCAAGGAGACAAAAACTTTTAAGCCGTTCTTTCGATATATTAAGGGGAAATGACCTACAAAGGAAGTGGTGGGGCCATTAGAAGACCATGGAATAAAGGGAGTACTAAAGAAGGACAAAGTTATCGCCAACAAACTGAACACATTTTTTGCGTCTGTATTTACCGAAGAGGACATATCCGATATACCAGAATCCGACAGGCTATACACAGGAAATGAAGATGGGAAACTGACAGGGTCGACGGTCAGTCTAGAAGAGGTATACAGGCAGATTGATAGGCTTAAAAACGATAAATCCCTGGGACCGGACGACAGCCATCTGAGGGTAATCAAGGAACTGAAAGGGATTATAGCTGAACTGCTTCAACTAATAGCCAATCTGTCGATCAAATCAGGAAGTATTCCGGAAGACTGGAAAGTAGCGAATGTTACTCCGATCTTCAAGAAAGGTTCGAAGGGAGATCGGGGAAACTACAGACCAGTGAGCCTGACTTCGATACCGGGAAAGATGGTAGAGAGGCGCTGATAAAGGACCGCATCATTGATCACCTTGACGGACACAATCTGATGAGGACCAGCCAGCATGGCTTCAGAAAAGGAAGGTCTTGCTTGACAAACTTACTGCACTTCTTCGAGGGAGTAAACAAGCAGATAGACAAGGGTGCCTATCAAATTCTATAAAAAAAAAAATAAGAACCTATTGCAATGCACTTAGCACTGCTTAACACCTAAATGGGCATTTTTATGGGCAGATTGTGAGTTAGACACCCCTAAATGTGATTCTCCAAAAACTTAGGTGCCTGAAATAGAGGCTTCTAAAATCCTCACCTACATTTCAGGCACCTAAGTTTTTGCATAGGCGCCGCTAGCGATGATTCTGTAAATGACGCCCAAGTGTGACCAACACGTACCCAGTGTCATTTTTTAGACACTGACCAGTTTAGGCACCATTTATAGAATCAGCCCCTGAGTCTTTTTTTGGCAGGGAGGGCGGAATTTCTCTGTAATCCTCAACCTCGGTACATTTTCAAACTTTCTGTATCTGTCTCCCAGTCTATTCCATTTTTATAAGGTAATTTGGCCCTCTTTCAACCCCTTATTCAAAATTTCTTTCCAGCATTCCATTGGGTCAGAAAGAATAAAAAAGGTGCACACCTTGTATTAAAAAAAAAAGCATGCATGAAGAAATATAATACATCAAGCCAAAAAGAACTAGCATAGTAAGAAGCAATAATGAAACTTCAATCATATGATTTGTTTATAAAGTATAAGTTATTGTTCTAGGAAATGAAGAAATCTCCTTTGATGTCACCCATGACAATTCAGCTGTTGTGCATATCACCAACTCAGAAGGAAAAGGTGCTTTCCCATTTTACTGAATTTATGGAAGGCTCGGAGATATTTGTTTTTACTTCCCCACTCAAATCTACCCAAACCAAGTTTATTTATTGTTTGATATACCGACCATCAACATATATCTGGTCGATTTACAATACTAAAAATATAAAATTTAAAAATAAATGGGAAGTGGGGTAAAAGCAAATTGTGGCGTAAACATTGACCTGACTAGATATGTGAGGATTTAGGATGGGGGAGGTTGATAATTACATTGTATAAATAAAAGTAAAAGGAGGTACGAAAGGAAGGAAAAAACAGCAAGGTAATGGGGGGAGGGTCGCTTCATTGAAGCGGTTCTCATGAAAAGTAAGCTGCAATTGGACAGAAGGAATTGTATATTGTGCTTTGCTATGCATCTTGGAACAGAAAAGTTTTGAGATTGGTTTTAAATTTTTTGAAGGCATTTTAGTGGTGGAGATGAGATGGCATGGCATTCCAAAGTATGGGGGCCATGGCAGGGAAAATTGTGCTTCTGGTATAATAAAGTTCTTTGATTGGTGGGATGGTCAGTAGGGTCTGATCAGCTGGTCTGAGGGCCCTAGATGAGGAGTATGGGATGATATGTTTGTCAAGAAAAGCTGGAGATCGTGTGAGTTTTATTTTGAAAACAAGCATATTTTATATGTGGTGTGGTGTGAAACTGGAAGCCAATAGGGAACCCTCAATAGGGCTGCCAACTAGCCAGTTTATATCCTCCTGGGTATTTTTTTTTTCCTATTTCAAAACTAGCTGCCAGCAGAGGTTAAATGACATTGAGAGAAAAATCAGTTTTTAAGCAGCAGCTGAGCAACAAATGGGTAGCACAAAGTGACAGTTTAACTTTAATTACCTGTTTGATCCTTCAGAGCCCTAGATGGGACCAGCCACTGCCAACACCAACACCATACAAGTCTGGAGAGCAGCCTCCATCTCCAAAGGTGATCTGGGCCAAACATCTGCCAACTCCACAGCCACAGCTCTGGATGAACTGAACAGTAGGTGTGGTTCGCATGGGTTGACCATAGGCCCTGCTAAAACCCTACCTCCATGGCAGCCAGAGGATCAGAAAAGCAGTGTACAGGCCTTCTGCTTCTCCACACCCACTCCCAATGTTTTGAGACCAGGACAGCAGTAAGTTCAGTGCCAAAAGGCCCAAAATGGAGTCTTGGTTTATATTCAAGTCTACACTCGAGTATTTCTCTACTGTAGTTTAAAAAAATATCAGATTGCAAGTAAGGGCCAGGCCTGATATGCATACAGCCAGCTGATTCCACCCGGCAGCGGCTGCAGCCACGCTGATCCACCATGCTGTTTGACGGCCGCCAAGAGCAGGGGAGAGTGAGGAGTCAGTGGCGCATCTGGATTGTAAGCAGCCCTGCCTTCAGTCCCGGTCCTGCTTAAACCATCTGGTGAAGCTAGACACTGCAGGGAACTTCCATTTTTCCAAATCACTATAGGCTCTGCCAGTCTCAATCCCACCCCTCAAAATCAGGAAGTAACTTCAGAAGGGGACGGGATCGAGGACAGCAGAGCTTATATTAATTTGGCAAAAGGGAAGGCCCCCGCGGTGTCTGCCTTCATTATTGCCAGATGGTTTAGCAGGACCAGGACCAAAAGCAGAGCTACTCGCAATCCAAATGCACCGCTGACTCCTCACTCTCCCCTCCTCCTAGCAGCCGGCAAATACCATGGAGGACTGCCGTGGCTGCCACCGGAAGGAATCAGCTGCCTGCCTGCATGTTGGACCTTCCTCTGACCGGCAACTCTATTCCCCAGAGCCCCTTGTATGTAGTAGTAGTAGTAGTAGTAGTAGTAGTAGTAGCAGCAGCAGCAGCAGCAAATGATAAAAGGTGCTGGGGAGAGATTTTGGATGGAGGTGGAGGAAGAGAGAGAGAGAGAGAGAGAGAGATGAGGTGTTGGAGGAAAGAGGGGAGAAGATATGCTGGATGGAGGGGTAAGACAGTAGATACTGATTAGAAATGTGAAAATAAAGGGGGAAAGAGAAGATGCTGGAAGGGTGAGAGACGGAAGAGTTAGCAAAAAAACAAAACAAAACTGGAGTAAAGGATGAGGGAGATGGAAAGCTGTTAACAGAAGCAGATAGAGATGCAGAAAAATAAATGGAGGAAAACTGAAAGGAAAAGGTTTTAGTTAGAGATGGATGTAGGAGAGGAAGTGAAGACAGGAAGGAAAGAAAAGGCAGATAGACTGCAGACCCTGGAAAGAAAATTAAGAAAAAGACAGAATAAAGCAGAAACTGGAAACTAGGATAAACATGAATAAAATGGGCAGACAACAAAGGTAGAAAAAAAGAATTTTATTTTTAATTTCATGAATAGAAAATGTAGTTTTACTGTAAATTTGCACTGCTTTCTTTTTATATTCCAAAGTGTAGAGTGCTGTTTTTCTTTCTCTGTTGTTGAACTGCATATCTTACCAATCTTAAAGTTTAAGTTTGATTTTTGTCTACACTTATTTAAGGTCATGATTGCTTGTAGTTGCGTTTTCCTATGTAGGAGACTTGTTGTGATATATGCATCACAGTTATTTGTATTATGTTTAGGTTATGGTTAAGAGGCTGGAGGAGTTACCCTACAGTGAGAGATTGGAGAAACTGGGCCTCTTCTCCCTTGAAAAGAGGAGATTGAGAGGAGACATGATGGAAACATTGAAAATACTGAAGGGAACAGACTTAGTAGATAAAGACAGGTCATTCACCCGCTCCAAGGTAGAGAGAACGAGAGGGCACTCTCTAAAGTTGAAAGAGGATAGATTCCGTACAAACGTAATCTTCTTCACCAAGAGAGTGGTAGGAAACTGAAACGCTCTTCCAGAGTCTGTTATAGGGGAAGACACCCTCCAGGGATTCAAGACAAAGTTGGACAAGTTCCTGCTAAACTGGAACATACGCAGGTGAGGCTGGACTCATTTAGAGCACTGGTCTTTGACCTGAGGGCCGCCGTGTGAGCGGACTGCTGGGCACGATGAATCACTGGTCTGACCCAGCAGCGGCAATTCTTATGTTGTTCTTATGATGGGGAGGGTGAGCAGTCTTTATAGATTGGCTCATCAAGATAACCCAAATTTCTAACCTCAGTTTATATTTGAGTCAACCTTTTTCCCCCTTTTTGGAAAGAAAAAAAGGATACCTCGGTTTATATTCAGGTATGTACAGTAATTCAAACCTATGCATTTAGCCTCAGAGACAGCCAAACCAGTCTGCCAAATAATGTTACTAAGATGTGTTAACATTACAAGCAATTTGAAAAAAATAAGTTTTAAGTACTTCAAATTTAGAATAAAGCAATTCGGACCGTAAATATGGAGGTAGGCTTTTCCAAAGCATAAGTGCTAAGAAAAAGTACACAACTGTTATAGTAGATTCATAGTAAGGAGAGGGAAGAACCAATCTATGTGAATCCAATGAACGCAACTGTTTAGAGCAGGGGTGTTCAACCTTCGAGCCGAGGGCCACATGTGGCCCCGTGAAGTATTTTGTGTGGCCCCGTCGAGGGCGATGCAGTGTTTTCCTCTGCTGCCCCCGGGTGTTTACCGTCTTGCCAGCTCCCTCCTCCGTCTTGCTGCAGCGTTTGCGCAGCCCCAGAAACATTTTTTTCGGCCAATGCGGCCCAGGGAAGCTAAAAGGTTGGACACCCCTGGTTTAGAGGGAGTATATGGAATAGAAATATTAGCCAAATAAGAAGGTATCCCAAAATGTAAAGCCTTTAAAGATAAACATAAAATTTTGAATTTACACCTTTACTGAACAGGAAGCCAACGAAAGCAAATTAATAATGGTAAAAATATAAGCACGCATTTTGACTTTACAAAGAAACTTAGCTGCAGAATTCTGAAGAGTTTATAACTGTCATATAAAAGACTCTGTAATTCCACAAAAAAAAAACAGAATTACAGTAATCCAACCTAGAGCTAACAAAGGCATGTAACATTGAATGAATGGAAATAAGTCCAGCATAGATGCAATGGAAATGGATGGTAAATATGTGGTGACTCATGTTACATTAACTTGGACACCATCTCGGTTAGGTGTGATTTATGCTCCAAACACATATGATAAGCAATTTAACAGGTATCTGATAGGGGTTGTGCTTGGCTTTGAGCATATGGAGAGTTTGTTCATATGGGGAGTGATTTAAATATGGTGTGGGATCCTCTCTTGGATAGGTCGGTGGGGGGGGAAGGTTTGCTGGTACCATTTCTGTTCTTCCCTTGCCACTCTTATGGAACATTTTTATAAAATTTGGAGAATTGTGGGGGTATTCACTCAATTGGAATAAATCTGAGATTTTTTCCCATGGATCCAGGCAGTCACACTGCATGGGAGGGGGGAGAGATTTCCACTCAAATGGGTTAATACATTTTTCTGTTACCTAGGCATCCGACAGGCAGCACACTTCCTAAGTCTTTACGATTTGAATATAACTCATCTTATGGACATTACGAAATACCAGTTAGCTCTGTGGCATCAATTGCCTTTGACGTTATCTGGGTGGATCAGACCCTTCCTCTTCAGGTATTACAGAAAGATTTTAAACAATTGCACGCTTTACATGTTAAAGTTTTGTTGGAAAGAGAAAAACATACATTGAGGTCACAACTTTTAAATGGCAGTTGGAAGCTTCCCCAAGAATTGGGGTTTGGGAGAAAAACCCTTTGTCAAACTAAATAATAAATATTGATATTCTCTGTTGTAGCAGAGGCACAAAAATTGTGTGTCAAACAGTATTAAACAACCTACAACCCTTCAATTTAAAACTGGCTCAGTGGTTAATTTTGACAACACAATGAAAATACTGCCATGACATGCAAACTATTGTAAACAGGTTATTTAAGTAATGGCTGTATTTCCATTAGTATTCCCTCTGTATTCAATATAAATTAGCCAGATATACTAGAAGAATTTGATGAGAACAGAACCAACCAACCAATGGAAAACAGGTTACCTCTTGGACATCCTCTGGATTTCGTCTTGAAACAATCTAAAAAACAAACAAAGACAAACCCAATCAGTTTCTTGAACTTAAGAAGACTGACTGAGAAATCATGGCCATTCTGGACACCATAACACTGCATGAAAGCCATCATATGCTTGGTATGTCTTCACTTGCTGCAGGGAAGCAGCTTTGTATATGTAGAGTGGAATGAGGATCCGAAGGCAGTCTCGGATCCAAAATGCAAAATATTCCAAGCTGTTTGCACTTTCGGCTGAGGTCAGTCAAAGGGTAGAAGAGACTATGTATGATGAAAACATACTAAGGGGTCCTTTTATCAAGCTGCGGTAGGGGTTTAACGTGCGTAATACCGCCCGTTAAACCACCTGCCGCGCTAGCCGCTAACACCTACATTGAGCAGGCGTTAGTTTTTTAGCCGGCCGTGGGGGTTAGCGCGTGATGAAATGTCCAACGCCCTAACCCCGCTAGCGCGGCTTGATAAAAGGACCCCTAAGTTATAAGAAACATTTTTCACACTTATTGTTGCTTTCCACCCCCCTCCCAAGAAGTTCTCATGTTTTAGTCTCCTAGTCAAGCCCCCTCACCAGCCTTCTGTGCCTCAGATTTGCACATGCCCTGCTTCAGATGCTATCCACAATTGGCAGGTACACAACTATTTCCTCGTACACTGTAATCCCTCAGTTAAAGGGCTGAATTATAATCTTTTCTTGTATTATTCTTCCCCACTATTAGTCTTTTTTTTTTTCTGGGTAGCAAGCAACAACTATTCAGTACTGCATATGTAGAAAATCCAAGCCTCTTATCAAATTAAAAGTGTCTCGCTAGCATTCAAATGGGAACCCTGTTCCAATGATTTGTGAATTAGCAGAATCAGTAAACACCTTCCTATCAGTTTCAATAGATACATATTTATTTCTGTTATCTAAGCCGTCTCTTTACTCTAACTGATACTCCGTGTAAAAACACAATAACAACTGTTTGTCTTTACTGCGTAATAGTCTCATGAGTCCATCTCTCTTGAACACTGCACTATTTTTTTTAAACTACAGGGAATAAGTGCTGTTCTTCTAAATCTCATTAAGAAAAAGATTAAGAGCCAATCTGTACTAACCTGGTTTCTCATATAAACAAACTACAGTTCTCATCCTCCAAAACCCACCTTTTTACCTGAGTCTCTTAAACACACCCCTAACCTTTATTTTTACCCCAGCAAAATTTATACTACCTCAATGAATGTGCCCTCCACTCGACTTACAGATGTAACTAACCTCCTCTTCTATTAAACTGCGCTAGCAGTTTGTAGTGCAGACAGCCGCGCTGAATGGCCCACAATGCTCCCGACGCTCATAGAAATTCTATGAGCGTCGGGAGCAGCGCGGGCCATTCAGCGCGGCTCACCACGTTAAAAACTGCTAGCACAGTTTCATAGAAGAGGTGGCAAGTCTCTAGTCGTACACTCTGGGCTCAACCACGCAAGATCTTATCCCTCTACTATATGTACCTATACCAAGAATGCCTAAAATTGTCCTTTACTTTGATTACATTGTATCTCTAGCTAATATACTTATAGGGCCTATCATTGCCATGCCACTGGGCTCAGCCCCCAAATCATGTATTCATTCCTCCATGCAATTTATATGACTTATCCCTCCGACGCTGTCCATTCTGTTCATGAGAATCATCCCTCTGCTGCTGTTCTTCCCTTTAATCTTTTTTTCAGTATGTGAATTTGCATCCGTTTTGCCCATCGTTTGCCATGCTACCATGCTCAGTATCCAAAACATGTACATGGGAATTTCTACTATTGCTTCTCCTCCTTAAATTTGTTGTTCTGTATATCTGCTGTATGTGAAGTTGTAACCTTGTTGCCAAACCTCTACTGTGTATGTAAACTTGCAACCCATTCTGGGCTCTTCTGGGAGGACAGGCTAGAAATTTGACTAAATAAATAAATAAACATGTAGCCATAGGTGATCTATGGCTGAGGTAGGTGCAGAGCACTTCCAGTACCAAGCAATCTCCTTCATTTTGCCCAAGAGCAATTTGTGTTGTGTTTAACAATCCTTGGTAATTTTTGAAAAGTTAAAAAAAAGACAAAAAAGATTACCTTATCCAACCCTCTGTAGAACCAAAAAACCCCTCCAAACATACTCTCCCCATTGTCCAACTACTGTACAATCAAGTCCTTAAACATAGAGTCCCCCAGAGTGCACTGAAACCCCCCCAACAACTCCAGCAAAGGCTACGCTCCAGTGCCCCAACAAGCACTCAGGTCTCCACCAGAGGCAGCTTTTTAGTCGACTGGGTAACCGTGCGCCAGGCCTCCACTGGTCTCCCCACTTTCTTCGGTGTCGCCCCAGCTGGAACAGTAGGCAAATTGTTGCAACTCAGGTCTTTCAAGGCAAGCCACGAATCTCCCAGAGTATCCACTCTGCGCAACTTTCCATTCACAGTCAGCCAAATTCCAAAAGGGAACAGCCAGCGATAACGATAACCCTCTGCATGCAATACCTGGGTCACCTCTCAAAAAGCCCTTCGCTTCTGCAGAGTCATGAGAGCCAGATCTTGAAAAACTCTCACTACAATCCCATTCCATTAGAATTGTGGTCCGAGCCGCCTGAAGAATTTTTTCTTTAAACAAGTAATCCCCAAAACAGGTGATAATGTCCTTTGGGGTGCCCGGTCTGCCCACCCCCAGACTGCAGTGTGCCCGCAAAATAACAATAGTCGTCACATCCACATTCTCCTCAGGCCCCAGGAGTTGACTACAGAAGTCTTTCACTACGGTCATACAATCTCTATGTTGATCATTCTCCGGTATGCCTTTGAAGCGCAAATTGCTTCTCCGGGACCTATTTTCCAAGTCCTCAATTTGCGCTTGAAGTTCTGCAAGCTCCTTTACTTGCTGGGCCATCACCATCTTAGTTTCCGCCAACTCCCCATCCAGTCTCAACATATGTTGTTCAGAGGCCTCAACCCAACCACCTAAGTCTCCCACCTCCGCCCGCAGCTTGGCCATCGCTGTTTTAACATCCTCCCAAACACCTTTCATCTCCGCCTTTAAGTCCTGGAACCAGGCTTCCAAGGTCGTTTTCAGAGCCGCGGCACTATCCTCTGGCACGGCTGAAGCCGGAGACTGCCCCGGAGACACCATCTTGGATTTTGCCACTGGCAACACCGGCTCTTTCACCGTCTGTTTGCTACTCACAGTCTCACTAAAGCGGAACTTTTCCAACCTTCTGCGACTCGCCATGCACTCCGACCACCAATTCACATGCAAGCGGGAGCAATGCCACTCTTGGGAAGCTGGTTAATTGGCTTTGTCAGCAAACCCCATCGGCATGTCCTGTAGGAAGTCAGCCGGTGTAGATGACTCTCCTGGCTGGTGTCTCACCTCCTGGCCAGATGGGCCTCCACGCACCTCCAGTGCCTTCCAGCTGGGGCACTGGATTTAGTGTGCCACCGGCTGGAAAGTTTGCAAGACGCTGGTCTAGCGGCACTCTCCCATCCCCAACCTATCCACCCCCACATCACCAACTAAACTAAAAATTCCTACCATCTGGCAGCACCCCTTCCCCAACAAACAAAAGAATTCCCTGGTGTCTAGTGGCACCCCATCCCTCCTCTAAGCCCCCAGTCCTGCCTCTTTAAGGTGTTAGAAATAATGCCCACTCGCTCCTCTCTCTGCACTACCATCTTTGAAAATGGTGGCACTTGACCCTACCTGATGCATAATGGGATGCACTAAGTGGAGTGGGTCTACCATGTAAGCGGGCACTAGGTGGGGGTCAACTGATGCCATTTTTAAAAATAGCAACATAGAGGCAGGAGCTTACAAGAGGGATCAGGCTGGCACTAGACATCAGAGAACTGTTTTTTTAAGTAAAGGGAAGGGAAAGGAAGTCAAGTCAGAGGGAGAAAGGTGCCTCTTAGGGTGACCAAGTTGTCCATTGCAGAAGGGAGACTTTCTGGCCAGAACTGCTTTTAAAATTACATCCCAAAGCAATGTAATAGTTGTAGACCATGATTCTATACATTGAAATCAGTGCTGCAGGTCCCATAATTTACCATGATGAGGTTGGCAGAAATCCAAGACTGGCTAAAATGTCTTTCTTCTGAAACAGGTAACCTGGTCACCCTAGTGCCACTAGACACCAGGTATTTTTGTAAGTAGTAGGAAGGAGGTGCTGCTAGACACCAATAATTTTTATTTTTGAATCAGTGGGGTGGCAGGTGATGCTGGGGGGTGGAATAGGAGATTGAGACAGATGGAGACTGCTGGCAACTTTTTTATTTTAATCTGCCCCTTCATGTCAGTGCCTGAAAAATGCTTGAGTACCTGATTGTAAAAACCGCTTAGATAACCTTGATAGGCGGTATATAAAATCCTAATAAAACTTGAATAAAACTGAGCCAATCACTACATTTAACCAGCACTGCTTTTCTTGTGATATCACCCAAAGTTTAAAAATGCTTTGTAAATGGGTTTTAAACTATGGTGCCCCTCTACAGTTATTACAAATAGGTTATATTGTCTCCTTTTGTGCGTTTATAATAATAAGAGGTGAAACAATATTTGCAGATATACCTACTTCATACTTGTACATATGTAAACAACAAATGTGAGCTGCATTCACATATTTATTAGCAAACTTAACAGTCATGTTTCAGAACATATTAATAAATTTTAGATGCACTCCATTCTGCAAGACATAGAGTTTAAAGTTCTTACTACATATTAACCAATTTGTAATTAGTTGTATACTTCCCAGAGTTTGATGGTCACAATGAATCCTAGAGTGAGGGGGGCTACTAGATGAGCTTGAAAGAAGGGGAAGTTAGGATTAATCAAAAAGAAATGTTTCTTTATAGAATAAATAGATACATGCAACAGGTTCCCACTAAGTTGATGAATAAAGGTATCAGAATTAAAGAACGCACAGAGGACCTTTGAGGGACATGAAGAATCATATAGCTAAACAGGAGAGGTAGATGGGCTGACTAAATATGTGGTATGATCTTTGCCAACATATAGATATACAGAACGTGATGACAGATAAAGAAGGGAAAAATAAGCAACTATCTCTTTGGAGTGGCCATGACAGCATTATGCAATACTCATATAAACAATGCAAAATACCATATAATGCAGGTATGAGCTATGCACTCAGTTGTCGCACTAAAGCCATTATTGAGTTGAAAAATAACTGAAGACCTTAATACTAAGCAATAATAAACAATCAAATTGTGTTTTGTGTCAGACTGAGATTCAAATGCTTAAAGTGGTCACAGGAGCCAACTTTTCAAAACAAGTGGAGGTGCTCAAATCAATATAAAATTACTTCTCCCCTTATACTGTGAAAGCATTTAGTTAATATTAGAAGTGGAAACATCCACTGAACCCACAGAGTTGGCACCAACGAAAGTGGTTATAAAATATACATGGTTTTATCATTTCTGTATCCTCAAACTGCACCTTACCATTACCATCAGCCCCATGGGAAACCCACAGTGATTTCAAAGTGGTTATCGTGTGCATAATTTACATACTAACTTTAAAAGACCTAACGTTATAATTTCACTCTGCATTTTAATGTAACTGTATTTACACTAACATCTCAATCCAGCAGATATGAAATACTTAATTTTTTAACACACTGCCAACAATCTAGTCAACCATATGGCTACAAAAGCAAATAAAGACTATGCAAGCCAAACCCCCTCCCCCCCCCCCCCCAATAATTAGAGAATTTGTCTTGGCTGCCACCCTTTGTGTCTCTCCTATTGCTGGGAATCTGTGTGTATTTGTGTCTGTCTGTCAGAATAGAGCATTTATATATTTCAGCCCGTTCCCGTGTGTGGGTGTGAGGAGGCTGTGTCTCTACACCTCTGAACCCCTCAGGGTGTCGCTGCGCTAAAGCGTAGGAAGGCAAGAACTACAGCTGCTATCCATCTATCCAACTTACCCTTGCAGTGACTTTATATACCGTGTATCCTTTCTGGTGTTTCTTGGGATCGGTAACAGTATAAAAGCGAGCCAGGTCCCCTCGGTCTCTCGGGGAGATCATGCTGGCCTGGCAGCCCCAGCACGATCATCACAGCGACATCCACAAAGCCCTCATTTCACACGCTTACAGCCTCCCCCAGTGCGGCAACTCCACTTCCAGGTCACCGCACCACTTCCGGTGGGAACTTCCGCATTTTCCTCCTTTCTAGTAAGGCAGCTTCCCAGCGTCTTCCCGAAGCCTGAATGCAAGGCGGCTTCTCCGATTGGTTACTTCAGCCTTCCGCAGACAGGCCTTTGGAACGCGCCCTTCTGATTGGTCACTGTAAGGTTTTCCACGTTCCCATTTCTCCAATTCTTTGGCGCGGCGGGAGTGTCGTTGCTTCTGTCAAATACTCGTGGGTCTATAGCACAGCATTAGATCACTATAAGAGGAAAAAAAATGTTCTAATTTAACATTTTACTAATTTTAAATCGTGCGTCAGAGATTTTACATTGGGGGGGGGGGGAGTTATCACGGCACTACTTTCGCAGCGCCGTTAGTCCACTGATTATGTGGAAATCAGTACAGTATATGGAAATCAGGAGCGCAGCTCTGTGGGTTCCATCTCCTTCAAAATGATTGGAGGTACTGTTGATGCAAGTGTCATAGTACCTAGCAGGGATTCCAAATAACTCCACACGAACCAAGGGATTCGAGACAAGAAAAGGAATTGTAAGATTTATTATTCGTCACGAGACATCAATTGATAAATTTAAGGCCAAACTAAAAACTTTCTTATTCCAAGACGCGTTTTCTTGCTCCTAAATATAATTTATTCTTCAATACCACAACCGCTTTTAGGAAGCGATCCCATTCCTTATGTTTCATCCTTCCCTTTTCAATTTATTTTTTTTTTAATTAAACTATGTATCTTTTCCCCTTCCACTACTTCTCCCTACCATCACTTTCCAGTATGTCCAGTTAAAGTCTAAATGTTCACAATCCCCCTTCTTTTTCTTTTCAATTATTTTATATATTGTATAAATTTTATTTTTATTTATTTTTATCTTATTTTAACTTGTAAACCGGCTAGATATTTGCTGATAGTCGGTATAGTAAAAATTTAATAAACTTGAAACTTGATTAGATAATAGGAGAAGAGCAAGTAAGCTCTTCAAATAGGTACCAATAGGTACAATTAGATAATGCAAGATGTTAATACTATAAGGTAAATTACAGAGGCAAAAGGATGTTGACAGGTTACCCCTTAAGATTGGCAACAGTTCAATGGCCTGATTAACTTCTATAATCTGCAATCAGTTTGACACTACCACTACTTAGAATACTGAAGTCTGAGGAATGTCATTTGCATAAATGAGGCCTAATGTAGTAACTTGGTGTGCACACAATGTTACCAGTCTAAGAAAGTCTCTGGAAACGTTGCAGCTGTCTTGCATTAGGTACCATGATCCTCGGCATCCACGTCCTCAACGGTCTTGGAGTCAGCTCAGGAACTCTGGATCACCTACTACACAAACCTATAAAGGAAAATCCTAATCTAAAAAAAAAAAAAAGGTCTGACAGAAGAAAGGGGCTAACTAGATGCAAAGAAAAAAAAATGGAACAGGGGTTTCCTATCTATTCCTCCCCAACAGCAATGGCTTCTGTGCTCACATTCAGGCAGACTCTTCCCACCTGCCCTAGGCTCACTGTAATCACCCCAAAGGCAAGCTCTGAGACAGGTCTCAGCAGACAGGCTTAAATGTAGTTTTCAGAGGCAGGGTTAAATGCAGTTTTCAGGGGCAGACTCCACCAGTTAAAGTTCTCTGGGGAGAAGGGTGAGACTGTTTGGGGCTCACTTGTGCCTTCTTTTCTCCTTCTCGCAGGGGTCCCTTATGTGTCTCTGCTCCCAGCATCTCGGTATCTGTCCCTCCTACAGCCTGCAGCTCTGCTCTGGCCCAGGCTTGTCTGTGTTTCCTCTTCCTCCAGTCAGCCTGCTTCTTCCTCACTCTTGCAGCACGGCTCCACTCTCTTTCACCCCAGGCCTTCATCTTCTTCTTCCCAGTCTCCCTTGGGGTTCTTCTCCTCACTGGTGTCTGATTGTTGCTGGGATGTGACTCTCCTTTTTTCTTCAATTTGCTCAAATTTTGTGCTGGTCTGCGTGATTGGCTGTCTGCTGTCTCCTCTCCCATTGGCCCCCTCTTCTGGCAGGCTCGCCTTGACCCCTGATTGGCCATCTCCCACTTCAGCACTGCCTTTTTCTTCTGCTGGGCCCCTGATTGGCCCTACACTCTCAGCCCTCCCCTGCAGCTCCTGTGTTCCCTTATTTACACTACAATCCTCCCCCTCCCAAAAAAAAAAAAATAAATCATTTTGGAATGTTGGCCCCTCAGTCCAAAAGAAACAGGAGGACCTAAGACTAAAGATAGTAGGATGATACCTTTACAGTATATTGGACTAATTATATCTGTGACAAGCTTTGGAGAGTTATCCTCTCTTCATAAGGTCAGTGAGGAAACAAAGCAGTTATTCTTAAAGAACTGGATTCTATAAATGGTGCTCAAAATTAGGCGAGAACAAAAGCATAAACAAAAGGTTGACCCTTGATGCTCCACAGAACCGAGAGTCTGATGAGAACAAAAACACTGTGGAGGAGATGATGTTCAAGATGCAGGCTTTATTAAACTCAGACACCAGAAAAAAATTGGCATTAAAGGCTATTCTGTAGAGGATATATGTCTTTTATAAAATAGCGCTTACTGTAAATACAGATCTTGTGCCTAACTTTGGACACCAGACTTAACACGTCCTGAAACATGGTGTAAATGCTGGCACCCAAGTTGGGCGCACTAACCCAATATTCTGTAACTACACATGCAAATTTTTGAAAAGCCCCTAATATGCCTGTTTTCTTCTTGTGGCCACACCCACTTTTGAGATACACATTATGGGACCTAGACACTAAAGAATGACACGGGGACACATTTTTTCCCCAACCCCGCGGAAACTCATTTTCTCGTCCCATCCTGGTTAGTTTTTTTTCCTGTCCCTGCCCCATTCCTGCAAGTTCTGTCCTCATCTGCAAAAGCCTCAAACACTTTAAAAATCATAAGTGTTCGAGGCTTGTGAGATTAAGGCAGACCTTACAGGAATGGGACAGGGACAGCAACAAAACTCATGGGGATGGGACAAGGAAACTGAGTTCCTGCAGGGATGGGGAAAAATTTGTCCCCATGTCATTCTCTACTAGACACACGGAATATTAATGAATGTCAATGCCAATTACATCAATAATTGATTTTTAGTACCCAATAATTGATGCCATTGAGCAATTAATGTGTGCTTGGATCTTGGCCACAGAAATCTGGACACGATATATAGAATGCAGAGGAAAGAAAACAAACTTTATGTACTATAGGTATATGCAATGCAACATAGCAAAAGAGGATAGGGGAACAGAGATGATGAGATATCATAATCTTTTTGTGTCAGTGTCAAAGCTTAAGGTCATTAAGGGAGCTGTCATTTTGATATTATAGCCATTGTGTCAAATCTGGCTGCCTGATCAATTGATATTTGGAGTTTGCCATATCTTGGTGAAGGAGTATTAACTGTTGAAACCAAAAGATAGTCATTCGATCTGTGCCAGGGTCTTATGAACTTGGTTTCCAGCTGTTTTGTTGTTACTTTAAACCATTCCATAGATGTAATATTGTCTATTTCAAATTCTGTATACAGAATAGCAATTCTGTTTCTGGTTAGTGCTCTTCAAGGACAGTGAATAAGGTCACTTCTGCTAGCAAAGGTTTTCTTTTTTCGTCAATATGATTTTTCCAAGGAGGAGTTGTCTTTCTCTTTTTTTTCCTCTGGCCTGAGTCCTTGTTGGTAAAACTCTGTAATAATTTTGGCTGCAAAGGAATGTATTTTATTAATTTCTGTAATAGCTGTAGGTCATCCTTTTATACAGTTATCCCTCTTAGCCATCTTATTTATCATATGTACTCTTTACTCTAGATCAGTGTCCCAAAAACCTTTTAAAGCCATGGCACACTAAACTCGGGGCCACAGCTGGATGGCATCCGGAAGTGTGCGGAAGTCAATACAAGGATGTCACATGCATGTGTGATCTCATCAAGCTGATGTCCGCATATGTGTGGAGGCCCTCCAGACAGGGTCCTGAGCCTACAATTACTACGTCGTCGGGGGTGCTGGAAGAGGAAAGGTGCAGAGAGGAGAGACACCGGGTGACTGCCTATGGGACATGCCTCTCGCTGCGAGAGGCACATCCTGTAAGCAGTCAGTAGCACCTCTTCTCGCCGGCTTCTCATGGCACACCCAGATAGTGTGCAGTGGCACACAGTTTGTGATACACTGCTCTAGATATTAAGTTCAGCTTGGCTAATCTTTCCCTCTCCTGGAACTCAGAATATCTATTTAATTTGTGTGGTACCGCAAGCTGTCATGAGAGGTCATGGCAGCCATTTTGAAATAGAGTCACAAGGAATAGGAACAAGGGGGCTGAACTCCTGCCCCAGTAACCACTGTTGGACCAGCAGGGAGACAGGTAGACCCAGGGGGGCCTACCTAGACAGTGGGGGAGTGGGAGGGAGGACTTAGAGCATTGCAGCCTGGGGGAGGGCAGCTATTGGAGAGGCCTGGAGGGGGATCAAGAGTGTTTTTACAATATTCAGCCAGCACCCACATAACTCTGTTAGGTGGCCTCAGCTGAATATCGACTGAGCCCTGCATAACTCAGGAACTTAGCCCACCCACATCACGTCTCCAGTATTCAGTGCCGGTGCCCAGACATGGCCAGGTACTGAATATTGGGGGCTAATTTGCTGGCCCTTGGATCAGTAGCATGAAATGTAGCTACCATGTGGGTTTCTGCTAGGTACTTGTGACCTGGGTTGGCCACTGTTGGAAACAGGATACTGGACTAGATTGACTATTGGTCTGACCCCGTATGGCTATTCTTATGTTTTTATGTTCATAAAATTTCCCCTATGCCCACATTCTAAAACTCTTGGTTACATATTTGCACGTATAAGTTATAATAGTAGCAATAACGTGCACAAGTTGTCTAGTTAGGTGCAAATTGGCACTTTAAACCAGTAATTGGTGATAATTGGAGTTAATTGGCCCTAATTTGCAGTTACTCACAATTCTTTAATGATAATGCTTAAATTCTATAGTGCATAGCTGTGAGAGGGGATAAGCGCATGCTATGCACAAACTCACTGAGCTTTTAGACTACTGTCCAACGAATCCCAACTTCATCAGCACCGAACAAGACTAAACACAATAGACTCCCAGGGAAACAGACCTGCGGAACCACAGTTCACCCTTTTGCCACCATGGCGGTCCAGAGGAGGGCGACGAAAATGATAGGAGGCTTGCGCCAGAAGACGTATGAGGAGAGACTGGAAGCCCTGAATATGAATATCCTAGAGGAAAGGAGAGACAGGGGAGATATGATTCAGACGTTCAAATACTTAAAGGGTATTAACGTAGAACAAAATCTTTTCCAGAGAAAGGAAAATGGTAAAACCAGAGGACATAATTTGAGGTTGAGGGGTGGTAGATTCAGGGGCAATGTTAGGAAATTCTACTTTACGGAGAGGGTGGTGGATGCCTGGAATGCGCTCCCGAGAGAGGTGGTGGAGAGTAAAACTGTGACTGAGTTCAAAGAAGCGTGGGATGAACACAGAAGATTTAGAATCAGAAAATAATATTAAAGATTGAACTAGGCCAGTTACTGGGCAGACTTGTACGGTCTGCGTCTGTGTATGGCCGTTTGGAGGAGGATGGGCAGGGGAGGGCTTCAATGGCTGGGAGGGTGTAGATGGGCTGGAGTAAGTCTTAACAGAGATTTCGGCAGTTGGAACCCAAGCACAGTACCGGGTAAAGCTTTGGATTCTTGCCCAGAAATAGCTAAGAAGAAAAAAAAAAATTTAAATTGAATCAGGTTGGGCAGACTGGATGGACCATTCGGGTCTTTATCTGCCGTCATCTACTATGTTACTATGGAACCAAGTACATATATTACAACTAGTTAATGACTGTTACAGACTATCTACCTCATGGCATCTTTCATCAAACCATAAGTGTTCATTTAATGTACTTCCCACAACTCCTATGAGCTATACCAAACTGCCTCTTTAAATGGATGGTATGTCAATCTCTACTTCCAAGAATCCCAAAAGTCTTGTAATGTGTCTCTGTAACATCCTTGTACAGCAATCATATCTCTACTAATACAGAAACTGTACTGTAAGTCGCCTTGAACCTTTGTAGGCATAGTGCGACTTATAAATCCCAGATTAGATTTACACCTGCCATAGAGCTGGCTTAAATATTCATGCCTAAAACACATGTATAATTGCAGACTTAATTGTCATTCTAGAATTTGTGCTTAGTGCACACACTTTAGACTCCTAGCTCTAAGCAACCTGCACAGAATTACCCACAAATTCTACATATGGTGCCTTAAATTGTGCAAAGCCGTAATTTGTGTGCACAACTTAATTGTTTAGCCAACAAAAAACCCCAAAAGGCCAACATGGACCTATGATACTTCAAAAGACAACAAAACAAAAGGATGACTCTCATGGAACATTTAAAATGAAAGAGTCAAATACAATATAGTAGACTCTCAGTTAACTGGCACCCGTGGGGATTGGTAGATAAGAACATAAGAAGTTGCCCCCGATGAGTCAGACCAGAGGTCCATCTTGCTCAGCGGTCCGCTCCCGCGGCGGCCCATCAGGCCTAGTGCCTGAACAGTGATCCCTGATTAATTTTATAACTTACCTCTAATCCCATCCCTATAATCTACCTCTACTCTTATCTGTACCCCTCAATCCCTTTATCTTCCAAGTACCTATCCAAAGCTTCTTTGAACCCCTGTAGCGTGCTCCTGTTTATCACATCCTCCGGTAGCACGTTCCATGTATCCACCACCCTCTGTGTGAAAAAGAACTTCCTAGCGTTTGTTCTAAACTTCTCCCCTTTCAATTTCTCTGAGTGCCCCCTTGTACTTGTTGATCCCCTTAATTTTAAAAATCTGTCCCTGTCTATTTTTTCTATGCCCTTCATGATCTTGAAGGTTTCTATCATGTCTCTTCTAAGTCTCCGCTTTTCCAGGGAGAAAGGCCTTAGCCTTTTCAGTCTGTCAGTATATGAGAGGTTCTCCATACCCTTTATTAGCTTAGCTGCTCTTCTTTGAACTCTCTCAAGTACCTCCATGTCCTTCTTGAGGTACGGCGACCAGAATTGAACACAGTACTCCAGGTGCGGGCGCACCACAGCACGATACAGTGGCAGGATGACTTCCTTCTTTCTGGTCGTAATACCCTTCTTAATGATACCCAACATTTAGTTTGCTTTCCTTGAGGCTGGATAAATGTAGGTTCCGGTTGTTTGAGAGTTACTATTAAAAATAGGCCTAACTAATACTATATCCCATGCTATGCCAAACCATAAACTGTTCCAGACAAGCCACCGGACATGTGGTAGCCAAACCATAGGCATATTGAGGTGTGATGTGCCAAGTTTATACTTCCACCAGAAATTGATTTTACTCGTATTTTCATTTTTATTTAAAGTAGTACAGTATTTATACCTCTCACCTTGGGTTCTGCATCTCCAACCCTGTATGTCATAGCTGTCTGTCCAAGTTAGATTGTAAGCTCTTCTGAGCAGGAACTGTCTATAAATGTAAAACTGTACAGCGCTGCATATGCCTTTTAGCGCTATATAAGTGCTAAATAGTAGTAGTCAATTTTTTTTTTCGGGTTGCTTGAGTTCCGGTTAACAGAGAGTCTACTGTAGATGATGTTAATATATTAAATTATTAAATGGAATAAATTAATCCTCAGTGTGAGGTCATGAGCTCTAAAGAACATCCTCCGAAAAGAAGCAAACAAGTTCTTTTGCTCTTACGTGACCCAGTGAAACTGGTGGAGTATATTACAACCACTGTTGGCCGCACACCATCATTGGATTTCACCTGTGTTCAAATCAACCAAATACATGCAAAAATGTGTACAACCTATAAATCAAAAACCAGTGTTAATGTAAGTGACTGTATTCCACAAGAGTGTCCCAAACTAGAGAATGACATGGTGACAAAATTCATCACCGTTCCCGTCCCCGCGGATAACCGCAGGAAATAATCCCATGCCATTTTCTAGTGTCTATTTCAACCTCAGTCCTTCTACACCAGCATTCTTCAGAGCAAAGCTTGCGGGTCAGTGGTTGTGGCCATTCATACTCTCATGTGAGCTAAGGATAATAAAGCCATTGTGACATCACTGATGTGATTGGCTCTTAGGCACTGGTGGAATGAGGCATTATGACATCACGATATCTGCTCTGGATACCAGAGACTGTCATTCTGTAGTGTCTTTTTCTACCTCGGTCCTTCTACACCAGCATTCTTCAAAGCAAAGCTTGCGGGTGAGTGGTTGTGGCCATTCATACTCTGATTCTTCCCTCTCCTTAAAGAATGACATGAAGATGGTTTCCCGCGGGGACGGGAATGGTGATGAATTTTGTCACCGTGTCATTCTCTATCCCAAACGTCAGCCATCTATATAGTCTAGTAGGGAAGCTAAACCAGTAATAATGGTGGGAACAAAAACTCAGAACAAAGACATGCTGTGGGAGGTATTTATTCAGTCAACAAAACGATGCAGTCAGCAATTCCAAACAAAGGAGTCCACATATGCCTTCTTCAAGGGTCCAAAAGTGTGCGGTTACATGACAAAAACAAGCAAATGTGGATATTCTTTAAGCTGTAGAGATCAGCGTTCTCTGCTAGATATATGAGTGAAAATTCACCAGGAAGACCACAAACTCAGCAGAAATAAATATACTTCCACACATGAAATGAGCTGTAATTCGGGTCTTACTGAGCTCAGTTTAACAAGCCTAATCAGTGCCAGTAATTGGCAATTTACACCTCATAATTGATGCTAATTGACACTAATTAGAAGTTACACACACAACTTGGGGCTAGATTCACAAACCTGCCCGATCGGGCCTGATCCGAGCAGGTCCGATGAATTCTCAAAAAGCCAATATGCAGATGGGGGCGATCAGAGGAACGCCCCCATCTGCCTTCTCGGATTGCTCTATAGCGATCCTAGCACATGCACAGACCATGCAGAGATTTATTTTTTTTTTAACTATTTCCATGCCTTGACAGAGTTTCTGGAGACCAGTGCTTTGTTGCAGGGCTTCTTTGCTGAATCTTTCAGCAGCCAGAGAAAAGCTCTCTTGAGCCTCCCCTAATTTTGACTATTTCAGTCATTACTCAGTGTAATAATTAATATGACAACTGGACGCAAGTTTGTAAAGAAACACCTCAGCTACAGGAGAGAGAACCTGCAGTGGGTGGTAACAATAAGCTACGAGGAATTGTCTCACAAGAGAGGGGGGAAAAACCAAAAAGAGCGCTGCTGAGGTTAACATATTGAAACACTCTGAAGCACTGTGAAAATAAACAAAACCAGGAGTTTAGAGGCATTGGAGCCCTTGGTTTTAACCCACTTCAAGCCCGCAGGTTAAAACCATGGGCTTGCACTGCGGGGAAGGGTGGGAGAGTTGGGGCAGGCAGGCATGTTCGGGGCAGGCAGGCAGACGTGTTCATGTTCGGGGCAGGCAGGCTTTCGGGGCAGCAGGAGAGTCGGGGCTGTCAGGGCAGAGAGCAGGGCGGCAGAAGGCAGAGCAGCTAAAAAGGGCTTGAGCGACTGGTCCTCAGCAGTCGCTTGGAAGTGATCGGCCAGCCCTGTCAGTGTTGCAGGGTTTTGGTTTGTGAAACGGGTCCCTGCCTACTTTGCATGTCGTTGCCCTCATTTGCATGCGCGGATCGGAGGATGGTCGGCAGAGAGGTAAGTGAATCGAGCCAGAGTTGCTGAGGGTCGCAAACCGATCGGTACAAGATCGGTTTGCTTTGTGAATCTAGCCCTTGGTAGGCGCATTCTATGAAATGCTGTTCAGTTCTAGTGCATGAATCTGGACGGGGGTGTGGCCAGGGAAAAAGCATGGGCGGATCATGGGCATTCCTAAAATGTATATGCACTATTATAGAAGAATATGCCCGATGTGTGCACAAGTTAGGCACAGGTATGTAAGCCTGGTTTTCCTTGGCCTAAATGGGTGTACTTATAAGTTAGGACACACACTGGCGCTTAGCGCGATTCTATAATGTGAGTGTATCTTTTGTAGAATCATGCTAAGCACCGTTCTAATCAGCACCAATTTTTTGGGTGCCATATCTAGAATATGGCCCATATGATTTATTTTAATTTCTATTTCTTTCTTGTTCATCATCGTGTCTCACTGTGCTGGTATTGGTCTTTTCCCTGCTTACCTCTTGTTCATGTTCTCTTAACTTAATTTCCTGGTTTACCTTTTCATTTTGTTTTTCTGGCATGTTTCTCTTTTTTTCACTCTTAATAGTTTTACCTGTATAGTCTATTCCAGTTTATTACATTTCAGATGCTATGTCCAACATTCCTTTGATCAACTTTCATCCTTTAGTTCTTTCTACAGCTCCCTAAATCTGACATCCTTGCATCCTACCCCTGACTGCATTTTCTCATCCAGCTCGTTTTTTTCTTTCTGTATCTTTCTCTCTAAAATTCTACTACCATGGTAGTAATATATCTTGCTGGTGCATCTCCCTCTCATGGCATTTCTTTCTAGGTTACTCTCCTTTCCCTGGGTCTCTTCCACACCCTCCCTACATGTAAGAATAATCAGCAGTGTGAAGAAAGCAGAAGAGCTGTACATATTGTCCTTCCTTCTTCTCTTCCTCTTTATAGATGCCAGTGCACTAAACTGTGATAATACAGGCTGCTATTGCATGTTAACACTTTCATAATGGCTCATGTTAATCATATTTCATATTAACTTTTGGCTTAAGATATGTCGTTATGTTTCAGGCAATAACGGCTTTGAGTTGAATTCACGCATTATTTAGCAATGCAAATATAGATGATGAACTCATTTACCTAATAATGTAGCTCATTGCCCAGCTTTGCATAGATTTTGTGGTGAACTCGTCAATAGCTAAACAACACCTGAACAAAATACATAACACGTGCACGCATTATTCCTTAGTTTTCATACGCTAACACTTCTGCTGTCTAAAAAGACACAAACTGCAAAGGAGAAAAGTAAATGGGCAAAACATCAGCCATTCAGATCTCAGTTTCACTGACAGAGAAAAAAGAGCCAATGGGGCCATGGAACACAGATGCGACTATTCCCTAAACCTGTATCTATCTCGCGTCTGTGTTCTCAGAACGCTTAAATGACGCCTAACTCCGTCTAAGTCCCAATTAACGCTTGTTAAGACCCTTAAATCGCTCATTATCCACTTAAATCAGACATCTAAAGCACAGCTAAAGTTAGGCGCAGTTTACAGAATCGGGGCCAAAATGTAGAATCATGGCCTACCTACATTAATTCATGCCTTTGTACTGTCAAAGTTGGATATGGTCATTGGGTCAGGTATTGGGTCAGGACAGTTGAAATGTTTGCAAACAGTGCAGAATACTGCAATTAGATTATTAGGCTGGGCATTTTTTCTTGATCATGTGACACCTTTGTATTTAAAATTCCATTGGTTACCAATGGAATTTAGGATCAAATTTAAGATCCTAATGTTAGCACATAGCATTGTTTCAGCTACAGCCTTCATATCTTTCTAATTGGGTGCTATTTTACGCCCCAAGGCGTTTATTACGATCTCTGAATGACAAAAGGGTAGTTGTCCCTCACATTTCGAAGGCACATCTTACGTCAATTAGAGATTGTGCATTCTTTTATTTAGTTCTGCGGTTATGGAATAATCTGCCCATAGACTTGAGAAAAGAAGAATCTTATATATACTTTAAAAGGCATTTAAAAGCACATTTTTTTTCCAATTGGCTTTCTCAACTTACAACAGCGTTTGAGACTGTGATCTGTGTTTATGTATTGATTAATTCTGTAATGGAAAATTTTTAGCTGTATGTATTAATTATGGTTCATTGAGATTTGATTGTTTTAATGTTTTACTATTAGAATTGTTATTGTTGAGATGTTCGCTATGATATTTTATGAAAAAAATTATAAAACTTTTGCTCTTAATCTTTCCTTTTCTATTTTTAATGGAGTTCTTTTCTTGATGATTATGAAATATGTATTGTAAACCAGTGTTTTTCAACCTTTTTACACCTATGGACCGGCAGAAATAAAAGAATTATTCTGTGGACTGGCATCGGTCCGTGGACAGGCAGTTGAAGAACAGTGGGCTAAGTCGTGGGCCAGACCCCGCCCATCTCCACCCCAGACCCCGCCCCCATAATAGTACTAATTGCAACTTGCACGTCCCGTGCCTCATCTGGAAGCCTTCCCTCTGATGTTTCAATGTCAGAGAGAAGGCTTCCGGTTCAGGCGCAGGATGCCCGTAGGAGCCACTGCCCGTGGCTTTGTGCACTGAATCAGTTAGGAAGAGGGAGCTGGCTCGAAGATAACGCCACATCGATCGCACCGTAGACCGGCGGTCGAAGAACATTGTTTTGGGCCTGATGCACGTGCTGGCCCTGTGGACCGGCAGGAAATTTCTGTGGACCGGCACTGATCCATGGACTGGTGGTTGAAGAACACTGTTGTAAACCACTTAGATCCTTTTAGGCTGTTATGTGGTATATAAAGTTCTTAATAAACATAAACATACCTCTATTATCAGGTAAGAATTAAAAATTATCTAATTAAACAGAGCCACACAACTGGTTGAGTCTATTAGCAGAGAAGCCAGTGGATCTATGCTTCAGCTGTAGGATTTTTACTAATCAACTTTGCTAAAAAGTAAAAGTGGGGAAAAAAAACCCAACAGTTAAAAAAAACCCAAAAACCGAGCCAGCCCAGTGGTTTCAATGGTAAGTGGCATGCAGATCAGCGGTTCATATCCCAGCTCTGCTGACAGAAAACCAGTCAGAGCTATGGAATGGAGGAGTCACCTGATGGTTAGTGCAGTGACCTGAGAGCCAGGGGAATTGGGTTGGAGTCCCACTGCAGCTGTTTGTGACGCTGGGCAAGTCACATCCCTCCATTGCCTTAGGTACAAAATAAGTACCTGTATATAATATGTAAACTACTTTGATTGTAACCGCAGAAAGGCAGTATGTCAAGTCCCATTCCCTTTCAGATGGTGACAACTCTCCATTGTAAAAGAATGAAAACAAAGATCCAGCAAAATGGGACATGCTCAGTGGCATGAAGGTCACCAGCTCGCTCTCTCTCTCTCTCTCTTTGTGGCACTCTGCTGACAGAGAAAGAAATAAAAAACTAGGGCCATGTAGTTCCACTTTTAAGATAATGGCCAGTTTCCAGTACCAAGTTAAATATAAATACTGTATGTAGAAAAATGACACCTAAAGTGAATGGCACATTTCCTCTTCCACCATTGGTTGACTCAGTAGGAAGGAATGTGATTATGTGCCCCAGTGGGATGACAGGAACTGTGTGGGTGGGGGGGGGGGGTAAATATACATGGTACATATTTGTGTCCATGCAACAGTATAAGTAAAAGAGGGATGTCAGGGGTAAGTAGTGGGTTTCTACATATGGGTGCACATGTGAGGGGATATGTACAGGAGGGAGGTGTGTTCTGGAGGGGGATAAAGGATACTTTAGCTCACAGGTGTCCAACCTTTTGGCTTCCCTAGGCCGCATTGGCCGAAAAACATGTTTGTGGGGCAGTGCAAATGCTGCAGCAAGACAGAGGAGGGATCCGGCAAGATGGTAAACACCCGGGGATAGCAGAAGAAAACACTGCATTGCCTTCGACCGGGGCCGCACAAAATACTTCACGGGGGCCACATGCAGCCCTCGGGCTGCAGGTTGGACACCCCTGCTTTAGCTATTATGCTTCTTCCCTCCCCTTCTCTTGTATCAAGTCCAGATATGCAGAACTGTGCTCTGGAGATTAGATTTATATTTCGTTCTCCCCAAAGAGCTCAGAACGAGTTACAGTTTACATTCACAGTGTTACCATACAGGGTTTACATACAGTGTGTTGCAATATTTCTTCCTATAGGATTACTTACTGATGCTGGTGAAGGGTTGAGGTAGTGACTAGGCAAAAAGGTAGGTTTTTACAGCTTTTCCAAAGTTAAGGAGTCCTTTAAGGGCTCTGATAGGAGGTAGGTTGATGGATGAGAGGGGGGTCAATGATCACTGGGGGATTAAGGGGAGGTCATGCCTTACTCTCTCCAATGGTCATCTAGTCATTTGGGGCACCTTTTTGTAACTTAGTCATGCTTGAAACAGGACTAGATACCGGCCAGATACCTGTTCATGGTCAGTATATTAAAAGTTAATAAACTTGAAACTTGACTAGACAAAATCAGCTAACTTTTTGCCCCAGACACTTTGGTTTTGTTCCTACTGTAGCTCCTTGTGACCCTGGGCAAGTCACTTAACCCTCCGTTGCCCCAGGTATAAAATAAGTACCTGTATATAATATGTAAACAACTCTGATTGAAGCCACAGAAAAGTGATATATCAAGTCCTGCCACCTTTCCCTGTATGGAAAAAAAAGATCTAACTTTTGAGAAATGCCCAGGCCCCACCCAAAACATGCTTCCCAACACAAATTACCTCGCATCAATTAAATCTATAAGCCAATCCCATCTCAATACAGAGAGAGAGTAGATGTGTATGTGATGTCATTTCTACATCACAATCAAAAACCAAACGGATCTAATGTGTGTGAGCTACATGTATTTTTTCTTGTTTTTCCTCAAATACTTCTATTCCACAGCTATTCTTTGTAGAAACTCGGGCTTTCACAGGAATTTCACAAATAATGACTAAAAAATTTAACTGATAAAAGGGTGAGTAATTCCTTAGAATGTTGTTAATGAGACACATGACTAATGGCATTTGCAGATGCTTTGTTGTAAACTGGGGATTTTTCTGTTTTGATCCTTCTGTGAACTGAAGTAGAATGATCCAACTGCCATTTTACTGTGCATGCTCACACTGTGCTCAAAATATAGGTGGGAGCAAGGATGGATCGTAAGTTCGTGGGCCCCAACTAGCAAATAGGGCCCACTCCGCTTTCGAGATCACAGCTGCCAAATACATAGTTTCTCACTCCATCACACAAGGAGCATAATATATTGTATATGCAACTGTGCGAGTGTTTCAAATGCATCCGAGTACGTATAGAACATCAAGTGGTGTTTTAAAGTTAAACAAATATATATGTATAACATCATGGATCTAACGCTCTGGCTGTTGTATATGTATATAATTAAAAATCGATGTCTAACAGATTAACAGTAGGCAGGAGTAGATCAACAAGGATCTAAGCTCCCTGGCAATAAGAGTCTTGGCCCCCTTCCCCTTACCTCCCCTCCAACAGAGATAACTGATTCTGCATCTGTTCAAATATTTCTAAAACTCATTGTAGACAAAAACCTGATATAGAAATATGCAAAATCATGAAATCAAGCTAGCAGTGCATCCAGGGCAGTGTCCCACAAACCTTTTGATGCTACGGCACCTTAAACTCAGTACCACAGCCGGAGGGCATCCAGAAGTGCATGGACATTGATGCGATGACGTCACGCACATGCATGATGTTTGATGTCATCACTTTGACGTCCACACATGCATGGAGGCCCTCTAGCTGTGGCCCTGAGCCTATTTCTGACTGTAGGGGTCACTGACGGAGGAGAGGTGCAAGGATAGGAGATGCCAGTGCTAGCTGACAGCCTACAGGACGTGCCTATCACCATGAGAGGTACATCCTGTAAGCAGTCAGCTGGCACTAGCGCCTCTCCTCCTTGCCAGCGTCTCATGGCACATCTGGAATCTGCTAGTGTGCCGTGGCACACTGTTTGCGATACACTGGTCCAGGGTATGTGTTTGGAATAATCTGTATGTTTTTCCCCTTTCTAAATGCTGAGGCTCAACCTTTTTTCATTTGGATACATAATAGATGATGCTCACATATGGGACCTAGCACATGCACATCTCTCATGGATCTTTGGTCTGACATACCGGTAGTATAACAGTTCTTATAAGTTAAATGTAAACATGCTTGGCATCCACAAAAATCCATAACAACAGATGCAGATCGTGACTAGGAAGTTTATCCACAGAATTCAACAAACAGAAAGTGGGGAAGGAATTGTACACTTCAACCTGAGATAGAGTTTATTAAACACAAATCAACTATTGAAAATTAAAAACCAGACGTATCATGTTAGGCTTAAAAGAGTCCATCATAACCAATCTAACTTGCAGACAGGGCAGGATTAACCAATAGGCCCAGTAGGCATGTGCCTAGGGCCCGAAATGGTCAGGGGGATCCGATGAAGGAGGGCATCAACATTGTTTTTCCCAAATGGCGATGGGCCCCTCCAGCATCGAGCCACCCCCCCCCCTGATCAGCAACACAGCTCTCTCCCCATCGACGGAAAGTAAGACAAGCAAGCAATGTGGATAAGAAAGGCAACGGGAACTGTAATTGTGCAAACGGTGCTGCTTGCCCAAAGCTTCCCTCTGACGCAGCTTCCTGTTTCCGCCTGGGCGCATGGTGGGGTGGGGTGGGGCAGGGCAGGGGGCCCAGTGTACTTGTGTGCCTAAGGGCCCTCGACAAATTAATCCTGCCCTGCTTGCAGATCCTTGTAGGCCCCAAGGATCTGCAAGTTAGATCGGTTATGATGAACTCTTTTAAGTCTAACGTGATATGTTTGGGTTTTAATTTTCAATAGTTTGTACGATTCCTTCCCCACTTTCTGTTTGCTGTACTTTTACTGTAGGGTTGTTTGCCTTGTTTTTGGATCTCCATGGAATTCACCATACAAAAAAATATTCTGATTCTCATGATATCTGAGCAATAGCAGCCATACTGTAAAATCTTTCCACTACTGAGCACATTGTGAAATAATGCAAAATCTGAAAAATCCTAACTCAAAATACATGTAGTAAACATGTCATACAACCAGGGCTATGAAGTAGGTACACCAAACGTTTGACTCTAACTAATTCCTTCTATGTTTAGTAAATCTAAGAGAAATTTGATTAATTACAGAAACATATTCTATTTCTTTATGTACAAAATTAGGACTAATAGACTACAAAATATATTTATTTGACATTTGAACAAGGTAATATATAGAAATTAAACAAAAGGAATAAAGGTGATACTTATTCTATTGGACTAACTTAGGGGTCCTTTTTCTAAGGGCTCCTTTTATCAAGCCGCAATAGCGGTTTAATGTGCATAATAGTGCGTGTTAAACCACTGGCTAGCCGCTACCGCCTCCTCTTGAGCAGGTGGTAGTTTTTGGCGCGGCTTGATAAAAGGAGCCCTAAGGCGTGCTAGCCGTTATAGCACACGCTAAATATTAGCGCACACTAAACACTAATGCATCCGTTATATTATATGGATGCGTTAGCGTTTGGCACACGCTATAACAGCGCACCTTAGTAAAAGAGAGGGTTAGTGCATTGTTTGATTAGCTTTCGAAGGTAACCCTTCTTCAGATCAGAAATAAGCAAATGTTGACAAATACCAGTATATACTGTATAAGTGAAACATTCCAATGACAGTCTCACAGGTGGAGCGAGGGATGGACAAGGTGAGAAACAGAGAGGGCTGGGTGGGTGAGAGACATGGATAGGTAAGAAGAAAGTTACAAAGCAGTAAAATATAATGGTTTGTAATGCGATAGAAAACCAAGGTCTTTGTTGAGTCATGTCTGGTGGGTGTCAAAATATTTTATCATTTTGATTTCAAAGGTCTTACTTCCTGAATTGTCTTACATTTTCCTTTTAATATTCTCACCATAAAATCATTGATGCAGTGCTCTTGCTTTTCTGAAGTGTTCTCCAACAGAGGTGATATCCTGGTTGGCAATGCAGTTTTTAATATATCTGTATAAATTAATCCTAGTCTTTTTAGCATCTGGCTATTGTCGCTATGCCCTATGTGCCCCTGATGTGCTCTTCCCCGCCATCACAATATTGCTGCTCCCCTTGCCTCTTCAAATCTTTGCTGGCAGTGAATAGGAGATAGAGGAAGAAAGGAGGAACTTCGATCATAACATTTTGAGCTCCTTGACTATGACACTTCTCCAAGGGAATGTATAAACAGTACCTTTACATCAAGTCATGAAAGATGTTCTCTTAAAGAACTGGGAGACTCCCTTATCTGTTAATGTAGCTCCTAAAAAATTGACACCATGCACAAAATACAGAAGGGTCCAGGCTTTGATAGAGCACAGCTACAACATCACTTCCTAGTTGTTGAATCAGCTCTAAAGGGCTCAAGCAGTTCAAGGTGTTATGCATCTGCTCCTCCAGAAGACCAGAAATTTGGACTCCTTTGACAAGTGCATCTTTCAAGCATCCATGCTTACAAACCAATTACATTTATTTTAAATCAGCTGCCTTCTTTTGAGGAATTTCTTCCTCAAGATGAACTTAAAGACTTCCAACAACTTTGTCAAAACTTGTTGACCAGCAGACTGTTTCTTGCCAGAGGCACCTTTGATGCTTTCAATGTCTCAACAGAGACATCTGCAATAGCTGTAGCAAAGCATCATTTGTCTTGGCTCAGAGTGTCTGATCTTGAGACCTTGGTTCAGGAACCTCTTTCTGATGTTCTTTGTAAAGGTGATAAGTTATTCAGAGACAAGTTTGAAGAGCTGACTGATCTAATTAAAAAACATACAGACACCATTACAACCTTGTCTTACGCTGCAAACATCTGCATCTTCTTCATATAGATGGACTGCTCTACCTAGATGTTCATATTTCTATAATACTAAGCATTGATTCAACCAGCCCACTGCATCAACTCTATGCCTATTAATCAATGTCCTTGTTCAAAGCAGCAAAAGCCTCAAAAATCACAGGCTCAGCCCCAGTCAAAACAACAGCAGTCCTTTTGATTCTTTCCTTTCCTCTGCTACCCAGCCTTCCCATCGGGAACAGGTTACTCCTTTTCCATCAATGCTCATCACATAGAAACATAATGGCAAATAAAGGCATCCAGACATCCTGGAAAACAAATATATCCCCTTTTTAGAGGACTTCCAAATGGACTTTTCAAAACCTGGCATTTGTCCAGGTTTTGGAAAGCCCTGACGAAACTCTGGCCACATATGGAGGGATTCTGAGCATGCACAGATGACATCACACACATCCACGCATGCTCCAGGCCTTCCAAATGTGACTGGAACTCATTGCAGAAGAGAGGAGGCTTGCTGGGGGCAGAACTGGGTGGGACTGGAGACAACCAGGTGGTGCTGGAGGCGGAACAGGGCAGGGTTATGTGTCCAGTATTTTCTATTGTATAATATGGTAACCCTACCCATCCAGGACCATCAATGTTGGTCTCTCATCACATAGAAACATGATGGCAGATAAAGTCCAAACGGCCCATCAACAGCATTCACTATCTCCTGCTCTCCCTATGAGATCCCATGTGCCTGTGAATTCAAACACAGTCTTTGTCTCTACCACCTCTATCGGGAAACTATTCCACACATCTATCACCCTTTATGTAAAAAAAAAGTATTTTCTTAGATTACTTCTGAGTTTCCAACTTTATTAAAATCTGATATACCGCCTTAAAAACTGTCAAAGCGGTGTACATTAAAAATATAAAATTAGGAACATACTATTAAATCATTGGATAGATACATGATAGACCAAGATATAAGGGAGGAAGGGTAGAATTACAATCATTTATAAGAAAGAGGGAGTAAAGGATGGCACAAAAGGGGAGGAAAAGCTATGCCTACCACCTCTTAACTTCATTCTATGCCCTCTCATTCCAGAGTTTCCTTTTAAATTCAGGAGACTCGCCTTGTACACATTTATGCCACATAGGTATTTAAATGTCTCTATCATATCTCCCCTTTCCTCCAAAGTATGCATATTGAGATCTTTAAATCTGTCCCCATACGCCTTATGACGAAGACTGTTGACCATTTTAGTAGCCTTCCTCTGGAGCTGAACAAAAAAAATAGGATAAGCAGGAGGGCTTACAGGTAGCAAGCTTAAGGTGCCTTCTGCTTAAGAAGCAAAGTTCTATGGAGATGTTCACTATAACGTACTTTTTGCTCTGTTGTAGAACTTGACTTGTGCCAGGTCAGTCAATCCACTATCAGCAATCTACAACATACATGAGAATTCAAGCAGCTACTTTTCCAGTCCTCTTGAATTTTAGCAGGTGCTGCTATTAACCAGCAGCTTTTTCTTGTCATTTTGTAACCTTTTCCTAAGCCCTGAACCCCTTGTCTCCACCACACAACCAGTCTAGCCAATTTGATGAGTAAGAGATTTGTTATTAGTCCCAAAACTGTGACCTGTTCTTTGTGAGCAATGGACCTAACCCACAAAACCATGATTTTTTTTTTTAATTACAACCTCCAGAAGCTGTCAGTCATTGAACATATCTGCATTAGATTAAAAGTCAAGGTTAGCGTGACTAAATGATTTAAAATTGAATTATCAGCTTTCTACCAGATGTCTTCAATGCAATTCAGTATACCATTAGGATTGTGACCTTCCACTTTCTGTGCCCCAGGTTGGATTAGATTTCACCCCAGGAATTGCCTGCACCAAAGATCAGAGAGGCACAAAGATAACTCCTAATCAGACAGATTAAATTGGTGAATAAACTGGATCTACCCTTGTGAGTTTCTAGATCTTGGTTAATTAAGAGACATATGAATACATTTTCTTTATATGCCTGTATGTATAAATTGTGGACATCATAAGGATACAAATGAATAACATCAGGAGGGATCTTATATGGGGTCCAGAAGCATACCCTGGAACATAGCCAGGGCTGTTGGCAGGGTACATTTTAGGATTGTAGACAGGGCACCAGATTGGATACTCAGCAGGAAACACAGTGAAGGCTATAGTTTTAGGATTTGCATAAGGACCCCCTGGTTGAAAAGAGCTATAAATGGGATGTAGTGTGGAAGACAGAAAACTCTTTGGACCCGATGCTCAAAACTTACCGTGCCTGTAACAATTGACACTATACCAGTTCTAATCAGTTTAGCGCACAAGCATTTTAGCTTCCGATGCATAAAATGGCTCTGTGCATTCTTTTCTGTGCTTTGTAGCAGCCTCCAAGAATACGATGGAAATATATTACAATGAGCTCATTAATATTAAAATGAGCACTCCAGGCAAGACAACATATTTATCAAAGGCAGTGAAGAAATAAAAGGATACCAAGTGGAGAAAGTTTCATCCAAGGCTAGACAAATGATGGGTTGTATCCGCAGAAGTTTCATCAGCCGGAAGCCCGAAGTTATAATGCCTTTGTACAGATCCATGGTGAGACCTCATCTGGAATATTGTGTACAATTCTGGAGGCCACATTATCAAAAAGATGTGCTGAGAGTTCAGTCGGTTCAGCGAATGGCCACAAGGATGGTCTCAGGACTCAAGGATCTCCCGTATGAGGAACGGCTAGGTGAGTTACAGCTATACTCACTTGAGGAACGCAGAGAGAGGGGAGACATGATTGAAACATTCAAATATGTCACGGGTCGTATTGAGGTAGAAGAAGATATCTTTTTCCTTAAAGGACCTACGGCAACAAGAGGGCACCCGTTGAAATTCAGGGGTGGGAGATTTCATAGCGACACCAGGAAGTATTTCTTCACTGAAAGGGTGATTGATCATTGGAATGATCTTCCACTGCAGGTAATTGAGGCCAGCAGCGTGCTAGATTTTAAGAAAAAATGGGATAAGCATGTGGGATCACTTCAAGGAAGAAAATGGACCCCAAAACCCACCCCCAGGCCCACCCATCCCCGCTGCCTGCTCTCGTCGGGCAGGACATCTGCGCATGTGACGCGATGACATCACACGCATGTGCGTATGCACACAATGTCATCGCGTCACATCCGTGCGATATGGAGGAAAGCTTTTCAAAAACTGGACAAAATGCCGGGTTTTGAAAAGCCATCTGGACCCCCGGACATGTCCTTATTCTCTTGTGAGGCCAGCTTTGGAACCCTGAGAGTAGGGTTACCAGACATCTGGATTTCCCCAGACATGTCCGGGGAAATCCAGATGTCTGATAACCCTACTCTCAGGGTTCCACAGCTGGCCTCACAAGAAAACAAGGTAAAGGCCAATTCTGTACTAAATCAGTTCAAAACCAGACTGGAATTCATCCAGACTAGCTGAATTAATATATTGTGGCATGTCATTAATAAATACTGTAGGTCACAGTACATAAAATGGGACCTGCAATAAATCTATATTAATATGTGTAATACAGCAGCTTCTTTTAGTAAATCTAGCCCTATATTTTGTGATAGAACATTATCGGCCCTACTGTTTAATTTTTAACACCTTATTGACTAGGATTCAGAATCCTGTTTATAATTGAAATGCTGCCTCTGGCACAGTTTTGTTTTAAGAAATCAACTTCGTCAACCATCAGATCCTCTGGAAAAAAAAAAAAAAGTCAGCATTTCTGATAGTTATGAGCAGCAGTTAACTATAAATTTCTAATGTAACTACGTAAGCATTTTATTATACTTTAAAAGCTATTCTCAATTACTAGCCCATGATTTAAATTCAGAGAAGTGAATACTGCTTGTAATCTATCAAATTCAGAAAGATTTTATACTGTAGTTTGCAGACTCCTGGGATGTGAATAACCTTACCTCTGGCTCTCAGGTAGTAATCGACACCTGGCATTTAAGTATTTCATTGCCTGAGTTTTCATTTGCCGTAGAACTGCTTAATTAACAATTTACCAGCAGATGGCAGCAATGACAAAAATCTCTTCATTCGTGCTGACACCCATCAGAGCTCCCTTATAGTTTAATTACTGTAATGCCATTGTTCCTTCTGCTTGCCTCGCAAATGTGAACATCTGGCCAGATGCCTTTTGGCAGAACCAATTTTATTTTTTTAATCAATTTTGAGTAATAAGCATTTTTATTTTAAAAAGACTACATTACTTGTATCCAGGCTAATAAATCATAATTTAAAATCCATATAGTACCTTATGTCCAAGGGAAATCTTTTAAAGTACTTTACTGGCCCAACAATCTCTACATTATTATTACCTAATTATATAATTGATCTGTTGTGGCCTGTTTCAACCTCATTACACCTCAAGTCTATTTCTTGCTGAAGACTTCCTTAGACCAGACTGGTTCTGTGAATCTCTTACAGATCTGCCTCAACCCCCTAACCCTACCAATTCTCACAAACTCATCCATTTTAGAAAAGAGGGAGAATTTAGATGCATTGTGCCCCTGAAATAGTAGCAATTCTATTGTGAAACAAAGGCTTCTCTTGAGCTATAGAAGAGGACTTCTGTGGCACAAGTCTTTTGAATGTATTTACTCCTCTGATTCTTGTATATGTATATACTGTATTAGATTAATTTTAATAGTAAACAGGTACAAGATAAAAAATTATGGACTTTGTAAAGAAACAATATTGGTAACTCAAAATCAAAAATAATAATAAAAAAATAATTCAGGTTTTAACCCATCGGAAAAAAGAGCTACCATTTCAGATGGTGGCAGCAGTCCTGCAGAGACTGAATGCTCCTTTACTTGGAATGGGAGGTGATGGAAGAGCATTTGTGTCAGTTTTGCCATCTTATTTCTCTAGAGTCTGTTATAAGTAAAGTTAAAGCTTGTCAAAGGTAGGGGTTACCAAATGTCTGTGTTTCACCAGACATGTTCTCTTTTTGAGGATTCCGTTGGGTATTCGGGCGGCTTTTTCAATTTGCCACTTTAGTCTAGTTTTTTCCATTTTAGGGGGCAGCAGTGACAGCAGCCTAAAAAAGAAATCATCCCAGCTGGGGTTGGCATTATGCACCGGAGTAGAGAATGACACGGGGACAAATATTCCCCAGTCCCGTGGGAACTCATTTTCCCTTCCCAGAGAGTTCTTTTCTTGTCCCTGACCCATTCCTGCAAGCTCCATTCTCATCTGCACAAGCCTCAAATGCTTAAAAATCAAAGTGTTTGAGGCTTGTGCAGTTAAGGCAAAGCTTACAGGAATGGGGCAGGGATAAAGACAAAACTCGTGGGAATGGGGTGGGGAAATTCAGTTCCTACAGGGACGAGGTCAAATTTGTTCTCGTGTCATTCTCTACTCTGGAGCTCCTACCTCTTCTGGCAGCCTTCTCATCTGGCCCTTTCCCTTCCATCTGCACCCCTTTCCCTGTGGCCCTCTTCAGGAACTCATCAGCGGCTATGAACAAGACAGGTTGCCAACATCGGGGCCTTCCCTCTACAAGTCCCGCCTACTTTGTTTTCACATAGGCAGGACTCGCAGAGGGAAGGCCCTGATGTCATCAGCCTGTCTTGATCGCTGTTGCTGAGTCGTCGAAGAGGGCCAGATGCAGGACTCATGGGTGAGGAAGGCGAGAGAAGGAGGGAAATAAAAGGAAATATGTCATACCGGGCTGGGCTGGAGTGGAGGGAGGGTGGAAAGATGCTGGCTACAGGATGCAGGAACAAAGGAAGAGAGGGGATAAGCAATGAAGACAGTGACATGGAGAAGAGAAGGGGCAAATAGGAACTGTAAGGATAGGGATACAAAGGGAAAATGCTGAAAAGAGGGTGTAGATAGGAACAGAGGGAGCAATGCTGAAAGGGGGTAGATGAGTTTACAGAGGGAAGCAATGCTGAAAGAGGCTAGATTGGCGCCAAGAAGGGGATAATGCTGAAATGGAGGGTTGATGGGGATAGAAGTGGGGCAATGCTGAAAAGGGGGAGAGGAGATAGGGACACAAAGAGGGAGCAATGCTGAAGGGAGTTAGTGCTGAAAAAGGGGAGGTGAAATAGAGACACAGAAGTAATGCTGAAAGATGCGGGGAAGATGAGGATATTAAGAGGGCAGATGGTGAACATGGGGGAAAGATAAGGACAGGAACACAATGGATTCTGAAAAATAGGTGATAGGGATATAGGAGAGATGGACACACAGAAGAGTGATGCTGGAAAAGAGGTGGAATGGGAATTCTAAGAGACACAGATGGGAAATGCTGGATCAAGGAGAGATGGGGGCTCAGGCTGGATGGAATGGCGAGAAAGAGGGCCAAGCCATATGGAAGGAGCTCAGAAAGATCACAAACATTGGAAAGAATGAGAGAGTGAAGAGATGAGAAAGCAGAACCCCAGAGACAAATTTGGTAGACAAACGTTTTATGTGGGGGTATTTTGCCTGAGGATAAAGCAGTATTATAGCTGTGATAATAAATGTTTATAATTTGAAAATGGAAATAAGGAGATCTTTAGACTAATTTTAATACATTTTTGACTAGCTTTAAGAGACCAAAACTCCCTCAGGTCAGGAAAGGATACCATAGCACCAGTATACCGTACTGACCTGAGAAAGGAGACTTTGGCCTCTGAAAGTTAATAGAAAAAGGTATTAGTCCAACAACATGGTATCTTATTTTCCTCTTTTTGTTCTATGTGGCGATTGGTATTTGCCAGTCTTTTCAAATTTACATCTGTTGTCTTTATGGGCTCCTTTTACGAAGCCATGTTAGCGGTTTAACGCACGTAATAGCAAGCGTTAATTTGCTGGCCGCGCTAGCCGCTACCACCTCCTTTTGAGAAGGTGCTTGCGACAAAAGCCGCTAATGTGGCTTCGTAAAAGGAGCCCTATATCTTGTAGAGTATTAGAGGAAATGGATCGCTGTTTATGTGGTGCTGCATTCTATGCAGAATCTGAATTCTTAGGATAGTTTCATTGTTGTCTACATATTCTATTTTTAGCTTGCGGTTACTTATTCTATACTGGGTGAGTGTGTATCTGTGTTCTGTGCATGCAAAAGATATGCTTTTCTGTTAGCATTGACTGTGCAGAATCGATCTGTACTAATCTAGCTTGTTCAGTTTTACAATGGGTGTATTGATGTTCTAGTGCTCACTGCAAAGGTTAATATGCTGTCATTTCCTAGGTGTGACTTTGGAATTATTGCTAAAAATATTTATTTCATGTAGAGGAGAGGGTGTTTAAAAATGATTGGCCCCGCATGTCAAATATGCTAGGTAAGCCACTGATGGCTGGACTCAGGAGTTCCATACTCGATACTGCAGCAGTCAGTGCTGACGGCTATCACAGATCCACCAGTAGAGGTCAGATCAGGTCACCTTATCTTCTGGTGCGTGCTGTGTAGCAAGCAAAAAGATCCTCCTTTCTCCCCGATCTTTTGCATTGCACGTAGTCGACAGCCACCAAGGCCCAAGAAAAGGAGGAAAGATTTAAGAGGCCAGCAGGAATCCGGGAGGGACTTACTGCACAGACAGTGCAGGTGCACCAGTGTTCTGCTGCCTAAGTTAGTCTGAAGTTGGGACAAAATAAAATAATGCTCTGTCCTAAGATTAGGGGAAACTTAAAGGAGAATGTATCAGGAAGTTCCTCCCAATTGCCTATTCCCTGGGAAAGAGAAAAAGAAAAATCTATGGATTGGCTGCCAGGTCCTCAAGAAATAAACTCTAATGGAATGGATGCTATAGATTTAAGATAGAGGATTTTTTTTTTTTGGGTGGGGGGCAGGTTTGGCAATCTGTAACTGCATGTGTTACTGAGATCTCTGGGGCTGTTTGCTATATTGACCATTTGCTGAATGTTTTTAAAAAGTTGGGCGAGAGAGGTACTGAACTTGTCTATGGTCAGGAAAGAGAGCTAGTTTCCCTGGCTAGGCGTTGAAATAAAGCCCACAGAGCCTATTTTAGCGTTTGGTTGGTGTTTTCTATTGCCCCTGATGCTTTGAATCTGTTAACAGCTGGTGGACTGTTTAATGTTGTTTCCACATGGTTATCAACTCAAGGGTTGGTGCACTCCACTCAGTATTTTATAGACTCACAACTGAAAGTCTGATATATCATGGGTGTAACACAAGAAAGGATGGGCATACCATGGAGGGCCAGTTGCACGGAATGCAAGTATAACTTGCTACAACCCTGACTGCACACAGCAGGCAACCATCTAGGTAAGGGGTGGGGCCATGTATCTTCTTCTTTTTTGGCTTCTCAAATATGGTAACCCTATCTATATAGTTGCATTTTAGCTGTTATTTGAGCAACTTGTGCAAAGGCCATTTTATAAAGACACACCTGTGGTATGTAGAGAGCATGCTGCCCTTTTTTAATGTGCAAAACACCAGAATTTTTCTGCGAGGATCCAGGCTAGCGTAGAAGGTTCTGCAGAGAGGATTTCTTATCTATCTTTCACATTAAAGTGCTGTTTTTGTCTTGTTATGCAAATGGAAGCAAGCCTGTGCAAATTTTAAAGGCAGATATATGATAGGTAACACACACATGAACTTGTCCAAACAAAACTTTAAGTCAAAGCATACATTAGCACCTGTTCTTCTGCACCTAAATATGAGCCTCTCAAACATTTCAAGTGGAAAGCAATTTCTGCAAGGCTTATATTTAGGCACAGAAAAACATGTGGACACTTTTTTGTTGTTGTTTGGACATGTGCACAAGAAGCAGCGCTTACCACAAAACCTTGCGAGCATGCATCCAGCATACTCTCCCCACTTTTGCCGCAGGTTTGCCGTGCATAAACTTTGCATGCAATTTGCTTCCTCACGGTAAAAGCCATGCACTCAAAACATCTGCATGTGGCTCTACTATGAGCCGTTCTGCATCTTCCTTCCAGTATGTAAGCTGCAGTTCCAGGTTGCCTCTGATTCAGTTATTTCTTCAGTTTGATGAGACTAATCCCAGCCCAACCTCTTTCCTTGTAAGCAGGCCGTGAACAGTATTAACCAAACATTGCACCAAAATTATTGTGAGTTCATATCAGTCTTTCAAAGTCCAAAGCTCTACTCCTCCAGATTCCATAGAAAAATACTTTTGACAGTAGCTGGTTTAATGTTTGGCTGTATTTAACTCAGGCCAGTGCTCAAAGCCGGGTGCTAAAGTCCATAACAGCACAGAATAGCTAAATGTTTAAAGCTAATTATAATTTTATGCAAGGCTAAAATGCACTATGAAACCGAAAGCAAGGGTAGGAATATGCCATTGCCTTGTACATACACACAAGGTTTTTTTAGTAAGCGCAGCTCTTGGGCACATCCAGATGAAACCGGAAACGCAAGCACACATCGACTATTTTGTACTTTTAATTATGAGTCTTTTAAAACTTGTTCGCACTTTAGATTTTTGAAAGGCTCATATTTAAGCACAAATGTGTTTTCACTTTTGTTTTTGCTTGGACTCACACATATGTTTGTTTCTTACTTCTGCGTTTAAAACTTAAACAGGCTTAAAAAGGACAAAACTAGCAGTTCAATCTGAAATACTGATGAGATATCCTCTCTTCAGAATCCTTAATGCTGCCCCTTACCTGGCATTAACTTTCCATCTTTAGAAGCAATCATATCATTCTGTGCATTATGGAGTACTTACCTCATTTATATCGATTTCAATAAAATTTGAGGCCATTTATAGCACTGTTGACACACAGACTCAAGCCCTCTGTGCAGTGTCCATCCGTTTTGAGCATCGGCTCTTCCATCCTTATTGGTTCCTCTCTCTTCCTCAAAGTATTTTAAAAACCACACATATGCTGGCATTTAAATCCTTCAGCCAGCCCTTTCTGGTATCACCTACCTGTCTTCAGTTAACAATTCAGCTATAAGACAGTCCATGAACTGACATCAGCAGTAACCTAACAAGCAGTAATGTCAGATCTTTTTAAGGTCCTCTATGCTAATACTATCTCTTGTGCCTTTTTCATTGTGGGCCCACAGCTGTGGAATAGTCTGCCGGGGTATATTTGCTTTTGTACCTCACTACAACGATTTTTCAAAACGTATTTATTTGAAGATGCATTTTCATGTATGTGAGAATTGTTATTGTCATTTGTTTACTGACAGTATGTTGGTCTCCTCTTAATGTAGTTGTAAGGGTTGGAAGGCCTTGGGGAACTTCTGTTAATTTTATAATGGAGGTTTCATTGTGAGCCGCTTTGGCTTTACACAGCATAAAAGTACAGGAAAACCCGGACATATTCTGTTCTTTTAGAACTGTCTAGGTGCCTGGATTTTTTTTTTTTTTTTTAAATGAGGGAGTTTGTCTGGGTTTAGCCAGCTTTCCTGACTCCCCCTAGAGAGCTGCACGGGAACAGGGGCAACAGGAATCTCATAGGGATCCCCTCAAGGTCCACGGTAATCCTCTCCACACTTGCTCTCTTCAGGCTGCTGACAGACCCGGAAGCCTCCCCTCTTGACATGTTTTGCATCAGAGGGAAGACTTCTGGGTCAGCCGCCAGCAGCGTGTAGGAAGAAACACTGACGGCAGCCTGAGAAAGGCCTTTAAGGTCCAGAAAGATGTTGCACAGGCTGGGGTGGGTGGGGAGGGAGGGAGGGAAAAAGGTGCTGCATGGGTTGGGAGGGGTGGAATTGGAGGGAAAGGGATGTTGCATGAGCTGAAAGGGGGTGTGGAAAGGGAGGGAAAGAGATGCTGCCAGTGGGGGAGGGAAGAGAAAGGGAGAATATTTGGACATGGGTTGCGTGGAGGAGGGAAAGTGAGAGATGGTGCACATGGGGAAAGGAAAAGATAATTGTTGGTCATGGTGTTAGAGATGAAGGAGGGAGGGAGAAATATTAGATGTTGTAGTGGAAAGAGAAAGGAGGTACAGATGGAAAGGGATGCGAGAGGTAGGAATGTTGGTGGAGCTAATGGAGATATGCAGCATAGTGCTGGAGAAGGGTAATAGAATGAGAAATGTTGGACAGGGGCTGGTGAGAGAGGAAGAAATGTTGGAAGTGGCTGTAGAGGTGGTGAGAGATGCGCCCTGGATCTCTCTCTCTCTCTCTCTCTTTTCCCACTCCCTATGCAGCAAGGAAGGAAATGAGGAGAGATAGTGAACAGTGAGAGATAGGGAGATATGTTGCACATAGGGGTGGAGGAGAGGAGAGAGGAAGGACTGCTGTACAGGAGTGGGGAGAGGAAAAGAGGGAGATGAATTCAAGGGCAGAGGAAAATAAAGATGCTATACAGTGGGATGGAGGGAAGAGAGAGGGAGAAATGCTAGACCATGGTGGGAGGAACCAATGGACAGCAACCGCCAGAAGAATAATTTGCAGAAGACAGGAAAGCAGAAAAGAGAGAAACTGGAACCAACTTGATGGAAAAATAAATCTCAGACAACAAAGGTAAAACAAGGAATTTATTGACTGAAATACTTTAGCTTTGGGAGTGGGGGCAAGATAATGTGTCCTCTTTTTTGTCTTCACAAATATGGTAAACCTAACTGTAAATAAATAAATAAATTACACTGTTGATGGTGCAAGCCAGAGACTTCCCTTTTTCCTCTGCGTATGAGAGCACTGCACATTATCAAGTCTTTAAAATTTGACTAATATTTGTTATCAACAGCTTCACACTTCCCTTCTACAACTGGGCAGCAGTGTCAATTTGCCCCACTCCATCCCACAGAAGAGCTAGAGCAGTGTCTCTCAAACTTTTTTAGCTCCAGCACAATAAGCGGAGCAAATGTTTTTTGTGGCACACTAAATGAACCAAATGTTTTTCATGGCACATTATAATTGAAATTATAAAATTACAAAACCAACAAAAAATTAAATTTAAGAGATATTTATTTAAAGTTCTTTAAGCTATATATGGGTAATTGTAATAATGGTGAAACTAAAGTGGATAGATTTGAATTGCTAATCAATGTGATGATGTGCTTGTTTTTGAGTGCAAATTAACTCAAAACGTGGCTCGATAGTTGGCAAGCAAATACACTTTTCATCATCCGCCATCTGGAGTTGTTCTCTTTTGATTTAATTTCTATCAAAGCTGAAAATCCAACTTCGCAAAGATAAGAAGATTCAAACGGTAACAAAGCATTGTTTGCTCAAGTTAGGATAACTACTGCATAACAAAATAAAACTAGAATTACTTGGCGTTAGTTTTCAAGGTCCAATCACATCAAAGAATGATGCTTGTCTGGGCAGTTGTATCCTTACACACACAGATGCTTATAACTTTGACAGACTCTTGCATACGCAACACACATGCCATCTATTCTAGTGTATACTTAGAAATGAAATTTTAAAAAAATAAGTAAAATTTTGGAATCTCTTGTGACACACACTGAGTTAGAGACTAATACCAGGAGCTGGACCTCACCCCTCCCTCTTACAGGCATAGTAATAGGCAGAGTCACAGTTACATTGTTTGTCGAGAACCTTCCCAGCTAGTTTTAAAGGAAATTAGCAGCACTGCAATCTTTCAGTCAAAGTCTCTACGACATGTCCATTTCCTTAAAAGTCTCTCTCTCTTGCTCAGGAGCCTGCTGTGAGGTAGGGAGCTATTCCATTTCCTCTGCAGTGGGGTCCCCTATTTACTGTAAACCGCTTAGAACCTCACGGTACAGCGGTATATAAGAAATAAAATTATTATTATTATTATTATTTATGGAGTGCTCCTGGGTATTTCCTGGAATTCTCTAGAAGCAGTCAGTTGCTTGGGGGCAGAGTCTGCATTGCTTGGGTTGCCAGGGGACCCACTGGTCTCCAGACTCAGGTGCACCAGCTTGTGATTTATGACCAGTGTGGACTCTCCCCTCCCCCTACCAAGGAAATAAAAGGGTTTTCTTTTGGTGTTTTTGGTTTAGCCCATACTGAACTGGAAGCTTGCTTCTTAGGGTGAATTATGCTGGCAGAGGGAACCCTGGGAGGGCCATCTCTTCCTCTGTCACAGTTTTTCTAGGTTAGTCTTGTTTTTGTTCTCCATAAAATCTTATCTTCTGTATGTATATAATTACTTGTACTTATTTCTATACATATAAATTGTGGGGACCTTTTAATAGTGTGAAAAATAATATAATTCTGTTCTGAACAATTCAGGCTAGCTACTTTATATATTCATAAGACTTTCCTTTTTGCCAGAGACCACTTCAGATGCAGGTAGCATCAGTTGAGGATCCATACCTTGAGGAAAACCATACAAGCTCAGCTAAACAAGAACCCTTCAACTTAGATTTGATAAAATGAGAAAAGCAAGGAACAAAAAGAAACATCGGCGCCATCGAACAAAGAGACACCTCAGTCCAGAGAAAAATCCTCAAAATCAAGAAACTTGCACACCAAGCATGTTTCTGCTGAACAACGTAACAGAAGCAGATAGAGCTGCTGTAATGCTAGAAGCTTCTGAGTGGCAGACTCCACTACCTAACGGACTGGTAGAAGCAACTTTTGCTACAGCCACTGCTGCTGCTTTCCTTGCATGGCAAATACTATATGCCAACATGGAGAGCTTCCAGGTCCTATCTCTTGCTGCATCCAACTTTCTGTCCACTACTGTCCATTCAGATTCAGGTAGGTCCTTTGTTTTTTTTTTCATTTTTGCTATTTCATGTTTTGTTTTTCTTTTTTTGTCTTTTCTGACTTGTCATTATTTGTTCTTAGTTCCCCTTATAATTTATTTTTATTTTATTCAATTTTCTATACCGTTCTCCCAGGAGAGCTCAGAATGGTTTACATGAATTTATTCAGTTACTCAAGCATTTCTCCCTGTTTGTCCCAGCAGGCTCACAATCTGCCTAATGTACCTGGGGCAATGGGGGGATTAAGGGACTTGCCCAGGGTCAAAAGGAGCAGCATGGGTTTGAACCCACAACCTCAGCGTGCTGAGGCTGTAGTTTTAACCATTCTGCCACACTTTTTCTTTGCTACTACTAAACTATTTCAATAGCACTACCAGATGTACGCAGAACTGTAAATTAAGGGCTCCTTTTACGAAGGTGCGTTAGGGCCTTAATGCGCAGAATAGCGCGCGCTAAAATGCCACGCACGCTAGCCGTTACCGCCTCCTCTTGAGCAGGCGGTAGTTTTTTGACTAGCGCACACTAACCCGGTGCATGCGCTAAAAACGCTAGCGCACCTTTGTAAAAGGAGCCCTAAACATGCAAGAGATGTTCCCTGCTCAGAAGAGCTTACAATTTAATTATGATAGACACACTGGACAAAAATGGTGAATTAATATATGCTGCTCATATAGGGAAATACAAAGGGAATATGTAGAGAGGATAGGGGACCACAGAGGTTATGACAAACAAATATGGCGCTTTACAAATTGGTACGGTTAGGACTTAAATGCAGCTTCAAAAAAGTAGGCCTTCAGCCTGGACTTGAATACCACCAGAGGCAGAGCCTGATGTATTGAGTCAGGCAGGTTGTTCCAGGCATATGGTGCAGCAAGGCAGAAGGGACAGAGTCAGGAGTTGGCTGTAGAGGAAAAGGGTACAGACTAGTGCTGCCCGATTCACAATTCAAATCGATTCACCAATTCACTTTGGATGAATCAATTTGAATCGGTTCGTTTAAAAAAAAAAAAAAAAAAATTGGCCTCCTGATTTGGGGTGACCAACCCTCCTCCCCGTGCCTTCAGATCTCCTAAAGCAGGAGCGGAAGCTGCCTCTTGCTGGCCATTCACTGCCGCTCCTGCTTTAGGCTGTCTCAAGGCTCCGCCTCCTACCTCGCACAGGCACCCCCTGCCCCTCGCCTGCACTACAATGCGCTGCTGGAGGGAATGAAACTGGAGATCGTGATTCATTTCCAAGCGCCTTCTGGTGCCCGGCGGGCTCTCATGATTCTTCTTTTTCTGCATCTTGGCTTTATTCCTCGCATGTGAGGCAGGCAACTGTATTCTTGAAGGGAAGACAGTCGTGGGCAATCGCGGTGGCCAGTGCTGGCTGGGGGGCGTGGGGGGGGCTTTGACATGCTAATAATCTGACTGTTTGTTTCCTGCTCCCCTCCAACTGAAGTGTAGATGTGAGTGCTCGGTGAAAAAGGGAGAGTGAATAATTACAGACAGATCATTTAATTCCCTTTGTTACTTTTATTCTTTCAGTGCCCTGCTGCTGTTTAACCCGTATCTTATTTTTCTCTTTTCGGGCCTCCTGTGCAAATGTTTGCAGGGCTTAGGACCCATTATATATATTTTTTCCCCCTGTGAGAATTAAGCACGGTTTGCAAATGAATCCATTTGCTTCATAGATAAAATCTTTAAGAAATTGTTTGCTTGTTGCTACAGCAGAGAACTTGACTCACTCCTGGCTATTGCAATGTGTTAAAAAACAGGTCTCATCTTTTTGTGGGGGATCGTGGCAAGGCTTAGAGGGCCCTCATAGATTTGGAGGCCACAAGGGCCTTTCCTCCCCACCCCCTGCCCCAGCACAGGGCACAAAATATAAAGGACCTTAAGCCCCCTAGTGGGCTTCTTCCCAGCTCGAGGTGTTAATGGTCAAAAGCTTCTGTGTTGGGAGTCAGAGCTGGGGGGAGAGAGGAGATGGACTTGAAATTGGTGGAGAAGGAGAAGGAGAGATGGGGAGAAGATGAAATCCTGAAGTTCAGATTCATGATATCCCCCAGGAGACAAATACAGTCCTCACTTTCTTTCAGGGAAGGAATAAGAAGATATTGTACGTTCTTTCTGCTACTCTGTGCTTCCAGTTCATTCAGAATCAGGGATAGGATCCTAGCCACATAAACCTTCATTTATAACTGCCCAGGAATGTTCCACTAATCTGCAACCCTCCCTGCCCAATTTTTTGCACTCTCAGCAAATACCCCTTCACCAATAAATTTACTCACTCTCCCTACCACAATTCTCACTCCCTTCCCTCTCCTCTACCCATCCCCCATCTGTCTTTCCGTCTCCCTCCCTGAAATCCCGTTCCTCTCCTTATAGTCTCTAAGACCCCCTACTTCCATTCTCTACTCTTCCATGCTTTCTTTGTTCCTATTCCTCTACCCATACCCCTAGATTCTATACATAGTGCCCAGATTTGGCCATGCTTCTACCACAAAATTAGTGGGCAGAGAAGAAGTATTGACATTTAGAGAGCAGGAGAATGCCATTGATCACCAGTTTGAGTTTTTGTATGTTTGGGGAAACGGGACAGGGACCATTTTATTTTTTTATCCCTGCGTCATTCTCTACTGCCCGCATACCGAAACCAGCAGCGGCTGCCCAAGGAAAATTACTTTAAAAGATACGGAAGATCCCGTAGAACCATCTTCTAAACCGGTCCCCGTCATTCTGCAGAGAATCCCCGCGCTGACGCATTTGGTCCTTCTCTGCCGAGTCCACCCGCATAAGAAGAGAAACCTTGTTCCCTTCTCAAGCGAACAACCCCCGCCCCCGTTCCAGCAAATCTCCCTCCCCAGCACCCTATCCTACATCCATTCGTCATTGTCAACATCTTTCCTTCTCAACCCCACCATTCTCATCTGGTATTTCTCTTTAAAAACTTGCCTTTCAGTTCACCACTATCGACAGAAATCCAAGCAAGTTGCCTTCAGCCAACTTCCGGAATGTCTCCTCTCCCTCGTCCCGCCTCCCTCTAACGCGACCCTGCAGCATCACCTTTGACGCAACTTCCTGTTTCCGGTAGGAAGGTGAGCGGCCGAGGGAAAGTTCCGGGGCCGCCGCCGGCTTGCTAAGTCGCTGCTGTCGCCGCCGGCGACCTCGAAGACCAGTTTGAAGGTAGGACCGGGGGAGGCGGGGGTTGGGAAACAGGGAGAGCTTTCGGACTGTGGATGGGGAGGGAGGGAAGACCTTCTTCTGCTGCTGCTGCAGCTGCAGCAGCAGCAGCGCGGATAATAGAATGACAGACCGCGGGCGGGGAGGTCTTGAGTTCTCAAAGGGGTGCTTGGCCTATGAGCCTAACCAAATGCGTGTTTTTCTATCTGCAAACATCTAAGGCGAGTATTATCCGCTATTCACATCATCTTGCTGTAGTTTTCGCTCATAATTGAAAGTACATCACCTGGCGACAGAATTAGTGAATTGTTTAAAACATGTAACTTCATGTATTAGTCACAGTTAAAGCCCACTGATGACACTGCTGGAAATGTGCTGCAACCTGCCTCAGCTCCTAAGGTTGCTAGATTTGGGAGAAAAAAATCACTGCCTCAAATGGACTGCTCCTCCAACGCTGTATTATATTTGAGCTTAACTTAGAGCATGAACATTTTATGCTTTTTATGTTATATTTTCTTGATGTCCCCCCACCCCCCAAAAAAAAATCTGTTGTGCTGATTAGTTCAGTTTAATTCATGTATTGCTTTTTGGAACATAACAAAGCTGTTTACAGTTAAAATAAATCTTCACAATGGGGGAGGGGAGGGAATCTGAAAGAATAAGTGGGGCTTTTAATAAGGTGCGCTAGCTGATTTAGTGCACGCTAAATGCTAATGCACCCATTAGCATTTAGCGTGTGCTAAATTGGCTAGCACGCCTTAGTAAAAGACTCCCTAAGTTACTTCTACAGTTAAAACTATACAGCTGATGACAGATATCTTCAATGTACCGTTTACTTGCATTTTAATTTCTTTTGTAGACAGCTCCATGCTTCCTCGCCACCTGCAGAGCTTGGGCAGGAACTGGATTGCCCAGCTTGAGATCCCACAAACATTCTATAGAAGCAATTGCCTATGGTGGGCTGGACATAGTTTTTGGTCTCCTTACCAACACATCAGTGTTTGGCATTCTCCAGTGTATTGGAGATCACCTTCTTTCTTTGATCCTCTTTGGAATATGTTTCCATCCCAGAACTTGCATCCCTGCAACATAACACAAGCATCTTATGTTCAGATGTCTAGTCCAAACATAGAAGCAAAAGGAGATGAACCTTTGTCCAAAAAAATAAAATGTGATGACCATGAGCCATCTGAAAGTAATGGTGGAAGATCCTCTCCAGATAACTTGATTTTAAACAGATCACAAGAAGATACCAGAGTTCCACCTCCACTTGATACTTCAGTTTTTCCTGTTTCATCTAACACTGAGAGTGAAACTACATGCTTCTCTGGTATGTAACTTCATGTTTTATATTTTCAAGATTTGACCTAATTGAAGTTTGAATAAAAATCAGTGGTTTTGAAGACTAATTCATGACTTATGCAGAGCTTAATTAAAAAGTAATTCATTCATGATTTATACAGAGCTTTCTATCTAACTGAAAACGAGCATAGATGACCAAGCTGGCACAAACTTTTAATGGGTAGCTCGCATGGCACACACTTCAGACAAACCCGACATGGGCCTTGTTTCGGCAAATGCGTGCTTCAGGGGTTCACAACCTCCTTAAATTGTAATATTGTATGCAGTGCGTTGTTTAGAATGTGCGTTGTTTAGAGTGGATAAGCAGAACCAGCACCTCGGCATTCTCAAAGTGAAAACAGCAGGATAACAAACAATTCGTAATAAAGTATATTCAGGCATCTGCAGTAGATGGTTTTGTATATCTTTGGCAGTCAAGATATATAACTAGAAAATAGATGAAGAATGTTGTAAGTCTTGTATATTTATGATGGAGCCAGTATAAAACTTCACATCCTACCAGGGATGCTATAACATACTGACTGTAAAAACCTATACATACTGACTTGTAAAAAGTGACCTGAGGGTTTTTGTTTTTGCTTCATCAACTTGATTATATTGTCTTATTTTTAAAATGCTACATTTATTTCTTCTGTGCTTCTAAAATGATTTGGAGATCGAGATGTTGTTTATATGAAATGAGCTATAAAACCTCATTTTTCCCTTCTTTACTGAAATTCAAGACATTTAGATTGCCTCCATTATTTGAATAAAATATCATAATTGCCATGGTAATCCACTTGGCTATGTAAAAATAAAGGTCAACAAATTAGGTTACAGGTGATTAACTTTTTAGTGGACTAATGTACATACTAGTGCAATAGGTGTGTTATTCTGGATGGATGGGTAATATCCCCTTGCTTGCGAGCCGTGAAGGAATCCACTCCAGCTTTTGAATCTCTCCTCCTTCACTAGAGGGCTCTGCTGCCCCATTCTTTTTTTCCTTTTGCACATGAGCCGGACGTTTTATGATCTGCTCGGTATCTTTATTTTTTTTCGGTCCTTTTCGGCTGTTACAGCCTATGAGGAAAATCGGGGGGGGAGGAGTGTCTTTAAAACCTTTTTTTCAGATATCTGCCCCTTCCCTTAGGTTTCCTTACCTCCAAAATCGCTGGGTTTTCTTTTTTAGTTAAAGCGTTTTGGGGCCGTATTTTGGTTCCGAAATGCTGCAGTGGTGGGCTATCTTGGATTTTCTAATTTGATTTCTTTTTTTTTTTTTTAAAGTTCTCCAGAACAATCTCGTTTTGCCTCAAAACTGGCAGGGATGGAGTCTTCAGGCTCCTTTACCCTCAATTCATATCAAGTTTATGCTGGATGGGTGCTCATAAAGCGCCCTTGTGCCACATGCCATGCAGTAGTACATGAAAGACAGGTTGTCCAAGTGCTGATAATCAAATCGACTTTTTGAATGTGTTGAGGGACATTTTATGCCCCTGAATGCCGCTGTGTGCCCAGAGCTGAAAGGGGCGTATCTGGAGGAGTGGTGTGGATGGGATGTGGACCGACATAGACTTAGGGCTCCTTTTGTGAAGGTGTGCTAGCGTTTTTAGCGCACGCACCGGATTAGTGCACACTATAGTGCGTGTTAGCCGAAAAACTACCACCTGCTCAAGAGGCATTTTATTGCATGCTATTCCGCATGCAATAAACACGCCTTCTTAAAAGGACCCCTTAGTCGTCCTGTAGGGATAATCAAATACTTTGCTAGACATCCTGGATGAAACTTAAATGTTGTGATTTAAGATGATGTGAAAACAGTCATGTGGAAAAATTAGGATGCCCCATGAAATATTCGGTTCTTTCTTAAGAAATGTTCACATATCGATGTCAAATCTTTTTTTTTTTTAATCTCTGGAAAGGAAAGTGATGTAATTTCAGGTAAACAACAAAAATTTTTCTTGATTTACTCATGAAACAAAAGATATCCACAAAAATATGAATTCTAACTGAGGAATAAATTAGGACACCCTACACCCTAATAGCTAGTGTTACCCCCTTTTGCTGAAATAACTGCAGTGAGAAGCTTCTTGTAGACATCTACCAGACTCTGACATCGGTCTGAGGAAAGATTGGCCCACTCCTCAATGCAGAATTCTTTCAGCTGTGAGATGTTTGAGGGGTTTCTTGCATGTACAGCCTGTTTCAAATCACCTCACAGAAGATTAGGGCTTTGACTCGGCCACTCCAGTACTCTCCATTTCTTAGTTTTCAGCCAGTCCTTGGTGGATTTACTGGTATGTTTTGTGTCGTTGTCATGTTTCAGGGTCCAGTTCCGCTTCAGCTTTAATTTTCTTACAGATAGTCTCGCATGTTCCTCAAGCACCCTCTGATACATGTTAGAATTCATTGTGGATTCTATGATGGTGAGTTGGCCAGGTCCTACTGCAGCAAAGATCTCTAAACTATGACACTTCCACCTCCATGCTTCATAGTTGGTATGAGGTTCTTTTCCTGTAATGCTGTATTTGGTGTACGCCAAACATGTCCTCTTTTCTGGTGTCCAAATAATTCAATTTTAGACTCGTCTGTCCATAGAATATTATTCCAGAAGTCCTGGTGTTTCTCTACGTTCTCTCTGGAAAACTTCAATCTGGCCTTAATGTTTCTCTTAGAGAGCAAAGGTTTCCTCCTTACACACCTCCCATGCAAGTTAAATTTGTGCAGTCTCTTTCTGATTGTAGAGGCATGCACTTTTACATCAGTAGTAAAAAGAGCCTGCTGTAGGTCCTGTGATGACATTTTAGGGTTTTTGGAGACTTCTTTTAACATCTTGCGGTCTGCTATGGGGATCAACTTGCTTGGACAGCCAGACCTGGGCATGTTGGCAGTTGTTTGGAAAGTCCTCAACTTGTACACTATTTTCCGAACCATGTAATGGCTAATGTCAAATTCTTTTGAGATCTTTTTTAATCCCTTACCAAATTTATAAGCTGCTACATTCTTCTTTCTGAAGGCCTCAGACAGCTCTTTTGATCTCACAATGGTATTCACTCTCACCACAACAGTCATGAGCACACCAAACTAAATCTGAGGCTTAAGTAGGGCAAACCTCCTTCAAAATGCTGAGTAACAATGTTCTAATCATGTGCACCTGATGTGATATACCTGTGTGTGATTTGAGCCACTTTAAGTGGGAGGATATGTGGGGTGTCCTAATTTATTCCTCAGTTAGAATACACATTTTTGTGGAGTTTCCCCTGTACCCCTTCTTCCCATGTATTTCTGTATTGGGCTGTTGCCTGCTTTGGTACAAACTGAAGGGAGCAGCAGAGCCCTCTAGTGAAAGGGGAGGATTTCAAAAGCTGGAGTGGATTCCTTCTACATGGCTCACGAGCATGGAGATATTACCCATCTGTCCAGAATGACACACCTATCAACTAGAAAAGTTATTAGCAAAGTAAGAACCTAATCTCTTTTTTGTGATCAGATTCCAAGACGTGTGCTTCCTTCAGGTCAACATATAGAGTACCGGCTGAAAAACATGGGATTGTGCAGTTTTATATTTACACTGAGAGAAGGGAAATATGAAGAGGGGGTTGAAATATCATAGTATAATAGGCTTCCTTATTAAAAACAAAATAAGTTGAAAATTTCACAAAGTACAATTAAAATGTGTCATCTTTTACTTGAAATCGTGCTTGTACATTTGCTCTTTAATCTTGAATAGACTGGAATATGAACATTTATACTGGATGTTTCCTGAGACAAATGAAGCTTTAACCTTGAATGCACTGATGATCACTGGGAAAATAGCAAGTTATAAATTTTTAAAATAAATATAACTAAATTCTTTATTTTGTTTCCAGGTATTGTAAAAAGACACTGGGAAGATTTCTGTCAGCATCACAGAGAAACTGATCTGCAAACAAGATACATTAATTCTGAACATCTGATGCATAACGAACAGTTTGACTTTTCAGTCATGTCCTACAATATTCTTTCCCAGGATCTTTTAGAAGATAATTCTCATCTCTATAATCACTGCAGGAAACCAGTATTAATCTGGAGATACAGGTTTCCTAACATTCTCAGAGAACTCAAAGAACTGGATGCAGATGTGAGTATTCTATATTCTTTTTGTACAGTAACACATTTATTTATTTAAAACAATGCACTGAAACCAGTACTCAATCAAGGTTGTGCATTACATGATATTTTGATTTTATTTATAATCGGTATAAAGAACCCATATAACATGTTGCTACAGATGAAACCATTACCCATCATTTAGCCTCCCTCCATTAATTTTATTAGTTTGCCTCCAGAGATCCTTGAACCCATCCACTTTGCATCAGCCCTCATCTCAAAAACAGCAACTGCAAATCTAAAGCTTGAGGAAATTAAAAAAAAGCCTTTACCTTCTTTCTAAATATCAAAATTTTTCTCATATCTGATTGATATAGGCAGGTAATGCCATAAAAGGGGTTAAAAATGAGATTGCACTTCTGTATTATTAAAAAATGATCATTGGTTACCAGTTACTCTTAGGCTTGCTCTTAACCCATTTTGCTCAAATTTTGTATTTTCATCCTGGATTTCTAAAACAGTTTTGGAATACTGAGCAAAAACAGGTTAAGATTCTAAGCCTGATCTATACAATTTTCCATGTTTACTAAAATGTCATTCTTCACCTAAGGCACTTAGGTCCACAAAATCAAACTCTTTGGTAATACTGAAGACACAAACAAGGTGGATCACTTGTTTCTGGTAGACTAGGTAGTTGGTAATGAATTGTTTATTGCACAAAATTAAGAACATAAGCAGTGCCTCCGCCGGGTCAGACCACAGGTCCATCCTGCCCAGCAGTCCGCTCCCGCGGCGGCCCAAACAGGTCACGGCCTGTCTGAATCCCCAGAAGGGGTCCCCTTGCCACCCTGGTTTCCCATTTAAGTCCTAGCTTCCCATCGAAGTCCTAACCCTCCGGTCTTGCACATACACAACCTGGTTGGGTTTCTATACTTATACTTCATCCCACATCTCTGGAATAAACTCCCCCCCAACTTAGGCAACAGAACTCTTTATTGACATTCCGTAAAATGGTAAAGACCCTCCTCTTCAACTAAAGATCTCCCTCAGTCTACACCTCCCCTTAAACCCCACCTCTCTCTTCTCTCCCCTATTTAACTTCTCCCTAAATTTCTGTATAGTCCTCTCTTAATCTGTACTCTGATAAATTGTCTGTACTCTGAAAAATTGTTTGTACTCTGATAAATACTGCACAATCTTGTATGTCCAAGCATCTAAACCTATTGTACATCTTATTTGTCTAATTACTTCTACTGTGTATGTTTACTTGTAGACTGTTCTGAGCTACTGGGAGAACGGGATATAAATCTAAATAAATAAATACCTGGTTAGCTTTCTCAGTATCCCACGATCCCTTTATCCCTCAGGAATCCGTCCAATCCCTGTTTGAATCCTTGTACCGTACTCTGCCTAATCACTTCCTCCGGTAGCGCATTCCAAGTGTCCACGACCCTTTGGGTGAAAAAAAACTTCCTTGCATTTGTTTTGAACCTATCTCCCTTCAGTTTCTCCGAATGCCCCCTTGTACCTGTTGTCCCCTTCAGTCTGAAGAATCTGTCCCTATCCACCCTCTCCATGCCCCTCATGGTCTTGAAGGTCTCTATTATATCTCCCCTGAGCCTCCTTTTTTCCAGAGAGAAGAGCCCCAGCCTATCCAACCTCTCGGCGTATGGGCAGTGTTCCAGCCCTCTTACCAGTTTGGTTGCTCTCCTTTGGACTCTCTCAAGTACCGCCATGTCCTTCTTGAGGTACGGCGACCAATATTGAACGCAGTATTCCAGATGTGGACGCACCATCGCTCGATACAATGGCATGATGACTTCCCGCGTCCTGGTTGTTATGCCCCTCTTTATGATGCCCAGCATCCTGTTGGCTTTTTTTGAGGCTGCTGCGCACTGTGCAGATGGCTTCAGTGATACATCCACCAGCACAACCAAGTCCCTCTCAAGACCGCTGTCTCCCAACAATGCCCCCCCAATTTGTAGTTGAACAACGGATTCTTTTTCCCTATATGCATGACCTTACATTTTTCCACGTTAAAACGCATTTGCCATTTGTTTGCCCAGTCTTCCAGCTTGTTCAGGTCCCTTTGCAGGTCCTCACACTCCTCCCTGGACCTAACTCTGCCGCACAGTTTGGTATCGTCTGCAAATTTTATAACCTCGCACTTTGCCTCCTTTTCTAGGTCATTGATGAATATGTTGAAGAGTAACGGCCCCAGCACCGATCCCTGTGGCACACCGCTCGTGACTCCCCGCCAGTCAGAATATTGGCCCTTTGCTCCGACCCTCTGCAGTCTACCCGACAACCAGTGCTTGATCCATCTGTGCACATCCCCTCCCACCCCGTGGTTCCACAGCTTCCTAAGCAGCCTTTCATGTGGCACCTTGTCGAAAGCCTTTTGAAAATCGAGGTAAATGATGTCTATGGGTTCCCCATTGTCCACCCGACTGCTTATTCCCTCAAAGAAGTACAGAAGGTTTGTTAGGCATGACCTTCCCTTACAGAATCCTTGCTGGCTTGTTCTCAGTAGGCCATTTCTCTCGATGTGCTCGCAAATGCCGTCCTTGATCATAGCTTCCACCATTTTCCCTATTATTAAAGTCAGGCTCACCGGCCTGTAGTTCCCGGGGTCACCCCTCGATCCCTTCTTGAAGATGGGTGTGACATTTGCCAATTTCCAGTCCTCTGGTACCTCTCCAGTTTTCAAGGATAGGTTGCAAACATGTTGGATTGTGCCTGCTATTTCTTGTCTTAGTTCCTTCAGAACCCTTGGGTGGATCCCGTCTGGGCCCGGTGATTTGCCGCATTTTAACCTGTCTATCTGTTTGAGGACATCCTCCTTACTTACCTCTATGTGCTCCAATTTTTCAGCCTGTTCCCCACTCATGAGCTCCTCTGAGTCCGGTATATTAGATGTGTCTTCTCTCGTGAAAACCGACGAGAAGAACGTGTTCAACCTCTCAGCTACCTCTTTATCCTCCTTAATCACTCCCTTCCTATCCCCATCGTCCAACGGCCCCACCTCCTCTCTCGCTGGTCGCTTCCCCTTAACGTAACTGAAGAATGCCTTGAAGTTTTTCGCCTCCCTGGCCAGCCCCTCTTCGTATTTCCCTTTTGCTTTTCTAACCTCTCGGTGGCATTCCTTTTGGCATTTCCTGTGCGCCTGGTGATTTTCCTCCGTTGGGTCCTTTTTCCATCTCCGGAAGGATATTTTTTTGTCATTTATTACAAATATGAAACTAGTGCTCCACCTTGTGTCTTCGGAACTTCAATTTTGTTTTTGGAACACTGTTCCTCTTCTTTTGGTTTTGTCTTTGGTAATACCATCATTTAGATAAATACCATATTTTTCACACCCTAGATTTAGAGGAGGAAAACAAGAAAAAAACCATTCCCCCCACACTCCTTGACAGGCTCTGCACCCTGTCCCCATGCCCTGCCCTCTTCCCTGTACCCCCTCTGGTGGTCTAGTGGTAGGCCAGGATATGGTACCGAGCAGGTCTAAGGCAGGCAGTCTCAGCCCCCAGCCCCCCTGGCACCTTTAAATTGTGCTGGTCCAGCGGTTTATCGGCAGGAGCAAGCTTTCCGCGCTCCTGCCCCTCCCTTGCTGGAAGGCTGCCTCCTGATTCCTCATGTCAGAGCCAGCGGTGTACAAGGCAGGAGTGAGATTTTCGAGCTCCTGCCTGGGTCCACACCGCTTCCTGAATGGCTGCCGACATGTCTCCCTCTCTCTCTCTCTCATTCCCTCCCCTGCTGCAAAGGGAGATGGGGAAAGAAAGAGAGATCCAGGGTGCATCTCTCCCACCCCCTCTACTGCCACATACAGCATTTCTCCCTCACTCATGTGCAGCATTTTTCACCACTGCCCACCAGCCCCATGCCAATTTCTCCTATCACCCCTCTCCAATACCATGCCACATCTCTCCCTCCATCACTATGTCCAACATGGGGTCTGTACTGGGATCGGTGCTATTTAACATTTATAAATGATCTGAAAATTAGAACGATTGAATTTGCAGATGACACTAAACTGTTCAAAGTTGTTAAAACGCATGCGGATTGTGAAAAATTGCAGGTGGAAGACTGGGTGTCCAAATGGCAGATTAAATTTAATGCGGACAAATGCAAAGTGATGCATATTGGGAAGAATAACCTGAATCACAGTTACTGGATGCTAGGGTCCACCTGGGATTAGCGTCCCAGAAAAAGATCTGGGTGTCATTGTAGACAATATGATGAAATCTCTGCCCAATGTGCGGCAGCGACCAAAAAAGCAAATAGGATGCTAGGAATTATTAAAAAAAGGGATGGTTAACAAGACTAAGAATGTTATAATGCCCCTGTATCGCTGCATGGTGCGACCTCATCTGGAGTATTGCATTCAACTCTGGTCTCCTTATCTCAAGAAAGATATAGTGGCACTAGAAGAAGTTCAAAGAAGAGCGAACAAGATGGTAAAGGGGATGGAACTCCTCTCGTATGAGGAAAGACTAAAACGGTTAGGGCTGAGGGGAGGGGAGATATAATTTAAGTCTACAAAATCCTGAGTGGAGTAGAAAGGGTACAAGTGGATCGATTTTTCACTCTGTCAAAAATTACACAGATTAGAGGACACTCAATGAAGTTACAGGGAAATACTTTTAAAACCAATTGGAGGAAAAAATTTTTTCACTCAGAGAATAGTTAAGCTCTGCAACGCGTTGCCAGAGGATGTGGTAAGAGCGGATAAGAGGGAAAAGGGTGGGTATTATTTTTATTTATCTCATAATGCATATGAATAGGTTAATTGTCTCAATGTATTTGTATGAAATTCTGTTATGGGAGGGGAGGGGATGGGAGGGTTTCTATTTAATAATAATTGTTTAGATATCAGGTGTAATACATAATATTCAAGATATTATAGAATATAATTATGTAATGAAATGTTATATTTAATGTGTTATATGAGAGTTAATCAAGTGTGTATTTATAAGTTTAAATGATTTTATCTAATACACTTGTTGTATATGCAAAAATGAATAAAGAATTTAAAACGGATAGCGTAGCTGGTTTTAAGAAGGGTTTAGACAAGTTCCTGGAGGAAAAGTCCATAGTCCGTTATTGAGAAAGACACGGGGGAAGCCACTGCTTGCCCTAGATCGGTAGCATGGAATATTGCTACATCTTGGGTTTTGGCCAGGTAGTGGTGACCTGGATTGGCCACCGTGGGAACGGCCTACTGGGCTTGATGGACCATTGGTCTGACCCAATGAGGCTATTCTTATGTTCTAACATTCCTCCCCCTTGCATCCCCTTCAATTTGTTCCTCTGGTCCCTCTCCACCACCATATTCAACATTTCTCCCTCTCATCCTTCTATTTCCCATGCTTCTCTACCTAACTCCTCTCTCTCTCTCTCCATGCTTAATTTTCCTTTCCCCATGTGCACCATCTCTCACTCATGCCCAACAATTCTTCCTTTCTATTCCCTCCTCCTATGTCCCAGGTTATTGCCCCATTCCTCTCTCCATTCTGTGTCCCAGGTTCATGCCCCCCTTTATTTCTATGTCGAGTTCGTGCCCTCTGTCCCTCACTGCCTTCCAGCCTTTGTCCTGAAATTAAGTTGCACCACTTGAAATCCCTGCCTGCCCTGCACCCCCTCCTCCCTCCCTCCCCCAAAGCCAACCCGTCCACAGAAGCTGCCGGGAATTCCTGCTTGCCCTATACACCCCCACCTCCCTCCATCTCTCCCCTGAAGCCAACCCATCCACAGAAGCCACTGGAAATCTCTGCTTGATTGCCTGTCTGTCTGCCCACCTTCCGCACAACCCCTCATCCCCCACGCCGTCCCTTTTACTTTGTCAGAGCCTGACTCGCTCCATCCTCTTCCAGCAGTACCTCCATTCAGGGATGGCACGTGCAACCATTTACACGCTGCACGTGGCTGGCTCACAATCCTTCCCTCTGACATCAATTCTGACATTGGAGAGAAGGTTATGGGTCAGCTACGCAGCATGTGAGTCGCTGCCTACTTTCCTGCATGGAGTTGCTGCTGGAAGAGGATGGAGCGAGTCCGGCTCCGATAAAGTAACAAGAACAGCTTCGTAAGTAAGGTTGGGGGTGGGGTGCTGCGGGCGTTCAGACAGGGAGAGAGGGATCCCTGGCCGTGGCTTCAACAGCTGGCGGGCAGGGAGGGATCCCCAGCAGTGGCGGCCTGCGTACCCACAAGGGTACGCATACCGCATGTTCAAAAACAATGTTCTAAGTACCCAGATGTTTGGGAGTGGTTGTAGGGGAGGAGGAGGCCACTATATCCTTTCTAGGATGTTTTTCTTTTTACTCCAGTTTGTCTCGGAGTCTTTGGACTGCAGGTTTCATGTACATGTATAAAGTTAAAGAGCTGTGCGTTCCAACATCAGTGCGCACTACCACAATTGTAGACCTGTTACTGCTCTGCATTCTATGCAGGTCATGTTCATGTCTTTCGGTTTCCTTTTTAATTTGTAGTCAATAAAAATGGATATGCTTGGCCGCAAATTAGTGCATGCAAGTTTTATAGCATCACATAATATCATTGGGTATTGTTTCAGCACTGAAATCGAGCCATACCTTTGTCATAAGTCCTTTGGTTTTATAGCAATTTTCATTCAGTGCGTTACTGTTCTACCTTTTACACTTCTCTGCAGTATGCTGGATTCGTGGCTAAAATGGGTTACATGTTGTGACCTACTGCTAGGTCACTTCCTATTTATATCTCTACCTTACAGTATATTCGTTCCTGCTAATGTAGTACATTCACGTTTTTGTAAGATTTATTTCTGCTTTTCAATGTTCTCTATTCCTCAAGAGAAGACTCAGAGCCCCTCCATGGTGGCATCAAAAGCCTGTAATCTTGATCCACCTTCAGAATTCTTTTGACTGGCCTGGAAGTCATTTAAAAAAAAGGAATGATCTTGTGTGTTTTCCTGTTGCAACCATTTCTTAATTGTCTCGCGCAGTTATTTTATTTCTTGCGTTGACCTAGAGAAGAAGAGATTGGGACTGCTGCAGAGGAGCAGGGTGAATGATCTGTTGACTTCTTTCTACCTTTATGCTTTTATATTTCAGTGGGAAATATCGTAGGTGCTTTTCGGCCTGCTTATAGTTCTTTCAATGAGGGTGGGTGTGGTAAATGTTCTTGCACGTTTCTCTGATTTCTATTTCTAAAATTCACTCTGAAAATCCTTTTCTAAGTCTATGTTGCTTTCTGGCTGGGCCTCTGATATTACGTTTCTGTATAGACCACATGACGCCCACAGTCCCTGTTCCTCCATTCGCCTCAGTGCTTCAGCGGCCTCTGGCATCTCAGTGGTCTCAAGCTTTCGACCCCGTATCTGAGAAGATCAGGGTCTCTTCACCACTTAAAAAAAAAAAAAAATTCTTCAGTGGTGGATGCATCTGGTTACTCTCTATTGCGTACTTCTCTATGCAACATTGAGGTTTTCTCCTACTAGTTGCCCATTTCCTTTCATGTTTTATCCTCCCTTCAGTTGATGCCTCTGGCTCAGTAGTGATTTCTTCGATCTGTACTCTTTACCCATGTTCCCTATTCTATATTAAAATAAGAAGGTACAGGAATTCATTGACATGGGGCTCTTACTTTGATTTTTCTATTTCATATGGCACTTAAACTAAGGGCCACATCTATCATGGCTCGTTTCTCCCTTCTTTATTTTACTTGGAAAAAAAATTTATGTATTTGATTTCCAAGTTTCTTATGAGCCATTGTCGGAGGATAGTAGTTTTTAAAAGTTCAACTACATTCCTTCTAGCCATGCACTTTCAGGGGTTCAGGTCTTATTTTTAGTGGTGTTCTGTCCTTACTAAGCTCCTCCTCAGGAGATTTAAGAAAACAACAAATTTTGGTTTCTTCAAGGATATTAAATCCCTCCACACTTTCCTTATTTAATCTTTGAGGAGTTTTCATACATGCGGACATATTATTTTGCTAATATGCATCCTCTGGCTGTTTCTACTGATTTTCTCATTTTAAGGCTTATTACATACTTTTTCAGCCTTTGTGAGATGTAACAGATTAATAATAATACAAATATTTTTATCGAGAGGTTGTTTTTTCTGCACAGTAAGTCACTAGGTCATTTTAGTTTTTTTACGCTATGGTATTGGCTTTTCTAGGATAGTTTCTACTTTTTCTTCTCTAAAGCAATTCTTTTTAAGAAAATCATGCTTTTGGCTGATTACGAAATTCCTTTCCCTTTTTCACTCGTATCTACTCAGGGATAGGACTGATTTCAACTGTTCATTGGATCGGCTGCTCCATACAGGTGCATTTGCCAGTAGTCCTCTCTTATTTGGTTTTTAAATATTTTTCGTGTCTCCATCACCTATATTTATATTCAGCTGACTCTAGGAGGTTGTTTACTCTATTTTAACCTCCATGCATATAAGTTTTCTCGGAATCTTCTGTTTACCTCTAGTACAGCATGGAGTTCCTCTATTCTTTTTTTCCATTAGGTTCCTTCCCTTGCTTCTGCGCTCTCGTATCACACATTGGGTCTAGTTTTAGTAAGGCAACTCAAATTTTTCTGAGTTTTTTAGAACCCAACTCTCCCTTCATCCCTTTTATAAAAGCTAGGGAGTGTCGCATGTGAAAATATGCTGCCTGCTTGTCTAAGGATAAAGCACAGCTATTTACAGTAATGGGTGTTATCCTAGGACAGCAGGCAGATATTCTCACAACCCGCCCACTTCCCCTTGTTGGTTTCTTCACTTGGGCATGGAACTGATGACTTCACAAGCTGGCGTTGGGCAGAAAGGCACTTGCACATGTGCGGTGCAGGCGGTCTAAAAACTTGCTAAAACTTAAAGTGATACTACACTTTTCACTGTCCGTACCAGGATGACGTCACCCACATGTGAGAATATTCTGCCTGCTGTCCCAGGATAACACCCGTTACGGTATGTAACTGTGCTTTGCATGCCTCCCTAGTTCTAATATTTTTGCAAAGAATAAACAGGGCTGCGGAGTCAGAGTTGTGAAGTTGGAGTCAGTGAAAATGTGCCGACTACAGCTCTGACTCCTAATAGAGTTAAATTGAATGCATACGAATATTATAATGCTTACATTTCTTATTTCACACATAATAATTTGATTAACCCATTTGTTTCAGGATGTGTTTTACTTTTAGAATATATTTTGATATCAAGTTCTTTTTTATTTTTTCTACTTTATTATTTTCAATACTTACAATAAGTGTAACAGTAAATATAACATTTTATACTTAAATGTCACACTTAATATTCTTGTAATATCCATTTCAGAATTAATCACCCCTCCCCCCTAAACAATCACAATGCCCATACTTAAAATATCTATAATCATCCATATCAATTATTCAAAATTCATTAAACTAAACTAAACCTTAAGTTTGTATACCGCATCATCTCTACATTCGCAAAGCTCGACATGGTTAACAAGAGTTAGGGTAGAAAGGAACTCCAGAGAAGGGAAGGATGAAGAGGAAATTTAGAGGACTAGAATAATCAGAGAGAGGGAGGAAGAATTACATTTTTGAGAATAACCAGATTTTCAGATGTTTACAGAAGAGTTGGAAGGAGCTCAGGTTCCTAAGAGAGGAGGTAAGGTTGTTCCAGAGCTCAGTGATTCTAAAAGGGAGGGAGGAACCTAGTTTTCCTACAAGGGTGTTGTTTGATAGGAGTCTGCTGACTCCTTCGATGTCCTAGCAGAGGGGGGGGGGGGGACGTGAGCATGTCTGGTCAACTTGGCATCCTCTTTTCCCTTTGCTGGTTCTTTCTGCACCTCCCTGTATGTAGGGCAGCCAAAGGTGGTGCGGGTGCAGGGTCCCCTTCAAGACTTCCTGGCGCTCAAGGCGGTAATTCTGGTCCCCCCGGTCCAAAAGGTGCAGGGACGTGTTGCAGTTTTCTTGTTGGGGTCGATTAGTGGGAGTTCTTTACGGCGATCAGTCTCACAGGCGTATTCTCTCATATCCCAATATGGCTATCGCATCGCCGGTATTTGCACTGGACTCCGAATCGGTGCTTGGTTTGCTTGCCTCTCTTGGAGCAACGCTTTCGGTTTTGCCCCACGCCACCCAAGGCTTCACGTTCATTTTAAAACATGAGGGCAGTAGTTTTTGGCACTTCCGGGCGTTTTGCCTACTTTCTTCTTGTCTAGCTGCTTGATTTGGACGTCGTCTGATCGGGCCATTTGCCTGCCTTGATAAGGGGTGGTTTCTTTACTCGGTTCTTTAGACTTCGAATTTGTGTGGCGCTCTTTTCTCTTGTACTACTTACAGGTATATCGGGAAGCTGTTTTTTATTCATATGAGAGAGAACTGTGTTCTTACCTGAGGCTAGGGCGAGGTGTCTCAGTCTCAGGTTTGCGTTCTTCTTCGGTCACCATGATCAAGAGTATGAGATTCTGTACTGGTTCAAGGTTCCATGTTGCTGACTCCCCTGGGAACTTCGGCTTGCTTTCCCATGCTAACGCTTCAGCAGTCGCTTTTGTTCCGGTGGTTCCCGGTATCTCAGGGCTCCAATTATTTGGTAGGCTCCTCAAGCATAGCTCTGTAGGATTTGGTGGCTCACCGAGATTTCTCTTTTCAAAGGCATGCCTCGGTCTTTGCTGGACTAGCTTATGGTCACCACACATCCCGGGCTGTCGGGTTGGGGGGCTGGATACCTTCCATCCTCAGCTCCAGGAGTCTGGTATTAATAGGCGACTCAGTACTTGTTCGCTCTTCTACTCTGGAGCATGGTCAGGCTACCTTTCTGGAGCTTCAGACCATTCTTCCGGAATGACACTGTAGGTCTTTTCAGTCAGTATTATGATGGGGGTGTTTCTCTACAGCCTGGGCAGTAGGTGCTGTACTCAGTTGGCGGGTAATGTTGTGGTTCTACTTCGATGGGTAGATCCTCATCTTCCTCTTCTGTTGGCAGTTCATTTTATGAGTCAGGAAAAGAATGTGGATAGACTTTCTCTCCGTGCCATCTGAGCATGGGCCATTTTGTGTATGTTAATATGTGCAGCGCTGTGTACGCTCTAGAAGGTTTATAGGTGAGTAATAATAATAATAATTTATTTTCTTATATACCGCCAAAGCCATGGTAGTTCGAGGCGGTTTACAACAGGAGACGCTGGACAGTCAGCGATAAGTTGCAAAATAGAATCAATGAATACAAGTACACTGGAAGCAAGTACAAATAAGAGGTGCTGGACAGTCAGCAGTGAAATCTTGGATATGGGGAATTTTGGCTCAGGCGTTCCAGCTCTTTTTATGGATGCGGGATCTCCTGGTCCTAGACCTCATGGCCTCGTCTCAAAATTCCAAGCTTCCTAGCTTCTTCAGCCTGCACAGGGACTGGGAGTCAGAGGGGGTAGCAGCGTGGGTAGCAGCGTGGCTTCTTTCTCGCCTCTCGTTTCTCCCTTTTTTCAGTGTTTTCCCCTGGCTGATCTTAGCTTGGATTTGCCATCTCGAGCTCGCTTTCCGGGCACAGTATTTGTAGAATCTCTGGCTTGGCTGCGCCATCCTTGAGATGCGGATCTGATGAGTCTTTCGACAGCCAGACTATGAAGTTTCCTAGTATCTCCGGATTTGCTCACCTAGGGTCCGCTCAATATGGATATTCGTACTACTTTGGTATTACGACCTAGCTTTTGGGTAGTCATGACTGACCTGTTATGCAAAGCAGGTTGTTTCTTCTCTTATCCAGGCGCTACAGACGTCTTAACCTGTGACTTCTGCTTCCTTTTGGAGGTTTTTCCTTTCTTGGATACTTCTCCATATTTGCACCCTTCCGGAGTTCCTTTTTGGCACAGGGGCATTGCCGGGGGCTTAGCGTTCAATTCCCTTCCGCTTCTAGTGCCGTTCTTAGTTTGTTACAAGAGCCAGGTATATTGCTCTTCGATTACTTCTCAGCTTCATGTAGTTCAGTTCCTAAATGGAGTACGGTATATTTGTACACCAATTAGAAAGTCCGGAGTGCTATTTTCAGGTGCTTCTTCGCAGTTACCGAAGGCTTCATGTCCTTCTTGTGCCATGGAACACGGGGTTTCTTGTGGCCATAGCTTCGGCTCTGCAGTTTTCCGGGTTGCAGGCCTTGTTCAGCGGGGATTCCTATTTCTGATTTCCAAAATCTGGGGTATCAGTTCGGACGGTACCACAATTATTTCTCAGGAGGTGTCATCCTTTCTTTTATGACACGCTCACTTTGCCTTCCTTCTTCCTGGGAGGAGAAATGGGGAGACGTGCTTTTCTTCACTGACTTTTTTGAAAGTACGTAGCGTTCTCTGCGAGCAAGGTTTCTAATGACTTTTAGTTGTTGAGATCACCTTTTTGTATTCTTCAAAGGACGCCTCAAACATATGGCGGCGTCCAAAGCCTCCATCGCTCGATGGGTCCAGGAGGACGTTCTTTATGCTTGCTTGCTGGCAGGGAAGCAGTTGGTGAAAGACATTCATGACCATTCTGCCGGAGCGATGGCTGCTTCTTGGGCTCGGCCCAGGGGTTTTTCCTTGGAGGAGATTTGTCTCGCATCTACTTGGTCTTACGAGAGTGCTTTCTCTCCGCATTTATGCTTGGATGTGGGGGCGCTTGCGGTAGGGGCGTTTTGTGCTTCGGTTGTTGCGGAGGCGGCGTTTGCTTCCCACCCAGATCGAGGATTGCTTTGCTACATCCCATTGGTATCTGGATTCATCTGCTGCTGTTGCTAGTGAAGGAAAAATTATGTTCTTACCTGTTAATTTTCTTTCCCTTAGACGCAGCAGATGAATCCAGAGCCCCACCCTTTCTGGATATTGTCTCGGTTTTTTCTTTTGCAAGTTTCGCAGTTTGTTATTGTGGCAGGTTGTTTTCTGTATTATTGCATTTTGAGATTTGTTATGGGAAAGAAGTTTTTTACATGCTATGCCTATTGCTGGTTCCGGATGCTTTTGGCAAGGAGCTATACTGAGTAATCAGGAGGAGTGCCAGCCAATAGGACCACCTGTTAATCAGTTTCTCTATCTCCGCCTGCTGGTAGATGTGGGCTATCCCATTGGTCTCTGGATTCATCTGCTGCGTCTAAGGGAAAGAAAATTAACAGGTAAGAACATAATTTTTCCATTTTACTCCACTCAGTATTTTATACACATCTATCGTGTTTATGTTTATTCTGGAATTTACTATACTACATTTTCTAGGATTAGATCAATGCAATTTACAATACTACAAATAAAATCGGAAGAGGAAAAGAATTCCAACTGAGATAGGAAAGACAAACAGCGTCAGAGCATTTAGCACTTCAGGCCATTCTAGAAACCTCCACTGCGGCTGTAGTTCAGGTTCCTCTTTCCCAAATACATCACTTTGCACTTGATCACATTAATTGTCATCTGCTATTTTTATGCCCAGTCTTCCAGTCCTGCAAGGTCCTTTGAAAAATTTTCACAAACCTTTTTTTTTTTTTTTTTTTTAATTGTTTATTCATTTTTAAAAACTTACAATAAGTGTAACAGCATATATAACATTTTAGGCTCAGACACAACACTTAATATTCTGTTAAAATCCATATCAGAATTTAACCCCCCCTCCCCCCTAATCAATAACAATCTTTAAATTCAAGAAAACATACAATAATCCCCATTTCTATATACCTTACTTTAATAATCAAACCAAAATACCCTTCCCCCCTCCCCCCCTTGGACATACATATTTAAGGGGAAAAATAATATTCAATCATTACAATATTTTGTTAATGGCTCCCAAATTTCCTGAAATTTTTTAAAATTCCCCTGCTTTGTTGCTATTGTCCTTTCCATTTTATAAATGTGACATAAAAGAGTTACACCAGAAACTGTAATTCAGTCTCTCCCAGTTTTTCCAGTTATTCGTAATCTGTTGAATGGCAACCCCAGTCATAATAAGTAAAAGCCTGTTATTATTAGATGATATTTGGCTCTTAGCCTTCATTGACATGCCAAATAGTACAGTATTATACAATAATGCCACCGGATTTTCCAACAAATAATTTATTTGACCGCATATTGATTTCCAAAAAGCAAGAATCAGTGGACAGTAGAATAACAAATGATCTAAAGTCCCAGCTGGATTTTTAAATAAGAAACCGAAAACAGGTCTTGGAGACATTTGGAGCATTGAGATTAAGCATCAAATTACTGCGTCTCAATGGCCACGAATTTGGTCTTGGAGGATGAGGTGTTAAGTATCTGCATCTATGAGACAAACTTGGTTTTTTCTGTTACATAGAGCATTATGGACCCTGGTTCGTTTACAAAAGTTAAATAGCTCTAAGTCAAATAGATGCTAGCGTTGTAATCTCAATTTTTCACAATCCTTTTGCAATTTAACAACTTTGAAAAACTTTCTGTCTTCAGCAAATATAATTATCTCGCTAGCTATTCCCATCTCTAAATAATTGATAAATATGTTAAAAGGCACAAACCTGTGGGGAACCCCACTATCTACCTTTCTCTATTGAGAATATTAACCATTTAACCCTACTCTGGTTTGTTTGTTTTTTTAAATCTTTTAACCAGTTCTTAATCCATGTCTTTCTAATTTCCTCAGAAGCCTTTTATAAGGTACATTGTCAAATGTGTTTTGAAAATCCAGATACAAAAAAATCGTCAGGCACCCCTTCGAAGAAATGTAGTAGAATGTTGAGGCAAGATTTTCTTTGAACATAAGAATTACCGCTTCTGGGTCAGACCAGTTGTCCATCGTGCCCAGCAGTCTGCTCACGCGGCGGCTCTCTGGTCAAAGACCAGCACCCTAACTTAGACTAGCCCTACCTGCATACATTCTGGTTCATCAGGAACTTGTCTAACTTTGTCTTGAATCCCTGGAGGGTGTTCTCCCCTATGAGAGACTCCAGAAGAGTGTTCCAGCTTTCCACCATTCTCTGGGTGAAGAAGAACTTCCTTATGTTCGTACGGAATCTATCCCCTTTCAATTTTAGAGAGTGCCCTCTTGTTCTCCCTACCTTGGAGAAAGTGAACAACCTATCCTTATCTACCAAGTCTATTCCCTTCAGTACCTTGAATGTTTCAATCATGTCTCCTCTCAATCTCCTCTGTTCAAGGGAGAAGAGGCCTAGTTTCTCTAATCTTTCGCTATACAGCAACTCCTCCAGCCCCTTAACTAACTTAGTTGCTCTTCTCTGGACCCTTTCGAGAAGTACCGTGTCCTTCTTCATGTACGGCGACCAGTGCTCGACGCAGTACTCCAGGTGAGGGTGCACCATGGCCCGGTACAGCGGCATGATAACCTTCTCCAATCTGTTTGTGATCCCCTTTATCATTCCTAGCATTCTGTTTGCCCTTTTCGCCGCCGCCATACATTGCGTAGACGGCTTCATCGATTTGTTGATCAGAACTCCCAAGTCTTTTTCTTGGGAGGTCTCTCCAAATACCGCCCCGGACATCCTGTATTCGTGCATGAGATTTTTGTTACCTACATACATCACTTTACACTTATCCACGTTGAACCTCATCTGCCATGTTGATGTCCATTTTCGAGCCTGATTAAATCCATGCTGGCTTTGTCTCATTAATCCATACTTATGTATGAGTACCTGATTGTAAATCGCTTAGATAATCTTGATAAGCAATATATAAATACCTAATTAATAAATAAATGCTCTAATTTTGCTATTTTACCATTTTCTCTGGCACAACTTCAGATTCACTGGTCTATAATTTCCCAGATCACATTTATTTATTTAAAATTTATTATATACTGCACCTCTATAACTCTGAGAGGATTACACCATACATACATAGAACCATTTTTTTAAACTGGCATTACATTGGCCACTCTCCAATCTTCAATACCATGCTGGATTTTAAAGATAAATTCCAAATCACTAACAATAGCATTGAAAAATGAACTTGCAGAGCTATCGGTATTCTATGTATACCATCCAGTCCAGGTGATTTGCTACTCTCCAGTTTGTCAGATTGCTCCATTACATCTTCCAGTTTTACAGAGATGTGTTTGTTTCTCTGACTTATCATTAAATATCATTTCTAACATCTTCCTCAGTGAAGACTGAAGCAAAGAATTAACTTAAATCTCTCTGCTATGGCCTTGTTTTCCACAAGTGCCCCTTTTGCCCATCAGTCATCTAGTGGTCCAACTGATTCATAAGGGTCTTCCAAAACAAGCCAGAAGATATGGAAGCCACTAATGAGCAAAATATTGAATGACCAGGAGGGACGCTGTGGTTGTAAAGTATTTTATACCTAAAGCAAAGCTGAAATAAATTGTTGCCTAGTTGTTCTGGCCTCTAAAACTTGTCATCTTGCACCTACTGGTAGGTAAAGGAGGTTGGCTCACACCTGGAGAAGAGCAGCAGTACCCTAGGCCTATAAAAGTAACAGCTAGCATGGCTGGAAAGAACATTAGCTGCAGGGATGGGGAAAGAACTGCAGTGGCCACAAGTGGAAGGAGAGTGCAAGAAGCAGTCGTGATTGTTGGTTTTAGAAGCTTCAAGCTGCAGAAGAAAGAAATGAGTAAAGAAGATGGTTGGAGTGGAAGAAGGGGTGCAACAATACAAAAAAAAAAAAAAGCTAAACACTATACATAAGAGTAATAAGATAAATATTTTAGAAAAATTCCCACCTAGCTTCTAAGAATGTTAGTTGGTGCCTAATTTTCTTTTCATCCCTGCATTAAAGTATACATTATTAAAAATACAATCCATACCGAGGAGCACTACATCCCCTTGAAAACAAAGCAATCAGGACATAGACTCCAAGATATTTTTGCATTCGCCTCAACAAATTTCCTTGTCACATTTTCTAATTGTTCCCAGTTATAAAATCATTTTGCCTATTCTAGAACTATTTGTAAGGAGTGTTTGGATTCATTTTTGATTCTGTAATGTAGTGCTACCACTAGAGTTTTTGTTGCTTGTGAATATAAACTTAGCCATTCAGTTTTTTCTTATTTCACATGCTTTTGTTTTTAGATACTTTGCTTGCAAGAGGTACAAGAAGATCATTACAGAACTCAAATCAGACCTAGTTTGGAATCTCTCGGTAAGATACATGTTTACATCCTCACTTCTGTGGCGCTCCAAGAAGGGTTGGAAATAAACCAGATGTCTAAAATTTGGAACTAGGCTCAAGTGGAAGCGTGGTCACTGAGCTTGAGCAGAAAGGCTGCATAAGGAGGGAGATCATAGGGAAAGGAAAAGGGGGCAGAAATTGGCTGGGAAGAGAAGGTAAGATCAAAACCTGGCAAAAATAAAGATTAAGAAATATAAGAACAAGAAAAAGAAATTTAAAACAATATGAACATACAAAAAAAAAATCCCATAAAGAACTGTCCCCTCTCCAGCTTGTTAGTATTTGAGTGGTGCCTGTTTTTTTACAATTTTTCTTCTCTTAGATACAAAAATCCTGTCAAAGAGCTTTGCGTGATACTAATTTCAGGAGTTTGATCAGGAAAGCTGTGTCCACCTTTGTTAGAATTCCCATCTAGTTGTGATTATAGATGTCTTATCTATAGAACATCTTCAGATGGGCAGCCTAGGGGATCTGGCCAATTGGAATCTTAGGCTACTCCTAGTGCATCCCAGAATGCACTGGGAAATGGGCCTAACATTACGGTTGGCTCAGGTGGCTTAGGCCTCTCTGCAGTGCATCCCCACCATTCCATTTGCAAACTTGGTGCCTCGTAAACCGAGCTTGCCTCACTGTACGAGCCTCCCCCCTCACGATCCGGCTTCCCCCCTCTGCGAACCGACATCCTCCCCCCACTCGCATTGCCCCCCCTCCACCGCGATCCTACTTCCCCCCCCCTGAGCAGTCAATGACACTTCCTTTACCCAACTTGGCACCAATGCCAGTGCCCAAAGATCCTCCCTCTTCTGGCGCGGCCTGGGCTGGGCGGTGCATCGGAGATCCTCCTTCTTCTGGGCTGGGCTGGGCTGGGCTGGACTGGCTTTGAGCATTTGCGCATGCTCAAAGCCTTCTGGTCTCGCTCTCTCCGAGATTGAGAGCGAGACCAGAAGGCTTTGAGCATGCGCAAATGCTCAAAGCCAGTCCAGACCAGACCAGAAGAAGGAGGATCTCCGACGCACCGCCCAGCCCAGGCCGCGCCAGAAGAGGGAGGATCTTCGGGCACTGGCACTGGTGCCAAGTCGGGTAAAGGAAGTGTGATTGACTGCTCGTGGGGGGGTGGGGAGAAAGTAGGATCACAGTGGAGGGGGGGGCAATGCGAGTGGGGGGAGGATGCAGGTTCGCAGGGGGGTGGAAGCCGGATCGCGGGAAGAGGTTTGGAACAGCGTCGGATTCCTCAAGGGGGGGGAGAATGGAGCAGCGCCAGTAGCCTCGGGGGGAGGGGAGGAGGTGGAACCAATCAAAGCAGTTTCCCTTACTTCCTATGGGGAAACTTGCTTTGATATACGAGCAATTTGGTTTACGAGCATGCTTCTGGAACGAATTATGCTCGTATACCAAGGTTCTACTGTACAACCAAAAATTAGAATCCAGACTGGTTTTAGGCATACATATAGATGGACTGGTACCATTATACTCTAACATTGACTGGTTAAATGTTAAATCAGGAAGTGCTAGGGAAGTAAAATTCCTAAAAGTCCAACAAGAGGGGGAGCTATTTTAGATTTGGTCCTTGGTGGAATGCAAGGCATAGTACAAGAGGCAACTGTGTTGGGTACTCTGGGAAACAGTGAACGTAAGAATAGCCTTACTGGGCCAGACCAATGGTCCATCAAACCCAATAGCCTGTTCTCATGGTGGCCAAACCAGGTCACTAGTACCTGGCCAGAACCCAAAGAGTAACAACATTCCATGTTACCGTTCCATGTTCTTCTCAATAACAGACTATGGACTTTTCCTACAGGAAATTGTCCAAATCTTTCTTAAAACCAGCTAACATGATCAAATAATGTGATCTACTGTAGCAGCATTTAATTTTTGAAAGGCAACTATGATAAGATGAGGAAAATGGTTAAAAAGAAGCTAAATACATGATTAAATTAAATTGTCTCATCTTTGATATTTCTGGGCCATAGACGATAAAGTCTGGTATTCTCCTAGGTTCCAAATGCTGAAGTTGCTGTCCAAGCTCACTCCAGCCTCACTCCAGCCTATCCTGCCATCCCATTGTTTGCAGGATATCTACTGTAAAGTCTGGCTAGTAACATCCTCATGTTCCAAGTTAGTGGCGTTCCCATTGATGTCCACTCCAGCCCATCCTACACTGAATCATTTTGGGTCCTTTTACTAAGGCGGGCTAGCCATTTAAGCGTACACTAAATGCTAACGTGTCCATTATATCCTATGGATGCATTTGCACGCTAAATCAGCACGCTAAATCAGCTACCGCACCTTAGTAAATAGGTATAACTTATGGGCAGATTGGATGGACCGTTCAAGTCTTTATCTGCCATCATTTATTATGTTATATGTAAAAGGATCAGTTGCAAAGGTTAGGACTGTAAACTAGAGGTCTGCATGGGAACAGGGATCGCCCTAAGGTCAATGGGACTTCCACATGGACCCCTCCCAGGCCCACGGGACTCCCATGGGGACCCCTCCCAGGCCCACAGGGCTCCCATTCTGAGGCCTACCTAATTTTCAAGATGATACCGGTCCAGCGCCGCGGCAGGAATAGCCATTCTGAGCAATGAGCTCAGCATGTTGGCGCTCAGTGTGCCTATGTGCTGAGCTCACTGCATTGCTGCTGATTGGTCGGGCAGTGGCACATGCAAGGCTAGAGCATGAAATCAGCCTTTATGGAGTCCACCCTCCCCACCCATGCATTTACATAGTGTCCGCCCTCAACCCAGCTGTGGCCAATTGGAAACAAAGACACGTGATAGGGATCCACCTCCCCTACCTCCGCCTCCTCCCCTTTTGGAGAAAGGCTGAGAAAGTTTAATCAGGACTCCAGTGCGCAGGGAGTGCGTGAGGTGGGCTGGGAGAGGAAATTCTGTTATTCTTAGAATGCCTTCATTGTCAGCTTTTACGGATTTCCCTTTCATGCAATCAGGTATCGAGTTAACCTGTGAGGCTGGTGCAGTCAGATTGCAGAGATCTTTATTCGCCTTATGTGTATAATTGGGGGGGGGGGGGGCGGTAAATACTATGTCCGACACACTTCGAGTTTCTTGCATTTCTCAAAGTTATCCTTTGTGCAGTTGTGAGGCACTCGCACACATTGCGCAAACAAAACTATGTATTCACGGTGTAGAAATTATTTCAGAGGGCTAAGGCAGGGGGAAGAGGAGAACTGGATGGAAGAAGGGTTGATGGACAGCTGAGAATGGCATGCATGGTGATGCTGTAAAGGGAGACAGACTACAGGAAAGGAATTCCCTGTTAGAGTCTCTCGTTTAACTTTTTTTTTTTTTAATGACAGCAAAGAGCGATAGCGAAGAAAAGCTGGCCAGAAGTCCTTGATAAGACATTAGTAGCACACTGCATACTGATGGAGAGAGATGAATGAACGATGGAGTGGAGGGAGTGATGGTATGATAGACAGATTCAGGCTTCTTAGTCAACTTCTTTAAGAGCTTAAACAATATGGCCAAATAGTGTCAAGACAAGTTAAAGAGTAGCCTAATAGTGCAGAGACCTGAGATCCAAGGGAACTAGGTTTGATTCCCACTGCATCTCCTGGTGATTCTGGGAAAGTCACTTAACTCTCCACTGTCCCAAATACAAATAAGTACTAAGGGAACAGGTAACTTTTATGGGGGACGGCGGGGACAGACAGGGCCAGTGGGAATTCCTCGTGGGGACGGGCGGGGACGAAGGGGATTCCTCATGGGAACGGGCGGGGATGGAGGAGATTCTGATGGGGACGGTTGGGATTTCTGTCTCTACTGTAAACCAGACATGGATGTTATTTAAAAATACCATCATGGAAGCCCAGACCAGATGTATTCCACCTATTAATAAAGGTGGAAAGAAGAGGAAATGAGAGCTGGCATGGTTAAAAGGTGAAGTGAAAGAGGCTATTAGAGCCAAAAAGAACATCCTTTAAAGAATAGAAAAAGGATCCAAATGAAGAAAATGAGAACAAATTTATAGGCAATAAAGATTTGTTCTTCTAAGGTTAATTCCAAAAGTCAAATATAGACAACCTTAGATATAAATACAATTTATCCCGTTTAGGACTTCAGCGGTGCTAACTGTGAGAGAGTTTTTCATTCACAGATATACAAGCACAGAAGTCTTCATCGGTCACGATTTTTATGTATTTTTTCATATAAGTTTAAGTTATAGTACTTCATTCACTCAATAAATTTTTGAACAAAAGTACTCATCTCTTTTAAAGAAGCATAGCAGGGGCTCTTCACCAACATAGGCTATGTTTCGCCCAGGGGGCTTTATCAAGGTATTTCCCCTGACAAAAAGAAGAGAGAGTTACCATAAATAACTTCAGCCTTTATCATTCTATTTTATAAAACTAACTCATACAGACATACCTTCAAGCCTATATCAGTAGTCTAAAGCAGTTTAAAAATGCTCAAAAAATATTTTTCACACATACCTTTGTTATGCCAGTTCCATGAATACTGCCGAAAAAGTTTGTAGCAGAAACATGGCGGAGGCGTTCTTTTATCAGAAGTGTCAACGTAATGATCTCATACATACGTACCCTATCAGAATCGAAAGCAGGCATGGAGACAATTAAACTAATGTCATCCATTCCACTTCGGTATTCAGACCATTCGGTTTAACTGTATTAAGTGAAAAAATCATCTTTTGTTCCATAAAGTTTAAACGTTCAACATGGTTTCCACCCTCCCACCCTATCTCAATGCAATCAATTATTCTCCATTTTAGATCACTGATTTTATGCCTCATAGTCTGCCAATGTTGGACAAGCGGCGCTTCTACACTTCCGGTATTAATTTTAGACTTATGTTCCGTTAGTCTAACCATGATTTTCCTACTAGTTCTACCTATATATACCAGATGACATGGGCATTGTATTGCATAAATAACATGCATACTATTACATGAGGTATTTATCCTTGATTTAAAGATCCTCTTAGTGCCTGGATGGATCCATTCTGGGCCCCACAATCGCTTGTGAGCACCATTGGCATTGTCCACAAATTTCCTGGGTATATCTTTGTTCAGCATAAATAGCTTCATCTTTTTCCTCATTTTTGCAAAGCCAAAAATTCGCCAATAGTCCGTCCTCTCTTAAAAGAAGCTATCGGATATTGTTGAAAACATGAATGAAGTTTCAGCACTGACCAATGAGACTTTATACTTTGAAAGAACTCTCTCACAGTTAGCACCGCTGGGGAAAATAAGAACAGACATAAGCATTGATAAAGAAATCTAAGAAAGAATATGAAGAGAAACTTTCCAAAGAGGCAAAAACTCATAGGAACAATTTTTTAAGTACTTCTGAAGCAGAAAACCTGCGAGGGAATCTGTGGGACTATTAGATTATCAAGGAGTAAAAGGGGCACGCAGGGAGGATAATGCCATATCTTAGAGTCTGAATGAATTATTTGCTTCAGTCTTTGCAGAAGAAGATGTAAGAGATTTACCTGAATCAGAAATGGTTTTCAAGGGTGATGATGCGGGGGAACCAAAAGAAATCTTTCTGAATCTGGAAGATGTACTAAGCCAGATTAACAAGTTAAAAAGTGATAAATCACTTGTACTGAATGGTATTCATCCCAGGGTACTAAAAGAACTCAAACATAAAATTGCTGACCTGCTGTTAGTGATCTGTAACCTATCACTAAAATTGTCTGTAGTACTTGAAGATTGGAGGGTAACCAATGTTACACTGATTTTTTAAAAGGGTTACAGGGGAGATATGGGAAATTATAGACTGGTAAGCCTAACTTCAGTGCCGGGCAAAATGATGGAAACGATTATAAAAAATAAAAATTGTAGAACACGTAGGCAAACATGATTGAATGAGACATAGCATGGGTTCAGCCGAGGCAGATCTTGCCTCACCAATTTGCTTGACTTCTTTGAAGGCATGAATAAACATGGATAAAAGTGAGCCAGTTGATAAAGTGTATCTAGATTTTCAGAGAGCTTTTGACAAAATTCCTCATGAGAGGCTCCTGAGAAAATTAACGAGTCGTGGGAAAGGAAGCAAAGTTGAGTTCTGGATTAGGAATTGATTTTCAGATAGAAAACAGAGGGTAGGGTTATAATGGCCATTTTTGTCAATGGAGGAGGGTAAATGGTGAAGTGTCACTGGGAACTGTACTGGGACCAGTGCTATTTAACTTATTTATAAAAGATCTTGAAATTAGAACAACAAGTAAGGCGATTAAATTTGCAGATGACACAACTGTTCAAAGTTGTTAAAACATATGCAGATTGTGAAAAATTGCAAGCAGGCCTTTGGAAATTGGAAGACTGGTTGTACAAATGGCAGATGAAATTTAATGTGGACAAATGCAAAGTGATGCACATTGGGAAGAATGACCCAAATCAAAGTTACCAGATGCTAGGGTCCACTTTGGGGGTTAGTGCCCAAGAAAAACATCTGGATGTCATTAGACAATACGATGAAACCTTTCATTCAATGTGCAGCTGCAGCCAAAAACCAAACAAGATGCTAGGAATTATTAGAAAAAAGGGATGGTAAGCAAGACTAAGAATATTAGAATGCTTCGATATTGCCCCATGGTTCGCCCTCACCTGAAGTATTGCGTTCAATTCTGGTAGCCTTATTTCAAGAAAGGTATTGCAGAACTAGAAAAGGTTCAAAGAGTGACTAAGATGATAAAGGTAATGGAACTCCTCTCGTATGAGGAAAGACTTAAAAGGTTAGAGCTCTTAAGCTTGGAAAAGAGACGACTGAGGGAAGACATGATTGAAGACTACAAAATCCTAAGTGGTGTAGAATGGGGTACAAATGGATCAAAGTTTTTACTCCGTCAAAAATTACAGAGACTAGGGGACACTTGATGAAGTTACAGGGAAATACTTTCAAAACCAATAGGAAGAAATATTTTTTCATTCAGAGAATAGTTAAGCTCTGGAATGCTTTGCCATAGGTTGTGATAAGAGCAGTTAATGTAACTGGTTTTAAGAAAGGTTTGGACAGTTTCCTGGAAGAAAAGTCCATAGTCTGTTATTGAGAAAGATATAGGGGAAGCCACTGCTTGCCCTGGATCAGTAGCATGGAATGTTGCTACATGTGGGGGTTTTGTCAGGTACTAGTGACCTGGATTAGCCACCATGAAGAAGGGTTACTGGGATAGGTAGCATGGAATGTTGCTACATTTTGGAGTTTTGCCAGGTACTAGTGACCTGGATAGGTCAGCGTGAGGACAGGCTACTAGGCTAGATGGACCATTGGCCTGACCCAATAAGGTTATCCTTATGTTCTTATATTTGCATGTCCATGCAGAAATTTTTGCTATGAGACTTGTGGGTGAGAGTAATTCTTCATTCATTGAGAGATGCATGGAAGGAATTAGTACATTATTACAGGGAAACTTTACAGTGTCGGATCAACTTCCTGTCTGAGGCAACTTACAATTTTTGCTGGGAATGAAAAATCAACAAGTTTTATTATGGTCCAGACAAGGTATAATATTATTGGAACATGTTTTGAATGCAGAAGGGGGCTTAAAGCCTTGAGAATACAGTGCTTCCCCACTAATTCGTGGTCCTGGTCATTCGTGGTATTTTCCGACCGCGAATGACCGGGCAGTTGAGGGCAGCCGGAGAGTGAAGGAAATCACTCGCGGTATGCTTCGACCGTCTCTTCCTATACTAAAGTCGGGCCTCACCAATCAGGAGCTGCGTGTCAAAGCCGTCAAAGCTGTCAAAGAACCAGCTGGGAGGAACTTAGTTTTGCTATCCTAGTTTTGGAGGGTTTTTGCTGCTTGGCAGTCAGTCTAGGGGAATATCAGAGTACAAATCTCCTGGACAGTTGATTTTATCTATTTCTTTGATAGAGTACCTTATGGTTGGAACATGAGATGGAAAGTTACTTTGAAGTTTAAAAATGTACCCCCTCAGTGTTTTATAGAAGGGTTAGGGACTAGAGTAGTAGGTGTGAGGGAGGGAGTATTATATGAGGAGTTATAACAGTTGTAGTTCAGTCATGTGCAGACTTTCTGTATATGTACCGCTCAGTTAACAAAACATCTTTTCTGAAGCAGTGGAAGAGGGAAGGGATACTTGTACATCTTCTGTGTTTTGGTTCATATTTTATGTAACAGTTGGATACATGGTTAAATGTAATCTTACTATTTCATGGATTATCATCAACTCTACAACTTGAAGATTGAAATTACAGATCTCAAAACATTGACTTCATTGCATTATGGTGAGAGGATTATTGTGACAAATGAACAGTGGTATTTTGTAATGATTTTTTGAAGTTTGTACGTGTATATTTCTTAATAAACAGATTTAAACATAAGATAGACTTGTGGAATTCCACTGCTTATTTCTAGGATAAGTAGCATAATATCTGTTTTACTTTTTGGGATCTTGCCAGGTACTTATGACCTAGGTTGGTCACTGTTGGAAACAGGATACAGAGTATGATATACTTTTAGTCTGTTCTAGTATGGCAACTCTTATGTATCAACCGTTGCAACAAAGATTGTCCATCTGGGGTTGGATAGTAGTTTGGTTTTGTTCCCTCCTAGGAAGCTGACATACAGAAGGAAGAAATGTGGAGATTTTTGTATGAGATCTATTCAAAAAGTTCCAGGACTGATTTTATAAAAAAATTATTAAACAGTCTTACAACTTATTCCATTGGGTCCCCTTGAAAGTACTCTCCTTCCCTACATATATACGTTACCCAATGTCATTTCTACTTCTGGAAACAGTCTTTAAACGCATCTTTAGGAATTGGAAAAGTTGATGTGTCGAATTTTGCTTTGTCTTCAATGGTATCAAATCGCTCTCCTTTCAGCATGGATTTAAGTTTAGGAAACAAGAAGTCGTCAGCAGGGGCCAACTCCGAGAGTAAGGTGGCAGGAAAAGAACTGTCATTGCGTTTTTTGCTGTTCTTCTGGTCGTCAGTCATCAACCGTGAAACAAACTTTGCGATAACGTGAGACATCCCCAACTTCTCTGATAGAATGTTGTGGCATGAACCAATGGAGATGTTGCATTCCTCTGCCAATTCCCTAACAGTTAATTGCTGATTAGCGTGCACAAGAACCCTTACTTGATCAACTTGATTATCATCAGTTGACATTGATTGTTTTCCAGTTCGTGAATCATCTTCCACTGATTCACAGTCGCTTTAGAAGCTTAGATACCATTCAAAACACCTTCCATGACTTATGATATGTTCCCCATAAGCCACTTTCAACATTTCATAAGTTTCTGTAATGGTCTTACCCAATTTAAAACAGATTCTCATGCTGTAGCGCTGCTCATTGAGGTCGCACATGATGAAAAATAGCCAATCACGAAAACACACTTTCACAAAAACTGCTGTAGTTCAGAGACAAAAACAGGTATCAACAAATGGAAAAAAAGGTTACTATGAGATTTCAATCTACTCAACGATGCCTAGCGTATCTCAAAAGAACTTCCCGGTGGTGCGCAATTCAAACTGTCCTGGAACTTTTTGAACAAACTGCATATGTTGCCTTCTGGAGAGCTATGACTTGTAAAATACTAAGTGCTATCAAAATATTTTAGGATCCAGGGTAAAAAATGGTCCTTTGTAACTATTATTTTTGCTTAAGCTTGTTCAGAATTTGGGTTGGTATATTTTTGTTTGCTTATTTTATTTCCTTGCTGTTCATCCAACTTATCTTCCCTCTTATCTTACTATTCTTTTTTTGACCTCCAGCCTTTCTCCACCAGGGCAAACAAGAGCAATGCAGGCACTCATTTTGTTTTGGGCTTGGCTAACCCTCAACAACATCGACTGTTTTCATGAGTGATCCTCTGCAGTAGCATTGGCAGCAGCTTCTCCTCTGCCTGGACCTCTTGCAGTAGTGGAGGCAGAAACATCTCTTCTCCTGGGTTGTGTGTGGTGACAATAGCTTTCAGGCCCATATCAGCCACAGCAGTTACATTGTGTTCTGAAAGACCAAAGCTAGTAGATACACAAATGGAATCCCAGATGGGAGTCTGTTCCACTGGTCAGGTAAATCCATTTGTGACCATTCAGGACAGAGTCCGGTCTGTTCAGAGCTCAAATTTTATAGGTTGTTCTATAACATTGGCCAAATGTGAAAATGCATATTCATTAGCTCTGATAACCTTGTGTCAGTCAATAAACTTTCTTTTCTTTCAGTGAATCTCTTTTATGTTTCTTTCACCCATCTGGTTTGTTTCACTTTCCTTGAGAATACCAGAATCTAAATTACCTTTTTTAATTGGAAGGTAGTGAATCATAAGCAGAGGAATGGTCAATAATAGAGGGGCCAATTTTCTCATGTTGCTAACAAAATTAAGCTGGGCCTCTTAATTAAAGGGAACTGAGTGATGAATGGGGATATGTCTAACTCTTCATATCACAGATGGCTTATTCTGCCCTTCCTATGACTCCTTATGACATGTAAGTATTATCAAGGAAGGAGAAAAATCACAGAATTAAGAACTGGGAATCTAGAGGGAGGGAGGCCCTAGAGGCCTTTAGAACTCTTAAAGCCTTCACTTTATTCTGCTTATATGCACTCGACAACCTTACATTGTGACTATTTCCCTAATTATCTCGTTTCTCTGAATATCTCTTTATTCTACTTTCATGTATTCGATGACTTTACTTTGTGACTATTTCTCTGATTGTCCAGCTCTTCTTATTGTAAACCGCCTTGAACTACTATGGCTTTGGCGGTATATAAGAATAAAATTATTATTATTATTATTAACAATAATTTATTGTAGTACTTTATTTTATAGCGAGGCATAGAATAGAAGAACACAAACAAAGGAATGATGAGGGCAGGAAGAGAAGCCCTGAGGTAGTTGTTTAGTGTTGAACACAAAATAATGTTAAGATTGTGAAAGAGAGAGAACACAGGAATACTACAAGAAAGTTAACTTTAAAGTAACAGAAAAGAAAATAATGTGCGTGGTTCGTTATCGCATTATCTGAAGTCTATGCTGATAACCTTTTCACAGTTCAGTAACCGCATCTCATAACATGAACACACTTCAGCCTCCCTTAATTGGGTCTGTGTATTCGTAATCACACTGGTGTTTCTTGTGTGCTGGAGATTTATTATCAGAAAAATAAATTGTATGTGTTGAAATGTAGCTCAACAAAAAAAAAAATAAATTAATAATTTAACCACTGTTTTAACAGTATTCACATATCCATTCTCTTCAATTGATATCTGAGAGTTTTCTTTTGTCATTTCTATCTGAAGCATGTTTACAATTTGTGCTTAAATGTGCTATTACACTTTCTAGTGCAATAGGTGTGTCATTCTGGGTGGACGGGTAATATCCCATGCTTGTGAGCTGTGCAGAAGGAATCCACTTCAGCTTTTGAATATCTCCTTCACTAGAGGGCTCTGCTGCCCCCTTCAGTTTTTCCATGCGAGCCGGAAGGAATGTTCCTGATCTGCTTTGTAATTTTTTTTTTTTCTTGGTTTTTTTCATGAATTTTTGATGGATTTTGGTGCTCAGACTTCCCCTTGTTGAGGGTTCAGCTCTGCCTCCGTGAAGAAGAAGTAGACTGAGATCTGTAGCTTATAGGCCAATCCCTGTGTGGTACCTGTTGGCCAGCCAGCTGAAACTTTTTTTCTGGAGCTTGGCGTCCATTCCCCTTGTAGCATTGCTTGCTTACTGCAACACAGGGGCTTGAGCACAGGCTGTCAAGTATCTGTAGGTGGCTCAGCGGGGCTCCGCAGAGTGCTGGCTGCATTTCATCTTTCCCCTTTTGTGTCTGTGGAAGTTCGAGGCTCAGTTAGACACCAATCCGACTGGCAGCCCAAAGATTCAGCATTGGAGGAGTGGTCCGTTTGAGGCACTGATTTCTTCTCCCACAACCAGCTTTTTCAGGTTTCTACTCCTTCCCTTAGGTTTCCCCACTTCCAAAATCCCCAAATTGCTGGGTTTTTGTTAAATCGTTTTGAAGCTGTGTTTTGGTGCCAAAATGCTTCTGTGGCAGCCATCTTATATTTCCCTATTTATTTATTTTTTTCAAAGTTCTCCAGAACTTTCAAATCTTCTAGTTTTGCCCTCATAACTGACTGAGATAGAGTCCTCAGGCTCCTTTACCCTCAATTCATGCCAGGTTTGTGTTGGACGGGCATCCAAAGAGCACTCTTATGCCAAATGGGAAGTTCTCCGACTGGGAGAAAGTGACTAGTGGTGTACCACAGGGCTCGGTACTTGGGCCGATCCTTTTTAATATTTATATCAATGACCTGGAGGAAGGAACAACCAGTGAGATCATCAAGTTTGCAGATGATACAAAACTATGCCGGGCAATCAGATCGCAGGAGGATAGAGAGGAACTCCAGAGCGACTTGTGTCGGTTAGAAACATGGGCGGAGAAATGGCAGATGAAGTTCAATGTGGAGAAATGCAAGGTAATGCATTTAGGCAATAAGAATGCGGAATACGAGTATACAATGTCAGGTGCAACTCTGGGGAAGAGTGAACAAGAAAAGGACCTGGGTGTACTGATAGATAGGACCCTGAAGCCATCGGCACAATGCGCGGCAGCGGCAAAGAAGGCAAATAGAATGTTGGGCATGATAAAGAAAGGAATCTCGAGTAGATCGGAGAAAGTTATAATGCCGCTTTATAGGGCAATGGTCAGACCACACTTGGAATACTGCGTCCAACATTGGTCTCCCTACCTAAAGAAGGATATAAAACTGCTGGAGAGGGTGCAGAGACGAGCAACTAAACTAGTGAAGGGTATGGAGAAACTGGAATATGAGGATCGACTTAAAACACTGGGATTGTTCTCCCTTGAGAAAAGGAGACTGCGTGGGGATATGATCGAGACCTTCAAAATACTGAAAGGAATCGACAAAATAGAGCAGAGAAGATTATTTACATTGTCCAATTTGACACGGACTAGAGGACATGAAATGAAGCTAAGGGGGGACAGGTTCAGGACTAATGTCAGGAAGTTCTGCTTCACTCAGAGAGTGGTTGACGCCTGGAATGCCCTCCCAGAGGAGATTATTGCGGAATCGACCGTCCTAGGCTTCAAGAGCAAACTAGATGCATATCTCCTTAAGAGAGGCATATAAAGATATGATGGACTATAAATTACGCCAGGGTACACCTGGCAGGGCCTCCGCGTGCGCGGATCGCCGGACTTGATGGACCAAAGGTCTGATCCGGAGATGGCAGTTCTTATGTTCTTATGTTCTTATGTGGTGCAGCATGTGAAGGGGGAAAGGAGTGGACAGCTTAGCCTCCCCATTGCTCTCTAGGGCTGAAGAATGGTCCGGAGGGGTTGTCTGTCAGTTGGAAGTAAATCCCTTTCAGAGCCCTGGAATGGCGGTTATTGTAAGCACAGGAGTGTGGAGGCCATGAAGCCAAAGTGACGCAAGCTGGAGTCATCTAAAAGACACTTCGCACTGCCTAATGTGGCATTTTCTCTAGAATTTGTCAATCTGAGGTGGAGAGCATATCTGGATGGGCGAGATCCCCAAGAAAAGTCTGACTGCGCACTAGGAGGTGCGCAAAGGGGCTTGGTCTCCCAGGTTGCATTGGTCTCAGTGTCAGAGCCTAGCCAGGATCCAATGGGCCTTTCCAAGGGGAACTCAGTTGATGAGGAGTCTTATTTGTATATCTTTACTGTCACAGAGCAAACTCTCCCTATAGGGAGATGCAGGATCACAGGACAGTGCGAGTGTGCAGGATACAGTAGCCCTCAATCAAGGGGATGTCCCCAGGGTCCACTGGCTGTTGAGTTCCTTAACTCTGTTAGAGCTTATTGTGGGCTTTTTTGCGAGAGTTAAACTTGGTCTCCCAGAAAGTCCCCTCTGTCTCGCTCTATAATAAACGGAGAGAGAGCCCAGTCTTCTTCATTTTCCTGGCATCCTGATATCAATGTATTAGTCACGGAGCATTGGGATGCTACTGAAGGGTACCTTAAGGTAGCCAAGACAATGGCTTGACTATCCTATGGCACAGGAGTGTTAGTAGCTGTTTCCCCAACCCAAGGTAAATTCCTTGGTAGTGCAGGTAATCAAACACACATCCCTACTTAGTAAGGGAGGCGTAGTATTAAAGGATATGCAGGATCGCAGTGGATATGATTCTTAACAGACAATTTGAAGTGCTGTGCTTGGGAATCAAGGTAGCTGCAGCAGTTTCCTTTGTGACATGCGTCTGTCATACCAGGTTGTAAGGGCTTGACCTGGTTGAGGGCAAGCCTTTACCACACCTCCTATTAACTGGAGTAGATTAGTAGCCGTTGTTCTCTATGACATCATCATATCATCATCAGAGTCATGAGCAAAGTTATTTTTTTTTTTTAAATTCTTTATTTATATTTAACACAATAACAAATCAAGAAACAACTTCTTGTTCAGAATATTGAGAAAGACATTACAATATATAATAAACGAATATATGATACAAAGAAAATACTTTTCTTAATCAATCTTTATTTAGTCCATTATTTATATAGATCCAAGAATCTTAATGAGTGAAATAAGGAAAATGGAATCATCCAATTAAAGTACAAAATAACAATTTCCTGACTGTGGTTACAGGAGTATCTTTAAATATTAACTTGATGTTATTGGATCCCCTCCAAGGCGTTTCATAGCGAGAAATCCTGTTAGCTGAGATGGTTCAAAAAATATATATGTATTGGATCAAGTTTCAAGTTTAACATTTTTCTTGATTGATCGCTTAATCAAATTCTAAGCGATGAACATATTAAAATATAGTCAAATAGAGACAAAACATTACAAACTTTAAATAATAACATTGGGTAGATAACTAATACATTATACTCATTACATAAGGTAAGATAGGGGTTTGAAATACAATTAATAAAGAAAAGCAAAACAAAGGAAAAATTCAATAGGGAAATAAATAACCACAGAGCATAATACAATAAAATAAAATCGCTGGTTTAAGAACTGTTTAATTAAATATTAAAAGCATCTTTAAAAAGAAATGTTTTTAGATTACTTTTAAATTTTCCCAGGTCCTGCTCATTCCGTAAATAAATTGGGAGAGCGTTCCAAGTTTGAGGAGCAGTTACCGAAAAAATAAACTGACGTCTAGTATTAATAACCTTAAGTGATGGAATGGTCAACAAATTTTGCTCATTAGACCTCAAGGTTCTGCTTGGATGATATGGTATTAAATGTTTAAATATGAATGCAGGAGTCTTGTAGAGAAGAGACTTAAAAACAAGTAAACAGATTTTATATGTTATCCGATGGATAACTGGGAGCCAATGTGCATCTATCAAAAGGGGCGTAACATGGTCATATTTTCTAGACTTAGTGATGAGTTTAATGGATACATTCTGGATAATTTGAAGATGTTTAATTTCGTTTAGTGGTATCCCCTTAAAAAGAGCATTACAGTAATCCAATTTAGAAATCACTAAAGAGTGAATGAGAATGTTTATTGATTTAGGGCATAGAAATTTTGCAATAGATCGTATCCTATGTAATCTGTAGAATGTAGATTTAACTATAGTACTAATATGATTATGAAAGTTCAATTTTGTATCAAAAGTTACCCCTAAGACTTTTATGTTATTAACTATTTGTAAAGGTATGTTTTTTATTGTAATGGGAGCAATAAGAGTAGAATTGTCTTTCCATGGGAAGAGCATCACGTTGGTTTTTTTAATATTAAGAGCAAGTTTATTTCTGTTTAACCATTGATGAATTTGATCGAGTTTCTCACTGATCTCTTGGATGTCAGATGTTTTGTTAGTATTTATTGGATGCAGGAGCTGAATATCGTCTGCATATGCAAACACCTGAAAACCCATGGATTGACATAGGGTAATTAAAGGAGCTAGAAAAATATTAAATAATAACGGAGAGAGAATAGATCCTTGAAGAATCCCATAAGTAGTTGATGAAGATTTAGATGTTGAGTCATTAAAGAGAACAGTAGAAGTGCGGTTTGTTAAATAGGATATGAACCAAGAAAGAACTTGGTCCGTGACACCGATAGAGTGAAGTCTGTTAAGAAGAAGCTGATGGTCAATCGTGTCAAAAGCCGCAGAAAGATCAAGTGAAATTAACAAAGTCGTTTGATGGTGATCTAAATAATATTGAATTGAGGTGGTCATACCTATCAATGCAAGTTCGGTACTATGGTGTTACATAAAACCAGTTTGGTTAGGATGAAGAACATTGTTTTTTTCCACAAAGTCTGAAATTTGGTTGAAAACTATTTTTTCCGTCAATTTTGCCAAAAAAGGGATATTGGCTATTGGTCTATAGTTTGATGGGTCTATGGAACTTGCATTTTTATCTTTAATGATAGGACGGATGATTGATTTTTTCCACGTCATTGGAACAATGCTTTGGTTCAAACTCTCGGTAATTAAAGTGTAGATAAATGGTCCAAATATATGAAAGTAATGCTTTAAAAAGAAAGGAGGAATTGGATCAGCTTTCGAGCCCTTAATATTAATGGTTTTTAATGGATTGATGGATCTATATTTTACAATACATTTACATGGATATCGCAGAAAGAAAATTCCCCCCACTGCTGCTACCCCTGGTTTAAGAAGCAAGAACTGACATCTACGTTTTTGGGTTTCCTTCGTCACATCTGGGAACATCTGTATCTTATGTCCAAGAAATTCTTTTATCTCTATTTTTGAAAAACAATTTCAGTATGAGCAAAGTTTTGGCTTATTTGATATCAGCCTGCAGAATGCTCTGGGTCAGGCAGTGGATTGGAGACTCCTCCTCCAAGAGTACCCTCAGAAGACTTCCTCTCAAAGGACAAATGGTGTTCAGAAAAGGACTGGACAATCTCATGACCAGCATGGCAGATCATCTGCCGAAATCTCTACCTTGACAGCACACTACGAGCCTGTAGTTGCTCCAGGCAGTCTAGTTTTCATAGCTCCAAGTGCTTTCGACTGTACTCAGGTGGAGCCTTCTCTCAGAGATCCTTCCAGGGAGCCAGACAGAAATTCTCAGGTCCCAGGTGGAGCCTCCAGTTCTTGTTCCACTCCAACCTCCAAGAAAGCACAATGATGTCCGGTCTGGAGAGATTCACCTGAAGATAGGTGCATTGTTCTCGGAGTATGATGAGGCCTGGGCACAGATCAGACTGTTGGGTGCTGGAGATCTTTCAGAGCAGTTACGAGCTCGAATTTGTCCAACCCTTATTGGACTGGTTGTGGACTCTAGCAGGACAACCAGAGAAAGCAAGCAAGGTCACAGCTCCAGTTCAGAGGCTGTGAGATATTCAGGCCATAGAGTTAACCAAGATTCAGGCTTGGCTAAATACTCTATATACTTTGTGTCTAAGAAAGGCTCAGACGAGGCAGGGGGATTCAAGATGGCGATGAGAGCGGACGCCTGAGAGTGAGGCTCCCTTTCTTGTTCTCGGCTGGCGTTGCTACTTTTGTTGAACTAGCAGTTCTCTTACCTCAACATGGGTAAGAGAAAAGGAGCCCTCCGCGGCAACCCTCCAGCGGCGGTAGCGGCACCGCGTCTGGTGCAGAGCACAATTGAGGAGGCTTTGGCCCGATCGGGCGAATCAGCGGTGGCTACTTCAGGGGTGAGCCCGAATTCGTCGGGCGAACTCAGCCAGCAGCTTCGGGCGATGTTAAGCCCGGAACAGAGGCATCCACCCCCACAACCTGGAAGCAGTGCAGTACTGGGAGTTCCTGATGCATCATGGACCCGGGAGGAGTCTTTGATCCTCAGTGAAGGAGGGCTGGTAACTCCAAGTTCATCTGGAGCCGAAGAAGAAGCTGCAGTACACCGACAGCTTACCCACACTGCAGGAGAGGAGAGAGGAGCTTCGGGAGGAAGTAAGATCACTTTTGGGGTGTTGGAGAAGCCTAAGGTAATTGATATGGAGGCTTTATGGCAGGCTATTTCAGTTATGGACGCTAACCTCAAAATGTCTTTTTCCACTTTAAATACTGACTATGGGACTATCCACTCTAAAGTGGAGCAACAGGGTTTGGCCCTTAAAGATTTAAATGAGAAAATAGAAAAACAGGAGTCAAGAATTTGTGGAATGGAAACATTGGACTTGGAATTAGTAAAAGAAAGAACATTTATTGCTAGAAAAATGGAAAGTTTCGAGAACCAATTAAGGAAAAATAACTTGAGACTCCTAAATTTTCCAAAATGTCCCTTAATTTCACCAATGGAGATGGCAAGAAAGTATTTCAAGGAAATTTTGCTTATTCCTATTGAAAGTTTGCCACCTATTGTTAGAGCTAATTATTTTCAAATCAAGAGACCTGTGGAAGTTTCCACTCCTAATGAGATTCAAGGGACCAACAATGAAAATATGAACTTAACAACTTTTCTGGAAAACTCCTTGGAGGTTATAACGGAAAGGAAAACCCTGTTAATAACTCTCGCTTTGGAAAGTGATAGAGAATATATATTGCGTTTGTATTTTCGTCATATCAATGATCAGTTTTTAGGTTCTAATGTTCGAATATTTCCTGATATGTCTTTAAGATCCCAGAGGCGTAGGAAAGAATTCTTGGCATTAAGGCCAAGAGTCCTTGCCTTGGGGGCAAATTTTCTATTGAAATTTCCTGTAAAATGCTTTGTCTCCTATCAGAATAAGAATTACTTGTTTTTTGAACCTAAACAACTAGTAGGATTTATAGAATCCAAAGAGCAAGTAGTGCCTATGACTGAGAATGTATAACCTGCCATGAATGGCTGTAGCACCGCAGATAATTGCCGCTTTCTAGGTTGGATAAGATTGTTTCTATTGTTAATTTTCTTTGCTAAGAATCTCTTTTAAAAGATTGTGGACTAAATATATTGGAAGTATAAATGAATAACCAAAACACTGATTTAAGTGGAATTGGTTTATAAGTTTTCTTTTTAATAATTTATGTTAATCTGAAATACAAGTAATGTATTGCTTGTTTGTATTGATAAAATTGAATAAACAAATAAAAAAAAAAAAAAAAAAGAAAGGCTCAGACGATTGGAGACACACTTGAATTCAGCATTGCAGGTGCCACACTTTCGCATGAAGACAGTTCCATCAGTGATGCTGGGAGAATTTATGATCTCACTGAATTTGATGGAGGCCTAACTGCCCATTCACACCTTTCCGAAACATAGAAAGTTCCTGAGATTTCATGTCCTGGAAAACTATTACCAGTTCTCAGCTCTTCCCTTTGGGCTGGCAACAGCTCCTCACACATTTACCAAGCTGATGGTGGTGGTAGCTGCTCATCTACACAAGACAGACTTGTAGGTTCAACTTCATCCATACCTGAATGAATGGCTTATGAGAAATCCGTCGTTCCCAGATGGAGAACAAGCAGTGGCTCATGTGATTGGGGTTCTGCAGAGCCTGGGTTGGATAGTGAATTTCCAAAAGAGCCAGTTGGTTCCGTCCGAAAGAGCCAGTTGGAATACTTGGGAGTCTTTTTCAACACAACAGAAAGTCATGTCTACCTTCCAGAAGCACATAAACAGAACCTTTATATCCAGATAATGAGCTTATTGGCCAAACCAGCTTTGTCCATATGTTCCTACTTCCACATGCTAGACTCCATAGCAGCCACGATGGAAGCAATTCCATGGATGAAGGCTCATATATTTCCTCTCCAGAGCACATTTTTATTGAGGTGGTCATCTCAGTTTGACTCCCTGCAGGGAATGCCCCTCAGAATTTGCCGCATGTTTAAATGGATGTCTGCCTGTTTGACTGGTTGGGGGGGCTCCCTGCAACAGATGCCTAATCCAGGGGTTTTGGTCGGCTTCTCAAAGGAAGTGGTTGATCAACAGATTGGAACTTTGTGCCATTCGATTGGCATTGCAGAGCCTGGAGAAGACTCTGGAAGGGCAACGTTCTGAGTCTTCTCAGACAATGCTATGGTGGTGTATGTCAATAGTCAGGGAGGCACCAATAGTGCACAGCTGAGTCTAGAGGCCCACTTACTATTCAGATGGGCTGAGTTTCATATTTAGGCACCTTCAGTGGCGCATTTAGCGAGAGTGGACAATGTCCAGGCCAATTTCCTCAGCAGACAGACACTGGATTCGGATGAATGGATGCTGTCGGCAGCAGCCTTCTAATCCATTGTTTGGTTCTGGGGTCACACAACGTTTGATCTGACGATGGTAGCAAGAAACAAGAAGGCTGAGCCCGGAAGCGCAGGTCTGGATGTCCAGCCATGGCCAAAGAGTGAGCTCTTGTATGTATTTCCCCCATGGCCCATGATAGGCTGGATATTCCACAGGATTGTAAGCTATCGAGGAACAGTCATTCTCATGGCTCCAGATTCACCCTGCAGACCTAGTGCTTCTTGTGAGGGGCGCAAGTCTCAGACTGCGAGTGCAGCTGGATCTTTCTCAGGGACCAGTGGTCATAGAAGATCTAGAACACTTTGCTCTTAAGGCAAGGCTTTTGAGCGGCAGTGTTAGCGCGCAAGGAATACTTGGAGGTGGTCATTGCTACTCTGCCCAGAGCCAAAATCCTACTAATGCTACAGCATGGGATACTTTCTAGCACTGTATTAAAGAGAAGATGGAGCCTTTCTCTGCTCCAATTTCCACGGTGTTAGTCTTCCTCCAGTCTGGCCTTGATAAAAGGCGTACAACATCCTTCAGGGACTCTTTTGTTTCAGGGCTCATCTGGACAATGCCGGATTCCTAAAGGGGGCACTGCAGCTCCGGCCACTGGTAAACACCCATTTCCCTCATGGAAGCTTAAAATGGTTTTGCAAGGTCTCGGGTGCCTTACGAGCCACCGAAGGAAGCGTCCTTAATGGATCTGACACGCAAGATGTTTTTTCTTGTGACCTACCTCACCGAGAAGAGTCTTGGAGCTACAGGCTCTTTCATTCATAGAGCCTTTCCTCAAGTTTTCAGAGGCCAGAGTTTCTTTGCGCTCAGTTAAAGTCCTTTTTGCTGAAAGTTGTTTCGGCTTTCCATGTCAGTCAGGAGGTCAGATTGCTGGTGTTCTTTGAAGAAGATGAATCAGATTCTGAAAAAGTTGGATGTGAGAAGGACGCTTCTGCGATATCTGGAAGTTTCCAATGATTTCAGACTATCTGACCATCATTTTGTACTCCCTAGTCAGGTTAGTCATGGGCACCAGCTTCCTAGGCCATGAGTTCTAGATTTCATTTATTTATTTATTTTATTTAAATATTTATAGCCTGCACATCCAACAATTCTAGGTAGATCCAAAGGGTCATTTCATCAGCATATATTGCCTGTGGAAAACAGTACTTGTTCTCTATAAAGGCGTATTTGACTAGAAGCGTGGCTTCTTTGTGGATGGAAGCTCAGGCGGTCTTTCACGAGATTTATAGGGCAGCAAATTGGTCCACTCTACATAAATTCTCCAAGATTTACAGAGTAGATGTAGCAGGTTACTGGGACTGCTTTTGTATGTCTCGTCCGTTCAGAATGACACACATATTGCACTAGAAAAAGAGATTAGGCCCTTACCTTTCTAATATCTTTTCTAGTAGAGAGGTGTGTCATTCTGGAGCCCCACCCTGTCAGTTATCTCCTGTGCCTGCTACCATCTCAGTTAGAAAGTTTGAGTCCAAACTGAAATTTGAATGTCAGTCCGACCTTATGGGTATGATGAATAGTGCTATAACACATTGGGGTATTGTTTGAGTTCCATAAATGTTTCTGTTTGGTATGATGATTTTGATGTTTCGATTGTTCATTTATAACGTTTAACATGTTTATTTTCAGAGCAGAACAAAGTTGTAGTTCAGGGAGTTTCCCCGTACCCCTCCTTCACATGTGTTTCTATATAGGGCTTTCACCTGCTTTGATACAAACAAGGGGGCGGCAGAGCTCTCTAATGAAGGAGGAGGGATTAAGAAGCTGAAGTGGTTTCCTTCTGTCCAGAATGACACACCTATCTAGTAGAAAAGATATGGGCAAGGTAAGAACCTAATCTCTTTTTTAGTACTCTTGAAAAGAAATTGAGTTGTGCCCAAATTCCTCTTTTGAGTAGCTGATATATTCCACTAACCTTTCCTTTCAGGATACCAGTGTGAGTACAAGATGCGTACTGGACGTAAACCTGACGGCTGTGCCATTTGCTTTAAACTGTGTAAATTTACACTTCTGTCGTCCAATCCTGTGGAATTTTACCGCCAGGACATCCCGCTGTTGGACAGGGACAATATTGGACTTGTGTTGCTCTTGCAGCCCAGACTTAAGGGCATTTCTCCTACTATCTGTGTGGCAAATACACATCTATTGTACAATCCAAGGCGAGGGGACATCAAACTGACTCAGTTAGCAATTCTTCTGGCTGAGATTGCTGGTGTTGCTCTTCAGAAAGATGGCAGTTTCTGTCCCATTGTTCTCTGCGGTGATTTTAACTCCGTGCCTGGTTCTCCACTTCACAGTTTTATAAGAGAAGGGAAGTTGAACTACGAGGGACTTACCATAGGAAAGGTAAAAGATTGTTCATTCTCAGCACAGAAGTTCTAAAGCAAGTTGGCTTGGTGAGTTGCGAGCAAGGGCCACGTGCTGTCTTGTGGAATTCCTCTGTTTGCTTTCCTGGTCAGACGTCTGTCTAGATTGGCCAGGACTGGGAGGCTGCAGATGTGTCAGTTGGTGGCCATACTTAAGGTTCACATTAGCCAGGTTGTGAGAGAAGCCATGATTGTATGGTCCCTAGCTGAGAATTGTTGCTGTGCTAATTGCACTGGGGAGTGCTTTAAAAATATTGGGGTGGGAAACGGCACAGTTAGTTGCAAATTGAAGGTTCATAGTTCTGTAGCCAAATGAAAATCAGTTCCATGGAGCTGGAGACAAGAAGGAAACTATCAGGCCAGAACACTAAAAGGAACTCTTAAAACAACATGCCCCTTCATTTGCTCCTTATTAACAAGTTTACAGGGAACATAAACCATTGAATATGTCTTAATGGATGGCCAGAATTGGTTTGCTTTTTGCTAAAATTAAGTATATCAGAATAATCAAGTTACAATGTGGACACCTAGGTTTTCTCTCCTCAGTCTTCTGCCTTTCTCTTGTCATAGCTCAGCCACTTTCAAAGCCAGATGATTAGGCAGATGAAGGTGTAATGTGATCAGTGGTATTAAGCAGTGCTTCTCTACCTTTGTTCCATAATAAATTTTCAAATTTTGTCAATCCTTTTGGCACACTGAACCAAATTTTGCACAATTCTCAGCCTGCTCCTTCCTACTAGCAGTTCTGCAGTTTTTAACTCTGCGTGTCTAGCTGTATTCTGACATCTGAATATTACTCCTGGCAGAATGCTGTGAAAATTCTTCACACAACACAATATTTCAAAATCCTGTAAAGTTTATTTGTAGCGTTTTGTATATAATTCTCCTATCCTGAGGTCTGAAATTCCTTCCTTTTCCTTTCTCAGGTTTCAGCCTCTAAGTCCCTCTCTCATTCCAACTGCAGTTCTGTCTCTCTCTAAATCCCACCCCTCTCTCACTTCCACCCTGAATCCCCTCCTTGGTCCCCATAGTCTGGCATCTCTCTCTCCCTCTCTCCACTGGCTAAGAATCTGTTCCATCCTTCACATCCCCTTTCTGATCTTGGTCACGTTTTCTTCCTCTCTCCACCATACCCACACGTGTGGGTCCAGTATCCATGTCCTCTCATCCTACCCACCACCTCTCTCACTTCCACCCTGAATTCCTGTCCTACTACCCATGGTCTGGCGTCTCTCCCTCCCTCCCTCCCTCCCTCTCTCTGTCTCGTCAAACATCTCTTCCTTCTCACCCTCCTTTCTGGCCTGGGTTTCCATCTCACCCCCTTTCCCCTCTACTTACAAGTCCAGCATCCATGTCCCCCTCCCCTGTCCTCCTCTCCCTGCAGGTCTAGCATCTGTCTCCTCCTCTGCCCCCCATACCCCCCCAGATCCATGTACCTATCTCTCCCCCCCCCACTAGCAGTCCAGGATCCATATCCCTTCCTCTCCCTCCCTACTTACTAGCAGTCCAGGATCCATGTCCCCCCCCTTACGTGCAGTTCTCTACTCTCCCTCCCCCACTTGTAGTCCAGGATCCATGTCCCTTCCTCTCCCTCCCTACTTACTAACAGTCCAGGATCCATGTCCCCCCCTACTTGCAGTCCAGGATCCATGTCCCCTCCCCCCCTACTTGCAGTGCCTGTTCTCTCCCCTCTCCTTCTCCCCACACAGATCTAGCCTCTTTCTCTTCCTCTGACCGACCGATTCCCCCCCCAACCATGAGATCAAACATAGCTACAGGCCTAGCCAGAGCAGCAGCAGCATTGGCAGCCGGCTGGCAGAGGCAGTTGTGAACAGGCTGCTTGCGACGGCCCTGCCAGGGCGTTTCCTCTGCTGCTGCAAGCTATTCATTCACAGCGCTGCCTCTGCCGACCGGCTGCCACTACTGCTGCTTCCTTAGGAGGTCCGCAGGTATGTCTGATCTCATGGGAGGGGGATGATGTGGAGGGTTCAGTCGGAAGGAGGGAGAGAGGCCAGACCCGCACAGAGATAAGGACAGAACAGAAGGTTTACGCAGAATTCTGCATGGATGAGGAATTCTATGCAAATTCTGCCCTGCGCAGTTGTGCAGAATTCCTCCAGGAGTAGAATATACAGGACCAGAAGGTGCTTTGACATTATAGGAGCCTATGTATTCAGTTAGATTTGAAATTGGCAGAAGAGGTACACACATAAGAAATGCTTCTCTCCTTCAGCCAGTAAGATTATCAGATTTCCAGTGGGTGAATCTATGACATGTGTTCCCTGCAACAGCAAATGAGTAATTCATTTGAAGAGAAGGTAAAAAGGAAATCTGATTGAGAGTTGACAGGAGTATGGCCTGCATGTGACTGAAGCCCAAGTAAAATAGAAACATGATGGCAGATAAAGGCCAAATGGCCCATCTACAGCATTTACTATATCCTCTTCTCCCTAAGAGATCCCATGTGCCTGTCCCATTCTTTCTTGAATTCAGACACAATCTTTGTCTCCACCACCTCTACCAGAAGACTATTCCACTCTTCTATCACCCTTTCTGTAAAAAAGTATTTCCTTAAATTACTCCTCAGCTTACCACCTCTTAACTTCATCCTATGCCCTCTCATTCCAGAGCTTCCTTTCAATTGAAAGAGACGCATTTATGCTAGGTAGGTATTTAAAGATCTCTTATCATATCGCCCCTCTCCCACCTTTCCTCCAAAGTATACATACTGAGATCTTTGTCTGTCACCATACGTCTTATGACGAAGACCATCAACTCCATTCTGTTTATATCTTTTTGAAAGTGTGGCCTCCAGAATTCTACACAATATTCTAAATGAGATCTCGACAGTCTTATATAGGGGCATCAATATCTCCTTTTCCCTATTGACCATACCTTTCCCTATGCACCCAAGCATCCTAGCTTTTGCTGTCGCATACATGCATTCTTGTGCAACAGGACTGGTGATCTTGACCATTGGCTTTTAACTCCCACTAGTTGCAAGGATTGTAGAGAGCCCACTGTTTGTTTTCATAAGAAACAGAGAGTAGGGGTGAAGGGCCACTGCTCGGACTGGAGGAGGGTCACGAGTGGTGTTCCGCAGGGCTCGGTGCTCGGGCCGCTGCTATTTAAAATATTCATAAATGATCTAGAAACAGGGACGAAGTGCAAGATAATAAAATTTGCGGACGACACCAAACTATTTAGTGGAGCTTGGACTAAGGAGGACTGTGAAGAATTGCAAAGAGACTTGAACAAACTAGGGGAATGGGCGACGAGATGGCAGATGAAGTTCAACGTTGAGAAATGTAAAGTATTGCATGTGGGAAGCAGAAATCTGAGGTACAACTATACGATGGGAGGGATGTTATTGAATGAGAGTACCCAAGAAAGAGACTTGGGGGTAATGGTGGACATGACAATGAAGCCGACGGCATAGTGTGCAGCGGCCACTAAAAGAGCAAATAGAATGCTAGGTATAATCAAGAAGGGTATTACTACCAGAACGAAAGAAGTTATCCTGCCATTGTATCGGGCAATGGTGCATCCGCATCTGGAGTACTGCGTCCAGTATTGGTCGCCGTACCTTAAGAAGGATATGGCGTTACTCGAGAGGGTTCAGAGGAGAGCGACACGTCTGATAAAAGGGATGGAAAACCTTTATACGCTGAGAGATTGGAGAAACTGGGTCTCTTTTCCCTGGAGAAGAGGAGACTCAGAGGGGATATGATAGAGACCTACAAAATCATGAAGGGCATAGAGAGAGTAGAGAGGGACAGATTCTTCAAACTTTCAAAAAATATAAGAACAAGAGGGCATTCGGAAAAGTTGAAAGGGGACAGATTCAAAACAAATGCCAGGCAGTTCTTCTTTGCCCAACTTGTGGTGGACACTTGGGATGCGCTTCCAGAGGGCGTAATAGGGCAGAGTACAGTACTGGGGTTTAAGAAAGGATTGGACAATTTCCTGCTGGAGAAAGGGATAGAAGGGTATAGATAGAGGATTACTGCACAGGTCCTGGACCTGTTGGGCCGCTGCGTGAGCGGGCTGCTGGGTGCAATGGACCATAGGTCTGACCCAGCGGAGGCATTGCTTATGTTCTTATAATAATAATAATTTTATTTCTTATATACCGCTATACCATGAAGTTCAAAGCGGTTTACAATAAAGATACATTTTGACAGTACATGGGATACAAGTGGTTTACAATAAAGATATATTTTATCAGCCGGGTCAGACCAGGGGTCCATCGTGTCCAGCAGTCCACTCCCGCGGTGGCCCCCCAGGTCCATGACCTGTAAGTGATCCTTTACCTAAATCATGTATTCCCTATTCATTTAGTGTCCTGTATAGTTACCCTCTATCTGTACCCTTCAATCCCCTTCAGGAAGTCATCCAGTCCCTTTTTGAAACCCAATATTGTACTCTGTCCTATCACCTCTTCTGGGAACGCATTCCAGGTGTCCACCATCCTCTGAGTGAAGAAGAACTTCCTAGCATTCGTTTTGAAACTGTCTCCTTTCAACTTTTCTGAATGCCCTCTTGTTTTTGTTGTCCCCGCTAATCTGAAGAATCTGTCCCTCTCCACTTTCTCTATGCCCTTCATGATCTTGTAAGTTTCTATCATGTCCCCTCTAAGTCTCTTCTTTTCCAGGGTAAAGAGCCCCAGCTTCTCCAGCCTTTCAGCATACAAAAGGTTTTCCATGCCCTTTATCATCCTAGTCGCTCTTCTCTGAACCCTCTCGAGTATCGCCATATCCTTCTTAAGGTACGGCGACCAGTATTGGACGCAGTACTCCAGATGTGGGTGCACCATCGCTCAATACAGTAGTAGGATAACTTCCTTCGTTCTGGTAGTGATACCCTTTTTGATAATGCCCAACATTCTGTTTGCACATTACGCTGCCGGCTTTATTGTTTTGTCCACCAATACCCCCAAATCTTTTTCTAGGTTGCCTTTTCCCAGTACCCTCCCTCCCATCGTATAGCTGTACATTGGGTTCCCTTTCCCTATATGCAAGACTTTACATTTCTCTACATTGAAGCTCATCTGCCATCTTTCTGCCCACTCGCTCAGTTTGTTCAGGTCTCTTTGGGATAAACTCCTCTTTACAAGTGTAGGGAGCCTGTCTGTTTTGTTTGAGTTTAATATTTATTTTTTTCTGTTTTTTTATTATCCTGCCAGAGGCTTTCAGTGCTGCAGAGGATCTCAGTCACCCTGGGGTATCTCTGGCTGTGAGAAGATTATGGTGGCACATGCCTTGCATGATTCCTATGTGCCAGTCTGCATCAGTAGCTATCAGAGCTCAGGGTCCATATCCTTGGGAGCAGTCTCACCCCAAGTTCTCTCCGAAGTAGGCTTGAGCACAAACTGAGCAGGTCTCGTTGCGGTTTATCTATGATTGGGGCTGAGTGTGCTCTTCCCCTCATGATGTCGCGCAACTCAGGTGAGAGTCTGAAGGTCCAGTTCTACTCGGAAACTGGATGGCAGTACAAAGAAACAAGCCATCTGTTGGACTCCAAGCTTGTCTGAGACAGAAATCTCTCAACTTTGATCTGAGGTTTTCCTGTGCAACTCCAGCACATTGCAGCCCATGAGAAAAGTTTTTGGGGGTAGGAGTCTTTAAAACTCATTTTTTAACATAGCATAACTTTATTTTTCTATACTGCCTTAATCAAAAGAATTCTAGGCGTTTTCCATAAAAGCGAAAAACTGAACAATCAGTGAAATACAAAATAGTAAAAAAAATAAATAAATACAGTCTGTGGTATTAAAAAGTCATAAAAAATTTAAAATTGATAGGATAAGATTAATTAAGTTTAAAAATAAGATAAAAGTACAGGTTAAGAGATTAATTTATCAAATAATATTGTCTTGATTTCTTTTCTAAAAGCGCCATAGGACAGGGCTCAGGTTCCCCACCTCCCAAAACCCCTTCCTTGCATTTTTGGAGTTTGCATTTCTTTTTGTGCACAGGCTGTTTTAGATGCCAGAATCGCTATTGCAGCATCCATCTTGGATTTCCTGATTTTATTTTTAAAACCCCCGTTTGTCTCAATACCCCCTAATTTTGACAACCCCCCCCCCCCCCAATATAGATGGGACACCTCAGACCTGTGAAGATACTTTGGACTCATATCAGATTTGCGGCGGATGCCTTTCTGTAGTGGGGGAGGGGGGTTGTTCCATGTGCCCTGCGGCATATTCGGGGGGGGGGGGCAGGAGCTTCAGACTTCATCTCCCCTTCTGCTTCTAGTGGCTTAAGTGCTCAATTGGAGCATTTTGGTGCCAGAAATTCTAGCAGGAGCCAGACAAAGTGGACTTGGAGTCTCAGCAAAGCAAAGCTGCTTGCTGGTGAACAAACACCAGAAGCCACCGCCAGAGACCTTGCCAGGACCTTGTGGGCAACCTAGGCAGTGGTTCACTCCCATACACATGATGTATGAAACCTTTTTTGGTTTTAAAAGCCAACCTAACCCAGTGAAGGTAGTGCCAGGATTTTTAGCTAAAGGTGCAGGGTCCACCCCATGGAGCCATGCTGATTTCTTGGCCTAGCAATATCTCCATGAACACTTACCAAAGTGATGGTTGTTGTGGCAGCACACCTCTGCAAGGTGGGAATTCAGGTGCATCCTTACCTGGATGATTGACCCATAAAAGCACCCTCGAGGGACGAGGGAGTGACAGCAGTAGAGCAAGTGGTCCAGCTCCTAAAGATGGGCTGGATAGTTAAATTCAGGAAGAGTCAATTGATCTAGACTTAGTCCCTGGAATACCTGGGAATCTGAGACAGCATAGAACAGGGTCTTCTTCCCAGAAGCATGCAAAATGAAACTCTTGAGACAAATTTGGGAGATTCGTAACCTGCAGGCCCCCACAGTTTCAGTATCTTCAACTACTGTGTTAAATGGTAGCTACAATAGAGGTGGTTCCCTGGACAAGCGCACACCTGCTCCCGCTTCAGGAGTCACTGCTCTAAAGGTGGTCTCCACAAGCATATGCCCTGGACCTCCCACTGCTGTGGTCGGGCAAGGCATGGAGCAGCCTGGACTGGTGGCTGTAGCCACAGTCCTTGAACAGAGGAATGCCGTTACACATCTCCCAGTGGACAGTTCTGACTAGAGAATGACATGGGGAAAAATTTTTCCCTGTCCTCAGGGGAACTCATTTTCCTGTACTGTCCCCACAAGTTCTTTTCCTGTCCCTGCTTCATTCCTACAAGCTCTGTCCTCATCTGAACAAGCCTGAACAACACTTTAAAATCATAAGCGTATGAGGCTTATGTGGTTAAGGCAGAGCTTACAGGAATGGGGCAGGGACAGGAACAGCGACAAAACTCATGGGGACGGAGAAATTGAGTTCTTACGGGAATGGAGACAAATTTGTCCCCATGTTATTCTCTAGTCCTTGACAACAGATTCCAGCCTATTTGGCTGGGGAGCTCATTGCAAGGGATGCCCACTACAAGGGTGGTGGTCCCCATCTCAGAGGAATTGGTCAATCAGTCGCTTGGAGCTGAGAGTGGAACTGAGAGTGATACAGTTAGCTCTGCAAATCCTGGGCAGCACCCTAGAAGGAAGGGCAGTCCGAGTCTTCTCAGACAGTTTGACTGCAATAGCCTATGTAAACAAGCAAGGAGGCACCAGGAGTGCATCACTGAGCTTGGCAGTTCGCCTGCTCTTCTGTTGGGTGGAAGCCCATCTCTTGGCCATCTCCATGGCTCGCCTAGCGGGGGTGAAGAATATGCAGGCGGATTTCCTAAGATGGCAGGTCTTGGATCCCAGGGAGTGGTCTCTCTCTCAGAGGGCCCTCGACTGCATAATCAGGTGCTGGAGTGTGCATTTGACGTCATGGTCTCAGCATCAACAAAAAAGGCAGCTCATTTCTTCAGCTGTAGGTAAGAGCCCAAAAGCACTGGGATGGACACTATAGTACAGACCTGGCCTGCGGAGGAGCTCCTGTATGTGATCTCCCTATGGCCAACGATAGGCAGAGTGCATCGGCGGGTCAGAACGCACTCGTTCTGGTAGCTCCAGATTGACCAAGGCAGCCATGGTAGGCAGACTTAGTATGTCTGCAGGGGTACATGGCTCTCGGGCTTCTTTGTCATTCAAATCTTCTCTCATGGAGTCCCATCACCCTGCAGGATCCGGAGCACTTTGGTCTTATGGCATGACTCTTGAGCGCAAAGCCTCAGAGCATAAAGGACTTCACATAAGCCGCTAACATGGACTGCTTTTAAAATCACTAATAAATGGAACAAAGAAGGTGGTAATAAAAGGAACCATTTACCTGTGTGCCATCTACACCAATAGTTCTGCAACTCTTATGAGTGAATTCTTCTTCATTCATGATCCTACCAGGCAGGCAATAGAAACAAGACATCTGAGTAAGCAGGCATGTCTGAAACAGAAAGCAGGCTAGTTATATATAGGTCAAGGCGGTCATCAACACTGCCAGCCTTGGTTATAAGAAAGAATATTAGCAAGATAAGAACCTAATCTTTCCTTCTTGTGCAACAGGACTATTAGTCTTGACCATCAGGAAGTATCAGAACAGTCCCTGGTTCCTAGGGTGGGACAGATAAGCCTGCTGCTAGCACAGAGGACCCAAAAGCAGTGTCCTGCCCAGCTGCCACATCTACCCTGTAAAACTTAGTGAACATGTGGAGACTGGATCAGTTGGCCTCCTTGCAGATCTCTGCAGGTGAGACTGCTCTAGACTTTTCCCAAGATAACGTGGCACTGCAACTGCAGTGTGCCTTCACTGCCACTGGAACTGCTTTCTACTCCCAAAGTGGGCGGAAGATATGCCCATCTTGATCCATCTGGATATGGTCAGTTTAGATGTCGGCCTCCCCTGTATTTAGAGCAGAACAGACTTACCGTATTTTCACATAGATAACGCACACCCGTGTAAAACGCGCACACGGGTATAGTGCGCAAAAAACACATATTTATGTACATAAATTTTTATATACCGCGCACACCCGTATACCGCGCATGCTGCCCGACTCTCCTTTCGCCCGCCCCGACTCTCCTCTGGAGACCCCGACTCTGTTTTCGCCCGCCCCGACTCTCCTTTCCTCCTTGAAGTCCTGTCCCTACCCTGAAAGCCTGATCCCCCCCCCGATGTCCGATTCACCCCCCCGCAGGACCGCTCGCACCCCACCCCGAAGGACCGCTCGCACCCCCACCCCGAAGGAGCGCTCGCACTCCCACCCCGAAGGACCGCTCGCACCCCCACCCAAAGAACCGCTCGCACCCCCACAGCCTTACCCCCCTCCCCCATGGAGAAGCTGTCTACCTTGTTTCCGGATGCCAGCGAGCAAAGCTGTTTTCTCTGCCGGCGGTCCCGCCCCTTCTCTGAGTCCTGCTGCGCTGCTTTTTCTTCTGGCGGTCCCACCCTTTCTCTGACATCAGAGAAAGGGCGGGACCGCCTGAAGAGGAAGCAGCGCAGCACAAGGCTCTGAGAAGGGGCAGGACCACCGGCAGAGGAAGCAGCTGGGCTGGCATCCGGAAACAAGGTAGACAGCTTCTCCATGGGGGAGGGGGGGAGGCTGTGGGGGTGCGAGCGGTCCTTCGGGGTGGGAGTGCGAGCGCTTCTTCCGGGTGATGAGTCGGGGGGGGGGGGGAACTATGTAAAAAAATTTTGTACAACGCGCTCACGCGTATAACGCGCAAGGGTATGCGCGGTTTGTAAAAACCACGTATAACGCGCGCGTTATATGCGAGAAAATACGGTATGTTGTGTTGGGGAGTTTCCCCTCCATCCCTTATGTTTGCGCTGTAGTACTCACTAGAAGCTTTGGTACCGACTGAGGGGAGGAGCTCATCCCAAAGTGATGGGAGGTAGAGCATGAAACAAACTGGCCTCTGTACAACCCTCACAACTAATGGGGGTTAAAACCCCATGGTCAAGATTACCAGTTCTGGTTACACCTAATCTTATACAGAAAATGAAGCTGACAACCATACCTGAAAGCACTTTTCTCAAGTTTTGTTACCAGAGAGTATTTTTGGCCTAATACTCTAGTTTGTATATCCTGCATGCAACCAAATTGATCATTGCAGATGTCCGGGTTGTGTGGGAAGACATGTATTTTGTTACCCAACAACACACTCTGGAAAAGTCATAGAGAAGTAACAAATGGGATAAACAATGCCACTTCCCTTCGAGACATAGGAAAAATCCAGTCTGAAGTGAGGCAACCACCTGACTCCTAGAATCTATGGCCTGCCCAAAAGGAAGAAAGCCACAGCTTGATTGCTGAAATCAGTTTCATCTTCCTGGGCCCAATACAACCCAGACAGCAATGACACCAGCCATAGAAACCTAAGAGTACAAATTGTGCAACAGAAAAGTCAAATTAGCCAACACAATCCAATTAGAACCAGCATAAGAAGTCCTGTAGTCTGTGTAGGAACAGAGGGCCAGATGCACTGAAGTCAGTGCTTGTCCAACGATCATCACTAAACCAGTTTTGACTGATTCAGCGACGATCACATTTACCGACCCGATGCAGAAAACGGCTCACCGTGTGGTTTTCTGCACGATCGCTCATTCTCCGATCCAATTATGCAAATAAGGTCATTAATATTGTCATACCATGTAAACTAGCAGAGCAATTGATGCTCTAACATGGCTTCCCAATGCACAAAAAAAAAAGATCGCTTTTAGCGATCCAAAAAAAGCAACCTGTCCCACCGAAACAAAAATATTTATAACATGCCAAACATGGAAGAGAGTAAACAATGGAGAGCCACAGGGATCTGTTCTGGGACCAGTGCTATTTAACTTATTTATAAAGGTTCTAGAAATTGGAATAACGAATGAGGTGATTAAATTTGTAGATGACACTAAACTGTCAAAAGTTGTTAAAATGCATGCAGATTGTAAAAAATTGCAGGCAGACCTTAGTAAATTGGAAGACTGGGCATCCAAGTGGCAGATGAAATTTAATGTGAACAAGTGCAAAGTGATGCACATTGGGAAGAATAACCCAAATTACAATTACCAGATGCTTGGGTCCACCTTTGAGATTAGCACCTAAGAAAAGGATCTGGGTGTCATTGTAGACAATACGATGAAACCCAATGTGTGGCAGTGACCAAAAAAGCAAACAAGATTCTAGGAATTATTAAAAATGGGATGATTAACAAGACTAAGAATGTTTTAATGCCTCTATATCGCTCCATGGTGCAACCTCATCTGGAGTATTACGTTCAAGAAAGATATAGCGGTACTAGAAAATATAGCGGTACTAGAAAGGGTTCAAAGAGGAACGACCAAGATGATAAAGGTGATAGAATTCCTCTTATATGGGGAAAGATTAAAGAAGTTAGGGGTCTTTAGCTTGGAAAAGAGACGGCTGAGGGGAGATATATGATTGAGTCTACAAAATCCTGAGAGGAGTAGAGCAGGTACAAGTGGATCGATTTTTCACACTGTCAAAAATTACAAAGACTAGGGGACATTCAAAGTTGCAGGGAAACACTTAAAACCAATAGGAGGAAATATTTTTTCAATCAAAGAATAGTTAAGCTCTGGAATGCATTGCCAAAGGCTGTGGTAAGCACAAATAGCGTAGCTGGTTTGGACAGTTTCCTTAAGAAGATGTCCGTAGTCTGTTTTTGAAAGATATAGGGGAAGCCACTTTTTGCCTTGGATCATTAGCATGGAATGTTGCTACTCTTTGGGTTTTGGCCAGGTGCTAGTGACCTGGATTGCCCACCGTGAGAACGGGCTACTGGGCTTGATGGACCATTGGTCTGACCCAGTAATGCTATTTTTATGTTCTTTTAATGAGCACAGATGCTGTGTGTGTAGTTAAACATGCACAATATCTGCCCCATTTAAAAAGAATAAAGCCCCCCTCTCTGCAGATGACGGCCCTCTCTGACATTCTCCCAATGCACTGGGACTGTCTCTCCCCCCCTCGTGGCAGCGAAAATGACAGTAGGAATACCCACTCCCTCCTGCCATGCTGACACCCTCCCTGACGTGAGAAAAAAATCAGCAGGAGAGATGCCCACTCCTTCCTGCCAACAGAACCCCCCCCCAACCATCCCTATCCTCCCCCTTCCCCACCCTAAACAAAAAAAAGGCCAAAGAGATGTCTACTCCCTCTTTCCACCAGACAATCCCCCCTAAACCCTCCCTGGTACCTTTTTCAGAAGTTTCAAGTTTATTTAAAATTTCTTATACTGTCTAATCAAGCCTTCTAGGCGGTGTACAAAAAACTCCAAAACAATGCACCGGTTAAAATACAATATGAACAAAGACAAACTAAGGGAAATGGCAATTTATAAAGACATTGACGAACCGGAACAAAAGGGAAGAAAGGTTGGAACTACAATTGATAGAAAGAAAGTGAACATTTAAGGGAAAGAACAAAGGGAGGGGAAACTGAAGGTAGAAACCTGAATCTAAGTCGTCCTTAAAAGGATGGTTTAAGTTTCAAAAGCATCAAGGAATAAAAATGTTGGGAGCAGGAGGGATGCACGGTCCCTCCAGCTCCAAGGCCCACCAATCCAAAATGTTGAGCCTTCCCTCGGTGCATCATGTGATGCATTGAGAGGGGCTTAAAGCCCTGATTGGCTCAGACACCTAAGGCCTCTCACAATCAGTGCCTTGGGCTCCTCCCTCTGTATCCCTCTGCATTCAGGGATACAGATGGAGGAGCCTAAGGCCCTGATAGGCTCAGACACCTAAGGCCCCTCTCTATACACCACCAGAAAGAGATTTCACTGGCATTTCTTAATGCAGAGCTTGATGTGAGCCCATTTGTGCACTGGAAAAATACTTACAATTTCCCCTGACACAGCCAGTATTGCTGTGATACAAGATTCTTGTTGGGAGATTATAAAATACTGAAAGAGTGAAGTTAAACACTGAGAAGCATGGTGGTGTCAGCATTGATCTTCAGGGAATGTTTGAAGAACTCAACCACAAGATCGCAAACCAAGTGGTGGAAATATCCAAAACAGACTGGTGGACTCGGATGTATTTCACAAAGATCCTTTAATTCATCAAAAAAGTAACTCAATGACTCGACATGTACATGTTTCGGCCAAGATGGCCTGGAACTACAATTATAGATATACAAAGTAGTAGCAGGAATTATAAAACATCATTTTAAAACATCATAGTACAAATGTAAATAAATATAATATAATACCAAAATAAACAGTTAAAAACCATCATAAATAGATAACATCATAAATATACCACCTAACACATTTTAAAGAGCAAATGACACATGAAAATGAATAAATTGACAAAATCAATTGATGAATTAAAGGATCTTTGTGAAATACATCTGAGTCTGTTTTGGACATTTCCACCACTTGGCTTGTGATCTTGTGTTTGTGAATTTGACTCTCCTGTGTTATACTTGAAGAACTCAACCGACAGCTAAGTTTTGGTTTTTTCTCTTTTTTTGTAGTGTGCACACTAGTGGGATGGATGTTCTCTTGTGAGATATGGAAGCTATTTTATGAGTGGAGTTTATTATACCTGCGATAGTATTAAAGCAGCTTGTCACAATGTTAGTGAAATGTGCTGCATATTGTTTTTGAGGCTTTTTATCCACTGTTGTTGAAAATACCCCTCAGTGTTCTCCCGCTTTTGGCATAGTAACTTTCAGAAGAATTTTGTAATAGAATTACAGTTACTATATAGTGATTATTATTGTGTGATACAAATACATATTGTTCTCCCACCCATTTTGGGAGAGGTTTCTAAATTGGCATATACTAGATTTTCTCTTTACAAATATGTTTTTCTGTTTAGGTCTCTGGGCAGGACCAATATCCAAGAGGCCAAAGAATTTTGTCTATTCCCATTTGGCCTCCAAGCCTTGGCATTTCACAGAGCTGTGTGTATGTCTCTGTAGAGAAACAGAACACAGAAAGCACAGGTAAATCTGATTATAACCAATTAACACGACCTGAGATATTTACCTGGGAGTTGCTAAAGGGAAGTTGAGGGCACTGCAGATGTTAATTAATTCTGCTGCAAGATTACTTACAAGGGTTCCAAGGAGTTCACATATATCTTCAGTATTGAAACAATTGCATTGGTTGCCCATACAGCAAAGAGTGCATTTTAAGATTCTTGCAGTCATTCATCAGATATTGTACCATGTTTCTCCAAGGGTCTTACAAGAGTTGTTTAAAATTTATCAACCAGAAGATACTTAAGATCTGAAAATAGGATGAAATTGAGTTTAGAGGGTAGGATGTCTATTATGCATGTTAGGATTGGAGCATCAATGATGTCAGTGGCTGGTGCAAAACTTTGGAATACCCTGCCTGGTATGTTATGATTTTGTGCTGGGAAGATTAACTTTAAGAAAATGTTGAAAATGCAGCTTTTTGTCAATGCTTTCTTATACTAATGCTTCTACAGTCTCTTCAGTTTTAAGATACAGTGCTAAAGAATATTTTGTGTTGAACTTAATATTCAATGTCTTTTTGCATTTTAAGTGTTGAAACCCTGATTTGAGAATGTCTGTATTGGTATTGTGTCATCTATATAGTGGGTGGGGGGGAACGGGAAATAATTGTGTCTGTCTATTGTTAGCGTCATATGTGTAGTGATTAAGGGGTGAGCAGAATAATATGTACGTATGCAACGTGTAAACCGCATAGTTTTATGCGGTATATAAATTGATAAAAAAACATTGTTCTATAGTTAAGTAATTTTGGGGTTAAATAAGGGGATTTCAGGAGAAAAGAAACAACTTTTGGTAATTCAGAAATGCATGCCTTGTGTCAATTTGAATACAAGTCCCTATACCTATAATTTTTAAAAACAGAGTTTTCATTTCTGGGATATATAGGCTATGGGAGAGGCATCTAATATTAGGCGTCTCATGAAAGACCAGAGTAAGTTCTTATCCCAGAATGTGGCAGTGTATGTATAAATAATTCTACTTTTTTTAGACATCCCTAAAGAAAAACCTGTTGTGGAAGAATTACTAGATTAAAATTCATAATCTGGATTATAACAGATTTTGAATAAAATTGGTGGAGGGGAGCATGAAATCAAGTGGTGGTTTGAATATGATACTCACAGTTGTTTAATCAGGAAGATTAACTACCCCACCTTTTGAGTTTATTAATTAGCTTGTTGACTCTAAAACTACATTTATTATTTTAATCTAGTGGCATGGTAGACTGTGATAAGCATACAGTAACATAACACAGTAAATGATGGCAGATAAAGACCTGAATGGTCCATCCAGTCTGCTGTGTAATCACATGCATGTTTTTTTTCTTTGTTATTTCTGGCCATAGACTTTACAATTCTATCTGGCACTGTCCTTAGGTTCCAACTACTGGAGTGGCTGTTGAAGCTCACTCCAGCCTAGCCAAACTTTGAAATTTATATTCAAATTAGTGATCCTTTATGAGAAATAATACCTTGGTGAACTGTGGCAGAATTCAAACCCAGAAAGTTAGGTCTGTTCTCTTTGTATGTAATTCTCCTTTGGTTTTCTGAAAACTATTCTTGATTTTAATAACAATCATTATCCCAGGACAAGCAGGCAGCATATTCTCAACATGTGGGTGACGTCATCCACGGAGCCCCGAAGCGGATAGCCTCGCAAGCAGACTTGCTTGAAGAACTTTCAGAAAGTAAGCAAGTGTCTTCCCGCCGAACGTAGGTCGCGCATCTCCTCTGAGGTACCTCAGTTCTCGTTTTTCCGCAGAGCTAAGAAGCACCTGTTTTTCTCAACTCTGCCCCGAATTCAAGTTGTGCCTTCTCGCACCGCAGCTTTTCTTCTTTATTTCTTTTTGTAAGCCGCTGTGCGGCATGCCTCTTTAAAAAAAAAAAAAAATTTAACTTTTTTTTGTCAGTTCTCGAGCTCAGACCCTGCCACCGAACCTCGTTTGGCTACGGTCGTATTTTTTTCTATGTCCTGGCCTGTTACGGGCTTCAAAAGGTGTAGCCATTGCAACTGGGCAATTTCACACACCGACCCGCACAGTTGATGTATTAAGTGCTTAGGACCCAAACATTGCCCTCAGTCGTGCCCACGCTGTGCTACCCTTCAAAAAAAGAGCTCTTTAGAAATATCGTGTCCAGATTTAGCAGTTCTTTGGTCCCATGGAGCCGCCTACAGAAAAGGCCTCTGCCTCGACCTCGGTGGCAGCCTTGTCAGTCAAGTCCTCGACCTCCAGTAAGTCACCCTCGACCATGAAGGCCTCATCTGATGTGCCTCCTAAAGCCTCGTCTTCAGACAAGTCTGCTCTTCCCTCCGCAGGTATGCTAGCTAAGAAGCCTCCAGCTGAGTCTCAGGCAGTCCAGGCAACGAGTGCAGTCGTGCCAGCCTCTACGAGACCTCCTAGGAAGCGTGCCTCCAAAAACAGGGAATACTCATCTTCGAGGTCGCCCTCTGTGGAGCACACTGCTGCACTTTCTAGACCAGAGTCATTGGTCTTGGTGCCTGTCTTCGAGGACATGCTGCAAGCCATTTTAACCAGGCAGCTCACCTCTGTATTTGCTAAGCTTGCCCCTGCCTCGACCCTGTTATCTGAGAGCCAGTCTGAGCGTTCTGTCGAGGCACAACGAGCTAAACCTGTTAGTTCTCGACCTTTGTCCTCCAGTGACTCCTCACCTCATCCTTCCAGGTCCAGGTCTCCAGCTACTCAACCTGCTCGAGAGGTGGTGCACAAGCCTCGATCCAGGTCTCATTCGAGGCATTCCTCTTCATCAAGGCACCTGCCTCCAAGAAAGTATACAAAGTCTTCTATACCTCATTCTTCGAGGCCCATCGAGACTCCCTCCAAAACCGGGCATAGGTCTCAAACAACGAAGCCTGTAATGCCTCATTCTTCTCCAATTCGAGGCTCACCAAGGTCCCGGACTCCTCTGTCGAGGCATGCTACGAGGGATCCTCATTCCCCAGTTTCTACGAGGCATGAGTCGAGGCATTCAGTCCCTCATACTCCTAGGACCCCTACATCACATCCTGTCAAACGTAAGCACTCTCTGACTCCGCCTAGATTACACAGTGGAGCTTCTTCTGTAACTCTTATGTTGGATACAGACATCCCTTCCCAATACTCCAGGGAGGCATCTTCGTCTTATTCTGCAGCACCTCGTTCTCACTCTGCTTCTCCTGAGGATTCTTCATCTTCAAAGTCTACATCACTTTCCAAATTCATATTTGACATGAGGAAGGCTCTTCAAATTGATCTACAATCTGAGTCTAAGTATACTCCTGAGTATTTGGCTGAAATGGAATTGCGTCAGCCGCCAAAGGACGCTATGAGACTTCCCATGAATCCTGTTTTGAAGCAAACTTTCCTGAGAAATCTTGAGACTCCTTATTCTATTCCGGCTATACCCTGCAAAATGGAATCTCGTTACCACACGGTTCCTTGTAAAGGGGTTGAGAAGCTGCAATTGTCTCACCAATCTTTGGTGGTAGAATCATCTCTCAAAAAGTGTAATCCCACCAAAGTCTATGCTGCAGTCCCTCCAGGAAGAGAGGGACGGACCATGGATAAATTTGGATGCTGTCTGTATCAAAATTCCATGATTGCAAACAGGATTTTGGACTACAACTTCAACTTCACCTCTTATCTGAAGTACTGCATAAAGACCATGTCCTACTTCTCTGACTTACCTGAGCAGAGGTTGCCTGAGTTTCAACAGCTCCACCATACTCTGTCTCAAATTTGTCTGTTTATGCTCTAAGCGACTTATGATGCATTTGAAATTTCATCTCGAGTCACTGATTTTCTGTGGCAATGTGACGTCTGGCTTGGTTACGGATTGTGGACATGGATCCTAACCTTCCTGATCGCCTAGCCAATAGTCCATGTCAAGGTAATGAGCTGTTCGATGAATCCATTGAGGCTGCCACCAAGCGTCTGTCAGAACATGAGCAGTCATTTTCCTCTTTGATCCGACCTAAGCCTAAGCCACCAGCTACTAAGCCTTTTAGGCCACCTCAACGTTGTTATCCACAGAAATCTACTCCGGCTTATTCTAGGCCTCCACCGAGGAAACAGCCATAGCAGCAGTGTCAACAAAAACCCCAGACTTCTGCTGTAGCTAAGCCTGCACTGCCTTTTTGACAATCTAAATCTAAGCATAATGTCAATCTTCATGCATCAGTCTTCTGTTCTCCTCATAGGAGGTCACCTCCATCATTTTTACCAACAGTGGGAGAAGATTATATCAGACCTATGGATTCTCACCATCATCAGAGAGGGTTATTCGCTTCAATTTCTTCAAATTCCACCAGCCAAATACTAAGCCTTATAGGCCACCTCAACATTGTTATCCACAGAAATCTACTCCGGCTTATTCTGGGCCTCCACCGAGGAAACAGCCACAGCAGCAGTGTCAACAAAAACCCCAAACTTCTGCTGTAGCTAAGCCTGCACTGCCTTTTTGACAATCTAAATCTAAGCATAATGTCAATCTTCATGCATCAGTCTTCTGTTCTCCCCATAGGAGGTCACCTCCATCATTTTTACCAACAGTGGGAGAAGATTATATCAGACCTATGGATTCTCACCATCATCAGAGAGGGTTACTCGCTCCAATTTCTTCAAATTCCACCAGATCTCCCTCTAAAAGAGTTTCCTTCCAATGTGTCGCAATTTCCCCTTCTTCTTCAGGAGGCTCATGCTCTTCTTCACCTCCATGCTGTCGAAGAGGTTCCCTTAGCCCAATGGGTTTTTACTCCCGTTACTTTCTGGTGCCAAAGAAGGCGGGGGATTTGCGACCTATCCTGGACCTCAGAGCTCTCAACAAATTTCTTGTCAAAGAAAAGTTTTGGATGCTCTCTCTTCCAACCCTATATCCTCTGATGGATCAAGAAGATTGGTTATGCTCCCTAGATCTCAAAGAGGCTTACACTCATATTCCAATTCATCCAACCTCTCGCAGATTCCTAAGATTCTGGGTGGGGAATCTTCATCTCCAATACAGAGTACTCCCTTTCGGACTGGCATCATCTCCCAGAGTCTTCACAAAATGCCTAGTGGTGGTGGCTGCAACCCTGTGGACACAGGGTCTTCAAGTCTTTCCATATCTGGATGACTGGCTCATCAAAGCCTCATTGCAACAAGGGGTTATTATAGCGACCCAACGGACTATTTCGTTTCTCCAAAGTCTTGGGTTCGAAATCAACTTTCCAAAGTCCCAGCTATGTCTCTCCCAAGCTCTACAGTTTATTGGAGCCATCCTGGACACTGTTCAACTGAGAGTTTTCCTACCTCAACAACGTCAAGATGCTCTAATTCACCTTTGTCAACAAGTGTCTTCCCTCACTTCACTCTCAGCAAGGCACATGATGGTTCTGCTAGGTCATATGGCCTCTACAGTTCACGTTGCTCCTTTTGTCAGACTTCACCTCAGAATTCCTCAGTGGACCCTGGCGCAGGCTTTCGACCCACTCTCAGCTATTTCACACGCCCCCTCATCAGAAGATTCTCACGACAGATTCCTCGACATACGCTTGGGGGGCGCACCTAGATGGTCTCCATACTCAAGGTCACTGGTCCAGTGTAGATTGTCGATGTCATATCAATCTGTTGGAACTCAGAGCGATCTTCTATGCTCTCAAAGCTTTTCAGCATCTTCTCCACGACATGGTAGTCCTCATTCGAACGGACAATCAGGTCGCTATATATTATGGAACAAGCAGGGAGGAACAGGATCTCTCCCTCTTTGCCAAGAAGCTCTAAAGCTTTGGAATTGGGCAATCCTTCACAACACCTTCCCGAAAGCTGTCTACATCCAAGGGCAGCAAAACTATCTGGCGGACAAAATGAGTCGTCTTCTACAACCTCACGAATGGACACTCAATTCCTCGCCTCTACATCACATTTTTGCTCAATGGGGAACTCCTCAGATAGATCTCTTTGCATCTCCCCATAACAACAAACTGCCTCAGTTCTGCTCCAGGATATACTCTCCTCACCACCTCGAGGCAGATGCTTTTCTTCTGGAATGGGCGAATCAGTTTCTCTAAATGTTCCCTCCATTCCCTCTGATTCTCAAGACTCTTGTCAAACTCAAGAAGGAGCATGCCACCATGATTCTGATAGCTCCTCAGTGGCCCAAACAACCATGGTACTCCCTTCTACATCAACTCAGCACCAGGGAGCCTCTACTTCTACCAGTATTTCCCTCTCTGCTTACACAGAGTCAAGGTTCTCTGCTTCATCCCAACCTGCAGTCTCTACACCTGACAGCTTGGTATCTCTCAACCTAACTGCCACTCTACAGTTCTCTCAATCTGTATGGGACATTCTAGAGGCTTCCAGGAAGCTTTCCACTAGGCACTGTTCCACCCAGAAATGGACTAGATTCTCTGCTTGGTGTACTATTTATCACAAGGAGCCATAATCTACCTCCTTGTCTTCTGTTTTGGATTACCTGCTGCACTTATCTCAATCTAGCCTCAAATCCACATCCATTAGAGTCCACCTCAGTGCAATTGCTGCTTTTCATCAGCCCCTGTCTGCTCATCGTGTGGTTTCCAGATTTATGAAAGGACTTTTCAATGTCAAACCACCTCTCAAGCCGCCTTCAGTGGTTTGGGATCTCAATGTTGTTCTTGCTCAATTGATGAAGCCTCTTTTCAAACCAATAGATTCGGCTCATCTTAAATATCTCACTTGGAAAGTAGTTTTTCTCATTGTGCTCACCTCTTCTGGACGAGTCGGTGAGCTACAAGCTGTAGTGGCAGATCTACCTTTCACAGTATTCCATCATGACAAGGTGGTCCTCCGTACTCATCCTAAATTCTTACCTGAAGTGGTTTCAGAATTTCATCTCGGTCAATCCATTGTTCTTCCAGTGTTTTTTCCAAAGCCTTATTCTCATCCTGGAGAAACAGCTCTTCATACTCTGGACTGTAAACGTGCTTTGGCTTTCTACTTGCAACGCACTCAACCTCGCAGAACTGCTCCTCAACTTTTTATCTCTTTCAATCCAAATAAGTTGGGGCATCTGTTTCCAAGTGAACCATCTCCAACTGGATGGCTGCTTGCATCTCTTTCTGCTGTGCTCAGGCTGGTCTCCCTCTGCAGGGTCGAGTCACGGGCCATAAAGTTAGAGCTATGGCGGCATCTGTATCTTTCCTCAGATCAACTCCTATTGAGGAAATCTGCAAGGCTGCCACTTGGTCCTCGGTTCATACATTCACCTCTCATTATTGTCTGGATACTTTCTCCAGACGGGATGGCCATTTTGGCCAGGCAGTTTTACAACATTTATTCTCCTAATTTGCCAACACTCCCACCATCCCATTCTGGTTAGCTTGGAGGTCACCCACATGTTGAGAATATGCTTCCTGCTTGTCCTGGGATAAAGCACAGTTACTTACCGTAACAGTTGTTATCCAGGGACAGCAGGCAGATATTCTCATAACCCATCTACCTCCCCCGGTTGGCTTCTTAGCTAACTATCTGAACTGAGGTACCTCAGAGGAGATGCACGACCTATGTTCGGCGGGAAGGCACTCACAAACTTTCTGAAAGTTCTTCAAGCAAGTCTGTTTGCAAGGCTCCGTTTGCAAGTCTGTTGCTTCAGGGCTCCGTGGATGACGTCACCCACATGTTGAGAATATCTGCCTGCTGTCCCTGGATAACAACAGTTAGGGTAAGTAACTGTGCTTTTTGTATGTATACAACGTGGCACACTTAAGGGACAATTTTCAAATTAAATTTGTGCATACGTGGAGGGGCATAATCAAACAAAATGTCTAAGGACCCTTTTGGCCTAAATCCCTAGATGCAGAAAGTAGGCAGCAGGAACATGTCCATTCTAAAAAAAAAAAAAACAACGACCAAACTGAGGGTTTTATTTTTTTAGAATGGCCTACCTCTACATTCAGCACTTTAATCGCCCAGACCTTACATCTATCCTACAACACATTCCTGACCAAAAAATCGCCCAAGTCCTAAACGCCCAAAGCAAGACCTTTTAGGCGAAGGAGGGGCCAGTCCTTCGCTTAAATGCAGGATTCTCAAACCAGCATCTGTCATAAACAACGCTGGTTACACAATCATAGAACCGTAACACCCCCCTCCCACCCCCCGTGGCAATGATCGCGGCAGGAGAGATGCCCAATCTCTCCTACCATGATCCCCCACGACCACCCCGAATCTCCCCCAGCAGGAGATGCCCAATCTCCTGTCTTTTTGATCGTCCAAATACTGACTTTTTGGATGTTTTTTTTTTATTATGAGCCACTAATTAGCCATGGGTTTTGTGCCAGTTCTGAAAATGAAAGTTCGGGCTTTCACTTTGATATTTGTGACATTACAAACTATTTATCTATTTGGTAAGTCAAGGCAAGTTACATTAAGGTGTTTTGGGTATTTCCCTGCCTCCAGAGTTCTTACGGTGTATTTGTATCTGAAGCAGCAGAGGGTGAAGTGACATGTCCATAGTCACAAAGAATACTGTGAAAGAAGCAGAAATAGAGCAGTGGTTTAAACACCAGAGAATCTAGGATGCAAATTACTAGACCAGGGGTCGGCAACTTGCGGCTCACGAGCCACATGCAGCTCTTTTCCTATGTGGCTGCAGCTCTTCTATAGATAGGCCTCCTAGACCTACCAAAGTACTTGGTGGTCCAGTGTTGGTCTTCGTGGCAGGATTATGGCCCTCTCGCTCCTGCCTCCTCACAGCTGCTGTGACCTCTCGTGGCAGCTTGTGGTACTACAGGAAATGCCACAAGAAGCCACGAATGGTCATGGCAGCCATTTTAGAAAGCAGCTATGAGGAGGCAGGAGTAAGAGGGCCACACTTCTGCTATAAAGGCCCCTGCTGAACCACTAGGTACCTTGGTAAGCTTAGGGAGGGCCTAACTATCCAAGGCAGAGTGGGGGGAGGGTGGGGGTATTGTAGGTTTGAGTTGCCATGAGAGTTCCATGCTCCTGCCCCGATGACTACCCCCCTGCTGGACCTGGTTCCTTAGTAGGCCCTTGGGGTGAGGGGGAATCGTGGGGTTGGGAGGGAGATCAAAGTGTCAGGGAGTGAGGAATGAGAGGTGCAGAGACCTGCAAGGGGTTGGAAGGGAGAAAGAGGGGAGAGAAGCTAGACTTTGGGGAGAGGAAGAGAGTGAGAGACCTGGAATATCTCAAACTCCCTTCTCTACCCATTGCAACTCTGTAAATTTTGGGTCAGACATTTAGGGCTCCTTTTACTAAGGTGCGCTAGCGTTTTCAATGCACGCAGGAAATTACCGCATGCTATGCTTCTAGAACTAATGCCAGCTCAATGCTGGCTTTAAGGTCTAGCGTGCATGGCAATGTAGAACGTGCTATTCCGCACGTTAAAGCCCTAGTGCACCTTAGTAAAAGGAGCCCTTAGGATAAAATGGCTCTTTGCTTTTAAAGGGTTGCTGACCTCTGTGCTAGACTACTCCTTTGCTCTACACATGGTCACTTGCATTTGCATTTGCTGGAAAAGTGCCCATGTAGCGCTGAAAATGTATTTTGTCCTCTTAAAACATAAACATGCCCCCAGGAACAACACTTTTCAAGGCAGCTAAATGTACATATGGTCTTCTAGTCATCTTGAAGATGAACATTTTTCAGAAAATTGAGGGCAGAATACATTTTACCGATGGGAAATCACTTTGAAAATTGTCATCCCCATCCAAATGCTACCTCTGGGTCTGGATTTAACAGCAACATTTTTAACAATTATGTTCCACTACAGGGATTTATTTATCTAAGGGAGTTTAATATACTGCCAAATTACACAAAGCGCCACCAAACAGTTTTGCAATAAAAAATAAATTCAAAAGGAGTTCCATACCTTAAGAGAGTAACCATATATGTATTCGTTCCAATTCAGTTGGATAATGTAAGCATGGGATAGGATGGTAGGAATGAGTGAAGCTGCTCATAGATAGTTCATCAGAGCAGAGATTCATGGGTCAAACCATACTAAAATACACCCACTCTTCTTATTTTTCAGTTCAGTGTTTCAGTACTCTCCTTCTTTCTAGTTGTTACAGGAGAAGAATTGAATTCTGCAGACTTGGAGAATGCTTCTGAAGAGACCAGTCCATCTACTAAACAGTATGTGAGAGCCATCTTTTGCTTTATAGATGTCTGATGAAAAGTGTAGTGTTGGAGTAGAAAGTACAAGGCATTTTTCAAACTGTGGCAAAAGAATAATTGCAAATCTTTTATACAGCTTTTTTTCATTTTTGTATTGAGAAAAACAGTTGAGCTGACAGGCAGGAAGAGCAGCCTAAGGCCCTGATTGACTCAGGCAACAAAGGCCCCTCCCCTTGAAGAATCCTTATGCACTTGAGCCAATCAGAGCCTTAGGCAACTCCCAGTGCATCCCAGGATTTTGAAGAGGTGGGTCTGCCGGCAGGAGGGAGTGGACATCCCTCCTGCCGATTTTCATCTTAAAGGTAGGTGGGTGTCCTCCTGCCAATTTTCTGGTGTGGGGGGGTTCAGCCAGATGGGGCAGGAGAGGGTCTTAGGGAGAACCTTGTGTTTTTTGGGGTGGGGATCTTTTAGCTGGGGGGGGGGGTCTGAACCAGCCCACTAGACCACCAAGTTTGTTCGGGGGGCTCACAACACACACACAACAGTTGAGCCCATTAAAGCATAGCTCATTTGGGCAGTTTTTCTGCTCTTTATGCTTGTTGAGTCTGAGGCTGTTTTTCTGTCACGCCCTCAGCAGGAAAGGAAAATAATAAAATATATGTTTTATATAATTGTAGGTTATACTTATCAATATTTTAGATCTAGAGTAAAAAATCTAAAGTCTTATATTGGCAGGAGTCAGACTCGAAGGTTTGGTGTACTGACTCTACGGCCCTGATGCTATTGTAGCATTACTCTTTAGGTCCTAAGTGATATGTGTAGTGCTTTGTATAACTTCAAAGAATACCTTGTACGCTGTCTGTTTATTTCTGATCATTACTATTATTCATTTCATGATGATTTCTTAAAACATTTTTGTCTTATAGAGGAGAAGAGTATCAGGCTAGGTCTACCACTGGGGTTCAGGTCTCACTCTGTAGGCTTAGGCAGAGTCCTACATTCCTTGGCTCAGATCAGCAGCCAGTTCTGGGGGTCTCTTCCTATTTTTCACTTCAACTTGCATTTCAAGAGCAAATACAGCTGCTGATTTCAGTTCAACACAAACTCCCAGCCTTGTCTTTTCTGTTTGGGATCCTGATCCAGGGGGATAAGGAGCAATGTCAGTGCATCATTGTAACCTGCCTCCAGCTACACTGGTTCATTGTTTTTATTCCATTTCTGGAGGAGTCCTGCAGATCAGGAGGGTTTATTGACCTCTGGCTGCAGAACTTCCTCCCCCCCCCCCCCCCGCTCAAACTGAATATGCTATTTTACTTTCACCCGACACCCTTTCCTTCCCAGCAGTTTTGCAGCTTTTGATCTTACAGAAAAAGGGGGAAATGTGGATTCTCAGGCTCTTACCAGACATCGCTGTTTGCTTTATTTGCAGTTTAGGTGGTGTAAACCCTCAGGTGGACCTGCTCTTTCATTCTCTACTGTGTCCTGCCCCACAGCCGCAATATGTCACCATCAGAGGGGAAGGTCACAGTACCGAATGAGAGAACAGGTTGAGGTGAGGGCTGCTGGCTGCCAAACTGTAGTCATCAAAATTGAAAGCAGTCCAGATTTGCCTACTATGCAGTTATCAATATAAGTCTATTCTGGGCCACATAGGCCCCAAAAAAAATTCTGCATAACTGACCCAATATGGGATAGAGTGCAACAAGACAAAAAGATCCTGAGCCAATATAGTATAAGTCAACACTTCATTAAGCAGCTAAATCTGAAAAGTCTTTCTGTGGCATCCCAATTTGATTTTAAAAGTCTCTATCTGCATCAAAAACCACTCGATTTGGATTAAAATTGATTGATGGACTCCTCAGGTTGTTTTAGCCCTGATACATGCCAAATTTGTGCTGGATGGCCAGATGAGGAGCATCCCATGTGCTGCAGGGCATGTGAAGGAGGTGGGTGAGAGTGCTGGGCTTAGCCCCCTCTAGGACGATGCAGTTGCAGATGGCTTGTTCTAGGGGTCAGAATTCCCTCCTAGAGCTCCTGAATGGCACCTTCAGCATGATGCAGATGCGCCAATGCCTCTGGGCCCATGAGGAGACAAGGAGAGTCCCATACTATATTGCATCAGGCTTCATCAGAGGAGGAGGACGCTTACTCCCAATTGCTAATTTTGGGGGTATATTATTTAACAGATACTCAATATGACATGTTTAGGGTCATGAGCATGGTCTTTGCCTATTCTGTCTCCACCTGTGGAATGCTCTGGACAAGGCAAAGAACAGGAGATTCTGCTTCCCAAACTATGTAGTTCTTTTTCTGTTGTGCAGGCTACCTTTCAAAGGACAAATGTTCCTTAGCAAAGGGCTGGATTATCTTATGGCCAGTGTAGCAATTCATGGCTGTTAGTCCTTGTCAGACAGTATATTACATGCCCTAGTGGGAATGGGCTGTGATTTTTTTTTTTTTTTTTTTACAATTCTCAGCAAGGTCCTATGCTCAGAAATTGTTTCATGGCTCTTGACAGGGCTTTCAAGGCTCCAGGTGAGCTCAATCCTCAGGTTCCCGCCCAGCAGCAGCCTCTAGGAAGTCTCAATGACGTCAGCCCAATTTCAGAACTCCCGCGAATAGGAGGGAGATTGTCAGCTCACTGGGAGGTCTGGGTAAGGATTGGCTTGGACCCCTGTGTACCAGACATCATTCAAGAGGGCTACAAGCTTTAATTCTTTCATCCTCTACTGGACTTATTTGTAGACTCTTCAGCCCGACCACCAGAGAAAGTGGCCAAGGTCCGAGCAACAGTGAAATGGCTCATGGATATGCAAATCTTAGAACCTGTACCAACCAAGGAATCTGGCATGGGCAGATAGTCTATATACTTAGCGCGCCCATGATAGATGTCTGTAGGCCAATCCTGGTTCTAAGTTCAGTCAAATGTAGCACTGAAAGTGTCCGAATTCTGAATGGAGTCCTTGTGATCTGTCATAGCTTCAGTGGCGCTGGGGGAAATTTTAGTTCCCTTGGATTAGACAGATGCTTACTTACATATTCCCATATTTCCAGCTGACAGGAAATTACTAAAATGCCATGTACTGGAGAGGTATCTCCAATTCTCAGTGCTTCGATTTGGTCTGGCAATGGCAGCTCACACCTTTACCAAGGTGCTAGTAGTTGTAGCAGCATATTTGCACAAAGCAGGGATCTAGCTGCATCCATATTGAGGAAAATTGGCTGATCAGATCTTCATCCAAAGCTGATGGTGAGAAAGCAGTGGCATCAGTTGGCTAGCTGCTACAGGACCTGGGTTGGATCATCAGTGCAGATGACCAACACAATCCCTTGGGGATCCATTTCAACATGGTAGAAGACCGTGTTTTTCTTCCAGAGCCACACAAACTGAAGATATGAGTAAGATGCCGGATCTTGGAGATCCTAGCAAGGCAAACCCCTATGGTTTAGCACTATTTATAGGTGATGGTGGTGACAGTGGGAACTATAGAGATTCTTCTTTGGGCGAAACTTTATTGATGCCTTCTCCAGAACGTGCTATTGTCCCGCTGGTCACCGTAGATGGATTCTTTCCAGATGCCGCTGACCTGGATGACAGAGGCACAGTTTGAGTTGGTGGCTCCAGCCAGAATTGGTGTCTAAAGACTTGATTTTACGCATATCCTCTTGGGTTATCCTAATGACAGATGCCAGTCTTTGAGACTTGTGGGGGGGGGGGGGGGATCATTTCAAGGGTCATTCCATTCAGAGCAGATGGTTGCCCTATCGGAAGAAATGGTCTATCAACATACTAGAGCTGCGGGCCATTGTCTAGCACTGCAGTCATTGGAGAACACCCTAGAAGACAAAGCAGTCAAGGTTCTCTCAGTCAGTGCCATAGCTGGGGCATATGTCAACAGCCAGGTAGGCATCAAATGTGCTCCGTGGAGTCTCCAGGCCCAGTTGTTGTTTCACTGGGCAGAAGCCTCATACAGGCTCTATCAACAGCATGTGTCAGGAATGGAATATGTAAAGGCCGACTGTCCAAGCCCTGAGACTCTGGGGAATAGTATTTGGCCCAGAAGCCTTCAACAGCATTGTGAGTGCTATGGGCATCAGATGTTCAATTTGTTAGCGTCGGTAGCCAACAAGAAAGTTTGTTATGCAGCCAAGGTTTGAACTGGAAAATGCCAGGATGGGCGCTTTAGTACAACCTTAGACAGAAAAAGGTCTGTTGTACGGGTTTCCCCAGTGACCCTTAATAGGCTGGATCATTCAAAGAATAGTGACCCTCCTAGGGTTGGTAATTAGGGTTGCTCCAGATTGGCTGTGTTTACCTTGGTGTGCTGATCTGGTTAGGCTACAGAGAGATAAGTGTCTCAAACTGCCATTTTAGCCAACTATTCTCTTTTCCCTCTTCTCTCACAGGGTCCAGTTGCCCCGGGGGATTTGGTTCACTTGGGCCTACGACATAGTGCTTATGTATGCAATTTTACTACAGAAGGGCTACTTGGAGGAGGTTCATAGCTATCCTCTTAAGAGCTATGTAACTAGCGTCTGTCGCAGCCTATGGTAAGGCTTGGAAAACTTTTTCAGCGCTAGTGTGCTAAGCAGAATGTGGAACCTTTTTAGGCTCCGATGTCCATAGTACTTGCATGTCTTCTGGACAGGTTTAAGAAGGGCCTGGCAGTTAGTTCTATCAATATGGAGGTGGCAGGCCGCTAGCACTTTCTAGCTTAAGTGGAGAAAGTTCTTCGGATTTCCAGCCTAATGTAGATGGATTTTACAGTTAAGACGGTTTTTCCTGTTAGCTATCATTTCAGAGATCAGGGTGTCAGAGATCCAGGCTCTGTCCTGCAGAGAGCTTTCCTCATATTTATGGAGACTCTGGCTGGCATCTCCCTGCGCACAGTACTTTTCTGCCAGAAGCGGCCTTGGGCTTCCATGTAAATCAGGAAGTCCGACTGCCCGTGATCCTGGCCACAGGTTTGAAGACAAGAGCCAAAGGTTTTGGCATGCTAGATATTAGGAGAGTTCATTTCCATTATCTCAAGGCAACAAATGATTTTCATCTCCCAGATCAATTTTTTTTTGTACTAAAGAATTCTAGCAGCCTGGGGAAACCAGTTTCTAAGGCTTCCATGTCAAGATGGATTCACAGGGTTATTTCTTCAGCATACATTTGGTGTGTTAAGCAATCACCAATTTTTTTTAAGGCACACTACGAGGCGTGTGGCTTCTTCATGGGCAGAGTCCCAGGCAGTTCTGCTTGAGATTTGTAGGGTGACTACATGGTCCACTCTCCATACTCTCACAAAATTTACAGGGTGAATGTAGCGGCATGACTAGACGCCACTTTTGGGTCCTCAGTGCTAGCAGCAGACTCATCTGCCCACCCTAGACTTTGGTACATCCCAATGGTTCAAGAATCATATGCCTTTTGAACTAGAAAGGAAGATTAGGTTCTTATTTCAATAATTTTCTTTCTAGTAGAAAGTCATATGAGTCTTGAAGGCCTGCCCTGTCCGATTTCATTTAGCCTGCTTATTGGTTCAGACAAATAGATATTTCCAGATGCTGGATTTTCTCCTGTCCAGCAGATCTGAAGAGTGATGAGCTAACTCTCTATTGCAATGGCCAATTGAGAGCATGTGAAAACTACATAAGTGTTTGTGCCGTTGCTCTCAGGTAAGTGGCTTATTTGGTTCCACCTTGTTTGAGAGTATGTTTCTATTTGCATTGATTTTTTTTTTTTTTTTTGCATTTTAATTGTTGCAGAGCAGAATAGAATGGGCTTGGTTGAGGAATCCCCGTATCCTGCCTAGAGAGCTGCACGGGAACGGGGATGACGGGAATCCCGCGGGACCCGCGGGGATCCCGCGGGTTCCCCCTTTGGGTCACGGGGATCCCGTGGGGACGCCCCCTAGGGTCGCGGGGATCCCGTGGGGACGCCCCCTAGGGTCGCGGGGATCCCGTGGGGACGCCTCCGAGGGTAGCGGGGTTCCTGCGGGGTTGGATCGCAGCGGGGTTGGTCGAGCCGCGAGGGTAGTCTCCTTCTCCTTACCTGCCCTGTCGCAGCACACATCCGAACGGAAATCTTCCCGATGTCAGCGCTGACGTCGGAGGGAGGGCTTAAGCAAAGCCCTCCCTTCCTCCGACGTCAGCGCTGACATCAGGAAGACTTCCGGTCGGCTGTGTGCGGCTGCGGCAGGGCAGGTAGGAAGAAGGCAATGGCGAACGAAAGAGGGGGGAGGGGGCGGTCCGCCCCGAAGAATGTGCACAGCCGGTCAGGTCCCCCGATCGACCGACAACAGGCCCGGCCGACAAACCTCCCTGCCCTGTAGCCGCGAATCTAAATTACCTCTTACAGCAGCTTCACTACTCCAGCTGCTGTAAGAAGGTAATTTAGATCGCGGCTACAGGACAGGGAGATTTGTCCGACCGGGCCTGTTCTGTTGTCGGTCGGTGCAAAAGCGCCACAAAGGTGGAGGCAGGGAGGGAGGAAAGGTGGAGTGGAAAAGAAAAGACGCTTAAGGGGGGAGAAGGCCGCTGAAAGTACTGGGGAAGACAAAGGGGTGGAAAAGAACGCTGAAAGGACATGGGGTAAACGGGAGGAAGGGGGGGGGGGGAAGGACCCTGAAAGCACTGGGGAAGACAAAGGGGTGGAGAATGCCACTGAAAGGACATGGGGAAGACAGAGGGGGGAGAAGGCCGCTGAAAGGACATGGGGAAGGCAGAGAGGGGAGAAGGATGCTGCCTGACAGGACATGGGAAAGATGGTGGGGGAGAAGGACACTGAAAGGAAATGGGGAAGAGGGAATGGGAAGAAGACGCTGGCAGGGAAGAAGACAGAGGTGCCAGACTATGGGGGGAGCGGAGGGAAAAAGATGGGTGCCAGACCAATTTGGGAGGGGGGAGAAAGGGAGAGGCACAGTAACAGAGCAAATGGAAGACGCAGAAGGAAGAGAGACAGTGGATGGAAGGAACTGAATGAGAACATGAGGAAAGCAGAAACCAGGCAATAAAGGTAGTAAAAAAAATTTTTATTTTTTTTTTTTTTGCTTAAGGATAAAGTAGTATATTAGTTGTGTTGATAAAAATTTATAAACATTAGAGGCTCTGGTAGAAACCCGTTTACAAAGTATGTATTCTTCCCAATTAATATTTCCAAATTAATAAAGTCTTTTTGCTTATTTTTAAATGGGTTTCTACCAGAGCCTTTAATTCAGTAGCATAATTAAATGAAATAACTATTTCTGTAGTTTATAGTGACGGGCGGGGACGTAGGGGATTCCTCGCGGGGACATAGGGGATTCCTCGCGGGGACGGGCGGGGACGGAGGGGATTCCTCGCGGGGACGGGTGGGGACGGAGGGGATTCCTCGCGGGGACGGGTGGGGACGGAGGGATTCCTCGCGGGGACGGGTGGGGACGGAGGGATTCCTCACGGGGACGGGTGGGGACGGGTGGGACTTTGGCGGGGACGGGTGGGGACGGGTGGGATTTCTGTCCCCGCGCAACTCTCTAATCCTGCCTCCTTATTTCTTCTCTTCTAGTAAATGTCAATAGCTTGGGTATGAACTGAGAAGTTACAGATAGAGAATGACACGGAGACATAATTTGTTCCTGTCCCCATGGTTAAGCATGAGAAACCATCCTTGTGTCATTCTTTAAGGAGTGAGAGAAGAATCAGAATATGAATGGGCACAGACACTGACAGGCTGTGAGGCAGGAGGCGGAGCTGAGAGAGAGAGAAAAATGTAGATGATTCCTTCTACACAACTTGCGACTAGAGGTGAATAACCCACTGGTTCAAGACTCATGCCTTTCTACTAGAAACAAGATTATCGAGGTAAGAACCTAATCTTCCCTTGTCTAGAGGAGTTTGGAGATTTTCAATGAACCATTGTAAACTTGACAGTTTTTTTTTAAATTAGATGTTGGAATCATTTTGATTTGAACATCAGCAAATTCTAATCATGCAACACACAGAAAAATTAATATGTTCTAAGGGAAAGTTCATTTTATGTTTTTTTTTCCTTAATTTCTAGGGTAACATCAGACTTGCAGCATCACTTTAGCTTGTCTTCTGTGTACTCTCATTACTTACCTGAGAGTGGGATTCCAGAAGTTACAACCTGTCACTCCCGAAGTGCTGTCACAGTAGATTACATTTTCTACTCTCCTGCAATGGCTGACATCTCTCCACAGCCAGGTAAAGATCTATAGCATTTGTTGTGACTCATCAGGGCAGCGTTCCAAGCTAAGCAAGATGTTGACTCAGGGGTAGCATGCAAAGAGATGCAGCATCTTGAAGCTGATCAGTTAAGCATACAACATTTACATGTGAGGGCCATTTATGATTCTGTTCATTTTCATGCTGGCTCTGCATAAATAAATGTGTCAGTAAGCATACAAGGCAACAAAATGTACAATTTTCTGTTCAAAACACATTTGAGTATTGAGTGTTTCTTTCCTCCTATTGTGCTTTTTTTACTTCCATAAGAACAGCAAAAAAAGAGGAGCTCAGACACATCTAAACTTCAAATAATCTCTCTCTCGATTGTTGATTTTTCAGTAAAATCCCTTAAACACCAGCTCCCACTTATAAACAATTTTGGGTGGAGTTGGAGTCAGTAAAAATATACAAATATGAGTTCAATTGTGGTCACTGAAAGGCATATCATTTCAATCCCAGTATATAAATTGTGAGAGGGAGAAAAAGGCCTCATACTTACATAACAACCTAAAACAATATGTTCAATCAAACTGCTTTCAGTATTATCATAGGCATAATAAAACTCCCTCACATCGCAAACCAGGTATAAAAATGAAAATGAGGGGTAGCAGGGGACACTTCTTACAATCCTCTCTATCCTACGAAAGAGCTCTCTTTTCTCATATCTTTTACATGCTCCTCAGCATAAACTACCCTTGAGTAGTTTCTTGTAGCCCATTATAATACCCTTTACGAGTGGCCTGGAGATGCCTAATGCAGGTGCTCACCTTTAATCCTCAGGGAAATCTAGACTTTACCCCCAGGTATGACTTCTGAGGTTTTTTGTAGTTGCGGGGCTCAGGGTATTCTACATGTTTGGATGTATGCAGTTTTAGCACTTGGAGAGCCTCAATGGTTGCTGGTGGAATAGGCTGAAATCGTTCTCCTGATTTAGCTCAGCGAAACGGAGATTTCCTCGTCGGGCAGGAGTGGCTGCGGGGCCAAGCAGGTTAGTATTAACTAAAACAAAATCAAAAACTACATTAGAAAACTAAATAGATAAACCTGACTAAACACCCTCTCCCTAACCGCTAAAATTTTAAAATATATTTGTTTAAAATTTCTATTCAGCCTATTCGTTAACTTTTAGACTCGGCAACAGAACAAGGGTGAGAAAACCAGGAAAATCCACTGTCTTTAGGGAAAACTGAACGCTTACTTATGCTGAAGTGAGCAAACCGATCCAAACCCGGTGACTACAAATCGCGCTGGATAATTTTTCCTGCTAAATGACAAAAAACGCTGAGAGGAATTTAAAAGGCTGCACGCACGTGCCTGTGTTTTTCACTGTGCCTCTTTTCTAAGTTAATTGCTTTAAATAAATGATGTAACTACGGCAGCTCCAACAGAGCTTTCTTGCTCTCAAACGCAAGACACCATTGGCTGCTTCAGGGGAAAACTCAGAAATCCTTTGTACACTTCACCACATTTAATGGCAGTCTTGAACAGAAGGACGCCTTTCACTCACTGTTAAAAATACTTCCTGTTATCTGACATCATTACTGATGATATTTCCTCTATCCCGTGAAACTCAAAGTTAAACAGGCATATTAATAAAACATGCCATTCTATTCTTTGATTTAATCCTTGTGGCCACACGGTTTTAAGTGCAAAAATCCATCGCTGCTCAATCTGGTGGAGTTTCTTCCTAACATCACCTCTTCGTTAGAGAGGAATCAAGAGAGTCTAGCACAGCACATTTTAAATCCCAAAATGTATGTCCTTCATTGATACAATGTTGGCCCAATGCATCCACTCATTTCTGATGATTAATATTATGACGATACTCAAAAGGACGAGTTTTCAAGTGGTGAGAGGTTTGTCCAATGTAGCACAGTTGACATGGGCATATTAAAATATAAACCACAAAAGTAGAGATACAAGTCGTATACCATTGTAATACTACTGTATGCCTCAAAGGAACTTTTACTTCATCTCCTTCCAACATGTTCTCACACACTCCACATTGGTCACATTTAAAATGTCCACTCCTGCCACTTGATTGTCCAGTCAAACATCTGCTCTACACAGAATCCTTCAGATTAAAGCCTCTGTTATAAGCAATCATACAATCCAATTTTTTACATTTTTGATGCACTTGAAGCATTTTCCAATATTTCTTGATACTTTTACCAACAAAAGGCTCAACATACAGGTACAATTCTGTATGATCATTCCTACAATATATGCTGTCCTGATGCTCGCTTTCAAACCTTCCACGAAACGATTCCACACTACATGACAACGAAACTACAACCACTGAGGCCCCAAGGAGAAAAACGACTGACCAAACCTCATGGCCGCTCCCTCAAAACTGAAACAGCCCGCAAACACTCCTATTCACATTTCATACCCAGACTATGGCACACCATCCCCCCCATCTGTTAGAACACTAAATGGACTTTGGAGCTTCAGGAAAGATGTGAAAACCTTCCTCTAAGGACATGCACCCAGAAGTGCCATGAGAGTCATCGCACCTACGCCACCTAACTCTCACCAGATGCTGCTTAATGACAAATTGATCTATTTTCATGTCTATATTGTAAATTATGTCATCTCTGTCCTGTCTCGATTATATTGTGGATGTACTTTGTAACCCGTTCTGGGCTCCTTTGGGAGAACAGGCTAAATAATTGAGCAAATAAATGAATAAATAAATCCCTCACATGCTAGTGCACACATGCTGCAGCAGCTGCCCCAGAACCGGTCCATAATAGAGCTATAGTTTTCCTTTGCTTTAGACAAGTGACATTAGGAAGCAGGGTATTATGGTTGCATTTCCCTACGGTGTTGTGAGAACCATTGTTACAGATGAGCAACTTTGCTTTCTTTGGTGACATCCACCCTTAGAGATGATCGCAGAGCCAAGGATTGCTGTTAACAACACTAGAAATAGAGAAAAATAAAGGCAGATCATATGGCCTATCTAGTCTGCCTAACCATGCCATCTACTTTCCCTCCATCTCCCTCAGAGATCCAACGTACTTGCCCCAAGCTTTCTTGAATTCAGATACACTTTTGTCTCCTCTACCAGGAGGCCATTCCAAGCATTCACCTCCATTTCTGTAAAAAGGAGATTACTTCTGAATCTATCCCCTTTCACCTTCATCCCATGCCCCCTCATTTCAGAGTTTCCTTTCAGTTGAAAGAGACTCACCATGTCCTATTTGTTTTTAACTAATTTGGGAGGATAATAGACTTCTACAATACAAGTACATAAGCTCAGTTACATTAGAATTAAAAAAAGAAAAAGAAAGCTTGTCAAAACCACAATGTTATCTGCCTGAATTGAGGCACAGCAGATCCAGTTAGTGCAGTTTTTTTCCTCAATAATAGTACAAGACCCAGGATGTGTCGCCCTAAAGTTAGCAACAGCAAAGGGACATGGTAACATCAAACTCAAGGATATAGAGGAGCGTGCAAAATCCCCGATAACCTTCCAGAGAAACAGCAGTGGTGGTAGCTGCTAGATGAATGGTTTGGCTCGAAATGTCAGGTTTGTGGGAAGATGTCCATGATAGACTAGCCTGTGCACAAGAAAAAATTTGTTTGATGACGAGGATAAAGAAATAGTGAACATGATTACAAATCACATTCTATTATGCAAACCTTAGCAATGGAGAGCGATGATTGACAATCATCATCTGTGAGAGTGACAGTAATGCTTGCAGGATGATATTTGGGCCTGTCCTTATTTGGATATTTGGAAGATATTGGGCCTGTCCTTATTTATTTATCATATCTTGGTCCCAGAGGGCCACTTAGCAAACACTACCAGAAGTAATAAAGACCAAGGGGAAAAAAGTTTCAGAAAATATCTACTCAATCTCAAACCAAGAGTATGCCAGGTTTTTGAGTACTGTGTACAAGACAACATTCCACTAAGGACAGGTAATCTTTATTCCTAGACTTCTAGAACTGCATAATACTGTAACAGACAAATTGATCTTAAACATGGACACAGGCTCGCCCTGAAGTCCCTACCCACAAACTATCATCTCTTTTTCACTGAAAGAGTGGTTGATCGCTGGAATAGTCTTCCACTACAGGTGATTGAGGCCAGCAGCGTGCCTGATTTTAAGGCCAAATGGGATCGGCACATGGGATCTATTCACAGGGCAAAGGTAGGGGAGGGACATTAAGGTGGGCAGACTAGATGGGCCCTGGGCCCTTATCTGCCGTCTATTTCTATGTTTCTATGTTTCTACTTTTCATGGGTAGGAGGGTAGGAGTACTTCTGCTGTTACCACTTTTGTAGAACTGCTTAGCATATTGTGCACTGTACAGATATACACTGGAGAGAACCTCTTCTCCATTATAGTCTAATCAGGGAAAAACAGCTACCCTTCCATCCCCAAGATTAATTACTATAGTATTTGTTAAGCCTAGCTTTAGTTCTTTTTGCATCAGAGACTGTTATTGTGAATGAATAATTTGGTTTATTTTTACTTTCGTAATTTAGCCCTTCGTTTGGCATTGTTGCTCAAAATCTATGGCTCTTATGGAAGATCGTACAAAAGGAAGTGGGAACGGACAATGAGCACTCCACTGAAGAACATTGATGTAAAACCAACTTGTTTATTTCATAAAAGGACACAAGCAGAAGCTGTGGACCTGACAGCACTGTGTTTTGGTGTCTGAGGAATGCCTGCATCATTGTCCGTTCCCACTTCCTTTTTTTTTTTGTTTAAATTTTCTTTTATTAAGAAAAGAAGAATACAAAGAAGTAAACCACCATCTGAATACAAAGAACCAGGAACAAATCAAAACACAAGACAAAAGGGTCTATCGCGTGGTTTCTGCGCGGAGACAAAAGATACTCAGCAAAAGCCAAGAATAACCCACCCCACCCCTCACCCCCCAAGCACGCCAGTGTCAGAAATTCAGTAGAGCACTTCGGGCACCCGGAGACAAATTGTCCCAGACCGGAGCCCAAATCGCTCAGAATTTCCTCCATTGACCAGGGCCACTTTTCTTAGTATCCAAATATTCATACTTCAACAAAGTAAACAGTTCATTTTTCCACATTGTGAGGGAAGGCACCTCGGCCTGCCTCCATAACAAGAGGATACATTTACGAGATAACAAAAAAACCTTCTTCAACAACAGGGAATTACCCCTAGAAAGTCCCAAAGAGGTAAAGTGATAAAAAAGGAAAACCTTCACTCCAAGGGGAAGTCGTTTCTTTAAGATCGTCTGTAGATGAAGGCCAACAAAAGATCAGAAGGTTTGTATTCTGTCATAGGACCAAAACATATGAAACAAACCAGCAGGGGCAGAACGGCATTTAGGGCATTCAGCATGAGTAGCAATACCAGCCACCAAGGCCTTATATGGGGAAATGTAAAGTCTCAACAAGAATTTGTAGTGCTGTTCCTGCAACACCACCGAGTGAGTCAGTCTCGGAAGATGTCGCCTGAGGAGATGCAAATCCTCACCAGTGATCTGCTCAGTAGAGGCAAGGTCCAGATTCCAAACAACAGCCACTGCATCATAATTCCAAGGTGCCAAAAAACTGCCCAAGCTGATCTGATGAAAGGAGATACTCATACTGGTCGAACGGGACAGGGTCAAAGTCTCCCACTTCCTTTTGTACTGTTTAATACCCGCGAGTCCTGTTGGACTTTTTGGTGTTTACTTTTCTTATGGAAGATCTGCATCTCCAAATACCTGTTACTTGGCACTGTTGTTCTCATTCAGCATCAAGTTACATAAAGTAGCCATTTCACCATCTGCAAATTAAAGGTAGGGTTACCAGATTTTCCATCTGGAAAATCCAGACCCCCCCCCTAGACCCACCCCCAAGCCCGCCCAGTCCCACCCATCCCCGCCCCATCATGCCCCTGTTCTGCCCCTCTGTGTCTTTGGTCTCCAGTTATCTGAAACACATAGAAATTTCAGCCTATTATCTGCTGTCATTGTCTGTTGTTTGTGTCCATCTTATTCTTGCTGTATACTGCCTTGGAAGAATTTCTTAAAAAAAAAAAAAAAAAATCCAGTAAATCTTAAGCCTTCCTTTGAACAGACTATTTCAAATTGGGTAGTCCTGGCAGGCTTAAACTCAGATAAACCCATTGAAGCCTATGCTCTTAGGAGAAACTAACCACACTGTACAGTAATTTACAGTGAGGCTACTTAATAAAGCAGAGAAAATTTTGCATACTTCAGTCACAAAATGTGAGAACATAATTGCCATACTGGGACAGACCAAAGGTTCATCAAACCCAGTATCTTGTTTCCAACAGTGGCCAACCCAGGTCCCAAGTACCTAGCAAGATCCCAAGTAGTAAAACACCAGGCCTTTGCATCTCTAGTGATAGGACTTGTAATTTGTAAGGTTGCAATGTAACTCTCCATCAATACGAGTACATTAACTTTTCACTGTCATCTGAACTGTGTCTTTCCAATGAGAATTTCAATTGCTTTGTTGTCACTTCCTTAATGTCCAGAGCTATTGGTTTCCATCTTTAACAACTTAAAGTTTTCTTGGAGTATTTTAAATTATCTTCTGTTATCTTTTTCTTGCCCCATTTGCTGATTTTCAGCAACTTGCAAGGGAGCAAAGATTGTCAAGCCCAAATGCAAGACCAGGTGGCCAAACTGTTGAAAATGTGATGGTGAAAACTAGAAGGATGCTAGGGTGCATAGGAAGAGGTATAGCCAGTAGAAAAAAAGGAAGTATTGATGCCCCTGTATAAAGACTCTGGTGAAACCTCATTTAAAATATTGTGTACAGTTCTGGAGGCCGCACCTTCAAAAAGATATAAAAAGGATGGTGTCGGTCCAGAAGAAGGCTACTAAAATGGTGTGTGGTCTTCATCATAAAGCATATGGAGACAGACTTAAAGATCTCAATCTGTATACTTTGGAGGAAAGGCAGGATAGGGGAGATATGATAGAGACATTTAAATACCTACGTGGCGTATATGCACATGAGTCGAGTTTTTCATTTGAAAGGAAGCTCTGGAATGAGAGGGCAAAGGATGAAGTTAGGAGGTGATAGTCTCAGGAGTAATCTAAGGAAATACTTTTTTACAGAAAAGGTGGTAGATACATAGAACAGGCTCCCAGAAGAGGTGGAGATAGATTGTGTCTGAATTCAAGAATGCATGGAATAGACACATGGGATCTCTTAGTGAGAAGAAGAGATAATGATTACTGCGGATGGTGAGACTGGATGGGCCATTTGGCCTTTATCTGCCATCATGTTTTTATGTAATTGCTGTCCAAAAAGAGGGATTTGGTTGAGTTTGAGTGAGACATTTCTAGGTGTTCCTTTTCCAAAGTAGCGGTAGGAAAGGAACTTTTTTTTTTAATAAGTGAATTGCTATCTTAATAACTTATGATTTTTAAGTATGCCCAACACAGACTGGGAAAGCTGTCCTATTAACCCTCTTTCTTCCTCCCCTCTTAAAGTCAATCAATTTGTACCTTTGCTTAATCTTTGTAAACCGCATAGAACTTCAAGGTATTGCGGTATATAAGCTGTTATTATTATTATTATCTGGCTTGGCAGGTCATGTGAGCCAATGTTATAACTCTTTGGGATGCTGTTTTATGAGAACTGAGTAATCACCTTGCCCATTAATAAGTTTCTCTCTTTTTCTTTCTGCAGGAGTCAGAGATGTAAGCAGAGGTCTGAAGCTCCTTGGTAGACTCGCACTTCTAACAGAACAAGACCTGTGGCGTGTAAATGGACTCCCCAATGAAAACAATCCCTCAGATCACCTTCCTCTTTTAGCCAAATTCAGACTTGAACTCTGACACCCTGCCAGCTCTCCAGCAAGATGTATCATGTTTCTTCCCATATTCTGCATTTGCAAAAGACCTCTGTTGATGTCGGAATAAAGTTTGGTGCACATGCAGAATTTCTAGTGTTTTTACATGTTTAAGACAGAATTTTTTAAAGAGATATATTTTTCAGGAGCTATTCAGTCAAATGTCCCAAACATTAGTTTTCCAAGCAGTTGCTGTTTAGTAATGGAAACTGCATCTCTGCCATATGTACAGTAGAAACATATCAGAGATGTTGTAAATATTTTTATTATGGTTTAATCTTAGTAAAATATGTACAGTACAGTTTCGTGGCTAATGCTTTTTATGTAATTGTATTTACATAACATTTTTATACTTTTCTGTGTGTGACTATGTGCAGTTCCATCTGTAAGGAAATTTTTCATCATAAACAGACTTTGTATAACTGTGACTCATTAAGCTTGTAAGTAAGTAATTAACTGAACAATCTGGATGTCTGTAGGAGCCTTTTGAAAACTTCCACATTATTTTGGAAATTATTTTGTGCTTGTTCTGTCTCATATAATATATTTTCCTGTTCCTACGTAGCTAAAGACTTGAATATTGAAACGGGCATTTAAACCTAGCTCAGAGTAATCCAGTAGTTTTCCTAGTCAGGTTTTCAGGATACCCACAGTCAATATGCAGGAGATAGCACATGCAACTTTATGTGCATATTCCTTGTAGATATCCTGAAGACCGGACTGGGTTGAGAATCCCTGGTCTAATCGATGGTCTGGTATTTTGACGGAATAAAGTGTAGCACCAGCTACATTCAGGAACTAACTTTGAAATTATTTTTGCCATGATTCAGGGCATGCCTTCATAACAAAAAAATATGATTCTTCTCATTCTCCCTTCACTCCAGGGGTCACAAAGGAGTCCTACTTTTGAATCCTTCATATTATCCTGGTTTGCATGCCATCTGTATATACCTTTTTTACTTAATGAATATGCCAACCCTGAGAGGTGGGAGCTGTCTGATTTCCTAATGCTTCCTTGGCCCAGACGGAGGCTAAGGGAATGCTGGCAGCACAGCAAACAGGCCATTTTTGCTACTGTGGAGAAACTATTTTAAGGTTTCTTCTTTGACTATGTAAAGTACAATAATTTATTTGCCAGCCAGGATGAATTGTTTGACCTCAATGAGGCTTAAAGTAATACATTTATTTTGCTTATATCTGAGAAAAAGATCTTTAAAATGATGATTTTAATGTTTTCAGTTGCTACTGTGGCTACAGAGTTATGTAGGACCAGTACATCTAACAGAACTGTTTATACCTTTGAAACTCTTTAATACATGTTTTCCATTTGATCTCTTGATAATTTGTTCACTTTTATTTGTGGCTTTTATTTCATTTCCGATGTATCTTAGCACCTTTACAATAAAGTGAAAAATAAAAATCATGTGCACTTAATCTGCCTGTTAAAAAAAAAGTGTGTAGATTGCACTGCATGTAATGTCCTTCATATCAGATTTATCAGATTTATACCTTGTAAAGAATAGCCATACTAGGTCAGACCTGTGCTCCATCTAGCCCAGTATCCTGTTTCCACAGTGGCCAATCCCTGTCACAAGTACCTGAAAAAATTCAAATAGTAGCAACATTCCATGCTACCGATCCAAGGGCAAGCAGTGGCTTCCCCCATGTCTGTAGGGCAAGCTTAAGCCATTCATGCACAGGCCTTGATTTATTTTTTCTATGAAAATTCAGAAGCACGCAGTTGTGGTGATCACTCACATCCTTCTGATACGAGACCAGTTTTATTATAAAAAGATTTGTCTGGATATCTTAGGGAGTTACATGGAATTACTGTATAGCCTTGAACATAAGAATTGCTATCGTGCCCAGCAGTCCGCTCACTGAGACTAGCCCTACCTGCGTACGCTCCGGTTCAGCAGGAACTTTTCTAACTTTGTCTTGAATCCCTGGAGGGTGTTTTCCCCTATGACAGACTCCGGAAGAGCGTTCCAGTTTTCTACCTCTCTCTGGGTGAAGAAGAACTTCCTTATGTTTGTACGGAATCTATCCCCTTTCAATTTTAGAGAGTGCCCTCTCGTTCTTCCTACCTTGGAGTGGACCTACCAACATATAGCTGCTGCAAGAGAATCGGCACTGGGGTCATTCTAGAGGGCAAGGTCAAATAATTGTTTCTGCAACTGGCAGTCCTAAAGTTTCCCCAAATAACTTAAACCAGATGTTTTCAGCAGTAGACCTATCTGAGTAACTTTATTGCTCATCAAATTACTGAATATTGACTTTGATGTTGTTTATATTGCTTTATTGGTCCAGTATAACCCCATCCTGTATGAAATCTGTGAAAGCCTCTGGACCATGGGGCACAGAATCACTCTTATATGACTTCACCTTGCGATTCTTGGGCTGTGGAAGGTCCACATCCATACATGTGGAATCTTCAGCCCTGTTGAGCCCAAAAAAGAGAAGGCCACCCTAAAGGGCAACCCAAGCATTTTTTCACCTGCTTCGTCAGGGGGAGAAGCTAAGCTTTGAGCTGCCACCCAGTGTCACAGAAAAAATCCAGAGTGGATTCCTTCTGCACATGGCCATTGGGAGATAACCCACATGTCTAAGATGTCTATTCTATACCGAGCACAAGAGAGCAAATATTGGAATTGAGCAATGACATGACCCTGAAGAAGAAATTGAAACATGTCAGGAGGGGTGGTGAATATGGCTCTTTACCTTATATTCAGATAAGTGTCTTTAAAAATGTAAACCAAAATTTATAAATGTTGGATCAATAAGGAATTGTGCTTCATGTTCCAGGAGTTATATACTCTGACAGCTATCTGATAATCTACTGAAATTCATGTTTGTATGTTATATGCAATTTATGTCTATATGCCTATACATCAGTGTCTCAGTAACTTTTTCAAGCCGGGGCACACTAAGCCTAGTGTCCCTGGCTCGAGACACCCGGAAGTGTGCTGGCATTGGCATGATGATGTCAGGTGCATGTGTGATGTCAGCACGCCATCAGCGCATGCGCAAAGGCCCTTCAAACAGGCCTTGCGCCGAGAGGAGAGAAGGGCTGGCAGGGAGAAAGAAAGAAGAGCTGGAGAGAAGAGGTGAAGAGAAGGGCCGGCAGAGAGAAGAGGTGCTGGCGTCGGGGGATTGCTTACAGGATGTGCCTCTCATCACACTTGAAATCTCAGGAGGCACACTGGTGTGCCGTGGCATACAGTTTGAGATACACTGCTATACATTCATGATTTGAATTGAGACAAGAGTTGAAATTTTGCTTGTCCAAGTGATTAGTAATATATGGACATTTATACTGATCACAGCCTATTGATATTTTTTGATATATCCTGGCAATGAATATCCAGGATCACTGTGGACTGCAAAAAGCAGCCTGGCTGCCCACTGCGGTCTCAATATCGGGCCATAGAAATTAGTGCTGCTGTTGTATAGCAGTTTGTTATATGTATGTTGAGTTGGAATTTTTTAATAGAAACATAAAAGCATGATGGCTGATAAAGGCCAAATGGCCCATTCAGTCTGCCCCTCCACAGCATCCACTATCTCCTCTCCCTAAGAGATCCTACCTGCATTCCCCATGCTTCCTTGAATTCACAGGTTTTCTCTCCACCACCTCTACCGGGAGACTATGCATGCATCTACCACCCTTTCTGTAAAAAAGTATTTCCTTAGATTACTCCTCAGCCTATCTCTTCGTTACTTCATCCAATGCCCTCATTCCGGAGCTTCCTTTCAAATGAGATTTGCCTCATGTGCAGTTATGCCACGCAGGTATTTAAACATCTCTATCATATCTTCCCTCTTCTGCCTTTCCGTCAAAGTGTATATATTAAGATTTTAAGTCTGTCCCTGTACACCTTATGATGAAGACCACCAATCATTTTATTTAATTCATTTTCTATCCTGTTTTCCCTAAGGAACTCAGAATGGGTTACAAGTTTTAGTAGCCTTCTTCTGGACTGACTCCATTCTATTTATATCTTTCTGAAGGTGCGGTCCCCAGAATTGTACACAATATTCTAAATGAGGTCTTACCAGACTCTCATACAGGGGCATCAATTAGAGAATGACGCGGTAGCTGTTACCCGCAGTAAGTCGTGAGTGACCCACCGAAATGGTGGGGGGAAAACAAGTGTTCACTGCCCCATGGAGCGGTGAATTGGCTTCTCTCCGCCGTTAAGGGAGGGAACATACATAGTCACCAATCGCACTCCCTCCTTACTGATCACTGCCGTCCGATCGCCACCACCCTATCTGAGCATCTCCCTCCCTGCCCCGGCCCTTACCTTCGTGGCGGGCGATTTCTAAATTTCTTTCCTACAAGCAGCCGGAGCGTTGATATCTCGTGTAGCTGCCATAAAGGTCATTCTCTAGCATCAATACCTCCTTTTTCCTACTGGTCATAACATCCTTCTAGTTTTCTAGCCTGGTGGTGGAGAGGCTTACAGTATGTTGCTATTACTCAGATTCAATCAAAAGAAAAACACCAATTTTAAATGTGAATGGGTTCCTATGCACAGATTCAAGATAAGTTTATTTTGTATTTTTGAAGATTTATTAAGAAATTAAAAACATACAACTTAAAAAGTAGTTGCATGTATTGAATATGCTATGATTGGGTGGTGAGACACATTTTGAGGGGTTTCTCCTGTTTGGTCTCCAGGTCTCAGTATGTCCTAAGAATTAAATACTAATATTAGCTGGTGATAAAAACTGTTGCAACATTGCTCCACGTAACTGAGGAAGGGATTTAGGGCACTGTTTATGTATTACTCAGATGACATGACTGAGAATCAGCATTTTTTTAATATGATAACTTCCATGGAGAAAATGTGCTAGTTGTGATCTGCACCTTTGTTGGGGGAAATAGGGTTTTGGGGATGCAGAACCTGTTTCATTTAATTTGCAAGAACTTTTATACTGTATTAGCCCAAAGGTCCATGAAGGTCATATATAAATATCATGTATGTGAGCATCATCTGTCAAGACTAAAAAAACATTTGAGAACCATTGCTCTTTTCCTATACCAAGGCATTGATGCATGAAAGAGTCATATTATTAACACTTAGGATTGTAAAGAATGTAATCTCTCTGAATACCACTATGTGGCACTGTATTATTTAAGAGAGTTAAACTGGAGCCTATATAAATATCTTATTTTGCACATTTGGGAAAATGCTTAGTTAGTAAAAAGGATTGTATGTTAGTTACTTCATGCTGAATTGTTATTTTCAGTGATCTTGTCTCCCACTATAGCGAGATGGGAAATACTAAACAAAGTGCCACTTCAGCTTCCTGTTGCAGCTTGTTCTTGGATACATAAAAAAAGCTAAATTTGAAACGCGAGTGTCTATGATCTTATGGGGGGGGGGACTAGATATTGAATTACAGTTCCCTTGTTCTGCTAATGGCTAAAATCCAAAGCCAACTGGACAGTCAGTCTAGTCACACATGGGCATTCCAGAGGAATCTAATCTTGGATGTAATAATGCAGTGCCAGCTGCCTAGTTTACTAATCCTCCAGAGAAGAAAGCTGCAACCCAGGGAACTTGAGCTGCAGTTATGCTCTGGCCTGCTGAAAAGCAGCTGCTGGCAGGAGTATATGAGCTGTGTTTGGATTTAGCAGCAACTGAGAATTTACATACTAAAAAATGTTTTGTGGAAACATAATTATGAAAGATGTAGTATGTAAGAATGATATTATAATGATTTAACATTAAGTCCGTATAAACCCCAGATTCTATGGGGTTCATTGTCAAAACAGAAAAATGTCCAAAAAGCAACATAAAGTGGCAGGTGGATGTTTGTTTTTTTTCTCCAAAATGCCCAAATCACTATTTTTGAAACCCATTTTGTAGACAGTGGTAAGGAAGACTGGGGGTAAACGAGAGGATAGAATCATGGATTACAAACAGGCAGCGGAACACTTTTTTGTTAGGGGGAAGGGGGCAAAAGCTCCGCCCCAGACCCCACCCCATAATAGTACTAATTGTAATACCATTTTTAATATATACACACAATATAATCTTATTAACAAGACCTAATGGTTAACCACAAAATTAAACAACACAAAGCACACTGTATGCTTCTCAACATTCATTCCTACCAGAACACAAATAACCCCTATGCAAACTAAAAGTATTAATATATACAAAAAAAAACCTAAGATGCAAGACCCTGCATGCAGTACAACCCCAGAAAAATAGAAACAAATGCATTTTTTCCTGAACAGTGCAAACTATAGATAGCAGATGTAAATTCTCTGACACATTTCAATTACTAAATTGAAAATAAAATCATTTCCTCTGCCTTTGTTGTCTGGTGATTTTATTTTTCTAACCATCTTTTCCCAGTCTCTGGCTGCACTTCCTTCTGTCTGTGCTCTTAACTGTGTAATCAAAAATACTTGCAAAAAAATCCAAAAGGTAATTTTGTTAAAAAACTATTAGCAATTAGCACACATTCCCTTGACAAAAATCAAGTTGCACAGCACTGTACAGAGCTACTGGATGTTCACATCAATTAACAAAACGAGCCTCAGACAGGTAAGGTGGACATTCAAGTCCAAGCTAAAACATCCAAGCCACAAAGACTTTAAAGTCTCATAATCACAGGCTCCTCTTATATGTGGAGGATCACAGTAAAAAAAAAAAAAAACACACCTCACCACCATGCACAGATGCATGCGTGCGATTTCACCATGTTGCAGCCACGCATGCGCAAATGCACTCGATTCAGCCCGAATAGATGGTTTGCGTGGAGCTGGGGTTAGGTGTTGTAATGGGGTGGGCCTGGTGGCAGAACTGGATGGGCCCAGGGGTACAAAAAGACGGGGCCACATGTCCTTTTTCCTAGTAAAGGATCAGTGAGTTTATTTAGCTTCCAGGATCTACAGGATTATAGCCAGGATTTTGAGCTAACCCTCAGGAACAGGTGTGAAAAGATGTTGATTCAAATAGTATACGGCCATTTTTCTGCTTGTGCCTCTATTTCTGTTCCTTATGAGGATACCTGAGAAGGATTTTGCATGCATCTCTCTCTCATGCATCACACATTCTCTACTCAAATAGCACCATCATTCGCCACCTCTATTTTGCTGAATAATGCACCAATTATGAAAGCAATGGAGGAAAAAGCCTCAGTAATACGGTGAGCTAATTTAATATGCTCTACCTTTTATGCTCTACATCTTGGGCATAAAAACCCTCCATTGTTCATGTGGAACACCACTGACGAAACACAAGTGCACCAAAAAATAGACCAATCGTTTCATGGTATCTGCCACTTCATCAGGGCAATGGGACCTTCAAAAACAAACATATCTTTTCAAATCAGTGTACCCAAAAACTTAATAAGTAATTGAGATACACTATCGTAGAGAATGACACGGGGACAAATTTTCCCCGTCCCTGTGGGATTTCTCTATCCTCCCATCCCTGTGAGCTGTCCTTGTCCTTGCCTCATTCCTGCAAGCTCTGTCCTCATCTGCACCAGCCTCAAACACTTTAAAATCATAAGTGTTTGAGGCTTGTGCGGTTAAGGCAGAGCTTGTGAGGACAGGACATGGATATCGAGATCTCATGGGGTTGGGAACAAATTTGTCCCCGTGTCATGCTCTATAATGTAGACTCACAATCTGAGAGCAGTAGCAATCCCTAGCATGCAATAACAGAACAGCATGGATTGTCAGCCCCACCCCACCAGTATTTTCAACTCCAGCCACACCAATTGCTGACAGGGGGGGTAGGGCTGACAATCCATGGCAACCTGCCGAAATCACTGGAGACTCTCTACCCATAATTTTAATTACATTTCCTTTTCCTTACTGTAGAACAAATGTTAAATTGGGGAGGAGATAAAACACATCACATTTTTTTTAAAAATCCAAGCCATTTTATTAAAGTTTCATGCGCCATAAAAACATACAGTAGATGAGAGGCAGAAACAGATGCGTATGTATTTCTCCACGTTACCGTCTTACAAAGTCTGTGCACAGCTAGAAAAATAGTCACAGTATTTAAGAATAAAAAATGCATTTAAAAGAACAGTCCAAAACAAATTAACAAGGTTGATTGTACTTCATCACAAAAGGTTGTACAAAAATGGCCTGTATCACAGTTCTATACTTTAAAATAACGAAAAGTGTCAGTCACAGGTACACAAATAAAGCTCAAGGTACGTTTTGAAAAAAATGCAAAATGGTCATGAAACCACTGGGAATAGTCTAGACTTGTGCTCTTCAAATTTATTTACAAAAGAATACAAAATAACTGAACCCCTAAAGGACACCAAGTTTTGCTAAGGCCAGCCCAGACTTGGGGATTACCTTGGGGCTTGCATTGTGTCTTGGCTCAGTAGCCGAGATCCAACTGCTTTGGGAGAGTCAGCTTTTACCTTGTGGAGAAAGTGGAGTGATAAAGGAAGTATGAGCTGGGGGGGAGCCTTTGAATTTTAATTCACGAAAGCCTCAAAGCTTTACCCGGTACTCAAGCACAGTACCGGGTAAAGCTTTGGATTCTCGCCCAGAAATAGCTAAGAAGAAAAAAAAAAAAAAAAAATTTAAATTGAATCAGGTTGGGCAGACTGGATGGACCATTCGGGTCTTTATCTGCCGTCATCTACTATGTTACTATGTCTGGGTTTCAGAATAATCAAAACATGCATTTCTTGGATTCACCGACTACAGGATTGTTTACTGTGGACAAACTTTACTCTTTGCGGCTCTTGAGCACCAGACTGGAAAAGTCCTCATAGACCATGGTCACTTCTATAGCACTGTGTAGCAAGTTTCTCTTCCACCCTGCACAGAATCTGCCTTACCCAGCTTTAAGGTGACTTACACTTGAGGAAGCATTATAATGAAGTCAGGAAATAGGTAACTCAGTTCATTATGACTCCAGATATAAAAAGACCTTAAATTAAATCCATCTAAACAATATCAATCTAAGTCATGTTGGGTTTTAGAGTCTAAATCACTGTGTTACATTCTTATCTTTGGAGGAGGTGAGGATAAAGTTAAACAGGCCAAATGACTTGCAAATGGATATTTTTAAAGTAAGGGGTTTTAGTCTTAGATTCACAAAATGAGAAAGCAGCACCAAACAACAAACCAACCAGTGCTCTTGCTATATGATTTTACAGGCAGGCTGCAGAGGTTGTCAAGACACCAAAAGACGTGAACCTTTTCCTATCATAATAAATTTTACGTTACGCTGGTTCTAATTGTAATTATTTTAGCAAAGTTTTGTATTATTCACTGTTATCATTTACGGCTATTGTAAACATAATGTAAATAAGTCATAAGTCTGTAAATTCAAATATTTTGTGTTCCTGGCTCTTTATTAGTCCATACAGACTGTTTATCCACAATGGCAACGACATTTTTGGAATGTCCTGTCATCCGGAACACACGATAGGAAAAGGTTAAGGGGTGGCCTACATCCTAAAAGAGGAACTAAGCAGAGCCTTGGAACTGAACACGGACAGAGAACAGCCAGGCTATAGAACATCTAGAATAGATGAAGGCCTTGGGTGGAGGGAGGGATGCTAATGGTTCATATAAAGGGCCAGTAAGGAGGCAACACATATGAAGCCACTAGGATTTCCAGGAATGTTGGGTGAGTCACTGTGTTTTTCAGGCTTCAGGTACTACTGGGAATGAAGTCTTAGAAAAGAAATTCATTGTGCCTTTAACATTTAATGGTCAAATTTAAATTTTCATGAGCTGTGAAAAGAAATAGGGAAGACCAACAGCTACCCAAACCCCCTCCCCCACCTCTTTTATTACACCGTGGTATGGTTTCTTCTGCTGACCAGAGCGCTAAATGCGAGAGGGAGAGGCGCTGGGGGCGGTGGCCTGCCATGCACCTCCCCCCTTCCCTTGCACCTCTAGTTGAAGAAGTTGCTCATGGCGGTCAACAATGTGCTCCTCAGGACTCCGTTAGCTCTCCTTTACGACGTCACTTCCTACACGCAGCACCCGGAAGCAACGTCAGTGGGAGAGCCGACAGGGTCGCAAAGAGCACATTGGCTGCCGCAAACAATTTCAACTAGAGGCATGGGGGAAGGGGGGAGGCACGTGCGTGGAGGGGAGGAATGGTAAGAGGTGGGGCAGGCAGAGAGAGGAGGGGTGCCGGCGCCTCTACCAACATGGCACCCAGAGCGGTCCACCCCCCTTTGTCCCCCACCACACACACCTAACTATGCCACTGAGCAAAACCCACACAAGCTAAAAGTGAAAAGAACAGTGTCTCTCAAACTCTTTTTTTTTTAGTTCCGGACACTATTTTAGTTCCGGACACTAAATGGAGCAAATGTTTTTTTGCGGCACATTATAATTGAAATTATAACATTGCAAAACCAACAAAAAATTACATTTGAGAGTTATTTATTTAAAATTCTTTAAGCTCTGTACGTGTAATTACAAACAACGGTGGAACTAAAGTAGATCGAATTGCTAATCAATGCGATGGATGTGCTTGTTTTTGGAGTGCAAAACGTGGCTCAATAGTCGACAAGCAAGCACGCATTTCATCAGCCACCATCTGCAGTCGTTCTTTTCGATTTCATTTCTGTCAGAGCTGAAAATCCACATTCGCAAAGATAATAAGACCCAAATGGTAACAAAGCCTTGATTGCTTTGTTGCTCGAGTTAGGATAACTACTGCATAAAAAAGATAAAATAACTTGCCATTGGTTTTCAATGACCAATCATGTCAAAGAATGATGCTTGTCTGGATGTGTGTATCCTTATGCACACAAACGCTCATAACATGCAACGTACATGTCATCTATTTTAGTGTATACTTATGAAGGGAATTTTTTTTTTTAAATAAAGTAAAATTCTGGAATCTCTCATGGAACACCCAGAATCTCTTTGGGGTACACGGTTTGAGAGACACTGGAATAGAATCTGACTGCTTTCAACCAAATTATTTCAGAAATGTACAGCAGGCGTGGTATGAACCATTTGTCACAATGAAAGCTCTGTTCAGAGATATTAAGTAATGCTCGCATGTGCTCCCCAGCATATTCTACAAAACAATCAAAATGTTCATAGAAGAAGGAAGTAAAAATTCCATTACAAAATGCACAATTTATCAGCAAAAACAATTTTGGAAGCCACCAAAACTGTGCCCAACAAGCCTTATGGTGCTTCTAGAAATACCATTTGCATAATACTTTGAATTTTTGTGGTGCGCAAGTCATGCATAGAATGTTATTAATAGGCCAGGACAGCTTGGTTCAAGCATGCTATTATTGTCCTTGCAAGAAACGCTGAGACAGAAGCTTGATACAAAAGTTAACACAGTCAGATTTGCATATGCCATTGTAAGAACTCTTTGTGAGGTAACAGGGACAAGTTTCAAACTCATGCCCCTCCTTGGCTCTGCTTTTATTGCTCAGTAACACTATACAGAGATCCGCGGCATCACAGCTCTACCGCACTGAAGGGAATATGGTACCGGGACCATCGGGATGCAGTGCGAGGCTTGAAGTCCATTTTAAAAACAGGACGAGCACACAAATACTTTTACAGGTTAGATTCACTTTACAAGGCTGACAGCTCACACATTTTATTTTAAAAAAGGTAAACTCCAAATCCTCATTCAAACCACAAATACAGGCAAAATGTCCTTGAACTGATGCAATTCCTCGTTAAGGATGAACCCCCCCCCCAAAAAAAATACAAAAACCCCCAAAAAACACATGATACAAAAAATAGTATGAAGAGAAGCACCATAGGAATACCATCTTGTTCTCGGATATATGGCTTCTTAAATCCGGATTTGATAGCCCACTTCGTTCAAGGTGCTTAGTTCAGCTGGTTTCTTGTCAAGTGCCGCAGGCCTGAAAAGAAGAGGGGGAAGGGAAAGACAAGGGTGAGCGTTTCAACTCCAAGGTCTTTTGAGGTCACAATGGTACGCACTATAGCAACGGGGCATTAATTTCACGCCTCAGATGTGTTCTGATGGGCAAGTCAACGGCCAAGCCACTTCCACCACATCAGCAGTGTAATTATACAGTGTCAAGCGTGCATCTCGCATTTGCTTCCTTATTATGGTAATATATAGAAATAAAACAAAAACATTTTCTTATTTGTGATCCGAAGAAGGGTTACCTTTGAAAGCGCATTATAAAATGCACTGAGTTAGTCCAATAAAAAAGGTATTACCTTATTTCCTTTAGTTTTTGTTTTATTTCTATATATTAGCTTGAAAAGTGGACTAACACGGCCACCACACCAATTCACTTCTTTATTATTAAAAACTAATTTGCACCCAACATGCTTTAATTCCGTTTGAGAGTAGTTCTGGTGCTGTGGAAACGCAATGTCTCTCACACACTCAGCCAACTAACACCAGAGCTTTCACACACAGCAATATTTCTAATTAGAAAACTCAGGGGAATGGGGGAAGGCTGTAATAGATATGTCAGAAGGTTTCTAGTCCTTGGTGTAGGTAATTACTGTACGGTTAATATACTGCCATCTTGTCTGAAACATCCCCAATTCCCTAGTCCCCATGACCTCCGAGTCTGCAAGGGAAAAATGGTTTTTGTTATGTCTCCGTTTTATGTGGATTTTTATAGCTCTGTTTGAGCAACATGTCTATCTGATCTGTTCTACAGGGTGTCAGGTCAAAAGCGCGCCGGGACAAAGGTGCGCCCAGACAATTGAGCGCAGCGCGCGCCGCCGCGCCGCTCTAAATTACTGTTTTTAGTGCTCCGACGGGGGGGCGTGGGGGGGAACCCCCCCACTTTACTTAATAGACATCGCGCCGCATTGTGGGGGCGTTGTGGGGGGCGTGGGGGGTTGTAACCCCCCACATTTTATTGAAAACTTCACTTTTTCCCTGTTTTTAGGGAAAAAGTTCAGTTTACAGTAAAATGTGGAGGGTTACAACCCCCCAAACCCCCCGTAACGCCGGCGCGATGTCTATTAAGTAAACTGGGGGGGGGTTCCCCAACAAAACCTCCCGTCAGAGCCCCTAAAAACTGTAATTTAGAGCCGCGCGGTGGCGCGCGCTGTGCTCAATTGTCGGCGCGCACTTTTGTCTTTCGCGCCGTTGTCTATGAACCGTTCTACAGTCATCAACTTTGTGGAGGCTTTTAGCTGGACTTTAGGTAAGCTATGCTGCGTTTGTTTTTAATTTTTATATGTCAAATTATGATTATGTTCGTATTTTGTAAACCGCTTAGGATTAAGCAGGCTAGAAATTTTTTAAATAAATAAATAAAATAAAAAGCCATCTTACTAAAAGGCGCTGAAATCCGAGCCCAATGCGTCCTAACACATGACTTTCCTGCGTGCTAAGCCCAAATTTAACGCAGCATAATTTAAGACTTTTCTAATATGTTTTATTTTTAGGTCAACTGTTCTCACAAAACAAGCTGAATATCTTTAAGAATAATGACTGCACAAAATGATATTCCTAAATTCTTAATATCAGAAATCAAGTGCTTCAATTCTTCAATTTATGAACGCGGAAGAAACCTCTGTGTTTCTCAGGAAAATTCCTGTGAAACCATCTATGGCAACACTGATTTTGCCATAGAGAAATACATCCTTGGTCTCAGTAGCACCGCTTCAGATATACTATTTTCACTATTTACTTTGTTTCTTTTTATCTCTTATCACTATTTCATTCTTAATTTTTCAAGATTCAGTGAAGATAAAAATGAGCTTATTTTTATTTGAGAGTTGGGAGGTTCGAGGTTCGCCTAAAAAAACTCGTCTTTTTATGGAGGTTTGGGATCTTTATATTCAGAATCTTTCACCAAAAATACGAAGTTTGGTTATCAATGATTTATTATGAAAATTAGGTTTAATAATTACATTCCAGTTATTTATTTTAATTCTTTATTTTTGTCAACTTTCATCCAGGGTGAGGGATTTCATTTAGGGGAAGATAGTGGGTAGGGGATGGAATTAAGGGGGGTGCAGATAAGATTGAATTAGTTCATATGGAAATTAAATTTGAAAGAATGATTTAAATTTGTATGAAATATTATTGTAATTCTTATTGTATTGAATGTATTTTTGTATTATCCTATTGTACTGATTATTTGATTCTTTCAATAAAAATTGTTATACATAAAATGAGCACTTATCTTCTGATATTACAAAATCACTGCAGTCTGCAGTTTAAGGTCCAGCGCGGTACCAATCAACCACGCTTGGAAAAATCCGTTCAATCTCCTTTCACACAGAGATATCCCGACAGGCCCTGTTTCGTCCTACGGCTGCATCAGGGGATTATTTTAAGTTATGAGCCACCGCTTCAATGATTTTCTCCTAAGGAAAATCCTATTTTTAGGTCACCCACTGATGTTTTTGCATTAGTGAGCTTTACCTGTAAAAAATTATCTCCCTTATAACAGGTGCTAAGTGCTTCTGTGTTAATTCCATGTTAGCCGGTTCATGCACACTAGGTAGTTGGTTAGCACGCCCATGCCCATTCTCTGCTCCCCCCTCAAAAAAAATATTTAAAAATAGATAGCTAGCATGTGCTAACATACAAAATGCCTTAATGTGTTTTGTGGTTGCTTGTTTTCCGTGTGTATTAGAGCTTAATGCTATCAGAAAACACTGAGGGCTCCTTTTACGAAGGCGCGGTAGCGGTTTAACGCGCGTAATAGCACACGCTAAACCGCCGGCCGCGCTAGCCGCTACCGCCTCCTCTTGAGCAGGCGGTAGTTTTTCGGCTAGTGCGGGGGTTAGCGCGTGATTAAACGTCGCGCGCGTTAAAGCCGCTCCCTCGGCTTCGTAAAAGGAGCCCCGAGTCATTTAAAGGCCTAATACTGAACTACCACCACGTGTCGAGATACATATCCGCTAAACTGCAACCTTATACATCCAGATGAAGGCTTCACTCACATAATGAGAAATCCCCTGGATAGGATTACCAGATGTCTGGGAAAACATGACCTCTTTTTAAAGGACTGTCTGGGCTCCTGTCGGACCATCCAAAACATGGCATTTGTCCGGGTTTTGGAAAGCCCCAACAAACTCCGGCTGCATCTGAAGGGCCTCTGAGCATACACAGATGATGTCACACACATCCACGCATGCTCCAGACGCGGCTAGAGCTCGTCCGGAAGAAGAGAGGAGGCTGTGTGGGGGCAGGACTGGAGGCAGAACTGGGCGAGGCTGGGGCGGAGCTGGAGGCGGAACAAGGCGGGGTCATGTGTCTGGGGTTTCCTGGAGAAAAATATGGTAACCCTATCCCTGGATGATCTCTCCACCTGGAAACAGCACACAAGCGCTCCTACACCCAGTTCCTCCCAAAACGGTAGAACCTGTTATCCTTGGAAAACCTGATGGACTTCAGAAAAGCGGTGAAAACCTTCCTCTTCCAATGACCCAACCACAGTCCTGGTACTCTAGGCACAGACTAGAGAATCATCTCCTTTCGCATCCAGTTAACTCCGACTGGAAATGCAATCTTTAAGTGTGAATCACTTCATGCTCGCTCAAATGTAAGCCCCCTAGTTGTTATCCCCAAGTTGCTCTGCCCCCAGTATGGTAACCGTGTCTCCCCCTCCATGTTGATGCTCTGTACCACCTCTGTTTTGCTTGAGTGCACCCGTGCCTTGGGATTCATTACCACTCTATTTAAGAGAGGAAGAAAACATCGACAAATTTAAAATGAATTTAAAAGCCTTCTTATTCAAGGATGCATATAACTTATGACTTCCTGTCCGGCCCAGACCACAGATTACTGCCAAAAATAATAAAAGATTAAGGAAGAGCATAGCTTTCCTCCACAATTGTGCTATCCTTCTCTCTCTCTCTCCTACAAATGATTGTAGTTCTACCTCTCTTCCCTTAAGTTTCAGTCTGTCATGCATTCATCTAAAGTATTAGTTATATTTTCCCAATTTCATATTTTTTTAAAATTTTTTGACAATTTTTAAAGCGGTAGATCAAATCAGACCTTAGACTTAGTAGGGATGGGCGGACCCGCTATTCCTCAGGCCTGATTGGTCCAGGCTTCTAGAGCCTGGGCCAATCAGACCTTAGGCTTCGGCGGGATGGGCCGGGAAGGGGCGGGCCCGCCTCATTTCGACGAGGCGTGCCTGCTTGCTCGACGTGCAAGACCCATCTGTAAGAACAGGTTTGGTGGAGTGGGGGTTGTTAGCGCCGGGGGGGGGGTGCGTCTTCGGGCAGGAGGGATTGGGCACCCTCCTGCCAGTGACCGATATTGTCGGGGGGGGATCGGTAATGTCGGGGGGGGGGGGCGGTCGGTAGTGTCGGGGGGGGGTGCGTCTTCGGGCAGGAGGGTTTGGGCACCCTCCTGCCAGTGATCGGTCAGGGGCCACGGCCCGCTATACTTATAGCGCCAGAGAGATCCCTTGCCGCAATAAGTGTAGCGGGCCGTGTCTAATCTAACCCAATTCTCTAACCCGCGTCTGTAACATGGACGCCGGTTACAGAATCGGGGTTTAGTTTAGGCCGATTCTGAATAGGACGCCTCTCCCTTCAATATAGGCGGCCTGCCTGGGGAGCATTTTTTTTTTTTAAACGTGCATCCCGATTGGCTGATTAGACAGCTGTAGGACGCCTACAGCTGCCTAAAATCGGGACGCACTTTTAGAGAATCTGGGCCTCAATGTACAGTTGAGACTATAGAGAGGGAAGACGGCTTTAGATTTGTCAGGAACTTGGCAACATATTGGAGAGGGGAGAGTCTATTCCAATCTTAGCCAATCTGGGTCCAATCTTAGCCAGGCTGCTGGTATTAACATTAAAAAAAGAGGTCAGCTTTTAATCTGGAATATGGAGAAATAACAGTAGTCTCTGAGCAGTGCATGGTTTGGTGTGAGGAATCTTTGAAAGATACTAACAAACAGTGAAGTTAGAATCCCAGTACAGAGATTGCAATAAAGGCAAAAGTAGCCCAGGTGCTTCTAAGTAATGAGAATAAGAATATAAGAATTGCCGCTGCTGGGTCAGACCAGTGGTCCATCGTGCCCAGCAGTCTGCTCATGCAGCAGCCCCCAGGTCAAGGACCAGTGCTCTAAAGGAGTCCAGCCTTACCTACGTACGTTCCAGTTTAGCAGGAACTTGTCCAACTTTGTCTTGAATCCCTGGAGGGTGTTTTCCCCTATAACAGACTCTGGAAGAGCGTTCCAGTTTTCCACCACTCTCTGGGTGAAGAAGAACTTCCTTATGTTTGTATGGAATCCATCCCCTATCAACTTTAGAGAGTGCCCTCTCGTTCTCCCTACCTTGGAGAGTGTGAACAGTCTGTCTTTATCTGCTAAGTCTATTCCCTTCAATATTTTGAATGTTTCGTTCATGTCCCCTCTCAGTCTCCTCTTTTCAAGGGAGAAGAGGCCCAGTTTGTCCAATCTCTCACTGTACGGCAACTCCTCCAGCCCCTTAATCATTCCTATCAACTGCTCAGCAGGTTGTTAATACAAACATACTCTGAAATGTCTGAATACAAATGCTATAAGAAGTCTAAAAAATGTGAGAGCTAGAATGAATAGTACTGAATGAAGAGGCAGTCAAAATAGGTGTCTTGGAGCCAGATTGAAAGAGGATAACCAATAGCCACTGATATCGGGGTACAAATAATATCACAATGATATAGGATGGATAAAATTGGTGGAGGGGTGGTGTCATATGTTAAGGAATGCATCGAGTCAAATGGGATAAAAGTTTTTCAGGAAATAATAAGTATGGTAGAATCTATTCTCCAGTTTTTCTTCAATAGGAATAAATCATTTGCCTTTACAGATGGAAATTTCATGTGTGAAGGGGAAGAGAATAGCGGTAGGGGTGCACTACAGCCTACCTGGCCAGAATGGACAGACAAAAAATTAGGGACGCCAAGAAATGGAGGAACACAATAACCAGTGATACCAATTACCCCAATATTAATGGGGGTAAATGTCACATCAAGACATGATAAGGAGGTAAAGTGCCTAGATTAAATAAGTTACAGCTTCATGTCACTATGGAAATCTACTACTCTAGCATTTTAACTTTCAAAAGGGTGATTAGAAAACATGAAGAAAATGGTTAGGAAAAAAAAATAAAAAAATGAGCAACTACAAAAGTCAAGAATTTATATAAGACATAGCCATATTTTTATTTCTTGGAAGCACAGACCAGATACATTCCACACATCCAAAAAGATAGAGGGAAGGATGGTTACAAGGTGAGATGAAAAAGGCTATTACAGCCAAAAGAATATGTTTAAAAAAATAGAAAGCACAACCAAATGAAGAAAATAGAAAAAAAATGTGTAAAGATTGTAAAGCATTGATAAGATCGGAGGGGTGGGGGAAAAGAATTTGAAAATAAGCTTAACCTATAGAAAATAGTTTTTGTTTTTTTTCCAGGTACATTTGAAGCAAGAAATCTGTGAGGGAGTCGCAGGAGCATACACCAGCTTCTGTGTGTCAGACAGGTAATACAATATGTACAGCTGGTAATAAAATATACTCCCCCAATCCCCTTTTATGAAGCCGCATTAGGCTTTCTTTATCGCCGGCCGCGGTGCTAAAACTTCAACGCTTATATGTTCAGTGTCACTCACTATCTGCATGGTGGCACTAAATATACAGAAGGAATTCGAACACGGCAGCCACAGATCGTGGCATTTGAATTTTGACCCAAAGAATCTAACTTATTCTAACACGGACGAGCCAGTCCAGACAGCAGAACAGTATGCACGTCTTTCAAACACTATTACCATGTGTCCTGTGTTTTCTTTAGTTACTACTGCAAGGAAGAGCACATCCTAACTAGTGAAAACAGTTTTCCATTCACAGAAGTACTATCGGCTCAACGAGATCCTTGTTTTGCTTCCATCAGCATGGTTCCTGGTGTGATCACAAGCTTCTTTTTAAGTTTAGAAACATTCCTACAGGTTCCCCAATTTCTTGCACATCATTTTCCTTACATTACTCTGTATATTTTGTCTGACATCTACTGCTGAGTTATTGATTTTGATGCATATTATAGCTCCTGATGCCTTACATTCACGACCAATCAATTCTCCCCTTCTCGTGAGTGAAATCACTTGTTAAAATGTTAGCAACCAGAAGACTCCTGTTCTTTCTGTCAAGGAACTACACCATTATAGGAGTACTACTATTAATTATTTCTATAGACGCACACAGCACTGCACAGTCACAATGAGTAATAAAACAGTCCCTGCTCAAAAGAGCTATCATGGATACAGTTAAGGGGAACGGTTAATCAACTGGCCGGGTTGAAGGGCAGAGAAGTAGGGTTGGGCAGAAGTTGGGGGGTGTCTTGGAGGTTTCAGAAAATTGGTTAACACTGTTATTGATAGTACTAGGGTAACGTTTGTTCCTGAGTACTGCTGATGGACTGTGCTCTGTCTTGATGTCTGTACTTTGGATTGTAACTGCAGTGTTTAAATAAAGAATTACAAAAAAAAAGTGGGTTTTCAGTCTGCTTTTAAACAAGGGAAGGGGCTTGACGGACAAACTTGGGCAATTTATTCCAGGCATAGGGGGTAGCTAGATGAAAGGAACGAAGTCTGGAATTGGCAGTGGAGGAGAAGGGTAACGCTAAGAGTGACTTATCTGAGGAACGGAGTTCTCTGAGGAGTATAAGGAGAGAGAAGTGAGGAGAGATGTTGAGGAAAGCCAACTTAAAGCAAGACTCTGTTTGCTGGAACTGTTTGAAAGAGGAGGGAACTCTTGATCATATGTTTTTTCATTGCACTTTGGTCCGCTCCTTTTGGACTCAAATTTGGAACACCATACAATCTATCACTAACTGCTCGGAAGAGATCTCTATGGACATTATAATCCTTCGCTCTCAACATCCCTGTTTCGCACAATCAAACTGTCCTCCTAAGCTCATCAATACCATGTCTGTGACTGCTCTCATGCACATTCTGAAAAATTGGAAATCATTTTCGTTACTAGACTATACTTTTTGGTGGAACTCTCTGTGTATGTATCATAGATTTGAATCCTATGCATATGAGAATAAAATTACACTCCAAACCTCCATGAATTTGAAGAGCAAAAAATCACCCTGGTCATTCCTGGATTCCTATGTACGCTCTGCTTCGTAGACACTCCTGTCTTCCCTTCCTTTTCTTCTCTTTTCTTCTTTCTTTCCTTTCTCTTTTAATTTCTATTTCTGTTCTCCCTCATCTTTTTCTCATATAGTCTTCACAAGCAGTTCCAATACTTGGAGCTTTTCTTACTGCTATGGTCCTCTACAGTTAAATATATATTTGCAGATTCTTTATACACAAAGCTTTATTTTGTTTTTATGTATTTGAAATGCTCCCTGTATTTTTCAAAATACTCAATAAAAATTATTGAAAAAAAAAAAAAAGGAGAGATGTTGAGGGGCAGCAGAATGAACACACTTGTAGGTCAGCAATAAGATCTTCAACTGTATGCGATGGCAGATAGGTAGCCAGTGAAGTGACTTAAGGAGAGGGGTGACATGAGCGTAGCAAGGTTGATAGAAGATGAGTCGCATAGCAGAGTTTTGCACAGACTGCAAGGGAGATAGGCGACCCTGAGGGATACCACTTAGAAGTAGATTGCAGTAATCTAATCGTGAGATTACGAGAGCTTAGACAAGGGTCCGGGTAGTGTTCTCAAAGAGGAAGAGGCAAATAGAGATGAGATTACAAAATATCTCTCAAGAAGCACTATCACAGATCCATGACAGAACTAAAAGCCACTGGGGTGGTGGAAGACAGAACTAGCACCCTCCAGCACACACCCTATTAATTGCAAGTTAAGGAAATGATGTTCCATAGAAAAGAAACCTTTGTACCATCTCTTCAAGGATAAATACATGCTCCAGTGAAAGGCCCACCACTGACATATTTCGCAGTAGGCAGTATATCAAATGTTAATAAATGAGCACAATTAACCGTGCTGAGCTTGAACCTGCAACCTCAGGGAGGCTGCAGCCCTAACCACTAGGCCACTCCTCCACTCCAACTCTACAGCGGTGTGCTGACAACATAAGGGACTTTTCACAGCTCTAGAAAAATGTTACTAGGGACTCTCAAGAGTCCCCTCTGGCACACTGCAGCTGGTGTTGGAGCACAGCCAGTGGTGTTGTAAGTGGGGGGCAGGAGGGCAAACTGCCCTGGACACCGTCCACTCTTGCTACGCCACTGAGCACAGCAGAGAAAAAAAGAAACTTGAGAAAGGTAAAATGTGACAATGTGTGAATGAAGGGAAATGCATTGTATCGTCAGGATAACATTACCAGATAACTCCAAGGTCACATAAAGTAGCCTACGCCATTAGTCCCAACACATGTAATTTTTACAACAAAGTAAAATGCATCAAACCTTAAATACAATGGAAATAAGATTATGGAAAAAAACAAAAAGCTACTATATGTGGAAGGTGTATTGACAGTACCAGAAACTAAATTGTTCCATGGAGCCACAGAACAATACAAAAAGAACCCCCCTCTCGCATCTACCCCCCCCCCCCCCATGTAATAGGACAATTCAGTCTGCACGACTAGGCAGTCTTCGGTTGAGACTGTCAACAAGGGTTTCAATTAGTGACAATTTGAGATAATGGCTTGAGTGATGAACTGCTATCTCCTAGGACCTGCGCAGAGACCACCAAATCCCTTCCAGATGGCATCAGTTCTCAGCCAGTGACCTAAGCCGGATCTGAACAGCATGGGGCCTCGCAGCTTATTCACGGATCCACCCACTCCCTGTAGAAAATGACTGCTGCTTACAAATACCAAGAAGGGAGAGCAAGGCAGTTTTGATACTTGCTCAGGGAAGCATTTAAAGTCACAGGAACGTACCCAAGAAAGCACAACAGGTTACACTAAGATCTTTAACTCTGATAATAAAGGACCAGTTTGTTATTTCAATTCAAGTACTAATGTTTGTGTTTTGTCCTTTTGTAAACCATGCTTGACAAACAGCAAAACTGAAAAATTTTCTTCTTCCATAAAGTCATAGGAGCTGGTGCTGTGGATGCTTGAGTCCCCCCCTAAAATTGAACCAACTCCTTGATTATGGTATAGATTGTTTGCCTTGGCTGAGTTGATATCTTACTTTAGATGTTAATTCAAATAACAGGGGTTCGGTGCTGTGCCTAGGTTTGAAGCCACGTTGTGATCTGTAGAATCCATCAGCCTGATCTATGAATTTAACTTGTCGTGTACTTACAAAGAATTCTAGTAGTTTTGTAGGCTATGAAATTCCCTGAACTTTTCTGCTTTGGTCATGTCAAGGTTTGCAGCTTTAGGTATAGGTGTCGGCGCTATAGCTGAAATTGTTTTGGGGTAGAGTCCATTTTCTAGGCATCTGTTTCCTAGGCTCATCAGCCATTGCACAAAGTTGGTGAGGGGACAGGAGTTAGTAGGTTAACCAAACATATGTCTAACAGTGTTTGTGGGACATTCTCTTTAGCCACTTTAGGATCTCTTGGGTAGTGATTGGGTTGAACGTTGACCAGCATCTGTCAGCTGGAAGCCCTTCATTTTCATTGTATCTGGTTGGGTGTGAATCTATGATATCTTCTGGGTCATTTGTGAATGATGTTCTCACTGTTCTTATTTTTTCCTGAAAATGGTGTGCTAGGTTGTCTGCGTTTGGTTGCTGTGATGTTGGTCCTTCTATTATGTCTCTTGTAGAGATCAGCGAGTTGTAGATTTTGAAGAGACATTTGGAGGAATTTTTTGATCGGGTAATCAGGTTATCAAAGTATGACTATTTTTGTTTCAGTTACTGCTAATTTGTATTGTTTTATTTTTTTCCTCCAGTTAATATAGGATTCTAGACTGTAGTGTGACAAGGCGGTGGCTGCTGCCAGAAGGATGCTGGGCTGTATAAAGAGAGGCATAACCAGTAGGAGTAAGAAGGTGTTGATGTCCATGTACAGGTCATTGGTGAGGCCCCACCTGGAGTATTGTGTTCAGTTTTGGACACTGTATCTGGCGAAGGACGTAAGAAGACTTGAAGTGGTCCAGAGGAGGGTGACGAAAATGATAGGAGGCTTGTGCCAGAAGACGTATGAGGAGAGACTGGAAGCCCTGAATATGTATACCCTAGAGGAAAGGAGGGACAGGGGAGATATGATTCAGACGTTCAAATAATTGAAGGGTATTAACATAGAACAAAATCTTTTCCAGAGAAAGGAAAATGGTAAAACCAGAGGACATAATTTGAGGTTGAGGGGTGGTAGATTCAAGAGCAATGTTAGGAAATTCTACTTTCTGGAGAGGGTGGTGGATGCCTGGAATGCGATCCAGAGAGAGGTGGTGGAGAGGAAAACAGTGACTGAGTTCAAAGAAGCGTGGAATGAACATTGAGGATTTAGAATCAAAAAATAATATTAAATATTGAACTAAGGCCAGTACTGGGCAGACTTGCACGGTCTGTGTCTGTATATGGCCGTTTGGGAGAGGATGGGCTGGAGAGGGCTTCAATGGCTGGGAGGGTATAGATGGGCTGGAGTAGGTTTTGATGGAGATTTCGGCAGTTGGAACCCAAGCACAGTACCGGGTAGAGCTTTGGATTCTTGCCCAGAAATAGCTAAGAAGAAAAAATTTAAATTGAATCAGGTTGGGCAGACTGGATAGACCATTCGAGTCTTTATCTGCCGTCATCTACTATGTTCCTATGTTCTTTTCTCCAGATTCTTCCTGCTCTTCTTACTTCTTTCCTCATGATCTTTAACTGCTCCGTGAGCCATGGATTATTTTGCCGTTTTCGTTTTCTGGTTTTATTAGTGCAATCCTATCTAGAATGGTATTTGCTAAATTTTGCCAGCCTATAATGTCTTCTATGTCTCCGTTCATTGGCTCTAGTTTTTCATTTATTTCCATCCAGAATTCTTCTGTGGGTATTTTTATCACATTTAGTAATTGTGTCTCATTTCTTTTGTTGTTTGTATTGTTGTTTTGGGTGTTTTTAGAAAGAAGGTTAGAAGCTGATGATCTGACCATATAACTGGCTCCCACCTTATGAGGTCTATCAACTTTGATTGCTTTGGGAAATGTACATCCTTCCTATTATTGTATTTTGCAGAGCACAGGAGAAAATGCATTTCTCCGAGTCTGGTTTTCTTGGTCAGAAGTGAGGGGAGGAGAGAGGGGTCTCGATTTCAGTTTTTATCTACATGTCTTTTCTGGTCCCCAGTTATGTATCAGGAGAAGGTCTATCCATGTTCCACATGTGTGACTAAGGTGAAGGATTCTGCTAGCACAGTGTCTCACAAACTTTCCGGCTGGCGGTACACTAAATCCAGTGCCCTGGCCAGAAGGCACCTGGAAGTGCATGGAGGCCCATTTGGTCGGGATCCGAGAGGTGTGGGGAGAGAAGGAGAGAGGCCAGCCAAAAGGAGAGTCATCTGCACCGGCTGACTTCCTACAGGATGTGCCTCTCTCAGTTTACAACACTGTGCTAGCTTATAGTATGTACGTATAGGAATCTGTAACAGTCTATCTTGTTCTACCTTCCCAGAATTAGGTAAATTGGTGCTCTAGGGACAAGTGTGATTTTTTTTTTAAATCAATTTTTATTGAACAGAGTAAATACTCCCAATAGAAAATTTGAATAACTTGCTTCTGAATATTGTAATGAAAACAAAACAAAAAACCCTCCCACCCCTTCTGATATCCATGAGCATAGGAAAAAAAAAAAAAAAAAAAAAGAGAAAGGCTGATGGGTTTAGACTTTTATAGCCCACCAGGCTACGATACAGCTAATTTCCAATCCAATGACTGTTCCTCCCCCCAACAGATTGGCCCTGTGTGATATCTATAGTATTGCCTTTCCGTAAGTCATTTAGGGTTGTTATGGTTTGGTAAGTTTGCTATATAGATTTTTAATGTGTCATTTTGTTTTAAATAACAAAATTCCTACAAAAAGATGATGCATTTTTATTGGACTAAATTTAATACATTTTTGATTAGCTTTTAAAGGCAATACCATCTTCTTCAGATCAGAATTAACCCCCTCCCCAAAAAAAAAAAAGTGTCTTGTCCCAGAAGCAGGCCCTTTTTGCCCAAAATAAAAATGCCCAAGGTTTATGGCCTCCCCATTCTATAGAATCACCACACAAAGAAAACCCCACCTGGTTTAATCTGGCAGTGGAAGAAGCATGCGCAGTTCCTGAGGTGATATCACAATCAGAATATTTTTTGTGTGACATGAGAGAGAGTGTGGTACAGTGGTTAAAGCTACAACCTCAGCAACCTGAGGTTGTGGGTTCAAACCCACACTGCTCCTTGTGACTCTGGGTAAGTCACTTAATCCCCCCCCCTCATTGCCTCAGGTACATTAGATAGATTGTAAGCTTGCCAGGACCAAGGAAAATGTTGAGAAGCTGAATAAACTCATGTAAACCATTCTGAGCAACCTTGGGAGAATGGTATAGAAAATTGAATGAATAAATAAATAAAATGTAAAAGTGATGGCAGTTGAATGATGCTATCAATTATAATGGTAGTTTTAACTGGTAATAGACCCTCAGGGTGCCATCAAATAAGGCTTTGAATATCCAGTTCTACAAGTTAATTCACAGGCCACGATGAAGAAAAAAACCCATTTGTGGACCACAAGCAGCAAAAACTTGAACAATTTCTTAAAAATTCAAGTTTTATTCAAGTTTATTAGGATTTTTTATATACCGCCTATCAAGGTTATCTAAGCGGTTTTTACAATCAGGTACTCAAGCATTTTCCCTATCTGTTCCGGGGGGAAAGCTTTAATGTACTGTACAATATAGGACTTTAGACAGTTTCTAAAACCAAAGCTCCCCCTTCACATAGCCCTGTCCACAGCTCCTTTAAATAGATCTGATGCAGAGCTGAAAGTTTCTGGACAGCTGGTGCGGGAGGCTGCCCAGCTCTCTGACTCATTTTAGTAAACGTGGCCAGTGACTTGAACCACTCAACAACTGCAGAACACGAAACTCTCTAGATGGATTGGCAGCAAAAGAGGCCAGTTCTGCAAGGCTGAATGAAGACAACAGAGCATGTGGAAGAGTGTACCTGAAGTGAAAAATGGGCACCCGGGCTCCTCAGCTGCGACATTCACACGGAAGATTTTAAGCTTTAGGCTTTTCCTTTTACTGCTGTTTTTGATACTTATGTGGGGTAAGGGTCAAATAATGAGACCTTTTTATTAAATTAGTCTAGTCTTTCTGTGACCAACTTTGTGGTGGCGGTGGCCAAAACAATGGCAATGCAAAAATATCAAATGGAAAAGTGCATTCTATAACAGCAAAACAATTTCTGCTCAACTGCACAGGAAAAGGCCTCAGAAATGGAGCCTTCTCACAGTCATAAACTGAATAGATCAGCGTAGCTTGTCAGCTCCTTGCTTCTAAACAATTGACTTTTAGTCACCTTTTTCAGTGGAGTGGATGAGTGCTTTAAATATTTAAAGAAGTATATTGAAAAACTAGTGTTTAAGCCCGTTAGATTAACGGGTGCTAGATGTCTCCTGCTTTTGAACTTGGGCAGGGGCAGGGGCAGAGGCAGAGCCGGGGCGGGAGGGAGTGACGGTGGGAGAGCAATTTCAAAGCCTCAGCAGCGGCGGCTCCTTGACCAATCCGCGCTTACAACGTCCCCACACTTGCGGTCTGGCTGGCTCCCCCACCAAAGCCCTTTGCAGCGGCAGCCCCTCCCGCATCCGTCCCCACGTCCCAAGCCTCTCCGAAGACCGGCTCCCACGAAAATGGTACCCCTCTGTCCAAAGCCGTGGCAGCAGCCTCCCTCAAGACACATTTCAAATCTGACATATTGTAATCACAAAACAGAAAATAAAATTATTTTTCTTACCTTTTGTTGTCTGGTCATTATTCATATCATGTAGGGGTCCCAGGCTATGGTTGGCTTTTGATAACTCGCTTGCCAGGGCCCCTTCTTTCTTCTTCCCTCCCTCCATCCCGGCAGCTGAAGACAGGCACCTCCCCCCAGTGGTCTGAGACAGGAGGGAGCAGTTAGGAGAGGGTCTGAGGGCAAAGAGGGGCTCAACAGCGCACAACTACCTTTCCTTCCCTCCCTCCATCAAGTGCAGTGCAGCTCCACCAATGTTAAAAGGAGCCGCGTCGAAATCGGAGGCCTGCCACTGCCGTAGCACATTCCCCTCTGCCTTGGTCCCGCTCCTTCTCTGACATATGGGACCGCGGCAAAGGGAACGTGTTACGGTGGCGGCAGGGCTCCAATTTCAAAGCAGCTCCTTTTAACATAGGCGGAGTTGAACTGAAGGGAAGGAACGGTGGGGCCGGGTGAGGAAGGCCGCCTGCTAGGTAGGGGGACAACAATGGCGCTTATGCTCAAGCTCCTCTCTCGATCCTGTTGCGGTTCGAGAGAGGAGTCGTGGCGGCGGCTTGAACATAAGCGCGATTGTTGTCCCCCTACCTAGCTGAGAGGCTGCGGCGGGGTTTCCATGGCAACCCGATCGCGGATCTCAGTGTAGGGCCGGGTCTGGCGGCGCCGTGTAGGGCGGAGGCGGGACCTCAGCACTGCACCGCCGGGCGGCTCACGCCGCCGGCCCCCAGGAGCTCGAGGCCGGTTGCGGACATGCCTGGCGTGGCATAGTGCAGGAGGAGTGATCGGTGGCGCGAGGTAGAGAGCAGGTGATGACAGTGATTGGTGGTGCAAGGTGGAGAGTAGGTGATGACGTAAAACGCGCGCATGTGCACTAAAAAAAACGGGACAGCTCAGGGAACACGTTTTTTTTAGTGCGCATGCGCGGCCTAGCATTTTATTATATTAGATAGTATTTATAACTATTTATTTAAAAAGTAATTCAAAAAAAAGCTATAAAAAAGTACAAAAAGTTTAGTAAAAATCACGAGTGTTAAGTTGAAAGGAAGAGTTTCTGTACACAGGTTTTTGGCCAATGACTGGAGCAAGGAGCTGACAAGCTACGCTGATCTATTCAGTTTATGACTGTGCGTAGGCTCCATTTCTGAGCCTTTTACTGTGCTGTTGAGCAGAAATTGTTTTGCTGTTATAGAATGCACTTTTCCATTTGAGTGGATTTAGATATTTTAATATAGTTTTGTTCATATATACCACTCGGGATAGTTGATATAGGTAATACAAAAATATCTGCATGAAACAGTACATACCTGTCTCTATGACAGCTGCAGATACTATGGCCTGTCCATGTAGAGCTGCAAGCAGGTCTTTGGCGTAGCCTGCTGGGCAGTGCAGTGGACTGCAAAGAAGGGGACCCAGGCCTGTATGCCACCCTAACTAGTACATTTGTGGTTGAAAGTGTCAGCCCACCAAAAACCCACTGTACTGCCATTTAGGAGACACCTGCAGGCATAAGGGTTATTGGGGTGGTAGATAGGTGGGTAAAGTAGGTTTGGGGGAGTTTTGGGAGGGCTCACCCTATAACGTACAGGGATTATGATGAGATGTCTACTGGCACCCTTAATGTGAAGTTCACAGCTGTGCCCTCTAGGCAGCCCACTGTTCTGCTGGCATGTCCGATAGCCCCTCCTACATACAAATGGCTTATTTTGGACATTTTTAATTTTCGATAATGGCAAAAGAAATTAGACGTCTAGCTGAACAAAATGGTCTAGCTGAGCCATTTTTGAAAAATAGGCGCCTCGTGAATTTGAAAATGGATATTTTCTCCAACCAATTTTTGGGCATTTTTCTCAAAATGTCCAAAATCGGACTTAGACATCCTATTGAAAATGCTCCTCCATATACACTTAGGCACAGTTCTGTAATTTTGGGGTCTAATTGTTCTAGTGCGTAACTGAAAAGAAGGTGCAAGCACTTGACGCTTAACTTCTTGTTGACATCCCTTGCACCCATTCATATCAAAGGGGAACAGGTGACACTAAAGAATCAAGCAAATGGCTAACAATCTTCCACGGTCTCATCACAAAAGCAGCTCATAATCCAAGCTTATCCAAGTTCAATCCTCGAGGGCTGCAACCAGGATTTCCCTAATGAATATGCATGAAAGAGATTTGCATGCCCACTACATCCATTATATGCAGCTTCCTCAAGCTACTCATTTGAGAAATTAGGGAAATTGAGACACCACTGCTTTGATTGGCAGGGGCCACCAAGCCCCACCAGCAGCTGCACCTCCCCAGCACTTGCTTGATTTTAGTGAAGCTGAACATGCATAAAGGCCCTCCCCCCCGTACATGCAAGAAAATAGAGGGCAGGCCTCTCATGTATGCTCATTTTTATGAAAAACAGGCTTGCATGAGGGTGGTGAAGGCCCTGCCAGCTCAGGTATGTGGGGTCATGGGGGTGATTTTGTAGCCCCCCTTTACTTTAGGCCCAGGCTCCCTCAAAACCTAGTCTGACATAGAAGAAATACTCACGATTTGTCTCTCCTGCAGACCCGCCGCGGAGGGGACAAGGATTTACCCCTGCATCTCTCTTTCACTGGAGACTGGGCACTGGACGATTTCAGGATCTGGAAAAGCAGCACAGGGATTATACCATGTTTCTAACATGCACAAATCCGCTACAGCCCTTCCCCCTCCCAGGCTAAAGCCCAAGGCCTTCTTATAACTAGCAAGGGGTAAAACCTAGAAAGCAGAACTCCTCTTGGAGAAAAACTACCCAAAAGCCAAAATCATCACTGAACTAAGATTATTATTCTATTGCAGAGGTTTCTCAACCCAGTGTTCAGGACACACCCCAGCCAGTTGAGTTTTCAAGATATCCTCAATGAATATGCATGAGACAGATTTACATGCACTGACTACTGTATGCAATCTCTCAAATGTATTCATTGTAGAAATCCTGAAAACCTGACTAGCTGGGTGTGTCTCAACGATTTAATCGAGTACCCCTGCTTTAAGGTACTGGAATCTGATACAATATGCCAAGAGTTTAGTAATAGTGGAAGTGGGTTCTTGGGTCTCACTTATTTGGATTTTTCAAATTGACATGGAAACTTGTTTCCTCCTCCTGAACACCCAAAACCCACTTCCACTTGCCCATGCTTGATGTTACTACAGAATTAAAAGAAAGGCATCACCTGACATTTCTGCACTTTTTAGAATATAAAATGTTAGCAAATCCAGGTCTTTAAATCATACAGAATTCTCTAGAAATATACCGTATTTTTTGTTCCATAAGACGCACCTGACCATAAGACGCATCCTAGATTTAGAGGAGGAAAACAAGAAAAAAACATTCTGAACCAAATTCTCCCTGCCAGGCTCTGCACCCTGTCCCTCCTCCCTGCCAGGCTATGTACCCTGTCCCCCCTCTGGTGGTCTAGTGATAGGCCAGGACAGGGCAGGCAGGCCTAGTCGCAGACAGGACCCCCTACCCCGAGGCAGGCAGGGCCCCATACTCTGAGGCAGGCAGGCAGGGCCTCTCCCCCCCCTTCCGAACCTTATTTTAGTTCCTCCGGCAGTCCTGCCCTTTTATGGTTTGTAAACATCAAAGACTAACATGGGAGTATGCTAAATCGATTTCTCCTGCATGCCTCGAAATAGGGCAAACACACTCCTTTGGTTGAGTACAGAGCAGTTAGTCCTAAATCAGTAAGACACCTCTGGAAAGTCATATTAGTTACTTATAAACCTGGGAACATGCAGAGAAAAAGAATCTTCAATTAAAAGTGGCTCCTCTTCCCAAACACCTCCAACTCCCCTCCACTTCAAATTCTTTGTTTCATGCTTTAGTGTAAGTGTGTTAAGAATACTACGTTTAACTGGATTTTCAGCTGTAGCATCCAATGATCTTACATTTGGATGCAGTCATCCCTGTGTTTTAACAAACGTTTACTTTGCCTTGAAAAGCATTTGCTCCATAAGATGCACCCTTATTTCCCCCCACTTTTTTTGGGGGGGAAAAGTGCGTCTTATGGAGTGAAAAATACGGTACTTCTGGTATCAAGTTTATCATAAGAATATAAGTATTGCCATACAGGGCCAAAGGTCCATCAAGCCCAATATCCTATTTCCAAAAGTGGCCAATCTAAATCACAAGTACCTGGGCAAGATCCCAAAAGAGTAAAACAGATTCTATGCTGCTTTACCCAAAAATAAGCAGTGGATTTTCCCAAGTCCATTGCTTTCAATGGAAGTAAAACCCGGATGTCTCAATCCATCCTCCTTTTTCAGGAGCCATATAGTATCCCTATATTCAGCTACAAAAGCACAGCATACAAAGCATAGTTGTTTTATCAGAAAAATACATCATAATTAATCCAATAACAGAAATAAAGTCTGAAAATTAATGGCCCCCTAAAGAAACCGGGTTAGGATTGAACTTAAAAGTCAGCTTGCACAGAACTACTGGAAACTTGAGAAACCAGCACCTGAAAATTACAACTCCAATCTTACGGTTCCTGGGCCTGCCATCAAGACCTTATTTTCTTGAACAGTCATCCAAAGAAAACATGATTCTTAAGAACATAAGAATAGCCTTACTGGGTCAGACCAATGGTCCATCAAGCCCAGTAGCTCGTTCTCACGGTGCACAATCAGGTCACTAGTACCCGGCCAAAACCCAAGGCTACCAATGCAGGGCAAGCAGTGGCTTCCCGCCATGTCTTTCTCAATAATAGACTATGGACTTTTCCTCCAGGAACTTGTCCAGACCTTTCTAAAACCCAGCTACGCTAACCGCTCTTACCACAACCTCTGGCAACGCGTTCCAGAGCTTAGCTATTCTCTGAGTGAAAAATTTTTTTTCTACAGTTGGTTTTAAAAGTATTTCCCTGTAACTTCATCGAGTGTCCACTAGTCTTTGTAATTTTTGATGGAGTGAAAAATCAATCCACTTGCACCCATTCTTCTCCACTCAGGATTTGAAGACTTCAATCATATCTCCCCTCAGCCTTCTCTTTTCCATGCTGAAGATCCCTAACTGTTTTGGTCTTTCCTCATACGAGAGGAGTTCCATCCCCTTTACCATCCTGGTCGCTCTTCTTTGAACCTTTTCTTATCAGAGTCTTTCAGCTCTGCTACAAACCTAAGCCATGACTCTGCATTGTTTTCCCTATACAGTGGTACCTTGGTTTACGAGCATAATTCGTTCCAGAAGCATGCTCGTAAACCAAATTACTCGTATATCAAAGCGAGTTTCCCCATAGAAAGTAAGGGAAACTCGCTTGATTCGTTCCCCCCCCCGAGGCCAGTGGCACTGCTCTACCTCCCCCCCCAGAGGCCAGTGGCACTGCTCTACCCCCCCCCACCCCCGCGAACCGGCATTGCTCCCCCACCCGCTCACGAAGGCCTCCCCCCCGCGTGATCCGCCACCCCCCGCGATCCGGAATCCTCCCCCGCTCGAATAGCCCCCCCCTCGCCGCAATCCGATATCCTCCCCGAACCCATCACCCACCCGAACGCATCACTTACCCCCCATTGGCACCCGGCACCAAGGCACAGGACATGCCAGTGCCGGTGCCGGAAGATATCTCATCCTTTTTGCTGGGCCTTGAGCATCTGCACATGCTCAAGGCCTTAGTTCCTGCTCTCTTCGAGATTCTCGGAGATCTTGAGAATCTCGGAGAGAGCAGGAACTAAGGCCTTGAGCATGCGCAGATGCTCAAGGCCCAGCAAAAAGGATGAGAGATCTTTGGGCACCGGCACCAGCATGTCCTGTGCCTTGGTGCCGGATACCAGATGGGGGGGTAAGTAATACGTTCGGGTGGGTGATGGGTATGGAGGATATCGGATCGCGGCAGGGGGGGGCGACGCGAGCGGAGGGGTGCCGGATCGAGCGGGGGGTGCCGGATAGCAGGGGAGAGGTGCTCGTACATTGAGGTAAGCTCGGTTTGCGAGGCACCAATATTGCGAATGTTTTGCTCGTTTTGCAAAACACTCGCAAACTGGTGCACTCATAAACCAAGGTACCATTGTATTTTGTATATTTTTTTTCTCTGCTTCATGGCCAAGGGTAAAAAGCATATAATCAAATGGAAATTTAATTGGATTTATAACTACAAGTAACATTCTCAAGGTCAGATATCACAGCTCCACATGGATAACTGAAGTGGACCCTTAAATCCTCTGGCCCAAATTCTCTAAATGGCACCGTTTCTTTAAGCGCCAGTAGGTGCCCAAGCTCATTTTTAAAAAAAACCCCACCAAAAAAAACGCTATTTAAATGATGTTTTTATCAGATAGTCGGGCTGGGAAAGTAATGGCGAGTACTGGTGGGGCAGGGTGGCGAGTACCACTGAGGGAGGGGAAGGGGGGAGGGGGGATTGGGGAGGGGAGGTGGGGGGTATTGAAAGGTTTTGGCACTTAATCCCGGATAAAATAAGTGGGCTTAGGTGGGGGAGGGGCTGGTGCGGTATCTTCGGGGCTCATAAGAGTCCAGGGCCTCAGAGTGCTTTACCGCCCGCATTAATCTCGCTCGCCCTCTGTAGAGTAGGATGGGGGGGGAGTTTGGTTGCAGTTATTCTTCTTTTGGCCATGCTTGTTATATTATTGTATATGATGCCTCATTGTTTGTATTGTGCACCTTTGGGGTGCCCCGCGTTGTATTTGCAGTTGTTTGCATCAATAAAAATTGTTTGAACCTAAATAATGTTTTTAAATGAGTTTCAAGGCGCCTACAAAAGTCAGCACTGAAATCGCACCTCCATAGGCACTTTAGGCTACCTAACACCGCTGTGGACATAATTAATTCCAGAAGTGGCATTAGGCGGCCTGAAGCACTTACAGAGGAGCGATTCACATCAAAGGGGAGGCGCTGGAAATGTAGGCCTGGAAAACCCTGGCCTACTTTTCTGGTGCCTACCCTTGCCGGAGGAACAATTCATAACCAGTGCTGTCGTGCGATTGACACACGATCGGCTGACGCTTTTAAGGTGGCTGCCGACATCAGGTTTGCTAAACCTCTGAACAGGAACATACCCAACCCCGATAGTTACTTAATACAAAAAAATATGATTTAAAGCCTTGACAGACACCCACCTTCATTCTCATATCTCTGGCATATTTCTCCAGCTCTTTCTTTAGGTCTGTCTGCATCATCTTTCCCACACTGAGCACCAGTTGTCTCCACTCTATTGGCTGAAAGCTATGAGGGTCATGTGGTACATACAATCCAATCTTCACTTTCTTCACTGAATGGAAGTATTTCTTGTAAGACTCCTCATACTCGAAGATGAGGTCACTTAGAGTTCGAAAAGTCAAAGGTTTGTCCATTAAGTCAGACCTTCTGCTCATGCCCAGTGCACCATAACTGCCACTGTAGTAAATTCCAAGCACCACATGATGAAAATAGTTCCCTGAGAACTGGGTTTTAAAGCTGATCGGGAATCGCTCCACTGCAGATTGTGCGTTAGTTAAATATCTATACATGCGTTAAGGGAAGTATTCATAAAGCTAAAGATGCATATACTCATCACCACCACAGAAGTGTAAGCAGGCTAAAAGCAAAATCTAGTGTTCTGTGAGAAAGAAATGGAACAATGAAAAAGAAAATTATAGCCCTGTAGTATTCAGACCGATACTCTTCAGAGCTGGGGGGTTTTGAGATTATTATTCCCCTTTTCAAAATCCAAGCCCAAGCCAAGTTAAAAGACAGGTACACACGTTGTTTCCCTCCTCAACCATAGCATTTGGAGAAAGATGCATTCAGAAAGGCCTTTCCACAAAAACGATCACTATTTCTTCTGCAGCAAGATGGGTTCTGATGATAGGGAAAATTAAGAATATACAAACCCAGTCGAGTTTTCAAGATTTCCACAATGAATATGCATAACTCCTATTTGCATACAATGGAAACAGTGCATGCAAAATTGATCTTGTGTATACTCATTGGGGAAATCCTGAAAACCCAAGTACATTGTAGACCTCGAGGACCCTGGCACCCCACCCCTTAGCTAAACTCAACCTTCGGAAAGCCAGGCATGAACAGGTTACGAGAAAGGGAGATTCAGGGGCTAAACAGAAGTGAAAAGCTTCATAGAAGCAGTCCCTACACTGGTCCCAGAAACACTGGAGAGAAAGACATGTTTACGTATGAACAGGACACAATGTCAAACACAAACCCCTTCATCTATTCATAGCATAGAGAAAAAAAAAGAACCCAACTTTCCTTTGCTAAATGTGAAACAGAGAGCAATACAGGGTAGAGAATGAAACGGTGGCAGTTACCCGCGGTTAGCCACGGGTAACCCACCAAAACGGTGGGGAGGGGAGGGGGAAGTGTTCACTGCGGGCACGGAGACAAGGCCATCCACCGCCCCGTGGAGCAGTGAATAGCCTTGTCCCCACAGTTAAGGGAGGGAAGGTGCGTGGTCACCGATCACGCGCAGCCCCCTCCAGCCAAATCTATCTCCGTCCCTCCCCCTTACCTTCATGGCGCTTTCGTAAAAAAATTACAGAAGCCAGCAAAGCCTGCTTGCCTGCAGTCGCGCGTGTGTGCGGGCAGAAGCTTCTCCTTTGACGCAACTTCCACACACACGCAACTGCAGGCAGGTAGGCTTCGCTGGCTTCTGTAAGTTTTTTTCGAAAGCGCCGTGAAGGTAAGGGGGAGGGAGATAGATTTGGCCGTAGTTAGGTAGGGAGGTGACCGCGCGCCTTCCCTCCCTTAAGCTTCTTTACTAACACGCTGCGAAGGGGGAGGGAGGGAGATTCTCGGGCCGCTGAAGGGCGGTGAGGTGGCGAAGGGAAAGGGTGGTGAAGGGGATGGTGATCCGGTGACGGGGACAGATTTTTCCCCCGTGTCATTCTCTAGTACAGGGCAAGATGCACCCAACACAAATTTCCAGACTATGAAGATTTAACTGCAGCTTCCTGAATACATTGTACTAAAAAGTGCCACAACAGTGTAGTGAACAAACTCAGAGTAACCATGATACAAAGAAGAATCCATCAAAAATACTGTCCAGAGAAGAAACCCCAAAACAAAATAAAACAAAATATCAATGGAAAAATGTAGGGCTGAACAAGGCACTTCCAAAAATAAAAAAAAAGGCCAGGAGAATGCACAGGGTGAAAGATCATAGTTTATTGTATAAATCTTCAAAACAAGAGTGGTACCTCGGTTTACGAGTGCACCGGTTTGCGAGTGTTTTGCAAGATGAGCAAAACATTCGCAAAATCGGCGCCTCGGAAACCGAGCGTACCTTGATTGCGAGCACCCCCCCCGTGAACCGGCACCCCCCCCCCCCCCGCCGCCATTGGGCACCCCTCCGCCGTGATCGGGCACCCCCGCCGCAACCTGAAGTCCCCCAGAGCCCTCTTCTTACTTTAATGTAGCACCGGCATGTTGGCCCCTATGGGGAAACTTGCTTTGATAAACGAGCATTTTGGATTACGAGCATGCTCCTGGAACGGATTATGCTCGTAATCCAAGGTACCACTGTATATACAAACTACTGTACAATCTTTCACCCTGTGCATTCTCCTGGCCTTTTTTTTTTTTTTTTTTTAAATCCCTTGTTCAGTCCTACTTTTTTCCACTGACAGAAAGAAGGGTAGCAGGAAGAAACGTATAAGATTAGGAGCAACACTGTCTTCTTTATAATTTTACAAAAACACAATGCATTTCACTTCTACACGGGCCTCATGGTTTTAGAAGCCACATTTCTCCTTGAAAGAAGGACAGTGTCTGAAACTGGGGCGGTCACAGAGAAAAGGATCTTTGGACGGACAGAATTCTGTGGAGAAAGCAAACAAAAATCAGTTTTAATTAACATAAAAGCAATCCTAGAAAGAACCACCCTGAAAGGATACATCCCAAGAATGACGGCTTCCAGACATTTGATGGGTAATGCTTCCCTAGTCATTTCTTTTGCCGTCTCCATTAACCTAGAAAAAAGATAGAGTGTGAATTGTTTAAAACCCTCATACAAAAAAAATAGAAAAGATTTGGAGCATCTCAAGTCCAAATGCACAGATCATGAATATAAGAACATAAGCACAGCCATATTAGGATAGGTCAAAGGTCCATCAAGCCCAGCATCCTGTTCCCAACAGTGGCTAATCCAGGTCACAAATTATGTTCCCTCCAAGTGGAATGCGTGAGCAATCGCTCATACATTCTAGAAGTACTGCTCACAGATTTTAACATTGTTGCTCACAAAATTATTTGAAAAAAATCTGGAAAACTGTTGGTTTTTAGAACTTCTTGCTCACATGAAAAAAAAAATTGCATGCAATCACCTCTTAGAGGAAGCACTGGTCACAAGTACCTGGCAAGATCCCAAACGAGTAAAACAGATTTTATGCAACATATCCTAGAAACAACAAGTGGACTTCCCCATTTAAAAAATGACTAATGGACTTTCTTTTATGAAAATAGCCAAACCTTTTTCAAGCCTGCTAAGCTAACTGCTTTTTACACATTCTATGGCTTCTAGTTGCATCAGAGGAGAAGCTTCCGCCCACACACACGCGACTGCAGGTAGGCAGGCTTCGCTGGCTTCTGTAAGTTTTTTACGAAAACGCCATGAAGGTAAGGGGGAGGGAGGGAGATACCTGGAGGAAACCCTCCATTTCCCCAAATGGGTAACAAATAACTGCTATATGAGCTTTTTACAGTGGAGAACTCAGGGCTTAAGCCAGGGGTGTCAAAGTCGGTCCTCGAGGGCCACAATCCAGTCGGGTTTTCAGGATTTCCCCAATGAATATGCATGAAATCTATTTGCATGCACTGCTTTCATTGTATGCTAATAGATCTCATGCATATTAATTGGGGAAATCCTGAAAACCCGACTGGATTGTGGCACTCTGACACCCCTGGCTTAAGCCAACTTAAGCATGTATTAACAGCAGAGGGGCAGCTGCAGGGATTCAAGTTGCAGATTTGCTTATAGACAGTTATATCACTATATAAAATCTTTGCCTGCTTCCCCGTTGGAAGTTAGAAGTGGACACTACTTTAAAGGACTTACTTGAGACACCACTAGACGACCCACTATCAATATCACTCTTTCATAAGAAATTATTGTTAGGTGTGCCACAGAAAGATCTTTCAGGAGTAGCGGCTAAATGGAGTACAGACTTGGCACACACTGAAGCAAAAGATCTACTGAGACTCTTATGCTCCATCCCAAATTGGCAGAACTGAGAGAATGTCAATACCGAATACTTTATTGAGTTTATGTCTCTCAGAACAGGCTATATTACATGGGAAGAACTTACTCAGTCCTATGTGTGAAATGCTATAGAGAATCTAACTCATTCATGCTTGCCTTGTGGGGGTATCGTTCAATTGCAGCCTTCTGGAAATCAATAGTTAGGTATCTAGAACGTATATTAAATCAAACTGTAAAATTTCACCCAGGCAGGATACTGTAAGGGCAATTGTCATTCTTAGGAGTCAAGGGCAAGGGGCCCAGGGTTTGGGTGATAAAAGCACACAGAGCACAGTTCCATCAATCTGGCACTGGCGTAATAAGCTTCACAAGCTCTTGATGATAGAACTCAAGGATTTACCCCTTACCTTTAAATGTCAGGAAAGATTTTACTCTATCTGGAGGGCCTATATATAATCACTAAATCCAAGGATTAGAAGCCGTATCTTAAACCAGATTGGTGCTATCATAACACGAGTAGCATAAGATCTAAGGTTAAATTTACCAGTTAAGATGATGTAGCATACTCTTGGAACTTATAGGTCACTTGTGACTGTATACACCCTTTGTGGATTGTTTTTAAGATTACTGTTTATTAAACTACAAACTGGTCCATCAGATCTTTTGTTCCACAATCTTTTTGTTGTTTTGCTGCTTCATTTCCTTTGTGGAACCTTTTGGCGTTATTTGGATTTTGTTGTTTTGCATTTCTTGGTGAACAGACATGTCTTTACCACAACAGACTGCAAGTCATCCTATGGAAAATTTTGCATTGGGATAACTATCTACTTGAATGATAAGAGTCTTTAGCAAGGAAGTTGGTCGGGCTGTCCTTAAGAGTGAAAGGTCCCTACCCATTTTATATTCTTGCATCAGTTCTCGAAGATATTCAAATAGCCTTTGCCATCAGATGGAAAGTTGTTAGAACAAGTCAATGATTCCAACTTTGTGAAAATCTTCTCTGTAATTGGACAATGTGATGTTAAAGATAAAGCTGAAGATGAAAATTATGAGTTCTGCAGAATTAGAGGCAGTCCCCGGGTTAAGAACAAGTTATATTTTTAAAGCTGTTCTTAAGTCGGATTTATATGTAACTCAGAATGTGTAGATTTTAAGGTTCCTGCTGCTTACCTCTGCTCCCAACTGACAAAAGGGACAACTGTCCCTAGTCCAGTGTTCCCTCTTAAGGTACAGCATTCACAACCACACACTGTTCTTAATATGGCCATGCGTCATTCCTGAATCTGTTACAGAAGTGTAGGCCACTGGAAATATTGCACAGTAAAATCAAATGAAGCCATGACCGTGTTCTTAAGTACTAGTTGTACTTAAGTCGGGCGTCTGTAACTCAGGTACTGCCTGTATTTTAAATGTAGATAATGATGATAATAGCATGTTTTGCCTTATAGAACTCAAGTGTTTCAAACAGAGATTCCCTCAATCAACACCTACAGACCCTATCAGCTGACATCAATATTTTTCAGACTAGTTCAATTTGAAGGAACTTTTTTTATCAGACCAAACACTCCTCCTTCCTGCCAGCCCCCGGTATTGAACGCTGGTTTAGCTGTGATAGATTAAATGATTAAGTGCACTTGTATGGGTGATTGCCATTTTCAAAATGTAGTTTTATTTAAGGGAAAATAGATTTGACTTGTAGAACAATAAAGTTACTAGGATAAAAATGTTAACAATAGGTGCAGTATTTTTTACTTTTTAATTTCAGTTATGTACATATTTTATGTGTTTTTACACTATACTTTTTACTTTTACTTAAGTATTAAAATATACTTTTGCTTTTACTTTTACTTAAATACTTTGATCTAGTACTTTAACAACACTGGCTATTAGTGTTTTGGCAGTAAATACAGTAGATGAGGCCAAGACCTTTGAGGATTGCCATAAAAAGGCAGACGTCAAGAATCCTGGCTAAAAAGCTGGAAATATTTCTTGAGCAGAGCAGCCTTTTCTTCCACTTCAAACTGTGATTGTTGTGTGTTTTATGTAAGTTTAACTTTAGAAAGAGAGGGCTTTTGTTTAAATTTTCGTTAAGTTGGAGGCTTTACCCTCCTTGCTGGAGTTAAGGAGTCAATGGGGCGATTCCTTTGCATTGCGCTGGGCATCGGGCTCCTTTAGGTACTTGGGTGTGCAGCTACCGATTTCTACAGCTCAACTCTATACTGTTAATATTCCCAAATTCCTTCTGGACACAAAAACTCAACTCGAGGCACGGGCGAGGATCTTCCTTTGACATTGTTGGGATGCATAGGTCTGATCCGTATGGGCCTCTTTCCTCGCTGGTTATATGTGATGTAAACGATTGCTGAATAAAGATCTCGCCCGTTTGTTGTCTAGATTTTGTTGGAATCGTCATAAACTGAAGGTTCGTTTTCTTTATCTAGTGGGTGGCTGGCAACATGGGGGAATCAGTCTCCCCAATTTTGCACTTTATAATAACGCTTGTTTATCGCAGCATTTAAAGTATTGGTTACTGGGGGAGAGTCAATACACCCCCCTGGATTATGAAACAGCCATTCATGCCACCAACTCTTTATATAGTCTATTATACACGTATACCGTATACCTAGTAGAGATCTACCTGCATCCTTTCGGAGTAGTGTTCTTTTGAATTCTATGAGGGCAGTGTGGGAAAGTTTAATAGGTAAACTTGTAGGAGATCCTAGAGTGACCAATCAATTAAATTTGAGGGTGAATATAGCTTTTCCTCCAGGCTGTGATAGCCCTATATTTTTAGGCTGGGATCGCCAAAGTGTTAGTCTGGTGGAACATTTGCTAACTCTGGAGGGACCACTGGCAGCGTTTGGGGATCAGTTAGGAAGTCACTTGGGAGATACTTTTACTTATTATAAGGTTAAACATTACATCTTCTCTCTTCCACAGGAGAGGATTGGCCAGCCTATGGGCAGGGCCTCCGCAATTTCTTCGTGGGTATGGAGGCCTTTCAAACCTCTGTGTCAGCATTGCATGGGACCCTTTCTCAATTTGAATGCCCTAAAGAAATTCAACAGTTACAATAGAAATGGGGGACAAGAGTTACAAAAGGACCTCGATCATTGGAATATTTTGGGCGTTGGCCCAGGAGGGGAGTCTATGCACCAAAGGCAGCATGTTTACTTTGGTCCGGGAGGGGGGGGTTGGTGCGTGTTGTGTCCGGCAGGAGGGATTGGGCACCCTCCTACTGGTGATCGTGTGGCTGTTCCGGGGTGGGGGCTGTGTTCGGCAGGACGGATTCGGCATCCTCCTGCTGGAGAAGATTTGGGGGATCGCAGCAGGAGAGATCGGGCATCTCCCCTGTCGCGATCGTTACCGGTGCAGGGGGAGGGGCTGCTTGGGCCGCTGAGCTGATCATGGCAGCTGTGATCAGCTCAGCGGCCCAATTTGGAACTTATACCTGTTTTTTCTTGGTCTAAGTCAAAACGTATAAGTTCTGTCTGGCAACCTGTCAAACATTTTTTATTATGGTTGCCAGATGATTAAGTCTAGGTCGGCCCCCCCCCTCCCGCCTTTTCCACTCCTCCAAAAATGCCCCTTTTCACTCTGGGCATACAGAGGCAGTGAACAGGCCTAAGCTGGTTTTAGATTTAAAACTAGTTGTTTTTTTTTATATATATTATTATGAGCCCCATAGGGTTTATCTATGCTCTGCACATGTGACCAAGGCCAGGTGTTCTGGTAGGAATGAATGTTGGGAAGCGTTATTGGTGTCATGGCCTCAAGAAGGAAGATATTTGTCAGCAGTTTGTCCAGGTTTTGGAAAAACCTGCGCTCAGGGCTGCATCTGGAGTGCCTCTGCTCAGGTGCTGATGTCGACATGATGACATCACATGCATGAGCGTGATGTCATCACATCAACGTCTATACATATGCAGAGGCCCTCTAGACAGGGCCAAGTGTCCTCTTTTTTAAAAGAGGAAATCTGGTAACCTAGGGCAGACTAGAAAACCACTTATAAAAGGCTAAACATGAAAACTATAGAGAGGGTTCATACATATTTTCATTCTATCCATACCAATTGTAAAGAAAGTCAAATCCCTGATAGGCCCACAATCTGAATGCAATGCTAGAAAAATCCTATGGAAATTACATACTTCAGAGAACAGTACAAAACATATGGGTGGTTTCTTTGCATGGTTTGTCCGACTTGCTGGTTTGTTTTGGGGTTTTTTTTAATATGTTTAATGTGCTTTGATGGACCAACTGAAAAGGAGAACAACTTTTCTACTTAATAAAAAGTCAACTTACCCACTCAGAGGCCTGGTTTTCCTAATTTCAAAAAGCTGAGTTCCTGTATGATTGTATATGTGCTTGGTTAAGGAAACAGTATATCAGTACATTGATAAAAATGGATTTAAATTGATCAGTCTTCTGCAAGTATGACTGCGCTCTCTCCAAACTTATTTTTCAAAAACTTATGCCCCACTTATCATTAAGTAGCCTTACATAAAATTACATAAACATAAAACAAATTATCAAAATTTAAAAAAAAAAAAAAGTTGAAAAAATTTCTGGTCTTACTACTAATCATTTCTATAGCCCTGTTAGACATATGCAGTACTGTACAACTACTACTACTTCTACTTATCACTTATATAGCGCTGAAAGGCATACACAGCGCTGTACATTTTGACATTTATAGACAGTCCCTGCTCAGAAGAGCTAACAATTTAACTTGGACAGACAGACATGACATATAGGGTTGGGGGGTGAGAAGAGTTAGGAGTCGAAAGCACGCTCGGAGAGGTGTACACATATGCAGCTATTTTCTCTGTCCCTAATGGGCTCGCAAACTGTTTATGCCTGGGACAATGAAGTGTTAAGTGACTTGCCCAGGGTCACAAGGAGCTGCAATGGGAATTGAACCCAGTGCCCCAGAATCAAAGTCTGCTGCACTAAAACCATTAGGCTACTCCTTTTAAACAAACAGTGTTTTAAAAAATTAAGGAAAGCCTGCAAAAATACTCCAAGGCATACAAATCTGCCACAGAAACTGGTCTCTCTCTTTCTCCTACTAGTATCCTGAAGAAAGTTCAAATGAAGAAAAAAAAATTCTGTTTCACACAAAGTAATGCTAGATCACCTAGAAATCAAGGGCTAGTGGGAATACAGAGGGAACTGAGCTGTGAGGAAGCCCTAGAACAGGTCATAAAAACATTCTGTACTGAAATCAAGGGGGGGGGGGGAAAGCAAGCAAACAAACCTTGCTTCGCGGCCTTCTCGCTGGGGCCTACTGTGTACTAAAGGCCCCAGCGAGAGGCCGCAAAGCAGCCTGTGAGTGCTGCTGGCCCTCCTCTGCCGGAAAGTATTTATGGTCACAGTTGGCGGGGATTGGTTGGGAGGGAAGGATGGAGGGTCAGCGGGGGTTTGGCAGTTCGGCGGCGGTTGCTCAAAGGTTCTGCTGCACGAAGGATGGGAGGGAGGGAAGGATGGAAGCTGGGCAAGGGTTCTGCTGCACAGGGGGATGGGAGGGATAGAAAGATGCTGCAGAGGGAAGGCACAAGGAGACGGGTGAAAGGGAAGGAGAGATGTTGCACATGTGGGGGAAAGAGGAAGAATTGGGATGAAGGAGAGGAAGGGAGAGATGATCATGTACATGAAAAAATAAGCCCTACACGAAAATAAGACCTAGTGCCTTATTTCCAGGGAAACACAGTAGGTATGTATGTATATATACTGTGTTTCCCCGAAAAGAGACCACACAATGTGCTCCTCATGCAAAGGATTTCAACAACAATACCTAACAAGCTGTTTGCTCACATCAAAATTACATTTGTCACCATCTTAGAAATACATTTGGCCTTTACAGGAACAGATTATCCAGCTCCAGTTACATGGCCTCTCGCTCATCGACCTCTTCAATCCACACAGGGCAGTTCTTTTGGGCCATGGCAACCTTTGTCCCACAGACAGAAGGAACAGAGCCCGAGATCACACGTCTCCTTCACCACAGCTGTGTGCAACGTGGGTGCCGCAGTCCAGCTTGTGAATATGGCATGGCGATTCTTCTAGAACTTGTCATGAAACATCCAAGATCAATTAAGAGAAATGGTCTCTCTTCAGACAATTTACAATGTCCTATTATTCCCCAGTAATTTAGAAGGGGCTTTGGATTCCTGGCCAGCAGGTGAATTGACTAGTAAGAATGTCGGCTCGGCAGGAGACTAAACGGCTTCAACTCCCTGAAGTCCTCGTTTAGAACAACTCGTTCAGCGTTCGACAGCTGTCATCCTGTGATGCATCAATGATGTTATGGTCCAGTCCTAAAAGGAAAACTATGGGGTCCTTTTCCTAAGCTGCTGTAAACGCCAGCATATGCTTGCCACAGCTTAAAAAGGACTTACTGTAGCTGCACTTAGGCATCCTGTGGTAAGTTCAAAATTGGCGTATGCTAAAAAAAGGTTTTATATTTTTATTTTTTAGTTCAGGTGGCGTGTGCTAATCAGTTAGCGAATCTACATTACCATGTGCTAAATTATTGGCTCAGCATTATCGCATGAGTCCTTATTACCTACAAAATGAGTGGCAGTTGAAGTGCTCAGGTGGAATTGTTTTGGGGTTTGTTTGTTTTTTATTAATCTTTATTCATTTTTAAAGCTCACAATCAGTGTAACAAATAATACAATCATTTATACTTTAACATCACTTAATATACATCAAATTCTAACTCGCATCAAATAACCCCCCTCCCTTATACCCAACAGTTATTCATAAGCAAAAGAAATCATAACATATTCCCCCCCCCACCCCACCCTGGACGTATATGAACAAAAGGGAAAAAAATTAATATTTATTTTATGCAGTAATTGTTTTTTTAATGGCGACATTAGTACCTTCAAAGCAAAAGGGATTCAACAGGAATAAATTCAAAATTTAACATACAACTGTTGAAAAAATAAAAAGCTAGCCGCGTGAGGAGCCAAATAGACACTGCAGCTCCCAAACGAGGTGGAGAAAAAAAAGCCCCAGAACAGACCAGCAACAATACAAACTTACATTTTATAAATACTGCTATGTAAGACCACGGACATAAAATAACTCCAACCTTAACATGTCAAACACACTTCATCTTGCAGTGAATAAAAAGCAATTCACACACTGTAGCACTGGAACACAGCCGATGTAAATCTGCAATGCTGCTTCAAATTACTGCAGTCACCAAAAGCTGTTCAGTCCATTTCCACAAACCCGACAAGAATTCTTGTTTCGCTGGTCAAGCCAGCTGCCTCAGGGGAACATCCAAACAAGCCATGTGTATTGAAACTATAATGGTGACTGGCTTTGGTTAAAGCTACAACCTCAGCACCCTGAGGGTTGTGGGTGCAAATCTATGCTGCTCCTTGTGACATTGGGAAAGTCACTTAATCCCCCCCATTGCCCCAGGTACATTAGATAGATTGTGGACCCACTGGGATAGACGGGGAAAAATGCTTGAGCACCTGAATAAATTCATGTAAACCATTCTGAGCTCCCCTGGGAGAATGGTATAGAAAATTGAATAAATAAAAAATAAAATAAAAGGACGCTGTGGGAAGAGGCACTTCCGAAGCAAATACAGGAAATGGTTCCTGCTCTTAAAAATCACTTCTGGGTACAAATATATCTCACAATAAGCTGTTGCATAATAAAAATAAAGCTCCATCTGCCACAGCTTCTTTAAATCCCCTCAGCGTTTAGATTTCCTAATTGAATTTAGCATAGAACACTTTAAATTTATGCTTACTTTGCAAGCAATGTTCAACCAAAGGGTCCACTTCTCTCCCACTCTCATTATTATATTTATGGTCAGACAGTCAAAGTTTCAGTACTCAAATCAAAAAATAAATCAATCACAGAGCTGGATTGACAAGAGGTGAAGTTCTTAAGATGGAAGGTCTTCCCAATCGGAAGCTGAATTTGTTCACCTTCAATCATCAAATGGCAATGGGTACAGGAACCACATTGACAATGGCCTTGTCCACATAGCCATTATTTGAAAACACTGAAAAATCAGCTGCTATAAAAATGGCCTTAGCGAGGAGCTTAACCAAGATGGCGACCTGAAGTTGCTGGGCTGAACGCTGAACGCCATTGAGCCTCTTTTCACTTACCATTTTTATGGTGAAGCGCAAATCCAAGACCCTTTGGAACCCGGGTCACAGCTAATGCCTAGTCTGATGGACACGTTCGTCCAACGTGGATTCCAAGGAGAACCGGGCGGAAAGTCCTCAGCGCGAGGTGGGGGGCAAATTGGAGAAAAAAATCAATTGACCAAGAAAAAAAAATTGGAAATCTTAGGAGCACAAAATCAGCTCCTTATAAAAGATAATGGAAATATTAACTTTAAAATGGAAGTCCTGGAAAATTTATCACGGAGACAAAATTTGAGATTAATTTTCCGAAATCAATGACTACCCCAGCATTGGATAGGTTTAAGAGATATTTATCGGAGGTTTCCACAAAACTCTTTTCCTCCTATTTCAAAAATTTACTATATTTCCTTGGGAAAGAAGAAACCTCCGGAGGATAATCAGGAATTACCAATAGATATCCTAGATTTGACAAATATATTAGAGAAGTCAGAATAGGAACAGATGACATTTGCTACACTTTTTGTTCAATTAGCTCTAGATTCAGATAGAGAGTGGTTGTAAAAGTTTTTTAAATATAAAGATGTTTTCTTTCTGAATCAAAAAATAAGAATGTATCCTGATGTCTCCATGCTAACTCAAAAAAAGAGAAAACAATTTTTACTTTTGAGACCTCGGGTTTTAAAAATGGGTGCTACTTTTGTATTAAGATTCCCATGCAAGTGTTTGGTGAATTTCAAGGGAGCTAGATATATATTTTTTGATTCTACACAGTTGTCGAGATTTATTTTGGATAAAGAGGTGACAACTGCAAGTACCCCTATCAATAGCCAGGAATAATGCTCGCAGATAAATACTTGGGTTCACTTCAGGTCGCCTGATTTTTGTTTCCTTTACATAGGTGATGGTGTAAATTAGTCTTCGATTTTATTGATACTCCTTCCTCAAGGATTGTGGACTAACTAACAGTTGGGGGACCTATGTTTAATTTCCTTCTTATACTACTTATTGTATGATTTGGGATATATCTTGGAAACTGTTTATTTTCATTATGATTGCATTGTCATAAAAAAATGAAACTTAATAAAGATAAAATTATTTTAAAAAAAAAAAAAAGCCTTAGCACGTGAGAAAAACCTGCATAAGGGTATGCCAAGGCCACTCTATACCAAGGAACTAAGACAATGAAGAGACTTCTGACATTACACCTATAAGACACATTTCAAAATAGACTGGAAAGGTCTTACGGTCCCTTTTACAAAGCAGCGATAGCGAGTACTTGTGTGGCAAATTCAATGAAGCCCATTGGCTTTCTAAAAGGGGCCCTTAAGTTTCCTAATCACTTTGCAAACCCAAACTTCCTCTGCTTTGTCACTTTCTGATCATCCACCCATCTTCCCTCCTCCCACCCCCACCTTTCCTTTGAGATTGTCATTTAAATCAGTGGGATAGTAAGAGAGTGCAGGTGGGGGGTAGACCACCCCGGGTGCCATGTTGGTGGGGGCACTGGCACCTCTCTGCCCCCGCCCCTACAAGCCACACTTGCACCCTTCTTCCTCCTCTTTGCCAGCATGAACAACTTTTTCAGACTACTGCTCCGCCAACCTAGCTCCCCTCTGAAATCACTTTCAAGTTGCGGGGCCTGGAAGTGAAGTCAGAGGGAAAGCCAGCACTGGCGTGAGCAGCAGGCCAGAAAAATTGCTCATGCTGGTGGGGAGGGGGGGGGAGAGGAAGGCATAAGTGTAGTGTGGAGGGCAGGGAAGGAGCAAGGAGAGGTGGAAAAGGAGGGCACGGGGGGGGGCACCGCCCTGGGTTTCATACCCTCACTATGCCACCGACTGAAATGGATTTTATGCTTCACTTAAATAGTCTGATACAGTGGTACCTCGGAATCTGAACATCCCAGAACTCGAACTTGGAATCCAAACTTTTTTCTTAAATTTTGCCCCGGAATCCGAACGATCTGCAAGCTGTGCTCAGCCCAAAGCTTCCCCTCTGACGCAGCTTCCTGTTTCCACCTGGGAGGAAAGCTTTGGGATGAGCACCGCTTGCAGTTCCTATTGCCAATCTTGTTGTCTCTGCCAGGGGGACCTGATCTTGCTGAGTTTATGGGACCAAGGAACGGACGGATTAATCCAGTTTCTATTATTTATTTATTTATTTATTAAATAAATCTTTATTGATTTTTAAACTTTGACAGTGCAATACAATTACTTGAGCATAAACACTTCATAAAACGCACTATTAAATACACAATTTATACATAAAACAATCATTTTCTCCCCTCCTCTCAATTATTAATACAAGAAGACATATTATGTGATTACAATATTATAATTAAGAAATTTTAATAATCAAAATACATTTCCCTCCCTCCTGGGAAATGGGGAAAATTGTCTTGGAACTCGAACTGGGTTCTGGAACGGATTAAGTTCAGATTCCAAGGTACCACTGTATTTTCATCTTTTGCTCACTCTGTCCTGATCTGAGGAAGTAAGTTCTGGTTTCCAAACATTTTTTGGGGGGGGGGAGGAGGGAGGGAAAGTAAGTAAAAGGCAACACCTTATTTTCCTTTTTTAAAAAAATACTTTTCAGAAATAAACAAAATACATCACCACCAAAGGTGGGAAAAAAAACATGCCGAGCAAATAAATCCTCCTTAAAAGGAAGACAATAAAACATGATTGTAAGAATTATACATAAGTTAATAAGAATTATACATACGTTACGCCTTAGTTAGTCCACTACATAGGAAAAAGAGCAAAAGAAACAAATTTGCAAATATATGCAATTATTGCAAAATGAAAGTAAGACAGAGCTCAAGAGTGGATCAGTTAGAATATCATGGTGGAGGTTGGATGGACAGTCTCTGAGGTGCACTTGAAGGAACTATACTTTTCCCAGATAAAAAATTTAGTCAATTGCAGTGTCTCAAAGAAAACATATCATAATTGTACTCCCAAAACAAGACAAAATATTTACAAAGGTATGCAAGCATAAATGTCACCCCCCAGTTGTAGGACTCGAGGTCTTGAAAAAAACAAGTTGCCTCCTTTTCTTCCGAGTCGCTCTCAATTCATCCAGATACATTTGTACTTTATAAACAAGTCTTCCTAGTGCTAGAAAGCACATTAAGCAGTCAGTCTCAAGAGCAAATTGAACTAAAAGTGTAGTCAGAGCAAACGCCTCTATATCCGACCTCTCAAGAAAATTAATCAAATTAAAAGACTATCCAGTAATAGACCCTTAAGATTTTGAATCTGCCTTATCAAATAATGCTCAAGGTGACTTACATAGTTCTTTTGTTAGCATTCAGGTATGAGTTGTCCCTTCCCAAAGAGCCAAGTGAGTATCTGAAGAGGCAAGATGACTTCTCCACTGACAGTTTCTGACCTTGGGTTTCCTCGGCTCTTAGACCACACATTTTGGGGGCACAGCTGACTCCACCTAAGTGCATGTCAGTTAAGCGCACGCTCCGGTTATCCGAACCCTATCACCACGGTCCCGTTTTTGGGGTTTTTTTTACATTAAAATCAATGGACGTAAACTACAGATATTTACAATTTGGATAAGCACACAATCCGCTTATGCGCACTGATGTCTTAGGTCCCACCTCTATTCTTTCACAGTTACGTTCACTCCATCATGCAATCCACGCTCTGACTGGGAGGAAAGCCAGCTGGCAGAACAGATGGGTCACAATGGCTAGGCTTCACACAGCGCTGGGACAGCTGGGAAAGTGAGTGCTCCACTCAAGCTGAAGGGCTTTACTTTAGGCTCCAGCAGCCCACGCGTCATATTTAAACTGAGTCGGCAGGGGAGGTGGGGGGTATTATGCAAGGTTCTGGCATTTAGACACGGGTATGTTCTTGGGGGATAGGTGGGGGAGGGAGGTGGGGGGGCTTCTTCGGGGCTCAGAGTCCAGGGCCTCAGAGTGCCTTTCCGTCTCCTCTTGCCTTGCTTGCCCTGAGTAGATGGGGGGGGACTAGTTGCTGTTATTTTCTTCTGTACATGCTTGTTCTATTGTTGTATATGATGCATCATTGTTTGCATTGTGCACCATTTGTGTGCCTTCACATTGTTTTTGCCGTTGTTTGCATCAATAAAAAAAATTGTTTGAACCTAAACTGAGTCGGCTTAACTACAGCCTCCCCCACCCCTCCGATTAAGCGCACACTCCGTTTAAGTGCATGTGGCGACCCGGTCCGAAGGCCGTGCACTTAAGCGATGTCGACTGTATACTATAAGGAGCGGATCAGCTCACGCAGCGAAACATAAATAGCAATGTAGTCACCGACACGTGGCTGCTTACAGAATACAAAACAATACAATTTCTTCTAGTCTTATGCGCAGACTTCTAGTTTGATGCACAGAGTACAAAAAAAAAAAAAGCAGCTAGCAATTCCTAGGAAATTACAATAAAATTCAGAAAAGGCCACCATAAAACAATCTAAGTTATAACAGAATAGGAATCAAACTCTAGTTAGAATATTCTAACCAAATTATTTATTACTCCTGGGGGAGTTCTGCACAATGCAGAATTTCCCACTCCTGCAAGACTGAGCAGAATTCTGTACAGTCTGCCTTTGGTCTGTGCAAAGTGACAACAGTTTATTTTCTGGCTGCCTGCCTGAACTTTTACCACTCCATCACAGCAAGAGGAGCTGTACAGCTGCAGGCCAGGCTGATTCCTCTTGTTCCATGGCCACTCCCTTAAGCCATGATGTGGCTGTACAGAGGCCTGCACAGATCAAAGGAAGGGGCTGGGCTGGGATGGCAGAGGAGCAGGAAACAGCCTGATGTGCAGTTCTTCCTCTTGCTGCACTGGAGCAGAGAGTGTGCAGGGAATCTGGAAAAAATGTAGATGGGGGGGGGGGGGGCTGAAACAAGAAAAAAAAAGGGTGGTGTGTGTAGGGAGGGGGATGGAAAAAAGTGACGGAAATGTGTGTAGTAGGGCTGCAGCATAGTGGATGGGGAAGTCTGTGCCTTGAGAGGGAGAAACACTGGATAAAAGTGGGTTGGTGTGATGTGATGAACACAAGTTTAGTTTAAGTTTAAGTTTATTAGGATTTTATATATCGCCTATCAAGGTTTTCTAAGCGGTTTTACAATCAGGTACTCAAGCATTTTCCCTATCTGTCCCGGTGGGATCACAACCTTACTAACGTACCTGGGACTATGGAGGATTAAGTGACTTGCCCAGGGTCACAAGGAGCAGCGCGGGATTTGAACCCACAACCCCAGGGTGCTGAGGCTGTAGCTTCAACCACCGCACCACACAAGAACATAACAGCCTTACTGGGTCAGACCAATGTTCAATCTAGCCCAGTAGCCCGATCTCATGGTTGCCAATCCAGGGCACTAGTACCTGGCAAAAACCCAAAGAGAAGCAACATTCCATGCTAGCGATCCAGGGAAAGCAGTGGCTTCCCCCGTGTCTTTCTCAATAACAGACTATGGACTTTTCCTCCAGGAAATTGTCCAAACCTTTTTTAAAACCAGCTACGCTATGCGCTCTTACCACAACCTCTGGCAACGCGTTCCAGAGCTTAACTATTCTCAAGCGAAAAAATATTTCCTCCTATTGGTTTTAAAAGTATTTTCCTGTCACTTCATTGAGTGGCCTCTAGTCTTTGTAATTTTTGACAAGAGTGAAAAATCGATCCACTTGTACCTGTTGTACTCCACTCTCTTGGGAGAGGAGAGATGGAGTGGATGGCGTGTGGAGTTTGGGGCAGAGAAAAGGTGAGGGGTATGCCTGAGAAAGGGAGGAAGAGACCTTGGGGACTGACAGAACAGGGGTCAGGAGTTAGGGGGAAAGCATAGAGAAGCTGAGGGGTGGGAAGACAATGATTAGAAGGCAAAGCAGAGAGGAAGAAAAACTGGCGAAGGGTTAGAGAAAGCTGGGGGCTGAATTTAACAGCAGAAAGGATACAAGCTAAGAGAGAAATGGAGAAGGTGGAACCTGAGGGGAGGGGAGTATTTCATGCCTGGAGGAGAAAAGCCATTCCCTTACAAGGGGGGAAGTCTGCACAAGAAAGCTACAAATAAAGTCTGCACAAAGAAAATTAAAATTCTGCACAATTCCCCCAAGAGTAATTTATTTAAAAGATAGGTCTTCAATTGTTTACAAAATGACATGCAAGTGCTTAATTGCCTCAGTTCTAGTGATAAATTATTCTATTCCCTTGCTGCTTGATATGGAAAAATCAATGGAAAATTCTTTTGCCTACCCCTAAAGGAGTAACATACAAAAATAACTGATTTCTACAAAGCCTTGTTTTTCTAGCTTTGAGGACATTAACTGAATCATATAAGGTGGTGCTAAGCCGTGTAATATCTTAAACAGAGTACAGAATTTACAAATGGCTCTGGCTACAACAGGCAGCCAATGAAGAAGGGGTTGGTTGCCCTGTTGTATTTTCTTGCCCCACATAGCGATCTTGCTACAATATTTTAAAGGTTTAACCTTATGGATCCTGTCAGACCAACCAACATAGATAATGTTGCAGAAGTCTATTTGACTCATACAGGCTTGAACAATTTTATATTGGCTGAACACAAAATCTTAGCAAATTTTGTCATAATTGTCAACCTTAAAAATACTATTTTTTAAATATAGTATTGACACGTATGCAGTAGCATAGCAAGGGAGGTTGGTGCCCGGCCCTGCCACGTCGTGTGCCCCCTACTCTTCCCTGCCACTTGAGTACCCCTTGCCCCCCTCTTGAAATGTTTGCTGGGGGAAAATGAACAGCATCTTCCTCCTGCAGTTTGCGCCAGCCTCGGCGCCCTTTCGACGTCAGGTCCTGGTTCCGCAACCATCTCTCTCCCCTTCAATTTGTTCAGAACTTTGCTGCACGCCTGATATTCCGCCAATGTCACTATACCCACATTAACCCTCTCCTAAAGTCACTTCATTGGCTCCCTATCCGTTTCTGCATACAGTTCAAAGCCTCTTAATGACCTACAAGTGTACTCGCTCTGCAGCTCCTGTCTCTCTCTTCTCATCTTTCCCCACATTCTCCCCCCCACCTCGAGCACTCTGATCATTGTGTAAGTTTCTCTTATCTGTACCCTTCTCCTCTACAGCCAACTCCAGACTACGTCCCTTCTACTTTGCTGCACCGTATGCCTGGAACAAACTGCCCAATTCGATATGTCAAGCTCCACCTCTGGCAGAATTCAAATCCAGACTCAAAGCCCATTTCTTTGAAGCTGATTTCAATTCCAAACTCCAACCCACCTGCTAAGCAACAATTTCCCTCTGTAATTCCCCCACCTGAGCACTGCATATAGACTAGTGCTGCCCGATTCACGATTTGAATCGATGCACTGATTCGAATTAGGTGAATCAATTTGAATCGATACAATTAAAAAAAAATAATAATAATAATCGGTCTCCCGATTTGATGACCGACCCCTCCCCCGTGTCTTCCTAAAGCAGGAGCGGCAGCGCTGCTCTTGCTGGCCGTCCACTGCCGCTCCTACTTGAGGGGGGAGGGTCAGTCAGAAAGGCCTGCATGTTCCCCCAGCTTCCCCGCTCTTACCTTAAGCTAATACAGCAGCCTGCAGGATCGCTGGTGCTATAGCGATCCTTGCAGCTGCCATCATCCTCAGCGGCAGCGTTCTCTCTGCTACAGTCCCGCCCCTCCTCTGACGTCAGGGTCAAGATCACAGCAGAGAGAAGATGCTGCTGAGGATGACGGCAGCTGTAGGGATCACTAAAGCACCAGTGATCCTGCAGGCTGCCATATTAGCTTAAGGTAAAAGCGGAGAAGCTGGGGGAACATGCAGGCTTGCAGGGGGGAGGGGAAGGCCTTCGCGGGGGGATCAGGGCTTTGCTGGGGGAGGAGAAGGCAGAGTGCCTTCATGGTGGGGAGGCAGGCCTGTGCAGAGGGAGGAGGAAGGAGTAAGAAAGAGGAGGTGAGTTGACAGACCCGGGGTGAAGTGAAGGGAAGAAAAAGATCAAATCAAAAAGAGAGGGAGGAAAGCAGAGAAGAGGAGATGAACCAATGGAGAGAGGGAGAGAGAAATGCAAGACCACAAGGGGAAGGGTTCAAGAAGGACAGATGCTCCAAAGTAGGTGGGCAGGGTGCAGGATGGCAGAAGAGATAGTAGGAGAAAGTCTGTACCTGGTGAAGGGGATACAGGAGGTAAGGAAGAGAGAAAGAAGAAGCTGCATATGGGGAGAGACATGAAACAGAGATAAGATGCTGAGCATGGAGGGAGCATAGGAACAGGGACACAATGGGGACACTACTGGAGAGGAGAATAGGGACAGGGACATAGAAGAGAGATGCTGGATGAAAGGGTAGTTAAGAAAAGGAGAGATGGTGGATCTGTGGATGGTGGGGTCCATTGCTGCAGCTGCAGGAGGATGGAGATGAAAAAAAGGAAAGATGTCAGACCTCCGGTGGAGGAAAGGGAAACAGAAGGGGAGGCCAGAGATGGAAGATGGATGGTTAGCATGGAGAAAGAAGAAAGAAGGAGAGCCTGATCAGAAGAAAACCAGGGCTTGGGACCAACATGATTTTAAAAAATGACCAGACAACAAAAGGTAGGAAAAATAATTTTATTTTCTGTTTTGTGATTACAATATGTCAGATTTGAAATGTGTATCCTTCCAGAGCTGGTGTTGGACCGCGAACGTGAGCTAGGATTTAACAGAGAGAGGAAAAGTCTTTTTTTGTTTGTTCATTTTGTTTACACCACAGGATCAGTGTGGGTAGGAGAGGGCAAAGGGGGTGAAGAGGCTATAAAATAAACCCACCAGGATGTTTGAAAAAAACCACCCAATTGGGCAGGAAAATCGAATCAAAAAATCAATTCAATAGGCTGAATCGAATTGAAATTTTTTTCCTGAATTGGGCAGCACTAATATAGACACACCTTCTTGTCCAGTTTGTCTATCTTGACTAGCTTGTAAGCTCTTTTGAGCAGGAACTGTCTCTTCTACAGCGCTGCATATGTTAAATTGGAGATCTGTTCAAATTTACTTGACTGACATTTAACTGCCTTCTGGCCCATTTCTGACTCATGTTCCAATTCCTCTACTGGACGATGTCTGGATCTGGACATTAACTCCCCTCTTTTACTAAGGTGCGCTATGCTTTATAGTGCACGCTAATCACGCGCTAAATGCTACCGCATGCATGTTATCCTATGGACGCGTTAGCGGTTAGTACACGTGTTGATTATAGCGTGCGCTAAAACGCTTAGCGCACCTTTGCAAAAGAGGACCTAAATAGACAATCTTGGCTAATAGCAAAAGTATATCCGAGAAACGACCCAACTGGGCCACTCTAAGGGCCTCTTATATCAAACTGCACTAGAAGTTTGTAGCGCGATGAGCCGCGCTGAATGGCCCGCACTGCTCCCGATGCTCATAGAGTTCCTATGAGTGTCAGGAGCAGCACAGGCCATTCAGCGCAGCCCTGTGTGCTAAAAACTACTAGAATAGAAGAAGGGGGTAAGTCACTGGCCAGGATAATTTGCTAGTTGTTCTGTTAGATTCAGAGGTTCCTCTGTTTTATAAATGAACACTTTAGAAAGCAGTGGAGCTCCTTATCCTACTGCCTTTTTTCTATGGAAATGATTAATGATGTAACTATTAACCCCCTTTCCCCTTATTACCCTGAAGTTCATGTTTGTATTTGTAAATTGTCCTTTTAATGTTCACTCTTCCCCCACCTATAATTATTATTTTACCTTTTATTTTTTGGCATTGTAAACCGGCTAGATACATACTGATGGTCGGTATATTAAAAATAATAAAACTTGAAACTTCTCCTGAACCGGGACATATAATCACTAATTAATAGCTTCAATTCTAATCATTCACCATGCAAGGAAGCTATTATCTGTATATTACTAAAAAAAAATATATATATATATTAAAATTAATTTTCACTTAACTTCACTTATTAAAGTATAATAACTGTTATTCCATATAAACCAGTGGTCTCAAATTCACGGCCCGGGGCCCTCTTGCAGCCCGCCAGGTACTATTTTGAGGCCATTCGGTATGTTTATCATAATCACAAAAGTAAAATAAAACAGTTTCTTGATCATTTGTCTCTTTAGCTATAAATGACAATATTATTATTAAGACTTAGCCAAAAGGAAGGATTTATAAACTAGAAAGAGTTTTACCTCATCCAAAATTGTCATTTCTTTAATAAGACATTAACTATTTTTTTCTGAGGCCCTCCAAGTACCTCAAAATCTAAAATGTGGCCCTGCAAAGGGTTCAAGTTTGAGACCACTGACTTAACTGTATCCATGACATCCTGTTTGTCTTTGGGAAGCAGAGCCAAGATTGTGATGTCATAATGTCTCATTCCACCAATAAGAGCCAATCTCATCAGTGATGTCACAACAGCTTGATTGTCCTGTTCTCCCCTCTGCCCTCCAACCTAGCCAGCAGATTAACCGTTCCCCTTAACTCGGTGGTCTCAAACTCACGGCCCGGGGGCCACATGCGGCCCGCCAGGTGCTCTTTTGAGGCCCTCCGTATGTTTATCATAATCACAAAAGTAAAATAAAACAATTTCTCTTTAGCTATAAATTACAATATTATTATTAAGACTTAGTCAAAAGGAAAGATTTATAAACTAGAAAGAGTTTTACCTCATCCAAAATTGTCATTTCTTTAATAAGACGTTAACTATTTTTTTTGAGGCCCTCCAAGTACCTCAAAATCCAATATGTGGCCCTGCAAAGGGTTTGAGTTTGAGACCACCGATATAAACCATCCTCACAAATATACAAATATATATATACTGAATAATAATCACTATATCATCATGGCCTGCAATTGATCAATGTCCATCGCAGTTCAACACTTCTTCTGATCAAGCTATAGAAGCAATTAACATTCTTTATATGGTCGCCAAGTCTTTAAGGTACAAAGATGATCCATGATTAATCAACAAGAATCCTCAAAGTTCAGATGAGATTGGGAGCCCCCTTCACTTTTAGCTCTTAAAGACGCTTAAAAAGAAACATAGCTCTGTGTCAGGCTAGACTGCATATTATTTTCAGAATGCAGCACTGAACTTTGAGGATTCTTGCTGATCTATCACAGATCATCTTTATAGCTTAAAGACTTGGCTTCTGTTGAACTGCGATGGACATTGATCAATTGCAGGCCACGATGATATTATAGTGATTATTATTCAGTGGGTGAATGTGGGAGTATCCAGTATATATGCATTTGTATATTCATGTGGATGGTTTAGTGGATGGTTAAATGAAAATTAAAAAAAATTTGTTCGTAATATACAGATAATAGCTTCCTTGCATGATGAGAGGTTTAATACAATGGTATTGGACCAATCAGGAAAACTTTACAATGGAGAGAAAAAATAAAGCCTTTAAGAATCTGATGAAAGCTATGGACCCCCTTCCCCAGAAATAGTCACATAAACACAACTTTGCATGCAATGAATATAATGGACTTTATTGATCGAGATTTGTTTCATACATATATGATATATACAAAGTATTATTAAACTTTAAAGTAAACAATCTAAAAAAAACCACTCCTTTCTTATGCAAAAAGTAATGGCCACTCATTATAATTATGAAATACAATTCTCCTGTGCAAATTAAAACAGATTTACTACCATTACTACTCTCTCATTATCTGCGAGAAAAATCAACAGTACCGTAGTGAAGATAAAAGTTAATTTTTATCTGACCCTCACAGACTCCCTGAAACCCATCTAAGAACCCCTGTTCTAGTGATTAATGTATTCATCCAGATTAATTCTTTCAACATGCAGGACCATATCCTATACTAATGGTCTAAATAACTTCAAATACATTCCAGCATCTATTTCTGGAAATTTCAACTATCTAAAAGCTGCCCTGTGCTGGCGACAGGCTCTAATTCCAAAAGGAGAGGCCAATGATTTCTTTTTAATTTCATAAGCACGGAGAGAGGAGGCAATCGTGAAAAGGATACTGCAGCATCTTCATGTAGCTTTGCACTGCCTGAAGCCAGTCGGGAATCGGCATGGAGGACCTGTAGATTGGCACTGGTGGTATGGGTGGCTGAATACAAACAAACAGAGAAATACCAAGATTTATATACAGTGAGGGGCAACACACAGAATGCTTATCACAAAACTGTGAATAAGTTAATGACAGCTAGAATGAAAGAGTTAAACTATGCAGCCAATTTTAAGGGAAGGGCCCCTACTCTCTGGATGCAAAAGGAAGAGGATTTCTTTCAGGCATCCTCCTGGAACAGGCTTTAGTCATCCACTTCCCCTCTATAGCAATCGAGTGTGGAGAAAGGAAAAAGGGGTTGTTTTAGCCCTCCAGAGAACAGGAAGCCTGTTCGGGCATCCGGCTGCTGCTCAAGGGTCACTTTGGTCTAAACTGCATTAATGTAAACCAGGGGTGTCCAACCTGTGGCTCGAGGGCCGCATGTGGCCCCGTGAAGTATTTTGTGCGGCCCCGGTCGAGGATGATGCAGTGTTTTCCTCTGCTGCCCCCGGGTGTTTACCGTCTTGCCGACTCCCTCCTCTGTCTTGCTGCAGCGTTTGCGCATTTGTGCAACCCCAGAAACATTTTTTTCGGCCAATGCGGCCCAGGGAAGACAAAAGGTTGGACACCCCTGATGTAAACTTTATATTTTCAGAGAATAAAATGCGAGAAAAAATGATTCAACGAGTGCCCAATTCCCAGTTACTCTTGGCCTTCTCAAGAGTATGCTGGTAATTGAACATTACCCAACGATTTATGTTCAATTTGACCTGGGAGCGGGTCAGGTTTTACAAATACCTCTATGTGATAATGCAGGAGAAGGGGGGGGGGGAGGACATAGATACACATCCCATCAAAAACCACTCAAATTCCAGTTTGAAATCCTGACTGAACCAAGTTCTGTTCATTTAAATAAACAGACTTACTAACCTCACAAGACATCGGTTCATACGCAACACCGCAAAAGACAAAAGCGCGCGCCGACAACTGAGCGCAAGACGGAGGCGCGCGCCGAAGAAAATTACTGTTTTTAGGGGCTCCGACGGGGGTTTTTGTTGGGGAGCCCCCCCAGTTTACTTAATAGAGATCGTGCCGGCATTGTGGGGGGTTTGGGGGGTTGTAACCCCCCACATTTTACTGTAAACTTAACTTTTTCCCTAAAAACAGGGAAAAAGTTACGTTTTCAGTAAAATGTGGGGGGTTGCAACCCCCCAAACCCCCCACAACACGGCGCGATCTCTATTAAGTAAAGTGGGGGGGTTCCCCCCCACGCCCCCCGTCGGAGCCCTAAAAACAGTAATTTTCTGTGGCGCGCACCCCCGCGCTGCGCTCAATTGTCTGTGCGCGCCTTTGTCCCGGCGCGCTTTTGACCTGACACCCAAGACATCAAACAACAGGCAGCTCTCTGCTCAGAGTGATTCAGGGCCAGAATGCTTCTGAACCCCCCCCCCCCCATATCTATACCAGTCTCTCTCAAACTTTTTTTAGCTCCGGCACACTAAATGAAGCAAATGTTTTTCGTGGCACATTCTAATTGAAATTATAAAATTGCAAAACCAATAAAAAAATTAAATTTGATTGTTATTTATTTAAAGTTCTTTAAGCTTTTTGCTTCTTTTACAAAGCCGCACAGCAACGGCCCCAAAACTCTTTAAATCTCTATGGGCTTCGGGGCCATTAGCACAGCACAGCTGCTAGTGCAGTTTTGTAAGAGGCCGTATGTATGGGTGAATAATGGTGAAACTAAAGTAGATAGAATAGAATCGCTAATCAATGCGACGGGTGTGCTTATTTTTGAGTGCAAATTAACTCATAATGCGGCTCAATAATTGACAAGCAAACACGCATTTCATCATTTCATCTGCAGTTGGTTCTCTTTTTTTCAATTTAATTTCTGACAGCGCTGAAAATCCAAGTTTGCAAAGATAAGAAGATCCAAACGGTAACAAAGCCTTGGTTGCTTTGTTGCTCAGCTTAGGATAAATACTTCATAAGAAATATAATTAATTGCTGTTAGTTTTCAAGGACCAGTCCCATCAAAGAATGATGCTTGTCTGGGTGGTTGTATCCTAATGCACATAGAGGCTCATAACACTGACAAGACTCTTGCACACGTCACGTACATGTCATCTAGTATATACTTATGAAGGGAATTTTTATAAATAAAGTAAAATTCTGGAATTTATCGTGGCACACCTGGAATCTCTTCAGGGCACATCACTGTGCCATGGCGACACAGTTTGAGATACACTGATCTATATGCACCAAGGGCCAATTTCAACACCACTCCTCGCTATTTACAATACAACTGCTCTAATCTAGTCTGGTGGGTAGTTTCCTGTCCCCACTACTTAGCTAAGAAATATATTGGACTTTTACACACCACTCATCACCCACACAAAAGGGTTTCACACATGGCTTCTTAAAGCGCTGGCTCATCAAAGAACAGAAAGAACTATCCAAAACCACAGTAAAGGGCAAATACATGGAATTTAGTTTAGATTTGAAGCTTGTAATGGTGGCACCGCCACATTGCTAAATGCAATCATAACGCTGGTCTTCAAAGGAAACTACCAGTCCAAGGCCATACAGCTCACCCGCAAACATGAGCGTGTGAGCAATTGCTCATAGCTTTTGTGAGCGTCGCTCACAGATTTCAAAATGTTCACGCACGCGCAGGTCCACTCTGCTCTGGCGTGCCGGTTCTCTGCTGTAGCCGCTGCTAATGTTTCTTTCAAAATGGCTGCTGAGATACGATATGAAATGAAAAGTGGCAAGAAAAGTGTGGAGTAAGTTGTAAGTTTCATGGCTGGCTCCACATTATTGTCTTCTTGGTTGGGCTGAGGACTTCTCAGCGGCCCCTTGCATTTAGGTCCAAGCCAACAATGAACAAAAAGGAAAAGGAAACTAACCATACTTAAAACTATAAATCTCAAGAATGAACACTGTGGCACCAACTCTTAAAGCTGCATTTTTTTTACCACACGAATCAGTTCGACACACAGCACCGCTATTATCCCCTGTAATTTTATGTGTGAAGGAAGGGCCTGAGCTACCAAGTTTCTTTCCCTATAGGCAAAGGGAGGGGGGAAACCCACCTTGTGGTAAAAGCAGACCTCGACTCAACAGCTGCCCTATGCAGAAAAGTGGCATTAACATTTCTTAACCCTCTATTTGGCATTGTTGCTCCAAAACAACATGTGTTTTCTATGGTTCTTATGGGAGATCACACAACGAGGGAGTTGTGAGGGCAAAATGTCAAGAGATCAGCGAAGGGTATATTGTTCGAAAAGTCACTTTATTAAGACAATGAAGCACACTGCTCTCTCCCTTCCTATTGTTTTTTCCCCGCATACGTGTCTTATTTACTATCAACAGCTTGTATTTCTCTCCCCATCTTTTCCTTTTGTTTAATATGTTTTGTCAGGTTAGTTCTATTTGTTTGTTCTGTTTCCCCCAGAAATTTGTAATTTTATTGTTTTGTACAGCTCTTAGAATGTTGAATAAGCAATTAATCAAATTTATAATAAACTTGAAACTATCCATCGATAAAGTGACTTTTTCAAACAATACACCCTTGGCTGATCTCTTGATATCCTGCCCTCACGATTCCCTTGTTGCGTGCTTTCGTCTTGTCGTTGAGGCCTGTCCTTGGTGTCCAATTCAGTGTCTTATAGGAGATCTGCATCTCCAAATGCCTTTTACTTGGCACTTTTGCTCTTGTTCAACATCAAGTTACTTAAAGCAGCTGTTTCACCATCTGCCAATTAAAGGGTTCAAATACCAGAGCTATTATTCTAACAAAAGCACCAAACCTTTATGGGAAGAAATGCAATTACAAAAACAACAACAACAAAAAAGCAAACCCATTACACAATGTAGTAAAGGATGGAAAGGCTTTTATAGTAAGAGAATAAATCCCAGGTAGTTCCGAGAACTGGAAACCTAGTAAAAGCAAGTTTCAACTGGGAAAGGAGCAAGAGAAAGAACCAAATGTGTATATGACTTTGAAAGGTATAGATCACTTGCAGAGACAAAAAAAAGGCCATTTTGCTTAATGTCTGCTTTCAATAGAATGGGACAAGCTTGGTAAGTTCGTCACAGAAGCCAGAGCTCTTTCACCACCACATCACCAGTTACAACTTAGTCTGTCCAGCATATGAAGCAGATCAGTCATTAACAGTATGAAAAGGAATGAAATGGCAGATAATGTGCACTAACCATTAGTATACGGCCTACAAAAATAAAAATAAAAAAACCGAGTCAGGAAAAACAAGCAAGGTGGTATTGAGAACTAAAACACTACCACAGATAGGTTCTGTTCATTCTTTTCTGACCTGAGTTAAAGGAGAATTAGTTTCTCAAAAGCTAGTCAGGAAACATTAAGACAGGATTCGGTTGAGAACCCAGCACTTGGGTCATATCCGACTAATCAGGTTTTCAGGATACTCACAATGAATATGCATGAGAGAGAATTACATAGAATGGAGGTAGCGTATGAAAATCTCTCATCTATATTTGTATGGATATCCTGAAAACCTGACTGGCCAGGTGTGTCTCAAGTGGTTTGAGAATCCCTGAGTTAGTCTAAAAAAAAAAAAAAGGGGGGGGCTTATGACATGTTAAGACACTTGTTCAAGTGAAGACACACTGCAACCAGACCACCCCCTGCAGACAGGAAACCCTGGACCCAGACACATTAGGAGGGACTTTTAAATGCCAATATACACATAAAATGTCTTATAAAATTTACCCCTCCCCCATACATATGGGAACACAGGTAGGCATGTTTGTCCACTTGTGGCTATACCATTGCCCCAGAGGCCCACCAAGCAGTGGCATACCCTTACTATAGCTTGCAAGGATCCCCAAACCCTCTCAGCTAAAAGCCTCTTTATTTATTTATTTATTCAATTTTCTATACTGTTCTTCCAAGGGAGCTCAGAATGGTTTACATTAATTTATTCAGGTACTAAAGCATTTTACCCTGTCTGTCCTGGTGGGCTCACAATCTATCTAATGCACCAGGGGCAAGGGGGGGAATTAAGTGACTTGCCCAGGGTCACAAGGAGCAGCGTGGGTTTGAACCCACAACCTCAGGGTGCTGAGGCTGTAGCTTTAACCACTGTGCCACACTCGTCCCCTCCTCTTCTAGGCCTCCATAAGACAGTGGCAGTGTTGCCAAGCCAGCACCTAATGTGCTCAGCTTTGTGCACGCGCAGAAGCAAGTATGGGCTAGGTGCCACCCATTGGGAGTGCTGCCACCAACAATGCATTCTTGGTGCCTTAAAAGGCTGGAGGAAATCTTCAGCTGGTGGGGCTTTGGGATCCCCACCAGCTCAGATAAACTTCTTTATGGAGAGCATGGTGAATTTGTGGTAACAGCCTCCTGCTAGAGGTGATGGAGACAAACTATTTGAATTCAAGAAAGTTTGGGGAAGGTAAACAGGATCTCTAAGGAAGAGGAAGGGATATGTGGCATGTTTGGGAAGACTGGACAGGCCACATAGTCTTATCAGTTTTCAGGAGCTACAGCCTCAGCAACCTGAGATTGTGGGTTGCCCCACAGTGCTCCTTGTGACCCTGGATAAGTCACTTAATCCTCCAATGCCCCAGGTACATTAGATACGATTGTGAGCCTGCCAGGGAAAAACCACTTAGACAACCATTGATGAGCAGCATATAAATAAATAAATGTTTCTATTTTTCACAATGACCATGCATGACATATAATAGCAAAATAGTCTAAAATCTCTCTCATGTACATTCATTGTACAAATTCTGAAAACCTGACTAGCTCCAGGGTCACCAAGATTAATGTAGAAATCTATCTTATCAAACATTCCTGCAGAGGCTCAGTCCAAGCTTCCAGTGTGCAGAGAACTTCTCTGGAAGTCTCAATTTCCTACCTGAGACTGAACAAAATCTAAACTTAGCAAATCTTAATAGGGAAAAGATGAAGCAATGGAAAAAAATCCTGAGGCCAACAAAGGCAGGGAGAATAGAAAATTCCTGTGGGTGGCTAAGAAGGAAGAGACAGAGGAACCTACTGTAACTCAGGGGAGAAGGTGGGGAGGAAAGAGAATGAGGTCAGCTTCAGGGCTGCCTTAAGTCGCCCCTTCCTCTCCAGACCTGCCCTAGGCTGCTGTCATGCAGATAAAGAGTTTATTGCATGTGTGGTGGTTCTGGCCTGTGCTGAGAAGGATCCCCACTTTCCTGGACACAGAGCAAAGACAGAAGCAGAGGAGCAGAATGGAGGATATTTATCCTGATAGGTTCTGCTTCAAAGTATTCTGTCTCCAGCAGTAGCTTATGCCTATGCAGTGAAACAGCTGAATGCCATAATGAGACACCGAGCCTCCCCGACTTGAGTTTCGCACTCTTCCTCAGAAGGGGTCACTAATAAATGAAACAAAATGCAAATTCAATATTCTAAATGTCACAAAACAAACCCTGAATGTTAAATAAACTTTCATTGAAACCATATTCACTAAATATCCATAACTTCTTATCAATCCCACTAATATAACACTAAGAACATAAGAACATAAGCAGTGCCTCCGCCGGGTCAGACCATAGGTCCATCCTGCCCAGCAGTCCGCTCCCGCGGCGGCCCAAACAGGTCACGACCTGTCTGCATCACCAGAAGGGGCTCCCTTGCCACCTTGGTTTCTCATTGAAGTCCTATCTTCCCATCGTAGTCCTAACCCTCCGGTCTTGCACATGCACGACCTGTTGGGTTTCTATACTTATTACCTGGTTAGCTTTCTATACTTGTGTTACATCCCAGCTCCTCCCTCAGTATCCCACGATCCCTTTATCCCTCAGGAATCCGTCCAATCCCTGTTTGAATCCCTGTACCGTACTCTTCCTGATCACTTCCTCCGGTAGCGCATTCCAAGTGTCCACGACCCTTTGGGTGAAAAAAAACTTTCTTGCATTTGTTTTGAACCTATCTCCCTTCAGTTTCTCCGAATGCCCCCTCGTACTTGTTGTCCCCTTCAGTCTGAAGAATCTGTCCCTATCCACCCTCTCTAACATACCTTCTCTCTATGTCAGTGTTATATTAGTGGGATTTATAAGAAGTTTTGGATATTTAGTGAATATGGTTTCAGTGAAAGTTTGTTTAACATTCAGGGTTTGTTTTGTTGCATTTAGAATATTGAATTTGCATTTTATTTCATTTGTTAGTGACCCCTCCTGAGGAAGAGTGCGAAACTCGAGTCGGGGGGCTCGGTATCTCATTATGGCATTCAGCTGTTTCACTGCATAAGCATTTTAAGAGCACCAACACTTTCATGGTTTTCATCTATGGCTGTCGTTACATCTAACAAGAGGCCTCCAGATTTCGATTACAGATAAGTCAATTTTACTTAGAGGCATTTGATATTAATATGGCATCATTGGGAGGCAAAGGGACTGTATAGGCAATGATGGTCCCACTGGCAACCATAGTTTGGTGATTTCACTGAATAATTTTGGTTGTAGGGTCTGAGCACTTTACACATATTTATTTATTTAAGCTACAAGATTATTTATGAACTCAAGAGCTGTGATATTTAAAGGATGTTCGTATGCATAAGCTGGTACACTTGTATGTAATTAAAACATTTTTTAAATGATCATTTTTTGTGATCCAAAGAAACCCCCTTTTTATGACATTATTTCATTGTGGGTTGGATTAGCTTAAAAGTGATCCGTCTTCTTCGTTTAAAATATTTTTAAACATATATATTTTCTGATCAAGCACAATCAAATTTACAGGAAAAAAACTTAAATTTGCACTGTTACTCGAGGCATTGAGCTGGTGTAAGTGCTTGCGCCTACTGTTAGCCGACTTACCTTAGTCTTCTAGAACGGCAGTTGTCCATTACAGAATTTGTGCTTAGTGTGCTTCATCTTGGTGCCTACATTTTGGCAACCTTTTGAGAATTTACCCCATATGTTTATATTTCTTACTCATTGATGAGACTTATTTTTCTTTGCATATTTTCTCAATTTCTTGAGAAAATATGTTCTTTGAGCATATTGGCTCTGATTCTATAAAAAGCACATACCATTAGGCACCTAGATCAGCATACCTAGTCGATATAGGTGCCTAACTTAATTTTTTAATAGGTTCAATTGGTGGTGTTAATTGAATAGAATCATTAAAATCCAATTAAAAACCAATTTTAACCAATTTTATTTTCTGATCGATGCCTAACTTAGTAGGTGCAGTGGAAGCATCTACACTGAGGCACCTACCTGAAAAGTAGGCATGGTTAGGGGTGCAGTTTGGGCATGGATTCAGTTAAACAAAAATTGACCCTTAATTCTCCATAGACCCAAAGATCAACCAAGACAGGAACAAAAACACTGTGGAGACAATGATGTCCAAAATGCAGGTCTTTATTGAAAATACAGTCAATGAATCCACATGACGAGATGTCAAGGACTCAAAAAAATGGGACTAAGGACTTTCAGGGATCCCTGAGGAAGACAGGGTTTCTAAACACGGACAGTGTTGGGTCCATAGTCCCCATTGAGTCCTTGATATCTCGTTATGTGGATTAATTGACTGTATTTCAATAAAAACCTTCATCTTGGATATCGTCATCTTCATGGATTCAGTTAGGCATCTATAGGCATCTACCTTAGGTGTCAGCATTTTAGGCCAAGAAATCCCTGGCCTAACATACTGGCACTTAAATTTTTGATGCCTACTGGTGCCTAAGTCGAGTTAGGTGCCACTAGGTATAATTCTATAAAACAATGTCCAACTTTGAATGACATACAGTAGGTGCCGTTTTCCTTTGACTCGGTGACCAGAGAATTGGATAGAGGATATGCGCTAGATGTGGTGTATTTAGATTTTAGCAAAGCCTTTGACAGTGTTCCACACAAATGTCTGATAAATAAACTGAGTGCCCTCGGGATGAGTCCAAAAGTGACGGGCTGGGTCAGGAACTGGTTGAGTGGAAGGTGACAGAGTTTAGTAATCAATGGAGATCGCTGTGAGGAAAAGGATGTTACCAGTGGTGTGCCTCAAGGTTCTGTTCTTGGGCCTGTTCTTTTTAACATTTTTATAAATGAAATTGCTGAAGGGTTGTCGGGTAAGATATGCCTCTTTGCAGATGATACCAAAATCTATAATAGAATAGACACCCAGGATTGTGTGAATAATATGAAGAAAGACCTGGCGAAGCTTGAAGAATGGTCTGAAATTTGGCAGCTAAAATTTAATGCTAAGAAATGCAAGGTCATGCATTTGGGCTGCAAAAACCAGAGGGAACGGTACAGTTTAGGGGGTGAAGAACTTATGTGCACGATGGAAGAGCGGAACTTGGCTGTGTTTGTATGTGATAATCTTAAGGTGCCACTCAATTTAATATTGTGAATCACACTATCCACCTATTACAATGCGCTGTCACGCAAATCTCAAATGCACTCTTACAAGATAATTTTTAGAGATTAACCGGGGTCTCAAGTGCTCACAGCCAGAGTTTTGAGATAATTTTCAAAGTCAATGGCTAATACCGTGAGCTATCATTGATCCCGTATATATTCTCTATATCTGTATTACGTGCATTTTACTAAACAACTTTAAATACCTTTCTTACTTTTTCTTTTCTCCTATTTAGCTATTTCTATTGAGTTGTTTAAATTTTTTCTCTTAAATTAATTATAAAATATGTGAATTTTATGCTTTGCTATTCCATATAGTGCACTTAGCTTTTTTTCTCTTTCAGCTTTTTTTCTCTCTTCTTTTTTTCTTTTCTTTTTCTTTTTTCTTTTGATGTATAATTCACTTCGATATTTTGTTCTCACTTGCTTCACTTCATTTCAATATTTTATTTCACTTCCTTTTACTTCATTCACTTCTCATTTCTCTACGGAAGATCTCCGTTTCGCGCCCAAACTTTACCACGGGGCTTCATCAGGAAAGCGACAACTTTCACTACAGAAAAAGCAAACTCTATTAATATTCTCCTTAAAAATAGGGTTAACTACTAACCCACTCCTCATTACTCTTTGCGCTAAACCAGGTGATATGGCGCTAGCTATTGGGAACAAATTCTACTCTGCTAAAACCTTATAAGTTTATCGTTTTATAAGTTATATATTCTTAAACTAAATGATATATTATATATTACGTTATATGTTATACTGCAAGACAGACTGTCCCATAAAAGCAATACTCTACACTTCCATACAGCATAAATACCCACTATGTCACTTTCGGAGCATATTATCACATTCACACCTACCTCGCTTTTATTCGTAGCACGAAGTTCTTACAAATAAGAGCCTCAAAGCAGCTCAGAGAGAGAGACTCACTTCTTGTCTGCGTGTCCAGCTACTAAGGACCGGAGAATAATCCGGGCTCAAAAAACTTTCTTATTTATTTAAAGCCTAACATTGGCGTCTGACGACATATCCGGTGGAGCCAGTACAACCACGGCCCTACTCTGTCTCCGCCCATTTAAACTTGCATCCTCTACCGTCCACAAACCTGCATTGACTCCACTCATCTTCCACTGCTAGCCGTAACAGACACTCCCCCTTTTTTCCTTTCTTTTTCTTCTTCCCTTTTTTTCTTTTTTTACTTTTTTTATCCTCATAAACTTACAAACTTTCTACCATTCTACCATCTTCTATTTTTCTTCTTAAAAAAAGGTTTGCCAGTTAATGGCTATATTTAATCCTTGGGATTGTAAACTGCCCAAGCGTTCAATCCACCTTTGTTCTGTCTGTAACAACTTTTTACCCCTATCCTATGTTACCCTATGTTAGGCTTTAAATAAATAAGAAAGTTTTTTGAGCCCGGATTATTCTCCGGTCCTTAGTAGCTGGACACGCAGACAAGAAGTGAGTCTCTTTCTCTGAGCTGCTTTGAGGCTCTTATTTGTAAGAACTTCGTGCTACGAATAAAAGCGAGGTAGGTGTGAATGTGATAATATGCTCCGAAAGTGACATAGTGGGTATTTATGCTGTATGGAAGTGTAGAGTATTGCTTTTATGGGACAGTCTGTCTTGCAGTATAATATATAACGTAATATATAATATATCATTTAGTTTAAGAATATATAACTTATAAAACGATAAACTTATAAGGTTTTAGCAGAGTAGAATTTGTTCCCAATAGCTAGCGCCATATCACCTGGTTTAGCGCAAAGAGTAATGAGGAGTGGGTTAGTAGTTAACCCTATTTTTAAGGAGAATATTAATAGAGTTTGCTTTTTCTGTAGTGAAAGTTGTCGCTTTCCTGATGAAGCCCCGTGGTAAAGTTTGGGCGCGAAACGGAGATCTTCCGTAGAGAAATGAGAAGTGAATGAAGTAAAAGGAAGTGAAATAAAATATTGAAATGAAGTGAAGCAAGTGAGAACAAAATATCGAAGTGAATTATACATCAAAAGAAAAAAGAAAAAGAAAAGAAAAAAAGAAGAGAGAAAAAAAGCTGAAAGAGAAAAAAAGCTAAGTGCACTATATGGAATAGCAAAGCATAAAATTCACATATTTTATAATTAATTTATGAGAAAAAATTTAAACAACTCAATAGAAATAGCTAAATAGGAGAAAAGAAAAAGTAAGAAAGGTATTTAAAGTTGTTTAGTAAAATGCACGTAATACAGATATAGAGAATATATACGGGATCAATGATAGCTCACGGTATTAGCCATTGACTTTGAAAATTATCTCAAAACTCTGGCTGTGAGCACTTGAGACCCCGGTTAATCTCTAAAAATTATCTTGTAAGAGTGCATTTGAGATTTGCGTGACAGCGCATTGTAATAGGTGGATAATCTTAAGGTGGCCAAACAGGTTGAAAAGGTGATGGCGAAAGCTAGAAGGATGCTAGGTTGCATAGGGAGAGGTATGGCCAGTAGAAAAAAGGAGGTATTGATGCCTCTGAATAAGACTCTGGTGAGACCTCATTTAGAATATTGTGTACAATTCTGGAGGCCGCACCTTCAAAAAAATATAAAAAGGATGGAGTCGGTCCAGAGGAAGGCTACTAAAATGTGCATGGTCTTCATCATAAGGAGTATGGGACAGACTTAAAGATCTCAATCTGTATATTTTGGAGGAAAGGCAGGAGAGGGGAGATATGATAGAGATGTTTAAATCAAAAATTCAAAAATGGCACTCACCAGCAGTGGGTTACCACACTAAGATCTAACATTAAGATTTAACATTAAGAGTTTTTGGTTTAATTGTCACTACAATAGTGTTCTTGAGGGACGTTTAAATACCTACGTAATGTAAATGTGCATGAGTCGAGTCTCTTTCATTTGAAAGGAAGCTCTGGAATGAGAGGGCATAGGATGAAGTTAAGAGGTGATAGGCTCAGGAGTAATCTAAGGAAATACTTTTTTACAGAAAGGATAGTAGATGCATGTAACAGTCTCCCGGAAGAGGTGGTGGAGACAGAGGCTGTGTCTGAATTCAAGAAAGCCTGGGATAGTCACTTGGGATCTTTTAGAGAGAGGAAGAGATTATGGTTATCCCAGGACAAGCAGGCAGCATATTCTTGACTGATGGGTGACGGCACCGACGGAGCCCCGGTACGGACAATTTTAGAGTGATTGCACTCTAAGAACTTTGAAAGTTCTAGTAGGCCGCACCGCGCACGCGCGAGTGCCTTCCCGCCCGACAAAGGCGCGCGGTCCCCAGTTTCTTAGTTTCCGCGGAGCTAAGAAGACGCGTGTTCCAACTGCTGTTGGAAAATTTTTTCAAATTTTTCTCGCCTTCCCGCTCGCGCGTTATTTTCTTGTCGTGATTTATTCACCTTATCGTTTTTCTTTTATTTAAAAAACAAAAAAAAGTCAATTTTTTTCGACTTTTTTCCGGTCAGCCCCGGCGGGGCCTGTTGGCACCATCGAAGCCTCGGGCTTCGATTTTGCTACGGCCGTTTTTCCCTTCATGCCCCCTTCACCGGGTTTTAAGAAGTGTCAGCGGTGTGCACGTCCTATTTCCCTTTCCGACCCGCACAAGTGGTGCCTTCAGTGTCTGGGTCCGGACCATAGGGCAGAAACGTGCACCCGCTGCAGTTCTCTCCAAAAGAGAACTCTAAAGAATCGCCAAATTCAACAGCGAATTCTTTTCGGTGCCGCCATGGAAGTTCCCCCGGCATCGACACCATCATCTTTCTCCAAATCGGCACCGGTGACTTCGACACCGCAAGATCCATCCTCGGTGTCGCACCCTGTAGGTAAGCCGGCAAAGAAGCCATCCCCTACTGTCCTTAGCCCGCCAGTCGAACAAGCAGTGAGCCAAGTCCTGCAGACTGCGCACCGGCCTCGCAAACGCTCCGCTCCTATTGAAGTCACTGCCTCTTCATCGGCATCGACTTCGCCTGAGCGTCGAGCTGCACCGCAGGTACCGAGCAAGAAAAAAGCAGTACCGGTGCCATCGGGACCGTCTCTGGATGAGAGAATAGCATCCATCCTTCAGGTCCAGCTTAAGGAGCAGTTACAACACTTGCTCCCGGCTCTGCTGACTCCGAGCCTTCCAGTGTCGGTACCTACTGAGCATTCGGTGCCGATCGTTGAACAGCCTGTTTTGTCGGCATCGACGTTGTCGGCACCGCAAAAATCTGTTTCTATGCCTGTTCTCTCGGCGGAACCGAAGTCTCTTCGATGCACTGCTTACTCGACTTCGGAGCCGGTGCCGTTCTCTGACACCCGTACTGCTGTACAGTCACCTGGTACGGTGTCCATGAGGTCTGGTAAATCGGTACGCAAAATCAAGCATACCGAACCTTCTACCCCACTTTCTCAGGGCCGTCTGTCATCGGTACGGGACCCTGATTTGTGGGATGATTCTGATGACCCCCTCGGTACCGAGGCAGATTATTCCTCGGAGGAGGATGTTACATCGGTGCAGGATCCTGCTGGTAAGCCAGAGCACTCGTCCTTCACCAAGTTTCTTAAGGAGATGTCGGACACCCTTTCCATCCATCTAGAGTCTGACTCTAAAAAATCCAAAGCATTTCTTGATGCTTTGGATTTTGACCAGCCTCTGAAAGAATTTTTAAAGTTACCCCTCCATGACATCTTGAGGGAAACTTTTTACAAAAATTTAGAAACTCCTCTCACCGTTCCAGGAGCCCCTAGGAAGCTAGAATCGCTTTACAAGGTGATTCCTATTCCAGGGTTTGACAAACCCCAACTGCCCCATGAATCTCTGCTGGTGGAGTCCACCCTCAAAAAATCGGCAGGCTCTAGTGTATATGCCTCTGTCCCTCCTGGCAAAGAGGGCAAGGCCATGGATAAATTTGGTAAAAGACTTTACCAAAATGCAATGCTGGCCAACCGTTCAGGTAATTATGCGTTTCACTTCTCTTTTTACCTGAAACATTTGATTCAGCAAGTCTCTTCTTTTCAAAAGTATCTTCCTGACCGTAAGCTTCCTGCATTCCAACAATGCACTTCCAGTCTCCTACAACTCAGGAAGTTCATGGTCCGGGCCATCTATGATACTTTTGAACTCACATCCCGAGCCACGGCTATGTCTGTAGCGATGAGACGATTGGCATGGCTCCGAGTCTCCGACCTTGATGTGAACCACCAGGACCGCCTTGCCAATGCTCCCTGCCTGGGTGATGAGCTCTTTGGAGAATCTATGGATACCACCACTCAAAAGCTCTCTGCCCATGAGATGAGGTGGGATACTTTGCTGAAAAATAAAAAGAAGCCTCCTCCTCCTCGTCCATTTAGACAGCAGCCATTATATCAGAGGCGGTTTTCTGCTCGGCCAGTTCAGCCTCAACCTCCACAACCTCGGAGGCAGCAGCAACAGCACCAACAAGCATGTCAGCAACAGCCGCCTACCATAAAGCCTGTCACTCAGACTAAGCCGACTTAGCCCTTTTGACTCCCTTCTCCTGGGCATTGCCAGTCTCCCTCCCTCCTGTCCTCTTCCACAGCCCATAGGAGGTCGATTAACCATTTTTCACTCTCGATGGGAGGTAATCACCACCGACCAGTGGGTGCTCTCGATCATAGCCCATGGCTACTCCCTCATTTTTCAGACTCCCCCGCCGTTAGGCCTGCCAAAAGAGTCTGCTTCCAACAAGTCTCAGTCCCTCCTTCTCGCTCAAGAGGTTCAATCCCTCCTTCTTCTCAATGTCATCGAAGAAGTTCCTCAAGATCAGCGAGGTCAGGGTTTTTACTCCCGGTACTTTCTAGTTCCCAAAAAGACCGGAGACCTCAGACCCATCTTAGATCTCAGAGATCTCAACAAATGTTTGGTCAAGGAGAAGTTCAAAATGCTCTCTCTTGCCACCCTCTACCCTCTTCTCGCTCAGAGCGACTGGCTATGCTCCCTCGATCTCAAAGAGGCTTACACACATATTCCTATCCATCTGACATCCAGGCAATATCTGCGCTTTCTCATCAATCAACATCATTATCAATACAAAGTGCTACCCTTCGGCCTGGCCTCCTCTCCCAGGGTATTCACCAAATGTCTGATTGTGGTAGCGGCCTATCTCCGCTCTCACAACTTTCAAGTCTTCCCTTATCTGGATGACTGGTTGATCAAAGCTCATTCACCAATCAGACCATTCACTTCCTTCGACTATTAGGGTTCAAAATCAATCTACCCAAGTCTCACCTCATTCCGACCCAGCGACTTCAATTTATTGGAGCCGTTCTGGACACTGTTCTGATGAGGGCGTTTCTTCCATCCAACCGCCTTCATGCCATCCTCCATCTCTGTCAGCAGGTGTTTCAACAGATTACCATTTCTGCGAATCACATGATGGTGCTATTGGGGCACATGGCTTCGACAGTACATGTCACACCCTTCGCACGTCTCCACCTGCGTACTCCTCAATGGACCTTAGCGAACCAAAGGTCCCAAGCGACGGATCCTTGTTCACAACACATATCTGTGACCTCGTCTCTTCGACAGTCGCTTCTTTGGTGGTTGACATCTTCAAATCTATCCAGAGGTCTGCTGTTCCATCTACCTCCTCATCAACTAGTCATCACCACAGATTCCTCCCCCTACGCCTGGGGAGCTCACTTGAACGAATTCCAAACTCAGGGATTTTGGACTGCCCAGGAAAAGAAACACCACATCAATTTCCTGGAACTCCGAGCGATGTTCTATGCCCTCAAGGCGTTTCAACATCTTCTCTTTCCTCAAGTACTACTCATTTGCACAGACAATCAAGTTGCAATGTACTACATCAACAAACAGGGAGGAACAGGCTCTCGCCTGTTGTGTCAGGAAGCACAACGGATTTGGTCTTGGGCGACAGCTCGTCACTTATTCCTGAAGGCTGTCTACATTCAAGGGGAACAGAATTCCTTAGCGGACAATCTCAGCAGAATTCTCCAACCTCACGAATGGACTCTCGATCCCTCGACTCTTCAGTCCATTTTCGCTCAATGGGGCACTCCTCATGTGGACCTTTTTGCAGCTCCCCACAACCATCAGCTGCCCCTGTTTTGCTCCAGACTCTACTCTCCTCACCGTCTGGCGCCCGATGCATTTCTCCTGGATTGGACCAGTCTCTTCCTATATGCTTTTCCCCCTCTACCGCTCATGCTGTGAACACTGTTCAAGCTCAAGAGGGAACAAGCCACCATGATTCTCATCGCTCCACGGTGGCCCAGGCAACATTGGTTCTCCCTTCTACTTCAACTCAGTTCCAGGGAACCCATACCTCTTCCACTGTTTCCTTCTCTGCTTTCTCAGCATCAGCAGACCCTACTGCATCCCAACCTACAGTCTCTGCACCTGACAGCTTGGTATCTCTCGGGCTGACTTCGGCTCACTCACTTCTTTCTCAGCCTGTCCGCTCTATCATTGATGCTTCCAGGAAACCAGCCACGCTCCAATGTTATCAACAGAAGTGGTCTCGGTTTTCTTCCTGGTGCCTCTTACATCACCATGATCCCATGTCTCTAGCAGTGGGACTGGTGTTGGACTATCTTCTTTCCTTGTCTGACTCTGGTCTTAAATCTACTTCTATCAGAGTTCACCTTAGTGCCATTGCTACCTTTCATGAGCCAATTCATGGAAAACCCCTCTCGGCTCATCCTTTGGTTTCTCGGTTCATGAGGGGCCTTTTCAATGTGAAACCACCTCTCAAGCCTCCTCCTGTGGTCTGGGATCTCAATGTGGTTCTTTCCGCTTTAATGAAGCCTCCTTTTGAACCTTTGGCCACAGCGCATTTCAAATTTCTTATCTGGAAAGTGGTCTTCCTTATAGCTCTCACTTCTGCCAGGAGGGTGAGTGAACTGCATGCACTAGTGGCCGATCCACCTTTCACTGTTTTTCACCATGATAAGGTGGTTCTCCGTACACACCCCAAATTTCTTCCTAAGGTTGTGTCTGACTTTCATCTTAACCAGTCCATAGTCCTGCCTGTATTTTTTCCAAAGCCTCATTCTCATCCAGGTGAACAGGCTTTGCATACCTTGGACTGTAAACGTGCTCTGGCTTACTATCTTGAACGTACTAAGCCCCACAGATCATCTCCTCAACTATTTTTGTCCTTTGATCCTAACAAGTTGGGTCATCCTGTATCTAAACGCACTCTCTCCAATTGGCTTGCTGCTTGCGTTTCTTTCTGTTATGCTCAGTCGGGCCTGACACTGGAAGGTTCTGTCACGGGCCACAAAGTTAGAGCTATGGCAGCGTCTGTAGCTTTCCTCCGATCTACTTCCATTGAGGAAATCTGCAAGGCTGCTACTTAGTCCTCAGTTCACACTTTTACATCACATTATTGTCTGGATGCATTCTCCAGACGGGATGGACACTTCGGCCAATCTGTTTTACAAAATTTATTTTCCTAATGGCCAACCTTCCCTCCATCCCTCTTTTTGTTAGCTTGGAGGTCACCCATCAGTCAAGAATATGCTGCCTGCTTGTCCTGGGATAAAGCACAGTTACTTACCGTAACAGGTGTTATCCAGGGACAGCAGGCATATATTCTTGCGTCCCTCCCACCTCCCCGGGTTGGCTTCTTAGCTGGCTTATCCTAACTGGGGACCGCGCGCCTCTGTCGGGCGGGAAGGCACTCGCGCGTGCGCAGTGCGGCCTACTAGAACTTTCAAAGTTCTTAGAGTGCAATCACTCTAAAATTGTCCGTACCGGGGCTCCGTCGGTGCCGTCACCCATCAGTCAAGAATATCTGCCTGCTGTCCCTGGATAACACCTGTTACAGTAAGTAACTGTGCTTTACTGCGGATGGGCAGACTGGATGGGCCATTTGGCCTTTATCTGCCATCATGTTTCTATGATTTAGGCACCGTTTATAGAATCAAGTCCCTTAATTTAAATTTTAAAAAGCAAAATAAATTTAAAAAAAAAAAAAAAATCTCTCTCAAATACCAAGCAACAAGGAGCCCATAAGGCATCTCAGCCAGAGGAAAAGCAACAGAAAATAGTTGGGTCTTTGAAAAGAGATCTTTATCAAAAATTTCTCTGCCGCTTATACTGATACACAATCTGTTCAAAGCAGATCACAATAAAATGCATTCAAAATCAAATTACACACAAATTACTTACATATAATCTGTTCACAATATCAATTTCTCCTCCATACAACACATCATACATTCACACTAAGGACTCAGTTTAGCAGAGGAGTCAAGAGCAAGATGTGCAGCTTGCATTTAAGGCTCCTTGTAAATAGACTTAACTAAGAATGATGTTATGATATAGCAAATTATTCAAGAACTAAGCCATGAACGTTATTTCTAAGGCTGGCTGGGGATAGCAGTGAGAAGCGTACACACGTACATAGATAACTTTCACCTAAGCTAGATGCACTCCAGATGCAGCTGTCTGCCCTTCTTCTCATGCTTACAGCTGCTCTAGGGATAAGAAGCAGGAAGCTGATCCAAACATAAGCCTAACTTCCCCCAACTGTCTGGGCCAGCAAGATGAAAGTGAAGGGGAGGAACACCATTCAGATCAGAGCTTCAAGTTTTCAAGGAGAAAATCTGGCAGTGCAATGGTGTTTGCTTCTGAGGCACGAACATCTGTTACATTTTCTACATTCTAAATATACTAAATTTTGACAGGTTCATAGATCAAAATTAGGACAACAGAAGTTATCTTTCAACTGTTCAACAGCTAGCATTTCTACTACTGGCAACTCAAGCCTCTGCTAAAAATCCAAGGCTTGCTAATATACATTGGGATGCAGTACTGGCCTAGGGCTGTCAGGGAGGGGGCAACCGTAGAAGAAACATCTACTGATCAGCAAGGATTCAGGTTCTAATGTTCTAAACTTAACGTGCCTTTGATGATCCACGCTAAAGCAGTTCTAACTGGTTTAACATCAATGCACATAATGGTTGCGTGTAGTCTTTTCCGTGCTTCATAGTATCCTCCGAATACTATCTAAATGTAGTACAAACATAGTAGATGACGGCAGATAAAGACCCGAATGGTCCATCCAGTCTGCCCAACCTGATTCAATTTAAATTTTTTAAATTTTTTCTTCTTAGCTATTTCTGGGCAAGAATCCAAAGCTTTACCCGGTACTGTGCTTGGGCTCCAACTGCCGAAATCTCCGTCAAAACTTACTCTAGCCCATCTATACCCTCCCAGCCATTGAAGCCCTCTCCATCCCATCCTCCCCCAAACGGCCATATACAGACGCAGACCGCGCAAGTCTGCCCAGTAACTGGCCTTAGTTCAATATTTAATATTATTTTCTGATAAGGTCATCAATATTAAAATGAGTACTCCAGGCGATGCCCAGAGATTGAAATCAGAAAATATACTGGCACTACAATGATCCACAGGATTTTAATGGTAAAGTTTAGGACAGAGCGTTGCAAACTTTTTAAAGCCGTGCGTGCCCATGTATTATGAATTTTTGGAAATCAATTTGGGACCAAATTAATAATTTATTAGATAACCCAGCGGCATTATCCTATGATACTGTGATATTTGGTATGTAAATGAGAGCAAAAAGTCAGATTTCTGCGAATAATAATAAATTACAACTTATAATGACTGGTGTTGCCATTCAGCAAATTACATATAATTGGAAGGATTGGAGGAGATTAAATTACAACTTCTGGTGGAATTCTTTATGCCATATCTATAAAATGGAAAGGTTTATTGCATTACAACGGGGATATTTTAAGAAGTTTCAGGATGTGTGGAAATCATTAACAAAGTATTGTAAAGATTAATTTGAAATTGTTTCCCTTATATTTATCAACTTAAGGTGTAGGGAGGGGGGAATCTTATTATTATATGTTTTATATGATAATGGAATATATGGGTGGGAGGGATGGAAAAGGGGAAGGGATAAGAATTTATGAAATGTATCAATGATTGTTTGTAAGTGATGTATTTATTGTTAATGTGAATGAATATATTTAACACTTAATGTAATTTTGAAAATGAATAAAGAATTTAAAAAAAAAAAAGCCGTGCGTGGCACACTACACGCGGGCCCTCAACTGGAGGGCATCCAGAAGCGCGCAGACGTCGAAGTCATGATATCACGAGCACGTGTTGCATCATCACGGAAATGTCCGTGTATGCACAGATGTGCTCCAGCCGCAGCTCTGAGACTTCTTTTGCCGCCGGTGGTGGGGCTCAAGAGCGGGAGAGGTGCGGATAGCAGGAGAGGCAACGGCCCCGGCTGACTGCCTATAGGACGTAAGCAGTCAGCTAGCGCCTCTCCTCCGCGGGTGTCTCACGGCACACCTGGAATCTATCACAGCACACTGGTTTAGAACATCAGGGTCTCAAAGAGCCTACTGCCCCCTCATTCACAATGATGTTTGGGAGACACAAAGGAATGTTTTCAGGAGAAAAAGAGTCACTTGAAGATCCACCAGGGACCAGATCTGGTCCTTAGAAATAAATTAAGGGCTGTTTGGTACAAGAGTTGCAGGATAAACCCTACCAAAGGCAGAACACACAACAGAAGACAACAGAATATTTTCATGCAGTGTCTCATTTTGCTAAGAGACTGTGTCCAACAGTGGTCTCAAACTCGCAGCCCGAGGGCCACATGCGGCCCACCAGGTACTATTTTGAGGCCCTGGGTATATTTATCATAATCACAAAAGTAAACTAAAACAGTTTCTTGATCATATAAATGACAATATTCTTATTAAGACTTAGCCAAAAGTAAAGATTTTAAACTATAAAGAGTCTTTCCTCATGCAAAATTGTCATTTCTTTAATAAGACATTAACTATTTTATAAGAGGCCCTCCAAGTACCTACAAATCCAAAATGTGGCCCTGCAAAGGGTTTAAGTTTGAGATCACTGGTGTACAATCAGTCCTTCAATATTAATATTTTCTGGCCTAAACATATAACCGAGTCACAGTAATTACTTTCTGATTTATATTACCTCACTCCTCCAAAATGGACCCAGAATAAATTAACAGCTATAATTGAAATTTAACTACAATAAAAAAAAATGCTTTCCATGCAGTGGAATAATAATAGTTGGGAGGTGCAAGAGATGATGCCTGATCCCGGCTCCCCGCAATCATTCTCCCGACTTGCACTGGAAGCCACACTCCGGCGCTAACTCCCCGCTCCTCTTACCCGTCCGCAGCATTCAACTCTGCACGCCCGGGGCTGCTCTTCGCTTTCCGTCAATCCCCAGTCCTGGCGCGGTAACCCGGTAGCCGCGGACGTTCCGACGCGTCTGATTGGGCGAAGCAACAAAGAGGGGCGGCATCCGAATTTATCAATAGGTGGCTCATTCCCTACAACACTACACGTTCTCTTCGCTCAACCTCTTCTAACCTTCTTTTGGTTCCTTCGTTGAAAGTAATAGGTATCAGACGACACGACATGTTTTCAATTATGGCCCCTCAGTCATGGAATCTCTTACCACAATATATTAGAGAATTAAAAGATTTAGCAGTATTTAAAAAAACACTAAAAACATTTTTCTTTAAAGATGCTTACCATACATAATTATTTTAACAATAGTTTTTTTTAACTGATTAACTCAGAATTCCCTCCTATGTGTTCTTTCCTTTTTTGTTTCTCTCTCTTTCCTGTCTAAACATTGTAATTTCTTCCCTATTTATCCTCACTACTCATGTATGTTTTCACCCATAACTAATATTTTTTTTTTCATATGTATGTATTTTTATATAATAACAAAAGTTAGTTTAAATATTGACACCAATGTTTTATTTGTATTTTTCTGTAGCATTGTACATCGCCTAGTAATTTAAAATAGGCGATTCATTAAGAATAAATAAACTTGAACTTGAACTTGATGATGCCTAGAGGGAGAAAGGGCTTTACAGTTTTTTTTTTTGCCTTGTTGCAAAGCATGTGCAAAAATAACTTAAGGATAAACTATTACCCAAAACCAGCTGCACCTACAAGCATTGTCCAAGCATTGTGCATTTAATCACACAGGATGAGAAAATGGGATTTCCTTTACCGTCAGTACTGACGCATATCCACAGGCTATGTAATTTAGTAGCAAAAAAAAAAAAAAAAAAAGGCACATAATGAAAGCAGGTTTTCTACAAAATAGGAACAAAACTCTTACACAAGCGCACATCTAACTCTCTCATACATTAAAAAAAAAAAACCCCACCACGTTTATAAGCCAAGCACCTTGCAGTCCCATGCAGACACTACACGAAAAATCCCGGACACCCTACAAATCCCCCGAGCCTCTTATATTTATACTCGTATGCAGCCTTTAGATCACACTGCCTAGAAATAAGCCACACTTCTTTGGTGTCAAAGGGACTGTTACAGCTCATCAGTATAAGGTTAAAGAACAGCTAACCCCACTCCCCCCAGGCATAGCACGGGGTAAAAGCTTGCTGTGTCCAATCTGAACACCGCTCCCTCCTCAATCCCAGGCCAGCAGCTTCCCTTCACAGACCCCGCATGCAGTACGGGTGGGGGAGGGGGGAGATGCATCTTCAACTCACCGCGGGCAGCTGGGCACCGTTGCGGATCTTTTCCACCACGATCTTGCCCTCGGGGTGGATGCGAGCCGCCTGCAGCCACATCCTTTCCCAAGTCTGCGGCTCCACCGGGAAGCCGCTCCGGTTCACGTGGAAGGGCGCCGCTCCGTCCCTGTCCCCCTCCTCCTCCGAGCCGCCGGACGGGGGCGGCAGGGAGACGCTGGCCGCCGCGGGCCGGTCCTGGGTGCTGCGGGAGCGGGGCTTGGTCGCCTTCGGCCCCCGCCGGTGGAGGCTGGAGCTGGAGTTCGAGCCGGTCATGCCGGCGGGGACGGGGAGGGAGCCGGCTGCGGATTCAACGCCCGGCGGCGGATCCTTTCTCCGCCATGGCCGCGACCGCCGTCAGTGCAGCCGGCGCCGCTCTCCTCCACCTGCAACGAGAGAGAGAAGAAAGAGATGGAGAAACTCCCCGGCCCGAATCCCCCTCCGATCCCTCAACCCCACGCATCGCAGCGCCTGATCCCGGCTCCCCGCAATCATTCCCCCGACTTGCACTGGAAGCCACACTCCGGCGCTAGCTCCCCGCTCCTCTTACCCGTCCGCAGCATTCAGCTCTGCACGCCCGGGGCTGCTCTTCGCTTTCCGTCAATCCCCAGTCCTGGCGCGGTAACCCGGTAGCCGCGGCCGTTCCGACGCGTCTGATTGGGCGAAGCAACAAAGAGGGGCGGTCTCCGAACACGTTCTTTAAGGGCGCGGCTGAAGGAGGGCTTTAAATCGCGTTCGGATTGGCTCTCGTTTCCCGGTGGAAGGCGGGCTCTGAGTGCTGTCTCCTAAGTGGAAACGGGCCCAGTGTTTGCCATTCAGAAATCGTCGCGCCGAAGGTGTAAGAAGAAATGGTGGGCGACTGGGAGCCGTACAGCTCTCACAAGGCCGGTGTAATGAGGTTACAAAGAGGGCACTTGTCTTGGGCTTCCATGCCATAGCCTGAGGCTGAACAGTTTGGAGGTGGACTTTGGGCCCCCTCCACAATTACTGCCTTGAACCCCCTGAATATCCAGGAGTCGACTTGCTTCCCTTTTCAGCAAAGGCAATCAGGACTCTCCTCCGTCTTCCCCTTTATTTGTTCATTTTCATAGCCCGCCCTCTCCGGAAGCCCAGAACGGGTTACAATAAAATATAATTATAATTAGGGAAGACACAAACTGAAATAAAAATATATCACAACTTAATGCTATTCATAACTATTCTTTAACCCCCACCCCGTGATTACATTTATTGAGTGTTTATTAGGTGTTTCACTGGTATTATGCTGATTTTGTATTATATCTATGTTGTTTCAATAGTCTTCCATGTGTTTGTATTGTACTCTATTTGTGTTATATGATTGGTCTGTTAAATGTGGGACAAAGTGATTAAAGCTACAGCCTCGGCATCATGAGGTTGTGGGTTTAAAGCCACACTGCTCCTTATGACCCTGGGCAAGTCACTTAATCTCAACTCCTATAACTTTCTCACTTATATTCAAGCAATGATTTACTTATGCCACAATTTTGAGGGGAGAGCCTCAGAACCCCGTGCATAATAATGTCAATTACTGCACTAGAAAGGGAAAAGATCTTCACCGGCTCTTGACCCTCTTCCTACCTGCAGCAGACACAGTAAATGTTTCAATGTTTTTTGGGGATATACAAGTCACTTCATCTCCCCATTGTCCCAGGTACATTAGGTAGGTTGTGAACCCACCATGATAGACAAGGAAAAATGCTTGAGTCAGTGATTTAGTAAGGGGGGTGGTCTGCCCTGGGTGTCATGGTGGGGATTCTTGTGCCCCTCCCCCCGCCTCTTCCCACTGCTCCCCTTACCCCACGTGCACACACCTGCACACACCCCCTTCCCATACCTCTAGTTATTCACCACCATGAAAAACAACTTCAACGTGCTCCTCATGACCACGTCATCTCTCCTGCTGCCTTCACTTCCAGGTTACACACGTAGGAAGTGATGTCAGAGGGAGAGCTGACAGGGTCGCAAGGAGCACGTTGAAGTTCTTGTGACGGTGAACTACAGGTACAAGGGAAAGGGGGCGTGCACAGCTGGGGGAGGGAGACAAAGGGAGGGGCGCCATCACCCCCGGCGCCTCTCACCCTCACTATGCCATTGGCTTGAGTACCTGAATAAATTCATATAAACCATTCTGAGCTCCCCTGGGAGAACAGTATAGAACATTAAATGTGTACATCTCTAATACTGTTTCATGTTAGTCCTTTACTAGGTTTGAAGTTCCAAGTTTATGTCATGGATTGTATTTATGCTTGTGCTTGGTTATTTTACTATTGTTATGCTGTTAACAAAAATTTTTAAGTTTTATGTTTAAACCAAACCTGCTGCACACCACCTTGGGTGACTCTCTTCATAAAGACAATAAATCCCAATAAATAAAATCAAATCCGTGCTGGATCAGGAGGGAAGCATGGTCTGTACCTCTCTGCTTGTGTCACTGAAAGTAGGCATAGGCTACTGCTGGAATAGTGCTCACAGCTGGTCACTGGAAAGCACATGGGATTGCTGGTACACTGAGAAGCAGCACTGAGATGGAGCTGCACCTGCCACCAACCACAGGAGCTCCTCTTCAGTTTTGGTTCATGGATGGGATGTGGGACAGGGGTGGGAATGTGACGGTGCCAGTACTTGATGAGAGATGAATAGGAAGGAGGAAACATAGCAGCGATTACTGTAGAAAAACATCTAATCATACAGTGCAGCACAGCGAGTTGAAGGGTTCGGTGACATATAAATGAGCAGTTTGCAAAATCTGCTACATAGATCACAAAAGCCTCCTATTAAGTTTATTTTAGCAAACCCATTCTATATATAGGAATACCACCATTGTTTACATGGGAAGCTAAAAAACTGGAGGGCACAGAGTGGCGTAGTCCATTCCTCCAAACAAGGAACCTATGCAGTTTGAAAATTAATGATACGGTAGTATGTCCACTATGTTAGTGAACTTGAGTGCACAAATAAAAGATAAATTTATTTCTTGACAACACTAAGGTTGAGCTGCTCGATATCCTGTATCTAAGATTTCCAGGTGTTTGACAAAGTCCCTTATGAGAGACTCCTGAGGAAAAAAGCTGTAGGATATGAAGTAATAGTCTGTGGTGGATTGGGAACAGGTTGAAAGTAAAGGATGAACTTTTTCAATTGGGAACAGTGGAGTACCACAGGGATCTGTACTGGGACTGGTGCTTTTTAACATATTTATAAATGGTCTTGAAATCGGAACAAAAAACGAGGTCATCAATATTTGCAGATTATGCAACCTTAATTCAAAGCTGTTAACTTGCAGGTACCAGGAGCTGCAGAAGGAAGACTGGGCCTCTAGCTGGCAGGTGAAATTGAATGTGGACAAGTGCTAAGTGATGCATGTAGGGAAAAATAATTCAAATTCTAGGGCCCCGATATTCAGCCTTCAGGAGGTAGCCTGGCTACATCCTGCGGACCGTGGCGATACCAGATACTCAATGCTGGGACCATATCTGGCTACCGGCATTGAATATCTGGATCAAAGTTTGCCACCTCAGATTTAGCCAGCCAAGCCGATATTCAGCAGCTGGCCGGCTAAAGAAAAGCAGAGAAAGATAGACTTGCTTTTTAGGTATGTCCATCTAGCTGTTAACCTTAACTGGCCATCCGCTGAATACTGGCAGTGATGGCTATGTTATGTTGGCCTATCTGGCGAGTGGGATATTCAGCGGGAGATACCCGGCTGCTGAATATTGGAGTTTAGCCAGCTGGGAGCTGTCTGAATATCAGGGGATAGGTGCCCAGGGCTGCATTCCATGTTAGGAATCATTGTGGATATGTTGAAAATCCTCAGTTTATGTATGGCAGCACTCAAAAAAGTAAAATATTAGACATTATTATAATAGTTTAAAAAAAGGAATAGAGAGTAACAGAGAGATTATCTAATACTGCTGCATCAATCCATGAATACAATCCTGGTCACTCCATGTAAAAAAAAAAAATTAGAAGGTACAGAGAAAGATGACCAGAATTATAAAGGAAATGGAATGGCTTTGTTATGAAGATGGTTAAACAAGTTCAGGCACTTTAGCTTGGAGAAGAGACAGCTGATAGAGCTATATGACACAGTGGTCCTTATTTTAGAAGTTCTATTTGTGTTTTGGATATCTGAAACTGGTATTCAGACATGCATATTGCACTGACATCCAAATACTAATCTTATAAAGCCAGGAAACAGCTGTCTAAAACTGCAGTATGTCCTTATGGCAAGAGGTCATGGTCTGTATATGTTTTGAGCAGGATTAGGGAGGAGCTAAAATATGGATGTCCAACTCCAAAGGGATGGTTATGTAAAAAAAAAAAAAAAATGGATGTTGTTATCTAACCTTGATATCTGGCATGTCCAAGTTACAGAAAGGTGCCCTGATTGAGCAGAAGGATTAAGGGAAGTTACTTTCTTAATCCCACTGTGGTTGCTGCTGCATACCCCTCTCCCCAAATGTGAAACTGGGAAATTCTATTGGGCTCTGGGACAGCTTCTGGAAATATGGAAATTCATGTTACTGATTTTTTTATTACCTTTTTTTAAAATAGATTTCTATTTGAATTGGGGGAGCAGTTGAATGTTAAAACAGTAGGCTGAGAACCAGGCAACCCTGGTTCAAATTCTGAGCCCTCCAGGACCAAAAAATACCTACTACTGTATATCTGAATGTGTACTGGTTCAATAGCCTTCAGGTTTACAGGTGATATATAAGACCCTACAAGCCCAAAGGCTATTGAAGTATATACAGTACATTCAGGTACAGTAGGCATTTTTCTATTCATAGAGGGCTCACTAGAAAAAATATAAAAATCACAAAAACTAGGGGACACTCGATGATGTTACAGAATAATACTTTTAAAACCAATAGGAGGATATTTTTTTTCACTCAGAGAATAGTTAAGCTCTGGAATGTGTTGCCAGAGGAAGTGATAAGAGCAGTTAATGTAGCTAGTTTTTAAAAAAGGTTTGGACAAGACATGGGACAGTAGCATGGAATGCTGCTACTATTTGGGTTTTTGCCAGGTACTTGTGACTTGGATTGGCTTCTAGAAAGTCGGGATACTGGGCTTGATGGACCATTAGTCTGACCCAGTAAGGCTATTCTTATCTTCTTACATGAAGTGGGATTTGAACCCGAGTCCCTGGTTCTCATTCTACTGCTGTAACCAATAGGCTACTCCTCTGCATGAATGTATACGTGGCCAGTTAATAACATGGATGTCCTATGCTACCACAAAGACATCCATGTCCCATTCATAATTTGGATGTTTCAGTTTGTAAAATGTATGTTCATGCTGGACATCACCAGCCCATGGACATCCATTTTATGTATTTTAGAAGAGGTTGTACATGAACACTACAAGCAACATCGCAACCTGGACATCCTTTCTGAAATGCCGTTTAATGAGTAGGATAGAAAAGACAAATACTGTAGGATTGGCTGCTCTTTCATATAGCACTAAGACTAGGGAGACACACCACAAAACTAACAACAGATAGCAGATATAAAGCAAACTGGAGAAAGTGGGTTTTCCATTCAATGCAAGTTGTTGAATTTGTTTGGAGAGGATATGATCCGTGCAGGTGGAATAGCTAGACTTACGAGGCATTTAGAGAACTTTCTGGAGGAAAGTCAATTTAGGTACATTGGAAAAGGACACTACCTACGCTGTGCTCCAGAGTCTTCCATCTGACCCATTTTGCCCCTGCAGAAACTATAAGTGGATGCAATGGGTCAGCAGAAGGGTTCCAGAGCAGGCTGCAGGCAACATAAATCAATTGCTGACGCTGCTAGCAATATCTAAAGGTAGATGGGGGGGGAGTTGATAAACCATGCAAACATATGGGAGAGCAGAGAGAGATGTCTCTGGGTAGAGAATAGTAGCAGTGGCTACAAATTTTGAGGGGGTTCTCTTGCCCACCATGACTGTCATACAAACAGGGTCTGGTAGGATCAACACATGTGGCCTATCATTTTTTTTTGTGAGGAGTGACAAATAAATCAACATTCAGAACATCTTCATCCAGTCTTTTTTTTGTTTTCATCACTGGCTTCAGGTTTCAGCTCGTGTAAATAGAGGTGTCCAGTTTTGGGTGCAGGGATTAGCATGGAGCGCTATTCTATAAATGGTGATCAACTTGGAATGCAGTTTATAGAATAGAACTCTGCACTAATTTTCTGTGCCTCCCTTAATGTCCGCTGTGGAAAACTGGGGCTGTGACTATTACTTCATTGCCTGGACACAGGAAGGGAAGGTAAACTAAACTAATGCCACACCCAGACAAAACATTTTAAAAGAGAAGAAAAAGGAACAATCTGTGTAACATAGGAGGAATTAAGTAGCACCTGTAGGCACAAAAGTAACAAATTTAACAGATAAAAATAATCCTGTTGCTTCACTAACAGAGACACTAGCATACCCTTTGTACTTCACCCAACTCTTAGCTCACTTCATAATGGTGTTAGCTGCTTTACATATGTTGCATAATTAAGTAACAAAGAATGCTGCCTTCTGTTTGGAGACATCGAGAAAGGAAGTGCTACATCACCTTCAAAACCTGAAATGTTTTAAAAAGCCCTATAATCGGATAAAGTGACATGAGGCACAAGACACATATCATTTATATTTTTTACTTCTATTATCACCTAATGGGGAGGATGTATACACACTCGCCAATGGTGCAGCCAAGACTCATTTTTCAGGAGGACCCAAGCTTAACTTGGGTGGGTGCTAAATGGTATGGATGTTTATACCATTTCTAGTTCTCTTCTCTTTGTTTACCACATCTGCTGCATGGTCCTGGCCCCAAGTCAAGAGGCCACACTCCACCCCTGCCTACACTCCCAATCAGCCTCTATCACTCTTTACCATGTCTTCCTATACCCACTCCCCGAGTTTGCACTCAGAGGAAGGAGAAACATATTTTGTCATGCTATGTGTGTACACATTCCAACTTATTTTTGGTACTTGTAGGTTGAAAATTTTAAACTGTTTGGCCTTTTCAATGCTTTTCTAGAGTTGGGAGTAGTTTCAGAGGACTAGAAAAGGGAGGATGCAGTCCCTCTCCACCAAAGTAGAAGTAAGGAGGCAGCTGGGAACTGCAGCACGGTTAGTCTATTTTCTGAGGTAAGTAAGTGAATGGAAATGCTTTAAAAACACAGAATAGTAAAGTTTTTGGAATCCACTGGATTACAAGACCCAAGACAGAATAGTATAGGTAGGTCTTGTCAGATAAATCTGATTAATTTCTTCCACTGGGTGACCAGAGTTGGGTTGAGGAAGAGCACTAGATTTTGTGTATTTAGATTTTAGCAAGTTCCACATATACAACTAATAAACTGAGTGCCATTGGTATAGGCACAACAATGACTGACTGGGTTACTAACTGGTTCAGTGAAAGACTACAGAGCGTAGTGATAAATAGAGCTCATTTTGAGGAAAAGGATATTATCAGTGGCATGCTACAGGTTTCACTTCTTGGGATGGTTCTTTTATTACTTTTATGGGGGAACATTCAATTATGTTTATCAATGCAGACTGAGCTGGTTCTTTTTAACATTTTTGTAAGTGATATTGCTGTCTGGTCAGGTTTGCTTCTTTGCAGATGATACCAAAATATGCAACAAGATAAATCAGGGATGTCTAATGTGAACAACAGGAGGAAGGACCTAGCTAAGCTTGAAGAATAGTCCAGAATGTGACAGCTATGAAACATGATTTTATTTTATTTTTTTAAATAAAGATATGCTGGGAGGAGGAAAAGGAATGCTGTGGGGGAGGGGATGGGCATAGGAAACATAATTGTCCAGTCTGTCCATCCATAGTAACCATTATCTCTTCCTCTCTCTCTGAGATCCCACATGCTGATCCCAGGCTTTCTTGAAATCAGGCACAGTCTCTGTCTCCACCACCTCTTCCGGGAGACTGTTACATGCATCTACTATCCTTTCTGTAAAAAAGTATTTCCTTAGATTACTCCTGAGCCTATCACCTCTTAACTTCATCCTACGCCCTCTCATTCCAGAGCTTCCTTTCAAATGAGACTCATGCCCATTTACACGATGTAGGTATTTAAATGTCTCTCAATAAATAAATCGTAGTGACATTAAAACCAACAATTTATGAAAATGTCACTCACCAGCAGTGGACTCAAGTTCTCAGATCAAACATTCAAACAAAAAGGTGGAGAAAAAGCCTCAATTATTGTATCACGTAGCAATCATTGATGATTTTTAAGCTAGCGTTGTTTTTGACAACATGTGAAACTAAAGGGGTTATCTATGGACTTATTTGTCCCTGTGGGCTCACCTATATAGGTCAGACTTCAAGAAATTTTAAAACGAGGATATTTGAACATCGGTCTAACATCTCAAACAAAAAGGAAGTCGATGTCCTGCAAATTAAGTGGGGGAATCCTGAAAACCTGACTGGATTGCAGCCCTCGAGGACAGACGTTTGACAATCCTGTGTTAGACATAGGGGAAAGGCTTGAGAAGATGCACAGTTAAAGGTTCATCTATGCCAGGGATGCTTTCAGATCAGTTTGAGGTTGGGCGATGTAAGTGTGGAGAATGCTTCAAGGAGATGATAAATGACACTGGGCATCCTGGGCTCACTGTTGTCACCCTGCTTATTTTGAGCCCAGCTGCAGCAGATGTGTTTAATTAGACATTTGCTGCTGTAGCTATAGCACAATCTCTCATTAGTACTGCAAAATAAATTTAAAAAATGCATCTCCTGCTGTGAAGGCTGCACATCATGACGGGGATTTGGCTCAGATCCAGGAGGAGTAGGGGGTAAAGATTCTCATGGGAGATTGGAAGTAGGACAGGGGAGGAAAGAAACTATAGAGTAGGTTATCATATATCCAGGAAAACCCAGACATGGTTAGGTGTGTGGACAGGGCTTTTTAAATTGTGAAGTCGGTCCGGGTTTGGCATGGCCGGCTTACAAGGAATCTGGTGGCTCTCCCCCTTCTTACCTCCTTGGCTGCAAATCTATTTTATTTGGGTCACTGGCAGCTCAGCGATGTGAACCTGCTGCTTTCAGCATGCCCCAGAAGACACCTCTCTACAGGTCCTGCCTCTGCAGAAACAGGAAGTCGTTGCAGAGAGGCAGCTGTTGGGGCAGGCCAACAGTAGCAGGCTCATGTCACCAAGCCCAAAGAACTGCAGCATCAAGGTAAGAGGAGGAGAGCCACTGGATTCCTTGTAAGCTGTCCCTGCCAAACTAGCTTCTGGGGGACTAGGCCAGGGATGGAGCAAGGGCAGAACTGTGATCATGTGTCCTCTTTTCAGGTCAAAAATATGGTAACCCTAATACAGAGTGGGAAGGTGCACGCCTGTGAGAAGGGGGAGGGAAGGAGTAAGCAGGGGAAAAATGTATGGGAGGGCCTAGAAAAAGGTAGACACCATGTAAAGAGATGGGACAAAATGTGAAAATGGGACCGAGAAGAAGTTGAAAGAGGAGCAATAGGAAGCTGGGTAGGAGATAAGAGAAACAAGAAAAGGCCTAAGTATCAGGAGTGTTGAATTATTACAGGGAAGATATTGGGTCTGTAATGGAATGAGTCAGAGGAATGTGGATGAGGGCTTGGGAGGTGATAAGTACACTAGGATGAAAATAGAGGACGATGGATGAGTGAAATACAAGAAGAATAGGCTGGGAAAGAGGCCAATAGAAGATGAAAAGGGAATGTGGTTACACATTCAAAGCAGTTTACATAAATATAAATATTTTGTACCTGGTGCACTGTAGGATTAAGTGATTTGCCCAGGGTCACAAGGAGCAGCACTGGGATTTGATCCAACAACCTCTGGGTATCGAGCAGGGATCTCAAAACCCTCCTTGATGGCCACAATCCAGTTGGGTTTTCAGGATTTCCCCAATGAATATGAATGAGATCTATGTGCATGCACTGCTTTCAATGCATATTCATTAGGGAAATCCTGAAAACCTGACTGGATTGCGGCCCTCAAGGAGGGACTTTGAGATCCCTGGTAAAGAGGCAGCAACTCTACCACTAGGCCAGTGGTTCCCAACCCTGTCCTGGAGGAACACCAGGCCAATTGGGTTTTCAGGCTAGCCCTAATGAATATGCATGAAGCAAATTTGCATGCCTATCACTTCCATCATATGCAAATCTCTCTCATGCATATTCATTAGGGCTAGCCTGAAAACCCGATTGGCCTGGTGTTCCTCCAGGACAGGGTTGGGAATCACTGGACTAGAGGGTAATAGAAGGGTAGAATGAAGAATAAACCCTAAATGGAAAAGCAGACAAGATAGACATGGCAGACAAAAAAAAAAGGGAAGAAATGGAAAGAAGATGCTAATAAAGAATTTTGAAGGTTGATACAAGGAAAGTGGAAGGGAGATTGGGACCAGCCCATATAGAACAGTGGTTCCCAACCCTGTCCTGGAGGACCACCAGGCCAATCGGGTTTTCAGGCTAGCCCTAATGAATATGCATGAGAGAGATTTGCATATAATGGAGGTGGCAGACATGCAAATCTGCTCCATGCATATTCATTAGGACAGGGGTGTCCAATGTCGGTCCTCGAGGGCCGCAATCCAGTCAGGTTTTCAGGATTTCCCCAATGAATATGCATTGAAAGCAGTGCATGCACATAGATCTCATGCATATTCATTGAGGAAATCCTGAAAACCCGACTGGATTGCGGCCCTCGAGGACCGACATTGGACACCCCTGCATTAGGGCTATCCTGAAAATCCGATTGGCCTGGTGGTCCTCCAGGACAGAGTTGGGAATCACTGATATAGAACATGCCTAGACCAGTGATTCCCAACCCTGTCCTGGAGGAACACCAGGCCAATCGGGTTTTCAGGCTAGCCCTAATGAATATGCATGAGAGAGATTTGCATATGATGGAAGTGATAGGCATGCAAATTTGCTTCATGCATATTCATTAGGGCTAGCCTGAAAACCCAATTGGCCTGGTGTTCCTCCAGGACAGGGTTGGGAACCACTGGCCTAGACAACAAAAGGTAGAAAGAAAAACACTAATATTATTTTTAAGGATTGGAATATACCAGATTTTTCATTTTTTATATTTTGCAGAATATAGGGAGGGGAGTATACATTTCTGTTTTTACCTGCAAGCTTTTTGCAGTCTCCTATCGTGTATCAGGTGAGGGTCTGTGTTCTGCAACTGTGACTGAAGTGAAGTACTGTATTCTGTTAGCATGTAGTGTCTGTATAGGAAGGAGTGTGTAACATTACAATTTGTTCTAGTTTCCCACTAAATAAGTACATTGGTGCTTTAGGGCCCAGTGTGATATTTATAGCAGTCTTTTCATAGGTAGCATTATTCTGAGTCCCAGGGGGTTAGGACTAGAGAGTTGTGCAGGGACAGAAATCCCACCTGTCCTCACCAGTATCCCGCCTGCCAGAATTCTGCCCATTCCCACCAGAATCCCCTCCATCACCCCATAAAATTACAGGGGCGTGCATAATGCTTTCTTCTTAAGACATATATCAAAAGGTTATTCTTGGAAAGGCTTTTATGATTATAATATGTATGCTTAAAGAAATAGAATTTAAGACTGTTGAATTTTCTCACTGTTACAGGGGAGAGAGAACCTCTGATGCAGCTATTTTCAGTGCCACTATCTTCTTTCTTATTTCTGTCCTTTTCCTCCTGAACCTGGGGATCTGGGGGGAGTTGGCTGATTGTTGTATACATGAGGGTGGGGGAATAAATGTTGGTAAGATAAGTGGTTGTGAAGGAGTGGTGTATTGGACATTTGAGGGTGTATCTAGGGGGTAAAATAAGCTAAGGTTTACAGTATGTTCGCTCTCACTGTTTCTTTGGTTGTAGACCGGACCATGTATTGTTTATTCGCATTTCTCTCTTGCCTTTAGGGATGGTTCAGTTATATCTGATCTATTTTTATACACAAATGTTTCTGCATTGTCAATGGCTTTGAAGTACATTATAAAAAAAGAAAATAAATAAAATTTAGGCAGGAGTCGGGACCCGGCAGAGAGGAAGGCCTGAGTATGACTGTATGAACGCTGTTTGTGCTGGCCCTCACGGAGTTCGCACCGGAGCATGACCAAACCATGCCGACCACGCCCCCGCCCCCATTGGTAGTATGCCACTGGTACTTCAGAATTTTATTTTTTTTTTCCACGTTGGTACCTGCTCCGGAGCACATTGTATGCTGCCCAGTCTCTCTTGCCCTCCTTTGCTGCACATCTGCCTTGAGTCACAATCCTTAAGGGGAGGTCTCGCACATCACCAAAGCTCACTACTGGGAGAGCTCTCCACCAATCTCACTGCCATACATCCACCAATCTGAGAAAAAAGAACTGGAGCTTGATGACCAATCAGGAGCACATCTACAAGGAAGTGCTCCTGATTAGCCATAAAGCTCCAGCTCCGTCTCCCTGATTGGTGGATGTACAGCAATCATCAACTGGTTGCTTGAGGGATCAAACTTAGGGGTCCTTTTATCAAGCCGCGCTAGCGGGGTTAGCCCGTCAGACATTTCATCACGCGCTAACCCCCACGGCCGGCTAAAAAACTAATGCCTGCTCAATGCAGGCGTTAGCGGGGCAGGCAGTTTAACGCACGTTAAACCCCTTACCGCAGCTTGATAAAAGGACTCCTTAGAAAGAATATTAGATAGGCCTCATGGGAACCCCAGACCAGCATCCATCCTTGTGGACCTTGGGGGATCACCATGATCCACATTCCCATGCAGGCTTCTTAATTAGGATTGTTCTGTTAAGTTTGCTTTATAGGTTCTGATCGACTTTTGCAGGGTTTTGTTTTATTTCATAGTGTCTACCCCTATATATAAGCAGGCTCTGGGGCAAAGGCAGCCCTTGCCCTCAAAATAAAAATGCTCAAGACTATCTATAGAATTACCACACACAAAGAAAAACCCATCTGCTTTAGAAAAGGTGGTGGTGAAAGAAGTGTGTGCTATTCCTGAGGTGTTAAATCACAAATCTGAATATATTTTGTATGGTGAATTGCAAAGGGGATACCTCCATGGTTAAGGAATATGGAATTTGTGATACAGAACTGAAGATGCCCAAGACAAATAAGAAAAATATCTTCAAAATTTATGATACAGTATTTGTATTTGCAGGTTAGGCAGAATGTGAAAAACAAAGCAAATAGGGACGGGGAGATTGCTGCATATAGGATGACTGCACGTGCTCAGAACTTTACACACAGTTTAAGTCCAGAACAGCTGTACTGTCTGAATGCAGTTCAATGTCACCCCCTCTTTTGTGTGCTTCTGTTCGCTCAGCTTGTGGATAGAAAATAGCCCTATTTGAACATCTTAGCAAATGTAATTTCAGCATAATTGTCCATAAGCCCCTATTGTATCAGCATCCATTTCAAACTAATGGATTCAGACTTTATACAGGAGGTTCATATTCCAGTAGTGTAGCCAAGAGGGACCTTGGGAGCTCCCACTGTGGTCTCAGGGCCCCCTAAACTGCAGTACTCTGAATGGTCGGCAGGGATGCCTAAGCCCTGTCAGCTGAATAACTCCACAGCCTGAATCTCCCCTGGTGAAGATGGCAGCGTGCTTTCTAGCTGCCAACACTGGCATTCCTGCACATGCTCAGCTCACACACAAGATCGATTTGTTCTCGTAATTTTCAGGGCCAGATCATAGAAGTCTGTCCAGCCTTGGTCTTGTTCAACTACTGAAGCTGCATTAAAAGCCTTACCTCAGCCTATCCAGTCATAATCAGGGAACACACCATAGAAACCTGCCTGGCTTTGGCTTTATTTCCCATCTAAACACCACTATGTTTGGCTACATCCTCACACTTGTGTACACAAAAAATGTATGTTCCCTCCCCCACACACACACTTAACATGCAAAGGAGTTAGAAAATTCTATGATCCATGCTATGTATACTTTGTCTATTTGTTTCAATGATGGTGGTGATAGTCAAGTGCAGAAATCATTGGAGGTAAACAATTCATGCACTAAAGTGCAATTTTTAGGCACAACAGACACCTGACAGCAAGAATGTTGAACTCTTATTATACAGTAATGCAGCTGCATAGGATACTATTCCATTATACTTTACAATTCATTTGTGAAAGAAGCAGCTCTCACTACTCAAGATGCAGAATTAGATGGATATGACGATATCCCTCCCCAAATGACAAATTACGTAGTCAATTTTTTTGTATATATTTTATTATGAAATCAGTCATGATTAAATGAAGAAAAATATACATAAAAATATGAATATCATTAAAAAAGAAATTCACATACCTTTTCTTACAAAGAACAATAAAGTGGACAAACATCTAATTTTAAAGTAACAAAAAAAATACCATCTCTATCAATGCCTCCTGCACAAGGTTTACATTGAACAGTGCCACACAGACAGCTGAGAAATTGTGAACAGCTTTGGTAGACAGGTGCAGGGTTGAGGTACAAGAGATCATCCACAGTCACAATGCTACTCAACCTCTATGGCAGCGTTGCCCAAATTGGTCCTGGAGTACTCTTTTGCCTGTCAGGTTTTTGGGATACCAACAATGAAAATTCATGAATTGACCTAGAGGCATTGCCTTCGTTATTTGTGTTCTCTTTCGTGCATATTCGCTTTGGCAAGGGGGTACTGCAGGTCTGATTTGGGAACACTGCTCTATGGTAGAGTATATCCATCCAAGGCAAAAATGGCCAGTGACAGCATCCAGCTAATTGTCAGATGAAAATATCTGATAATACATTAGCAATGAGGCAGTCTACTGGACAGTCAGAACTAGATATTCTTATTGCACTGAAACATTCTGCAGCATTTCTTATCCTAAAAGTGCTCTTCTAGTACAAAGGGTACAGTAGGCTTGACTTCTTTGACAGTGTGAATAAACATTTGGAAAAAGGTGAGCCGGTTGATATAGTGCATCTAGATTTTCAGAAAGCTTTTGATAAAGTTCCTCACGAGAGGCTCCTAAGAAAATTAAACTCATGGGATAGGTAGCAAAGTTCAGTTGTGGATTAGGAATTGGTTATTGAATAGAAAACAGAGGGTAGGGTTAAATGGTCATTTTTCTCAATGGAGAGTAAACAATGGAGTGCCAGAGGGACAGATGAAATTTAATGTGGACAAGTGCAAAGTGATGCACATTGAGAAGAATAACCTGAATCACAATTACCAGATGCTAGGGTCCACCCTGGGGATTAGCGCCCGAGAAAAGGATCTGGGTGTCATTGTAGACAATACGATGAAATCCAATGGGTGGCAGCAGCCAAAAAAAGCAAACAAGATTCAAGGAATTATTAAAAAAAGGGATGATTAACAAGACTATGAAGGGGAGGTATGATTGAAGTCTACAAAATCCTGAATGGAGTAGAATGGGTACAAGTGGATTGATTTTTCACTCCATCAAAAATTACAAAGATTAGGGGACACTCGATGACGTTACAGGGAAATACTTTTAAAACCAATAGGAGGATTTTTTTTTTCACTCAGAGAATAGTTAAGCTCTGGAACACATTGCCAGAGGTTATGGTAAGAACGGATAGCGTAGCTGGTTTTAAGAAAGGTTTGGACAAGTTCCTGGAGGAAAAGTCCATAGTCTGTTATTGAGAAGAAGCTACTGATTACCCTGGATTGGTAGCATGGAATGTTGCTACTCCTTGGGTTTTGGCCAGGTACTAGTGACCTGGATTGGCCACCGTGAGAACGGGCTACTGGGCTTGATGGACCATTGGTCTGACGCAGTAAGGCTATTCTTATGAGGTTTGCAGAAGTCATCGTCTATATTTTTGAAGTGCGCCTCCTTGTGTCACTGGGTAGTGCCTCAGTTTTTATTTCTGTGAGAAGAGAAGGTGTCTTCATCTGTTCTGCATCTGGTTTATTTTTTTCAGGGTTTTTTTAAAGTCCAACTTTTGAGGCTTTCTGGTACTTCAGAGGTTCCCAGGATTTCTGAGACAGCTCTGCCTGGGAAAAGATACAGTCTCTGGATCAGAGGGCTGTAATGGAGGCGGGGGGGGGGGGCGCAACCCTTTCACAGGGCACCTACCTAGCAGAGGGCTGTAGCTGGGTGCATTTCCCTGGGAGCTTGGCTTGCTCCTGATTTATCAGACACTTGAGCATAGACTGAGTGGTCCCATGTCGGTCCAGAGGTTTATAGCGGGTGCTGGCTGCATCTACCCCCCACCCCTCACAAGTCACATGAGAAGTTAGTGGGTTGAGGGTTTCAGGCTTTCAGAGCCTGTCTAAAAGGTAGCCTGAAGAAACAAGCAGCTAAAGCATCCTAGAGGCTTGTCTGAGGCAGAAATCTTCTCCATTATCCAGCTACTATGTAAGCTGATGCAGGCAGATCACCAAGCAGTTTTGAGAGTACAGTCTTGTCTATTGGAGACTTCAGGATGGTTCAAGAACTGGACATCTGAAGATCTCTGGGGCTTCCTATAGGGTCCCCTTCCTCCAAAAACTCCTTTTCTTAAATTTGGAAGTTTTATATAGGTCTCCTGGGTTGTTTCTGGTGCCAAAATGCTGCCGCAGTGGCCAGCTTGGATTTCCCAATTTTACATTAAAAGCCTATCTGCTTCAAAACACCTTGTTTTTGATAAACCATTTTTATGGGCTTCCCAGGCCTTTCTACCTGTATATCATGCCAGTTTTGGGCTGGCTGGCTGAGGAGCACACATGTGCTATGTGGCAAGTAGGGGGGGGGGGGGCAGGGGTGGAAGTGCTGGGCTTAGACTCCTCTGTTCTCTCCAGTGTATTAGAATTTCAGGAAACTCATTTGTTCAAGCAAACATTCCCCCCCGTAGCCCTCAAATGGTGACCCAGAATCATTGTTGAAACGCAAATGCAGAGACACCTATGAACCCATAAGGGCACAAGAATGACATGGGGACAAATTTTTCCCCATCCCTGTGGGAACTCATTTTCCTGTCCCTGCCCCATTCCTGCAAGCTCTGTCTTCATCTGTACAAGCCTCAAACACTTTAAAATCATAGGTGTTCAAGGCTTGTGTAGTTAAGGTAAAGCTTAGGAATGGGGCAGTGACAGTAACAAAATTCATGGGGACAGGACAGACATTGACTTCCTGCGGGGATGGGGCAAAATTTGTCCCTGTGTTATTCTCTAGTCCAGGTCAGGGATCCGACTTTGATTAGCTTCAACATCAAACTCACAAATGTGAAGTTTAAAGTATCTGCAGTCTGGATTATCGCTGGTGGTAGCACATGAGGGTTTACCTTGGTAAAGCACAGTTCCCCAGGGGAAGGCTTTACCGCAGGAACCGAAGGTCTAGTCTGAAAAAGGACTCGAATGACTGGGGATCAGGATCAATATCTTTATTCCCTCAAAGTAAATCCTCAGACGATTCTGTGTCTCAGGTAGCAGCCCCAGGCCAGGGAGAAGATCTGATGGTGTGCAGATTCTTTAAACTGATAGATTTAAATCTGGAATACTCAGACTTACACAGCTCAAATTTTGCTTATGAGCATGTCCCAAGACCCATTTCACATTTTTTTCTTTCATTCGTTTCCACAGAGAATATGATGCTGATAATCACTGAAGACCCGTCTCTTCAATGCCATCTAGTTTTCTTCTACCAATGGTAACCCCCCGAAAGCCCATCCGCTACCTTTTCCCTTCCTCTTTCGACGTATTTTGCTGTAATCCTCTCTTATTCTCATTGTAAATATCTTCCTGTAAACAGCGCTGATCTCTTATATCTGGTTCACATTGTAATACCCTGTATCTTATTGTAAATATCCTCCAATATCTTACTCACATTGTAATATCCTGTATCTTATTCACATTGTAATTATCTTCCCATAAACAGCTTTGATCTCTTGTACCTTGTTCTGAACCCTTCGTTATGTAACTTTGATATCTTGTTCCAATGCTAATGTATCTCAGATTCCTGGTTCCAAAGCTTGTTATCTTATATCTTGTTCTAAACATATGTATCTTGTTGTAAACATTTGTCTCCAGCTGTAAACATTGCACTCCCTCTCGGAACGACTCTCATTGTAAACTGCTTTGAACTTAGGGTATAGCGGTATATAAGAAATAAAATTATTATTATTATAAGAGCACTGGGAAGTGCCAGAAGGCCCTCTTAGGGTTGCCAAGACTATGACAAAATTGTACCTGATGGCTCCTGATTTTCAGCAGTTCTTTGCCCCAGCTAAGAAAAATTCATTGGTAGCACAAGTTGCTCTGGATGGTGCAAGCACATCAAAGTCTGCGCTGGTGGCAGAGATGCTGTACCTCTCCACTTTTCCTCTTGAGTGATACTGGCAGATGCCAGTCTTGTAAAGCTGGGAAGGTCATTGTGAGGGTTGCCCAGTCCAGGGCCATGGTTACCCTCTCAGAGGAACTGGTCCATCAACAGTTTGGAGCTGAGAACCATTTGGTTAGCACTAAAGATCTTCGATGAAATCAGGGTTTTCTTGAACATGGCCATAGAAATGGCACATCAACAGACAAGGAGGCACTAGGAGTGCTCAGTTAATATTGGAGTCCCAATTGTTTTGCTGGGCAGAAGTACATCTAGATGCCATTTCAACAGCACATGTAGTAAGAGTGAACAATGTTCAAGTTGACTTCCCTCAGTCACTAGACCCTAAATCCAGGGGAGTGATCGCTGTCCCAGAGTGCTTTCAACAAAATTATGAAGCGCTGGAGAAGGTTGGCAATAGACCTGATGACATCAGAAGACAACAGGAAAGTACCTCGGTGCTTCAGCTGGAGATTTGGGCCCAGAAGCGCTGGCGTAGGCACTCTAGTCTAGCCTTGACCAAGGGCTGTTGTATGTGTTTCCCCCATGGCTAATGGTAGACTAGGTCACTCAAAGAACAGCAACCCATCTTAGGTCAGTGATTCTAGTGGTGCCAGACTGGCCACGTCCATGGTACATGGATCTAGTACGGCTACAATAGGACAGATGCCTCAGGCTACTCTTACTGTCAACTATTCTGTCATATGGCCCAATTGCCCTAGAGGATCCGGATTACTTTAGTCTTACGGGTTGACTCTTGAGCATGCAGAACTTAGCCCAGAAAGGATTCTCAGAGGTAGTCATCCTTCTACAATCCTTCTACAATCCAAGAAGCCAGCGACTGTCAAGGCTCACGCTTGGTGCTGGCCAAAAGGTAGAGTCATACACAGCTTCCATATCCATAATCCTATTGTTCCTTTAGGACAGCCTTGAAAATGGCCTAGCGGTTAGCTCTCTCAAGGTGCTGGTAGCCAGCCTCTTGTGCTTTAGAGCTCGAGTGGAGAAAGGGTCATTGGCTTCCTATCATGACATAACTGGATTTCTGAAGGGAGAGTTTCAGCTGCGACCTCTCTTGCGACAACCATTCTGTATAAGGAATTTTAATAGTTTTGTGGGTCCTCTGTAAAGCTCCAAATGAACAACTACAGAATGTGTCACTGATGGTTATTACAGACAAGACAGTTGTCCTGGTGGCTATCGCATTGTGAGAATGGTTTTTGAATTCCAGGCTCTATTATGCAGGCAGCCTCTTTCCTCAGTTTTGCAGAGGCAGGTGTGTCCCTACGCACTGTGCCTTCCTATCAAAAGTGGTCTCTGCCTTCCATGTAAATCAGGAAATCCAGCTTTCGGTGTTCCATGCCACAGGCATAAAGGAAGAGGATAAAGTCCAGGCCTTACTGGACATGAGAAGAGTCCTCCTTTGTCATCTTGAAGTGACGAATGAATTTTGTGTCTCTGACCATCTTTTTGCGTTAACCAATCTTAGCAAACATGGAAAGCCCATCACAAAGGTATCCATCTCCAGACGGATTCACAGAGCTATTTCGTCTGCATACATTAGCTGCCAACTGTGTTCAATGATATTAGGATGGCCAATTGTCAGGATTTTTTCAGGATACCATTTCTAAATTAAACTCTCAAAGACAGGGAAAAATGCTTGAGTACCTGAATGAATTCATGTACACCATTCTGAGCTCCCTTGGGAGAACAGAATAGAAAATTGAATAAATAAATAAAATATTTAAAAGAGCACTCTTGGTGATTCTCTAACCTAGCTGTCCTACATTTGAGAGCAAAATTTTCTGACAGGTCTGAGCAGTCCTAGCCTTAAGTGACTGGGCCAATCAGAGCCTTAGGCCCCTCCCTGGTGCATCTGGAGAGGGGCCTAAGGCTCTGAATAGTCTAGACACTTAAGGCTCCTCCTATGGGGGGGCCTTAAGCAACCTGGGCCAATCAGAGGCTTAGGCCCCTCCTCGGCGCATCCTAGGATGCACCAAGGATGGGCAGGCCTACTGGCCAGAGGTAGGAGGCATCTCTCCGGCCGGCCTTTGTAAACATGGTAAGGGAGGGAGGCAGGGGATTATTGGGGATGTGACGGCAACAGGAGAGGGAGTAGGCATCTCACACACTGCTGAGAGGGGGGGTAGAACTTGCTTTACGGCAGTGGCAGGAGGAAGTGGACATCCCTCCCGCTGCCAAGGGAAGGGGTGTTGCTTGCTTGACTGTGTTGGCGGGAGTGAATTGGCAACCCTCCTGCTTATCTTCAATTTGGGGTCTTTTTAAAAAAATTGTGCATTTATTCTGTGCATGTGCTGATTACTATCATCAGTGATTGGCACATGAAAATTTAGCGACCCTCCACAACTCATTTGCATGCACATTTTTTAAGAATGACTCGCCTTTTTGAAATCATTACAGAAACGGCCGCAACAGCAGCCCATTGGATTTTACCGCGAACATTTGAGAATCTGCTCCTGAGTTACTACTGTATATTAAGCCTGTTTGTCCTGTTTCCACAGACTCCACTTTTAGCTGTAGCACCAGCACTTCAGGGGAATTATCTACATAAGGTGACATGTATAGGAGTACAATTTTTCTTTTATAGACTAATTAAAATCCTAAGCCAACTACCACAGAGGAGGAGAGACTTCCTGGTCAAAAGCTGGCTTCTAAAATCAGTTCTGTGCCAAAGCCTCATCTTCTGTCACAGGACTGCTTAGCTCAACCCCTTGGTGCTAGGGAGGGGTGCAGAGGATGCTTTACATTGTGAGCCAACAGTGTATCTCATCTGAGGCATTGTGAAAGGCAATGGCATCATATCAATGCAATTAAATGAACGTTTTTCATAGTTAAGATTATGAAATGCTTCAACCTGTAATCCAGCCTACATGAAGGGGCCCATTTTATTTCAGAAAGGCAAATAGACGGCCTACATTTTCTCTTCATGTCAGTCCATTTTTGCTCATGTTTCTCCCAACAGAACTGTAAATAGACTATTCTTGAACTAAGGCATATGGCTATGTGAGCTGGGTGGTCATAAGAACATAAGAATTGCCACTGCTAGGTCAGACCAGTGGTCCATCGTGCCCAATAGTCCGCTTATGCGGTGGCCCTCTGGTCAAAGACGGCCCTACCTGCGTATGTTCCGGTTCAGCAGGAACTTGTCTTAACTTTTGTCTTGAATCCCTGGAGGGTGTTCTCCCCTACAACAGCCTCTGGAAGAGCGTTCCAGTTTTCCACCACTCTCTGGGTGAAGAAGAACTTTCTTACATTTGTACGGAATCTATCCCCTTTTAACTTTAGAGTGCGCCCTCTCGTTCTCCCTACCTTGGAGAGAGTGAACAACCTGTCCTTATCTACTAAGTCTATTCCCTTCAGTACCTTGAATGTTTCGATCATGCCCCTCTCAATCTCCTCTGTTCGAGGAAGAAGAGGCCCAATTTCTCCAATCTCTCACTGTACAACTCCTCCAGCCCTTTAACCATTTTGGTCGCTCTTCTCTGGACCCTTTCGAGTAGTACCATGTCCTTCATGTAAAGCGACCAGTGCTGGATGCAGTATTCCAGGTGATATGTTTGATTATCTGGAAGTATGAGGTATAAAAGAAGCAATTCGGTTTATATTTTGTGAATTCCCTCCCCAAGTTCTGCTGATACACCAGATTATCCGTAACAAGTGAGCCAGCCATTTACTGGTAACATCTAATGGTGCCTTGGACAGATTAGTTTTCCAGAGCCTAGAAAAGCCAAGGCAGCCTTTATAATCATACAAGACACCCCGGTGTCCCACCAGTACAGTACTGACATCTCCACCTCAGTTTGTTAAAGCCACCAGATAAGAACATAAGAATTGCCGCTGCTGGGTCAGACCAGTGGTCCATCATGCCCAGAAGTCCACTCACACGGAGGCCCTTAGCTCAAAGACCAGTGCCCTATTTGAGTCTAGCCTTACTTGCTTATGTTCTGTTCCAGTAAGAATGTATCCAACCTTGTCTTGAATCCCTGATGGGCGCTTTCCCCTATTAACAGCCTCTGGAAGAGAGTTCCAGATTTCTACCACTCTCCGGGTGAAGAAGAACTTCCTTATGTTTGTACAGAATCTTTTCCCTTCTAACTTTAGCGAGTGCCCTCTTGTTCTCTTCACCTTGGAGAGGGTGAACAGTCTCTCTCTCTCTACTAAGTTTCAATCATGTCCCCTCTCAGTCTTCTCTAGCCTCTCGATGTACGGCAACTCCCCCAGTCCCTTAACCATTTTTGTCACTCTTCTCTGGACCCTTTCGAGTAGTACTATGTCCTTTTTCTATGTACGGTGACCAGTGTTGGACACAGTATTTCAGGTGGTGGCGTACCATGGCTCAGTATAACAGCATGATAACCTTTTCAGATCTGTTTGTGACTCCATTCTTAATCATTCCTAGCATTCCATTTGCCCTTTTCGCTGCCGCCATGCATTGCGTGGACGATTTCATTGACTTGTCTACAAGTCTCTTTCCTGGGGGGCGCTCTCAGAGTATAGCTCCGGACATCCTGTATTCGTGCATATGGATTTTTGTTACCGACATGCATCACCTTGCACTTATCCACGCTGAACCTCATTTGCCATTTTGTGACCCATTCCTCGAGTGTATTTATGTCTCTTTAAAGGTCTTCGCAATCCTTCTGTGTCCTCACTACTCTGAATAACTGTATCATCTGCGAATTTAATCACCTCACTCGTCGTGCCAATTTCCATGTCATTTATAAATATGCTGAAGAGCACAGGCCCGAGCACCGAACCCTGTGGCACTCTACTCGTGACGCTTTTCCAGTCCGAGTATTGTCCATTAACCCTCACTCTCTGTTTCCTATCCACCAACCAGTTTTTAATCCACGTGAGTATATCACCTTCGATTCCATGGCTCACAATTTTTTGAAGTAGGCGTTCATGCGGAACATTGTCGAACACCGTCTGAAAATCTAGATATATGATGTCGACAGGGTCACCCTTGTCTATCCGTCCATTTACTCCTTCAAAGTGCAGTAAGTTTGTCAAGCAAGATCTTTCTTTGCTGAAGCTGTGCTGGCTGGACCTCTTCAGTTTGTGTCCGTCAAGGTGATCGATAATACGGTCCTTTATCGGTGCCTCTACCATCTTTCCTGGTACCGAAGTCAGACTCACTGGCCTGTAGTTTCCCGGATCTCCCTTTGAACCTTTCTTGAAGATCGGCATAACATTTGCCACTTTCCGGAATCTTTCCCAATTTGATCGACAGATTGGCTATTAGTTGGAGCAGTTCAGCTATAACCCCTTTCAGTTTCTTGATTACCCTCGGGTGGCTGCCGTCCGGTCCCGGGGACTAATCATTTTTAAGCCTATCAATCTGCCTGCATACCTCTTCTAGACTGACCATTGTCCCTGTCAGATTCCCGTCTTCATTTCCTGTGTATAGCCTGTTGGCTTCCGGTATATTGGATATATCCTCTTTGGTAAAAATAACGCAAAAAATGTGTTCAGTTTGCTCCAGCTCTTCTCCAGTTCCTTCCTTAAACTGTTTCCTCGACTATTTCTCTCTTTTGGTTGTTCCTTTTTGTTAATCCCTCTGTTTTATTCCTCACAACTCTCCTTGGGGAGATATTTGCCTTCACATCCTGGCCCAGTATTAACAAAAGAAGCATACCTCTAGGATACGTAGAGTGGAGAAAAACCATTCAGTTACACCTGCAAGTGTAAACAGGAGATGCTGCCATTTTAGACGCTGTCAGCTGCTATAGTTGGATTGTTTGGAGGCACACTGATTAGAAGCAGCTGCTTATTTTCTTTGAAATTTTTTATCCTGCGTTCAGCTGTTATACCATGTACCTTGACTTATAATATTCCTCTGTCCTTTATTTTGTCCTTTTAGCCTTCTCCCTTTAAATACTTCCATCTTTGAACCTTATCCAAAGAGACACAGTATGCCTAGGCATCACTGGGAACCCCTGCCAATCTAAAGATTAGGGGCATCTCTCCTCCCTGTTGTGAACACTAAGGGTTACTTGCTGGCCAGCAGCAGTAATCTTCCATCCCTCTTCTCAGGCTTGAGCACACTATCTCTGCGATATACCGGCCTTAACTAGTGCAAGTGGACACAAGATCTGAATCTTTCCCCCTTGCACCTCATGGAATTGTAGCCAGAGCCACAAGACTACTCCTTTCATTCCTTTTAGATTAGCAAACATGTGTATTTGTTTCTCTGAGCTACAGGCTATGAATACACTTGATGCTCACTACGGACCCAACAAAGCTACTGCTTCAGCTCACACTCTACATCTTCCCAACCAGATTCAATTAAAAAACCAAACAAAAAACCTGTAAAAGCAAAAAAAAAAAAAAAAAAGCCAATACTGCCTTCTTTTCCTGACAAGTGTTCATGACATATGTATCACAAAGAGCAGAGAACCAAATCTTTTAGCTGTTTCAGCATTTTGATCTGCAGAAAAATCCTCTAATCTGGCGATATGCTGTAAGACAGCCTGAATCTCTCCCTAAGGTCTCTTTTTATCCCAGCCATTTCCTTCTGCATTTTGGAAATTTATGTTAAATTTGAATCAGACTAGTGGGGCTACAGTGCCATAAGCCTTCACCCAACAACTCTGGAGTATCTTCCCACACTTAAAACTGTCCCCTTTCAAGTCCCATCTAAGCTGCTACAGCAACAGGCCTCAACCGAGAACTCACAGACCACAACTCCCTCTGCAACCACTCTGCATGCATATGAAGTCTGGACACTACCAATGGCAGGCTCTTATGCTCCACAGGGCCATGACCGCTGCTCTGCCACATCTTTGGCTTGAAAAGCTGAAGTTAGGCTTAAGAATTAAATCTGGTTCTCCCATTCAGCTGCACACAGCAGTGAGTCAAATTCTGGTTAAGAAATAAAATAAACCCGGAGGAGGGTAGACCCTAGCAAGTTCCAGCACCTGCAGATCCAAAGTATTTCTGTTCGTCAATTCAAGCAAAAAGCTCTTTTCTGAACAACAGAGCCAAAAATAAACCTCAATTCAGTTGACATGCCTCTGCGTCAGAAACCTGTATAGTGGGATCTTAATTGTCCAAGAAGAGCTGCATAGAACCCACAAGCTCAGTCATATCATCATAGGGTGGAAGGCCAAACAATTTTATCCTATAGGCTCTTCTTCCAAAAGCCTATTCAAAATAATTGTTTACACACACTAAATACAATGTAGCTTTGACTATTGGACTTACTTTTGCATTCTCAAAACCATACACTACAGCTCGAATTCTCATGCAAGGTCCTTAGTATCACTATCGATTCCTCTCTCTCCCTCAATGACCACCTCAACTCCTTGGCAAAATCATGCTTTTTCAGCCTTCACATGCTGAGGAAAACTAGATCCTACTTCAGCCAACAACACTTTGCCATCCTTTTCCAATCCATCATCCTCTCCAAACTAGATTACTGCAACGCCATCTACTTAAATCTATCAAAAAAAAATATTCTAAGACTCCAGCTAATCCAGAATACTGCAGCCAAACTGATCTTTTCAAAACGCAAATCTGACCATGCCTCTCCACTCCTTGCCAAACTTCACTGGCTCCCAATAATCTCCAGAATCCATTTCAAATGTTCCTGCCTGGCTTTCAAGATCATTCATGGAATCCTCCCTCCTCTTATCCCACTGTCTTTCAACTCCTCCAGTCCCGACTCCTCCAGAACTGCCCAAAGGCACTAGCCTTCCCCTCTCCACGCGGCATCCACTATGCAGGCAAACTGGAAAAATCCCTTCTCTTCAAAATCACAGGTCTTTGGAACGACCTCACCACCCCGCTGCGGAACCTGAGCTCCCTTCAGTTATTCCGCAAACAACTGAAAACCTGGCTTTTCAGCAAATTGTAGCTCTATCCTTCCCCCCTTTCTCTCCCCCCTTCTACACATAAGTTCATGTAATCCTTTTTCTTCTTCTCTACCCACTATTTTAAGTTCTTGTAAACCGTGTCGAGCTCCATACTCATGGAGATGATGTGGTATATAAACTTAAGGTTTAGATTAGATATAGGAATTCTCAAGGGGGAGGGGTGAAAAGTAAAAAGATGCACCTCTACTTTTAACTGTTTAAGATGGCTTGACTTGTTTTGCTAGCAAAGTATTTTCATCCTAAACAGAAGAACTTTACTTCGGTCGTCTATTCCAGCTCATTTCAGGTTTTAGTCTGTGTTGAGTTTCTTGCACTCTCATGCTATGGGGAGGGAAAGATGAGAACAAAACATATCTGGGCCTGTCTGAAAGCTACATGGTCCTATGCAGAATGTCTGCACACAGACTGAAGGCTGTGGTCACTTCACAGGCAAAGAGGTATGCAGCATTGCAGCTTCAGTTCATCTTTTTCAAGTATCATATTTTAGTAACCAGTTGTTCAATAAATAATTGCACTATTTAAAATCAATAAATAAATAGGCATGGACAAGTTCAGCAAACTCATCCTTTCAGTTCTGTGTCCAATAGGTGCATTTCTGCAATGCACCAGTTTTAAACCCTGGATGATGACTGGTCCACTGCAACATCACCAGCTGATGACTGGTTAATTAAGATAACACTGCTCTGCTCAGTAGGACTCTCCATTGGCTCCTGTGGAAATAAAGAACAGTCAGTAATACTACAAGATACTACAGTATATAGAAAGGACTTAATGCCTCAGTGCTAAACAGAAATGAACACATTTCAGGTTTGTGGACTTTTCTGGTTGTAATTTAAGAGCCAATAAAATAAAAATCCAGGCCCAAGTCTAAGCCTGCTTGTCCAACGTTGCTGCTTGATGTCTCACTGCCATCTGAAACTGAACATGCCTAAGACTGAGCTTCTTATCCTTCCCCTAAACCAGGGATCTCAAAGTCCCTCTTTGAGGGCCGCAATCCAGTCAGGTTTTCCCCACTGAATATGCCTTGAAAGCAGTGCATGCAGATAGATCTCATGCATATTCATTGGGGAAATCCTGAAAACCCAACAGGATTGCGGCCCTCAATGAGGGACTTTGATACCCCTGCCCTAAACCCGCCTCTCCTCTTCCCCCATTCTCTATTACTATGTATAACACTCATCCTCTTGCCTTGTCAGTTCAGAAACTTGGGGTCATCTTTGAGCCCTGATTCCTTGTACATAGGCATCAGACTGCTAAAATCTGTTTCTATTTGTATCACCATCAAAATTCATCTTTTCCTTTCTGAACACATTACCAAAACCTTATCCACACTATCACTACACTATCATCTCTCTCACCATCAATCTGTTCAAAATTTTACAGTGCTCCTATGCTTATATTAGCTCTCTCAAGTCCCTTCCCTCTGCGTTTCTGCATACAGTTCAAATTCCTCTTACTAACTTACAGTACAAGTGCATTCATTCTGCAGCTCCTTGGTCTTCATTCTTCTTTCCTTACACTCCTCCTTGGGAACTCCATTATCAGGTAAGTCTTTTATCTGTACCCTTCTCCTCCACTAACAAACCGTTCCTTTAATCTTGCTGCATCATATGCCTGGAATACATTTCCTGAATCGGTACATCAAGCTCTAGCTCTGGCTGTATTCAAATCTAGGCTAAAAGCTCATCTTTTTGAGGCTGCTTTTAAATCCAATTCACTATATTTTGCTTGTTCAGCGCCCATGTCTGTATTTTAATCACTCCCACAATAATTAATTCCCTAATTCCTTATTTGTCCTGTTTGTGTGTCAAATTTATTATAAGCTCTGTTGATCAGGGACCATCTGATACATGTTTAGTGTACAGCGCTGCATATACCTAGTACCACTATAGAAATTAGTAGTAGCAGCAAGAAATAAAACCCCCATCCTTGATAAGTTTTCTCTCATGTGCTCCTGCTTTCTTATGTACCCAATTTTATTTTGTGTCAACTATGTGCTTATGAAAAGTTATCGGGTAAGACATCTTTCCAGTAAATCCCTATCAGCCCAGTCCAGACCAATGGGTTGTGTCCCTCTACCAGCAGATGGAGACAGAGGAAGAAAATAGCTCTTGTGACTCACCCCTTAACGGTATTATGAAGCATAAAATATTCAGTATTTTGAATAGCCAAGCAATGGTGCTCAAGATCTGCCTGATGGTCAATATAGAAACTTTGAGGCCAAGTAAATCAATCAAGTAGCCTTACTAGCTAGAAAGGCATATACACAAGACGCTTTGGTTCTCTAGTTTTTCTTTTAAATTTCACACGGAAGCTCTGACTCCAGTAAGTTTTTATATTCCTTATGTTATGCATCCTGCTTTTATGCTTTTTAGTTGAAGAGATTGGGTTCCCTACTTTTAAATGATCTTGGTTTCCTGTCTGTGTTTTGTTTTAGTTTTTAATGCTCTGCTTTTCACCAGCGAGTCCTACAGGTTAGTGTCTCACCATATTTAGTCCAGCCTTCTAGGTCTGTTAAGGCAGTAGCTGCAGTGTTGATAAATCTAGCTGGCCTTTTTTCCACAAACATCGTCTTTAGTTTTGAGTTTTCTGTTAGTTTTATTGTCCGTTTATCACTGTCTCCTGCTTTCTATGGTTTCCCGCCCTCAGCATCACTTTGTTTCTATTAAGGTGCAAGGCTTTTGGTAACTGACTGCTTAATTATTTGAATATGCACCTTTCTGTTCCTAAGTTTTCTCTTTTACATTGTTTCACAGATGGTGTTCATGAATGGTGATTTTCTTAATTTCATGGTTGTATCTTTTTAATATGATGCCCTTAAGTTTATAAACTGAATGCATAAGTTATGTTTTATTGGTTATGTCTAAACTTATTAGATTACTCATGGTCTTATTCTTGATGTTTTCTTTATATGTTCATGCTTTATCACAATGTATCAATGTGCATATAGTACTCCCCCGATATTCGCAGGGGTTCCGTTCCAGGAACCCCTGCAAATCTTGAAAAACCGTGAATACGGTTTTTCATAGGGGAGCCTGAAGAGGGCAGCAGGAGAGCAGCCAGAGTGCTGCGAGTGCAGGAAATCACTCGCGGTATGCTCCGACCGCCTCTTCCTGCACTAAGTTGGGCCTTATCCAATCAAGAGCTGCATGTCAAAGCAGCTCCTGATTGGATAAGGCTCGACTTAGTGCAGGAAGAGGCGGTCGGAGCATACCACTATTGATTTCCTGCACTCGCCGCGCTCCAGCTGCTCTTTCCTGCCTCTCCCGTTGCCTTCTCCTTGTCGGCGGTCAGAAAATACCGTGATGACCGGGACTGCGAACCGCCGAACGCGAACAACTGGGGGAACACTGTATTACTGTTTTTTATTTAAATGTGAGTATTGATATTATTGATTATTCTATTCTTATTCTTCTATTCTCTTTTTCTCTTATGTATTGTATTTGTGTACCTTCCAAAGACCCCTTAGGAAAGCACAGTTTGCCAAAACACGGCCTATGTTGGGTCTAGGCTCCAGTGATTGTTCATGTAGTTGGAATTTGTAATAAAGATCTGAACTCAATTCTCCTGCGTCCAGAACAAGCTCCACGTGTTGTGCTTTGTGGACGTTCCTTGTTTCTTTATGGTAGCCTGGTGTTTTGTCTCTGTCTTTGGGACCGCAGTTGTTTCAGTGGGTCCCTCCAGCAGCTCTGCAGATTGTACAGATTATTTCACTGAGTCAGGAGATGTGTTGACATACAATAGGATAGGAAAAACATACAAACAGAACAGATATCTGAAAGTATAGACTGTAAGCATAATAAAATTAATCAACCAGGGAAGGATTCTGGACTGGTTTGACATGACTAAAGTAAAGAAAGTTATCAGGTAAAACATAACTTTTCCTTCCATAGCATCCTATCAGACCAGTCCAGGCCAATGACATGTAGCAACAAAGCAGAAACCCCAATATAAAGTGGAACTAAAAGATCTAAACACTCAAAAAAGAGAGTGAGAATTTTGCAAATAAATACATCATTTATCACCCCAGTCTAATAAACTGACAGAGATAGATAAACTGAAATAGCCTTATAAGCAATGGCATAGTAAGAGGGACAAACTGATAGCAGCTGATTTTTATAGCAAGACCTCAAACACCTGTGACACTACTTAATTCCTTCCGATTGCTCCTCCACCCGCGGGGAGCTGGCAGTCTGAGGAAGAGGGGGAAGGTGCTCTAGCATCAGGGCTCAGCGAGATCTTCAATCCCAGGGAAACCACCTCTGACTCGCTATCGAGTGTTTCCAACGGGGATGCCGACGCTGCCACCGACACTTCCTGCATCCGGCGAAGAAGTTCGTCGATGTTGCCGAATCTTGCTGGGCCGGGGCACCACGAGGCTGCAACGGCCTCTTCTTTTCAGCATTGCAAAGTAAGAAAATTTCTTCTTAGGAACAAATAAGCCGGTGCTCACTCTAACGTCTATGCCAGGACGCTCAGCACCGTCCCTTCCGCCATCTTGGATCGTCGACGCTACTTAATTAATTTTGTGTCCTTGCTGGGGTGTTGTGTTCATCATCGGTCTTGATACATTTTTTAATGCAGGCTATACACTCAAGCATCTATATCAGGGGTAGGGAACTCCGGTCCTCAAGAGCCGTATTCCAGTCGGGTTTTCAGGATTTCCCCAATGAATATGCATTGAAAGCAGTGCATGCAAATAGATCTCATGCATATTCATTGGTGAAATCCTGAAAACCCGACTGGAATACGGCTCTCGAGGACCGGAGTTCCCTACCCCTGATCTATGTAGTGCTAAACATTTAAGGAAGAGCACTTAACTTATAGCCCGACGGCTACCCAGCCGTTTCACTAGTACGTTTCCTCAGGGGCTGTTGCTCTTCTCTCTTGTATTATTTATTTGTAATACTGAATGAGCACTATTTATTTGATTTTCACTACACACGTGTGGTCTTCACACGTGTAGTGAAAATCAAATAAATAGTGCAAACACACTTAGTGATTAATTATCAGATAAAAAGTTTTTCACAGTAAAGCACTAACACGGTCAGCATAACAGAAAAACTGCACAGTCTTTAAAAAAAAAAAAATCAATAAGAAAGACTTATCTCAATAGGAAATCCACCATAAACAAGATTCCGAGACTTCCAGCGAGAAGGTCCAATTTCACAGGAGTTGCACTCATAGAATCACTATTTATTTGATTTTCACTGCACATGTGAAGACTCTATGATGGTGTGGTGTGCTGGGTTGTTACCCGCACATGGGTTGTAGGATTGGCTATTTTATGTTTGCTTGACTTATGAATCCACACTGAGGTCTTCTCACTAAATTATTAATCTAACTTTATATCATTCATAGTTTACGCGCTACACAGCTGCAAAACAGAGATATTCTAGAACTCTTATTGTTATTAAATAGTAGGAACTGGCAATGCCAGGATCTCTAAAATCTGGCACCTTAACTTTTGTTTGTGTGTCTCTGGAAGAAAAACATGACCCTCTGCCATGCTGAATATGATCCCCAAGTACTCCAGAGATTGAGATGGTTCTAGGCGACTAATTTAGTTTATTTAATTTTCTATACTGTTCTAGCTCAAAACAATTTACATGAATTTATTCAGGCATTTTTCCCTGTTTGTCTCGGCAGGCTCACAATCTATCTAATGTAGTTGGGCAGCAGCATAAAATCTGTTTACTACTTGGAATCTAGCTAGGTACTTGGGACCTGAGTTGGTCACTGTTGAAAACAGGATACTAGGCTTATAGACCTTCGGTTTGTCCCAGAATGGCAATACTTACTGTATATACTTGAATATAAACTGATTCGAATACAAACAGAAGTAACCTTTTCCCCCCCAGAAAGGAGGAAAAAGGTTGACTCGAATATAAACCGAGGTTAGAAATTTGGGTACATGTGTGGCATTTGTCATCCCTACCAGAACACCTGGCCTCAGTCACACATGCAGAAAACAGAAAAAAAACCTTTTAAAATACAAATCTACTAACTAAAAGTACTATTGTACACAAACAAAACCCTAATATGCCAGACTCTGCACACAGTACACCACAAGAGAAATAAAAAGAAATGCATTTTTTCCTGAACAGTCCAAATATAAAAACAGATGTAAAATTTCAAAACTGACATTCACTAAATCAAAAATAAAAACCATTTTCCTATCTGGCAATTTTATTTTTCTAGTCATCTTGTTCCATCTGTTTCCAAGGCCTCCTTATGCATTTGCTGTTTCTTTCCTCTGCTTCACTTTTTGAACTACATCCTTCTTTGGCACTGATTTTCATATTCAATTTTCTTCTGTTTTTCTGCCTCCATCTCAAATCTGTTTTTCCAACTCTTCCCCTTCCCTCCATCCATGTGTCCCATCTCTTCCCTCTCTTCCCCTTCCCTCCATCCATGCCCCACCATCTCCTTTCTCTTGCTGCCTACAGCCTCCCCTGTACCATTCCTTTGCTGTGATCCACCCAAGCAAAAACAGGAAGTTGCTTCAGAGGGGGGTGGACTGCAGTAAAAGAAAAGTATAGAGGAGACCACAGTCTTAGGTATTCCTATCCTCTACTATCAGCTCTTCCCTGCCCCAGACCGACATTGATGCTCTGAGCTGGGCTGGTGAAGGGCCTTGAGCGTCTGCGCATGCTCAAGACTTGCTGAACTTCCTTAGAGAATCCCAGAGATGGCAGGAGCCAGCAGGCCTTGAGCAGATGCTCAAGGCCCTTCAGCCCAGCCCAGAGCGTTGGCTTCCAAAGCATCAAGAAAGTAAGTGTGATGTCGGTTTGGGGCAGGAGAGAGCGGATTGTGGAGGATAGGTGTGCTGGTCATTGGAGGGGGGGAGTTGACAGAGAGCAATGTCAGTCATCAGGGGGGGAGGAGATAATAATGTTAGTTATCGAGGAGATAGATACTCTGATTATGGGGGGGAAGAGATAGCTGGTCATCGGGGGAAGGTGGAGGATAGCATGCCGGACATAGAGGGCAGGGGTGGAGGATTGTGCCACAAAAACAGCATTAGTCATTGGGTGGGGAGGGGAGTAAAAAAGCACCACCATTGGAAGGTGGCTCGAATATAAAATGACACCCCCATTTTTGGGCCCAAAAATCTCAGTTTATATTTGAATATATACAGTATGTTCTTATGGGCAATTTTGCCAATCTTTGACTAGTCCTATAATTTTTGTGCTCTATGACAATCTCCCACCACAAGCTGACAAACAATAAATTCAAAACTCCAAATTACTTACAGCTACTGCCTCACACTTCACGATCCTGGAATTTATGTTGTGTCTTTTCAAATCAGATTTGATCAAGGCTGAAAAAAAACACAAAAAAAACAACAGAATGACTCCTCTAATTTCATCACTTCAGGACCCTGGAATTCAGAGAAAACCTAGTTTCCCCCAAGACCACTGCTACTTGGTGTAGACAATCAGACTCATGTCCATGGCATAAGGAACCCTGCTTGCCATCAGCTTAGCAAAAAAACAAGGATTACTAGAAGAAAAGTGAATTGATAGCGTAATAATAGGTTCTTACCTCAATAATCATCTTTCTTGTAGGTATGCCATTCTGGACAAATGGGTATTAAATCTGTGCAGAAGGTTTCAATCACAGTTTTCAACTCCTCCTCTTTATCCAATATACTATTCAGGTTGTACCAAAGCATGTGATAGCCCCTATAAACGCAAGAACAAAGGGTATGGGGAAATTTCCCAGAAACACAATTGTGTTCTGTTCTGCTCTGCATCAAGTATACGAACACTTAATAACCATGTAGTACAAAAAGCAAGAATGAAGTGGCTATGTAGACTTATATACTATTAATCACAGCTTTCTCTTCTTCAACAGTGCTCAGAATATTTCTTGTCAGACCAGACACACGGGACAAGCCCGAAAGTGTAAACCATCTGTATCTTGAACTTCTATTGCACTGGAGTTTGTGAATATAATCTGATATTTGCAGTGTCCAAAAATGTATAAATTACTTTCAAAAAATTAACACTTATCTGAAGTGTAAGAGAAGATATTAAGTGAATCTTTGAAATCTCTGGGTCTTGACACATTTCGCTATGGCTGCTTCAGAACACCCGAACAGCAGAGGCTTTAGCGTTCAAAAAGACAAGTTGGTCTGTAAAAAATGATTGAGAATAAATCTGTGTTAGATCATGAATTGGCATAAACAAGCTAACACTAACCTCTTAAGAGAATTGTATCGGAGACTGCCCTGTCCCCTCTCTCTCCACTCCTGAGTTTAACTCTGCAGACAGTTTGCATGGAGACACCAACAGCTAATTAACAGCTGCTATACCGAAGTAACATCATACTATTCAGATTAAGGACTTTAACCCCCCCTCCTTTGTTAGAAAACAAAATTTGCAAAACAGAAAAAAAACCAAATAAAAGCACAATGCCCAGGGACAAAAATATGATTTAATGATTTAAAAACACCCACCACTCCCTATTCAACCCCATCGGTGTCAGTTTCCCATCTGTAGATCCACTTTTGTTCTTTTCTCCATAGCAATACTGCTAGATTCCCCTCTCCCCCCAGGGTAGGAAAGTGGCTTCCAGCACAGTAAATTTCAAATCCGCTGTAGTATATGCTTTTTCCTGCCAGTGAGCTGTGAGAGGAGCTGAGGTGTTCCACCATCCAAGTTTTAATGCCTCTCACAATGTGCCCGATATAAAACAATCCACATGGGTACTGAATCAAATAGACTACCTCAGTGTTGAAGTCATTGGCTGACCTCAACCGGTGGGTTTGCTGTAAACGTGGGTGCACCACTGTATCTCCATCCAAAACATGTGGCACACATTGCATTGACCACAACTGCGGTGCTCACAACTACGGTGGGCTACACCCTTAGTGGGCTTGTACTGGGATCGAGTGACCCTCTCTTGCTTTTTGTACTACATAGTTTGTGTATTTAAAGTGGGTTGTTAGTCAATTTACTTCCTATTTTTGTGGGGATCACTTAATAACCATACCACCTAGAACAATGTATGAGAGGAAAATAAGCAAAAACATTCATGGAGCTCTACATATCCCAGCGCATTTTGTGTTCTTACGTATCTTCATTCTCCTATAGTCAGGCTGACATGAAAAGCCTCATTCTGAGAACCTACATTCTTGTTTGAGACAGTAAGCAAGCGCATTGTAAGTGACAGGGCGGGGTTCCAGAATGACACCTATTTACAAAAAAAAGAAGATTACAGAGGTAAGAACCTAATCTTCTTTACAGTGCAATAGGTGCGTCATTTTGGATGGACGGAACATACCAAAGCAGTTTCTTGAATCTAAGGAAGGACAGATAAGCATTCCCACAGTACTGCAGACCCAAAATCAGAATCCCTCTGTGCTACAATATCCACTCTGGAGAACTTAGTGAAAGTATAAAGAGTGGACCAAGCAGCTGTCCTACAAATCTCCTCAGGCAGAATTGCCCAGGCTTCTAGTCAAATGGTCCCTCAATGATATTGGTAGCTGCTCTCTGTAGGCACATATATAGAAGAAATGGCCATGCATATAAGGCACTGGCCCACCCTGTCTCGCTGGAGCTCACAACGTGCCAAAAAAGTCCCCAGACTCGAACACAGGCATTTGGCGCCAAACTCCAGAATAGCCTTTGAGCGACATATTTCCTGGAAATCACAGACCCAGGCCAGCTCCCCAGCCCTGTAGGACCTGAAAGAGGCTAAGCCAGAGAAGGAGTCCCCAGACCGCTGCCTGATCCATGGCATCCTCCGGACAGACACTGAAGAAGCGCCCAGCTTGGCGAAAGCTTTCAGAATGTCAAGTCACAGAATCCACCCTAGAGATGAGAAATTCCAAATCACGCAGCACAACAGAGTCAGGGCATGGTAAAGTGTATTTTTTTTAGTGGATATAACTTATGGGCAGACTATCTGCCATCATTTACTATGTTACCCCCGAAGTTCCGATATGAAATAATAGAGGTTTGCTTGCAGTCACTGAAGTGCATTACCTGTCAGCTTTTTCACACAACAGCTGAATGGAGAAAATCATTTTCTGCCTCAGAATAGCTCCAAATTGACCAGACTTGAAGATCTTCAGACTGCCAGTCGGCCGGACACTGACTGTAACCTTCACCCCTATGGATCCTCTCCATGCGACCCGGGGGGGAGCCCAGGAAATGCAGCCTGCCCCCTGAAAGCTGAGGGGATTTTTGCTCAGAACGCATACAGCCTACGCTTAAACCCCTGACAAGGTCAGAGGGCAAGCGAACTTCCAGGGGAATGGCGCCGAATCAAAGAATGGTGGCACACAGCAGGCTGGCTCCACAGATCCACCAAAGTTTCTCTGTGAAGCAGCAGTCTGTACTCGCAAGACTGTATCTTTTTCTCTGACAGAGGTACCACCAGAGAGGGGTCTCAAGGCACTGAAGCCACCGAAAAAGATGAACTTTAAGCGAAAAATAAGAAAAAGTAGAGCAATTCAAAAGACTTCTGCATGGATTGCTTGCAGAAATTGAAACTGTAGGGGGCTATAATTCACTCTCTAAGGTAGGAGGTGCACATGCTCAGAAAAGTGTCTAATTTCTGCAACTCTCAGATTGCGCGTAGGGATTTAATACCTAAGGCCTCTTTTACAAAGCCGCGCTAATGGCCCCGAAGCCCATATAGATTTAAAGGGCTTTGGGGCTGTTGCTGTGCGGCTTTGTAAAAGAGGCTGCTAGTATATGGAAGCAAATGCTCCCAGTTAATTTCTTGGAACAAGCTCTATAGTCATATTTGATACTCTTTGGTAAAAAGAAGACTCTTGGTTATTTTAAGCCTACAAAAAGTATATGAAAATCCACAGAAAAGCCACAGCCAACTGCAGAAAACTAGTGTGTTCAGTGTTCAAGCCAGGCTGGGAGACTTGAACATCGAGATCAAAAGAATTGCCAGAATGGACTCTCTCTCCCAACATGACTGGGCTAGAGACTCCATTCTGTGAATTCAAATAACAGACATGAGAATAAGCCGTGTAATAATGAAATACATGTTTATTAATGCTTTTCATGTCTGGGGAGAGTCAATACACATTATCAAATTTTCTGAGCTCTCCAAAGGAGGGTTAAACCAAAGACTTTTTATAACTAATCTGACATCATTGTAATACTTACCATACTTTAGAATACAATGGCACAGTTGATCACATGACTTCCTTCCCAGGAATACCTTACGTCACTTTACATTTAAATCCTAAATTTAATGTTAAGCCTGATTTTTAAACCCAGCAGGTGGCAATATTAGTATCCTTTTTTCTATCCTTTCAGCCTTTAACCTTCCTTAAATGTGATGGAAAGCAGACATTCTTTTAAGGCCTCTCTGTAAAAGCCTAAGATTCCTGTTTTTCTGGGAAAACCTATACCTAGCTCTTTATTTCCATGCATCTGCCTACCTTACAATGGGATCTTATTACCACAATCACTCCATATACCAAACACAAATTAATTTCTGTCAGTTCTTAACATAAGCTTTTCCTTTGTCAGCATGTTTTTTCTGAGAATTTCAATTTATAAACTTTAATACTGCTATTCAGTTTGATTCTATCATAGCCAATTTAAAATAACCTTTTACAGACAGTTCCACAAGTCACCTGTCTCATTTACCCCAAATAATTTCAAAGTTAATCTCCTTGTTATCACGCTGCATGCTTTTATTTTCCAGTTTTAATTATTAATAGCAGCAGGTATCAATAACTGGAACCAGCAAATGGTGGCAGAACACAAGCCTTCTATGAAACAAGTCAATACTTATCTGTGATAAAAGCCACCTAAAACTGACCAATACTTACCCGTCAGAATGATACCCAGGAACATCCAGGAACATAGAAAGATATTTCCTGCCTTAGGACCATGCTTAGTTGTGAGAGTTCCTTGAACCAATGTAAAAATAATTCCAAAAATCTATAAAACAATCACATAGAAATTGTTTTATTAAACCAATTTTTTACAATTTTAAATTTTTTTACAATTTCAATTTTAAAGCAAATTGTAAAATCGGACTGAAAAGGAAACAAAAATCTTTTCTTGATAGATTAAGTATCTAGTACTACTACTACTACTATTTATTATTTCTATAGCACTGAAAAGGACACGCAGCGCTGTACATACAATAGACAGTCCCTGCTCAGAAAAGCTTACAATCTAATTTAGACAGGACATTACAGGGTTGGGGAGATAATGGTAGAGGAGATGATACAGTGGGTATAGGTATCTGACAGTAACATAGTAACATAGTAGATGACGGCAGATAAAGACCCGAATGGTCCATCCAGTCTGCCCAATCTGATTCAATTTAAATTATTATTTTTATTTTTTTTCTTCTTAGCTATTTCTGGGCGAGAATCCAAAGCTTTACCCGGTACTGTGCTTGGGTTCCAACTGCCGAAATCTCTGTTAAGACTTACTCCCATCTACACCCTCCCAGCCATTGAACCCCTCCCCTGCCCATCCTCCTCCAAACGGCCATGCACAGACACAGACCGTACAAGTCTGCCCAGTAACTGGCCTAGTTCAATCTTTAATATTATTTTCTGATTCTAAATCTTCTGTGTTCATCCCACGCTTCTTTGAACTCAGTCACAGTTTTACTCTCCACCACCTCTCTCGGGAGCGCATTCCAGGCATCCACCACCCTCTCCGTAAAGTAGAATTTCCTAACATTGCCCCTGAATCTACCACCCCTCAACCTCAAATTATGTCCTCTGGTTTTACCATTTTCCTTTCTCTGGAAAAGATTTTGTTCTACGTTAATACCCTTTAAGTATTTGAACGTCTGAATCATATCCCCCCTGTCTCTCCTTTCCTCTAGGGTATACATATTCAGGGCTTCCAGTCTCTCCTCATACGTCTTCTGGCGCAAGCCTCCTATCATTTTCGTCGCCCTCCTCTGGACCGCCTCAAGTCTTCTTACGTCTTTCGCCAGATACGGTCTCCAAAACTGAACACAATACTCCAAGTGGGGCCTCACCAATGACCTGTACAGGCGCATCAACACCTTCTTCCTTCTACTGACTACGCCTCTCTTTATACAGCCCAGAATCCTTCTGGCAGCAGCCACTGCCTTGTCACACTGTTTTTTCGCCTTTAGATCTTCGGACACTATCACCCCAAGGTCCCTCTCCCCGTCCGTGCATATCAGCTTCTCTCCTCCCAGCATATACGGTTCCTTCCTATTATTAATCCCCAAATGCATTACTCTGCATTTCTTTGCATTGAATTTTAGTTGCCAGGCATTAGACCATTCCTCTAACTTTTGCAGATCCTTTTTCATATTTTCCACTCCCTCTTCGGTGTCTACTCTGTTACAAATCTTGGTATCATCTGCAAAAAGGCACACTTTTCCTTCTAACCCTTCAGCAATGTCACTTACATACATATTGACAGCAATGAGTGGGAGTTATGAGTTGAAAGCAGTTTCAAAAAAGTGAGCCTTTAGCTTGGATTTGAACACTGCCAGGTATTGGACACAACGTATTGATTCAGGCAGCCTGTTCCAGGCATATGGTGCCGCAAGAAAGAAGGGACGGAGTCTGGAGTTGAAAGTGGAAGAGAAGGGTACAGATAAGAGGGGCTTGCCCAATGAGCGGAGATCACAGGGGGAGATAAGTGAGGAGAGATATTGGGGGGCTTCAGAGTGAATGCACTTGTAAGTCAGCAAGAGTAGTTTAAACTGTATTCAGAAATGGATGGGGAGCCAATGAAGTTACTTGAGGAGAGGGGTAATGTGAGAATAGTGGCTCTCACGGAATATGAGTCATGCAGCAGAATTTTGAACAGACTGAAGAGGTGAGACGGGTGCATGGGAGGCCCAAGAGAAGTATGTTGCAGTAGTCTAAGCGCGAGGTGATGAGAGTGTGGATAAGGGTTTTGATAGTGTGTTCAGAGAGAAGAGGACGGATTTTGGTAATATTATAGAGGAGGAAACGACAAGATTTGGCGGTTTGTTGGATCTGAGCAGAGAAGGAGAGAGAAGAGTCAAAGATCACCCCAAAGATGTGAGCAGACAAGACAAGGAGGAGGATAATGTTATTCACAGAAATAGAGAACGGCGAGAGGGGGGATATGAATTTAGGGGGAAAGATAAGGAGTTCAATTTTAGATGGTAGTGAGACATCCAAGCGGCAATGTTGGACAGGCAGGCTAAAATTCAGGCTTGAACTCCTGTAGAGATATCTGGTGTGAAGAGGAAGATCTGGGAGTTGTCAGCATAGAGGCGATATTGAAAACCATGAGAGGATATCAGTGTACCAAGAGAGCGGGTATATATGGGAAAAGAGGAGAGGGCCCAGGACAGAGCCTTGGGGTATGCCAATAGACAGTGGGATGGCGGTGGAGGAGGATCCACCGTAACATACGCTGAAGGTATGATGAGAGAGATAGGAAAAAAAATCAGGAGAGAGCAGAACCCTGGAATCCCAGCGAGGACAATTTGTCGAGGAGGTGGTGATCCACAGTGTCGAAGACAGCAGACAGATCGAGAAGAATGAGGATAGAGTAGAGTCTATTGGATTTGGCCAGGAACCGGTCGTTAAGAGATTTTAGCAAAGGCAGTTTCTGTAGCGTGGAAAGGGCGAAAGCCCAATTGAAGAGTGTCAAGAATATTACAAGAAGGAATTCCAGGCAATGGCGGTAAACAGCACGTTCGAGTAGTTTGGTTAGGAAGGGGAGGAGGGATATAGGGCAGTAGGTTGGAGGGGGGATGTAGGGTCTAGTGATTGTAATTAATGTATAAATAGTCAATGGGTTTTAGCTCTTAAGAAACCTTTGTGCATTTCACCCAGGGCTGCACTGACTCTGCTAGTTACTGAAGCATGGGGAAAGCATAACCTGTCAAAGAATTTTTGAACAAAAGTAGTTCAACTTTAAATCAGGAGAGAAGGATAAAAAGATCCAGATATTTGAAAATGCCAATCAGTACTAATCAAACTCTGATCAAGCAATGGAAAGTTATGGATTCTGTTAATATCAAGCAATAATCAGAAAGATTTCAGATACAACTGCCAGGAAACTTTGAAGGGATGCAAAGAAAACCCCACAAGCAACTTCTACTGAAACATATGCTTCTCTAAAACAAAGTGGTGTGGGCGTGGCTTGGCGCACACACAAGATGGTGGTGTGATTGTAACGCTCCTCTAACCCAGGCAACAGTTTGAATCTTTGAAAGTATCTTGCGGCTTTTTTTTTCTTCCCCAAAGAAGTGAAATAGTTTTATGACTATGGCGTGTACACTTCAAGCAAAGATTGATGCAGCTTTTGCAGTGGCAGGGACAGCGAAGCGCGTCAAACATGATATAACTTGATGATATAACATGATATAACCAGGATCAGGTAACATCATCTAAAGCGCCTCTTCCGGAGGAAGCAACGGAAGTACTGGATAAAAATGAAGTAATGGCAGAACTGCGGAATATACAAAATATGCTCCAGGATAACACAAATAAAAATCAGTGAAGTAAAGGAGGAAGTGTTAAACATAAATAGATGGAAGTCGCTAACCGAAGATTGTCTTTACTGGAAAATAAAATGGAAATGAATTCAAAGCAATGTAAAGCTATAAACTATAAAAGAAATGCAGAAACAATTGGAAGACTATGAAAACAGTGGAAAAAGAAAGAATGTGAAAATTATTGGCTTAGCTGAAGATTTGGAAGGAGGGAATGTTATTAAATTTTTGGAAAACCTGTTACCAAAACTACTACAATTAAATTTGAAACAGCCCCTAGAAATAGAACGAACACACAGGATTCCATATAAACAGTCAGCATAGTCAAGTAAAACTAAGGCCTTTAATTTTCAAACTTTTACGTTTCCAGCAGGCAATTGAGATATTAAACTTGGCAAAAACGGACAAAAACTTAAATTATAAGGGCTCCAAGTTATTATTTGTGCCTGATTTTGCAAAAAAAAAAAAAAAAAATATGGCGAACACAAGAAAGCAGCTCCTCATGTTAAGACCTCTAATGAGAGAAAAAGGGCTTACTTATGGATTATATTATCCCACAAAAATGAGAGTGACCAATGGAAATAAGTCCGTATTTTTTGAAGATCCGGAAAAATTAAAAGATTTCTTGTCAAATAATGAACCAATGTCTACGTAAAGGAACCAGATTTAATAATCTAGACAAAGTGATGTCTTTTGGTTTCTGGATATGTTATTACAACTGGAGGAGGGACTTGAAGAGCTTATGGAGGAAAGAAGAAAAAGAGTATGATTTTTGGATGCAATACAAAATTAAAATATTGCTTCTCAGAGTTATGTCATAAGATACAAGGGATTGGTCTTGAAGATGGAATGGAGTTATCAGAGAATTTAAACCCTACTGTGTCAAGAGGAGCTTAAAAAAATAGCATACTAGGAGATTTGTTATATCTTGGCACAACTTTTTAATTTCTGTTAGTTGGAATATTCAGGCATTGCAAGTTTAAGTGGAAGATGAGCTTCTCCAATATGCTTTAGGTCTCTAGGAAGATAACCAGATTAGTAGAAACAAAGGTGTAAATAAGGTGTTCTAAACTATTCAAAAGACTAGGATTGAGGATTCCCTAATCAATTTCAGGGACTGTCAAAGATTCCAAATGGAACACATTATCACCTTTTTCAGGAATCTAATTTGTAGATGATTCTTTTCACCTGTCATCTCAATGGCACGATTATATTTTGTCAGGAACCACGAGATCAGTCTTACAGGAGTGGGTTTTATTAGTTGGGTTTGTCATTGATACTATTTGACTTTCATTATCAAAACATTTAAGTTGTTGTTGGGAAGAGTTACATGGTCTCTTCAGGGAAGAGTTACATGGTCTCTTCATTTATTACAGGAAAAGGAATTTATATGTTAACTAGCTTTATAGCCCGTTACATTAACGGGTGCTAGAATATATGTGTGTCTGTCTTTATTTCTTTCTCTCTCTGTCTCCTTAGCCGCTTTTTCCTGTCCATTCTCCCTTATTTTTACCTCCCCTGTGTCCACCACCACCCCTTCACTGCTCCCCTTATCCAGCAGCAGCCCTTCTCCCTTTGTTTTACCTCCCCCCTGTCCATCAGCACCTCTTCCTGCTCCCCCTGTCCAGCAGTAAGCCTCCCTTCATTTTTCCCCCGTGTCCATCATCACCTCTTCCTGCTCCCTCTATCCAGCAGTAGGCCTCCCTTCATTTCCCCCCTATCCATCAGCACCTCTTCCTGCTCCCCAAGTCCAGCAGTAGGCCTCCTTTCATTCCCCCCCCGTGTCCATCAGCACCTCTTCCTGCTCCCCCTGTCCAACAATAGGCCTCCATTCCTTTTCCCCCCATCTATCATCACCTCTTCCTGCTCCCTCTGTCCAGCAGTGGGCCTCCCTTCATTTCCCCCCCTGTCCATCAGCACCTCTTCCTGCTCCCCATGTCCAGCAGTAGGCCTCCCTTCATTCCCCCCCCCCGTGTCCATCAGCACCTCTTCCTGCTCCCCCTGTCCAACAATAGGCCTCCATTCCTTTTCCCCCATCCATCATCACCTCTTCCTGCTCCCTCTGTCCAGCAGTAGGCCTCCCTTCATTTCCCCCCCCGTGTCCATCAGCACCTCTTCCTGCTCCCCCTGTCCAACAATAGGCCTCCATTCCTTTCCCCCCGTCCATCATCACCTCTTCCTGCTCCCTCTGTCCAGCAGTCGGCCTCCCTTCATTTCCCCCCTGTCCATCAGCACCTCTTCCTGCTCCCCCTGTCCAGCAGTAGGCCTCCCTTCATTTCAACCCCCCCGTCCATCAGCACCTCTTTCTGTTCCCCCTGTCAAGCAATAAGCCTCCCTTCCTTTTTCCCCCCTATCCATCATCACCTCTTCCTGCTCCCTTTGTCCAGCAATAGACCTCCCTTCATTCCCCCCCCTGTCCATCAGCACCCCTTCCTGCTCCCCCTGTCCACGGGAGTTAGTACAGGGCCGGTGTCTGCCATTCTCCCCAGAGTCCTTGCGCCCCCTCCCCTTCCCTTCCCACGGACCTGACTACCTACCCGGCGATTCAAGCAGCGTGTACAGCAGTATTCACACGCTGCTTCGGGTCCTTCTACTGCCCTGATTTACTCTGGCACGTCTCTGATGACATCATCAGAGACGCGGCAGAGCAAATCAGGGAAGTAGAAGGGCCCGAAGCAGCGTGTGAAGACTGGTGCACACGCTGCTTGAATCGCCAAGGTAGTCGGGTCCGCGGGAAGGGGGGTGAGCGGAAAAGGACTCGGACTCCTGTGTTCTGTCGCGGAGGGTGGCCAGGCTCCATTTCAGCTGCAGGGAAGGCTCACTGCCCCAGCTCCTTACCCGTCCGCAGTCCGGGCCAGGCCTCCCGCGCTTTCTCAGTGGCCCGGCTCGCTCGGTTGTTGTTTTTTTTTGTTTACCTGGCCACTCCACTTCCTGCATTCGCTGCTCTCCGTCAGTGACGTAATAAGCGCGCATGCGCACTTGTCTTGCCACATCCAGACAGAAAAGGGATCAGGGAACACGCGAGGCAAGTGCGCATGCGCGGCAAGCATTTTATTATTTAAGATTTATTTCTTGTTTATATGAATTGTTTGTCATAATGGATATTGACGTACAGATATTAAAATTAGTTATGGGTAAAGATTAATTGCAACTATAGGGTTTAATAACAAAAAGGTGGGGTATTAATTTCAGATATAGAAATAAAGATGACCTTATATTAAATATTTAATGTACTTGTGTTTGATCTTGGGGAAAGAAATAGATATGAACTTCTAAAAATTAATATATTAATATATAAAAGGTTAAATATTATTGATTAACAGACCTTTTTAAGGGGAATTTTAGTTGGATGATTTGCTGAAAAGTTTGAGGATGATATTTGGAAATGGAAAGATATTAATCGTGAGAGTAAAAATTAATGGGGGAATGAATGCTCTATGAACTTATTTATTCATTTTATTTTTTTTATAGGAGGTATAGATAGGGCTTTATGAAAATTTCTTAAAAATGAATGTGTAGAGATTTCATTGTTGTATGGGTATGTAATGAGAGAGTATTTGATTGTAATAAATTAGAGTATAAATTTATTAATTTTTAGTATTGACAAGGGAAGGATGTGATAAAGTTGCCTGAGGGAGGGGGTATTGTGATTACTATTCTTATGTGTATTCCAAGGCAGGCAATATATGTGGGAGGTGGGGGAGGGAAAAGAGAGGGGGATTGTTTAATTGGGGGTCTGGAGGGAGTTTGAGGAAAAATTTAACTTTATAAATTTTAAAAGCTGGGTGATGGTGTCTATTCAATGTAATTTAAATAATTCTAAATATTCATGTTGGATTATGTTTATGGGAATAAAAACCTTATAATGGAGATTAAAATTTTTTCATTAAATGTTAACGGTATTAACCATCAAATAAAAAGGAAAAAAAAATGCTGGCCTTTCTGAAACAACCTTATCAGCTTCTTTGACTGGGTGACGGGGAAGCTGGATATTGGGGAGTCCCTGGACATAGTGTACCTGGACTTTAGCAAAGCATTCGATAGTGTACCACACCGCAAGTTGCTGGGCAAGATGAGTTCTATAGGATTAGGAGACACATTGACGAAATGGGTTGGGAACTGGCTTGGAGGTAGGCTTCAAAGGGTAGTGGTGAATGGCACCCCCTCCGAAAAGACAGAGGTGATCAGTGGAGTGCCACAGGGCTCGGTCTTGGGCCCGATCCTATTCAACATCTTTATAAGGGACTTGACAGAAGGGCTTCGAGGGAAAATAACTTTATTCGCCGATGACGCCAAACTAAGTAATGTAGTGGGCAAATGCACAACGGATGAAGATTCGACACCCGACAACATGATACACGACCTACTCCTACTGGAGCGCTGGTCTAGGACCTGGCAGCTCAGCTTCAATGCCAAAAAATGCAAAGTTATGCACCTGGGCAGCCAAAATCCAAGCAAGATCTATACCCTTAATGGCGAGATCTTAGCAAGAACGGTAGCAGAACGAGACTTGGGGGTGATCGTCGGTGAGGACATGAAGGCTGCCAATCAAGTGGAGCAAGCTTCATCCAAGGCAAGACAAATCATAGGTTGCATACGCAGGGGTTTCGTCAGCCATAAGTCATTATGCCATTGTACAGATCCATGGTGAGACCCCACCTGGAATACTGTGTGCAATTCTGGAGGCCGCATTATCGCAAGGATGTGCTGAGACTGGAGTTGGTTCAGAGAATGGCCACCCGGATGGTCTCGGGACTCAAGGATCTCCCGTACGAGGAACGGCTAGACAAACTGCAGCTGTACTCACTCCAGGAGCGCAGGGAGAGGGGGGACATGATCGAGACGTTCAAGTATCTCACGGGCCGCATTGAGACTGAGGAAGATATCTTCTTTTTCAGGGGTCCAGCGACAACAAGAGGGCATCCGTGGAAAATCAGAGGCGGAAAACTACGAGGTGACACCAGGAAATTCTTTTTCACTGAAAGGGTGGTTGATCGCTGGAATAGTCTTCCACTGCAGGTGATTGAGGCTAGTAGCATGCCTGATTTTAAAGCCAAATGGGATCGACACATGGGATCTATTCACAGGGCAAAGGGAGGGGAGGGACAGTAGGGTGGGCAGACTTGATGGGCCGTGGCCCTTATCTGCCGTCTATTTCTATGTTTCTATGTAACAGAATGCTGACCATATATTATATACAGGAGACCTGTCAATGATAGAATCAAAAAAGTTAGAAGGGGGTTGGGTGAAGCAATGTTTTTCTGCCTCTACCATTGGGAAAAAAGCTGGGGTTGCCATACTAATAAACAAAAAATGTCCAGCTAATTTTCAATTGATTGATGCTGATCTAATGGGTAGGTGGGTTCATGTGAAAATGAGCATGGGAAATAATACCCTGGAATTGTTTAATGTATGTGCCCCAAATTCGAATCAAGGTGAATTTTTTAAAGAGTTGCAACAATTAATACCCCCACTGGCTGCTTCTAATTTAGTAGTAGCTGGAGATTTCAATGCTGTAATGGATCCTTTATTGGATAAAAAAAAACCAAGTAAAATTATGAAATCGTTAGGATTAGACAATTTAGTGCAATCTTGTGATTTGAAAGATATATGGCGGATACTTCATTTTGATGATCGGGAATTTTCATTTTGCTCACAAGTTCAATAAACATGATTTAAAAAAAAAAAAAAAAAAAGACCCCAAAAAAAGTTCATAAATCTTTTTCAAGAATAGATTATATCTTTGTCTCAAATCAAATAGTACAAGTGACAAAAGCTTCCATAGATTCTATCATTTTATCTGATCATAGTGGTGTATGGATTGAATTTAATTTTGATAAGCAGGATTATAGCAGGTCTGTATGGAGATTCAATAATTCATTGATTGTGGATTCAAATTTCCTTGAAGAATTTAAATTAAAAATGATTGAATTTTTTCAAATTAACATTTCAGAAGAAATTGCCATAGAAACATTATGGGATGCATTTAAAGCTACAATGCGAGGTAATATTATTTCATATTCGGCATTTCTTAGAAAACAACTTAAAAAACAATTTTCTAATTTGGAAAAAGAAATTAAAAAGTTGGAATCTAAATTAATTGATAAATGGGAGCAAAATACTCTACAGGCTCTTTTAAAAGCAAAGGGTAAATATAATGAGATATCTTCAAAGTTGGTAAGGAAAGACTTGTTTTCCCAACAAACTGTATTATGGAAGCTCAAATAAGGCGGGAAGATTATTGGCAAATTATCTTAAAGCAAAGAAAAGAAGAACAAAAATTGTTGCAATAAAGGACGAGAAAGGTGATAAAATACTTTCAATTTGAGTATGTGTAAGTCAATTTCTAAATTTTTATAAAGACTTATATTCTTCTGAGCCATATGAAGGTAGAGAAAAAGATGGTTTAGAATTTTTGAATCTTATTGAAGTGCCAAAAATTCCTGAACATATTAAAAAAAGTTTAGAAGAGCCTATATCATTAAAAGAATTAGAAACAGCGTTGAAATCTCTTAGAGTTGGATCCGCTCCAGGTAGTGATGGTTTCACAGTTGAGTTTTATAAATCATTCCAAATTACCCTATAGCACAGTTACTTACCGTAACAGGTGTTATCCAGGGACAGCAGGCATATACTCTCATATGTGGGTGACGTCATCTACGGAGCCCCGATGCGGACAGCATTTCAAGCAAACTTGATTGAAGATTCAAGCTTGCTGGCTGCACCACGCATGTGTGCCTCCTGCTCCACTAGAGGGCGCATCCCCTCCTCGTGGTCTCCAGTTCACATATCTAGCAAAGAAGCCAACCCCGGGGAGGTGGGCGGGTTGTGAGAATATATGCCTGCTGTCCCTGGATAACACCTGTTACGGTAAGTAACTGTGCTTTATCCCAGGACAAGCAGGCATGATATTCTCACATGTGGGTGACCTCCAAGCTAACTGATAAGGGATGGAGGGAGGTTGGCAATTTAAGAAAATAGGTTACGTAAGACCGATTGGCCAAACCGGCCATCGCTCCTGGACAGTGTATCCAGGCAGTAGTGTGAGGTGAAAGTATGAACCGAAGACCACGTGGCAGCCTTGCAGATATCCTCGATAGGCGTGGACCTGAGGAAAGCTATCGAAGCTGCCATCGCTCGGACCTTATGTCCCGTAACTCGACCACGCAGTGCGAGACCAGCCTGAGCGTAGCAGAAGGAAATACAAGCAGCTAACCAGTTGGACAGGGTGCGCTTGGAAACTGGGTGCCCAACCTGTTAGGGTCGAAGGACAAAAACAACTGGGGGGGCCGTCCGATGAGACTGGGTGCGTTGGAGGTAGAAGGCCAACGCCCGCTGGCAGTCGAGTGTGTGAAGCGCCACCTCTCCGGGATGAGAGTGGGGCTTGGGGAAGAACACAGGTAGAACAATGGACTGGTTGAGATGAAAATCAGACACCACCTTAGGCAAAAACTTAGGGTGAGTGCGGAGGACCACCTTGTCATGGTGGAATACCGTGAAAGGTGGGTCCGCCACCAAGGCCTGCAGCTCACTAACCCTCCGAGCAGAAGTGAGGGCGAGTAGGAAGATCACTTTCCAAGTGAGAAACTTAAGATGACACTTATCCATAGGCTCAAATGGAGGTTTCATCAGTTGAGCTAGAACCACATTGAGATCCCAAACCACCGGAGGCGGTTTGAGGGGAGGATGAACATTCAGGAGCCCCTTCATGAAACGGGAAACTAAGGGATGGAGTGAAAGAGCCTTCCCTTCCAGGGGCTGATGAAAGGCAGCGATGGTGCTGAGATGGACTCGAATGGAATTGGTCTTCAGGCCAGAGTGAGATAAATGGAGTAAATACTCCAGAACCAAGGACACAGGGACCGACACCGGGTCCTGGCGGTGAGAGGAGCACCAGGATGAGAATCTAGTCCACTTCTGAGAATAGCAGAGTCTAGTCGAGACCTTCCGAGAAGCCTCCAACACTTCCCTGACCGACTGGGATACAGGGAAGGAAGTCAAGGGGAAAGAAACCAAGCAGTCAGATGAAGAGACTGAAGATTGGGATGTAACAGTAAACCCCGACTCTGAGATAGCAGAGAGGGAAAGACAGGCAGAAGTAGAGGTTCCCTGACACTGAGTTGAAGTAGCAGGGAGAACCAAGGCTGGCGGGGCCATCGAGGAGCGATCAGGATCAGAGTGGCCCTCAGAGATTTTAGATGGACCAGCGTCCTCGGAATCAGAGGAAACGGCGGGAACGCATAGAGGAACTTTCCCTCCCAATCTAGGAGGAAGGTATCGGCCTCGAGACGGTCCGGGGAGTATATCCTTGAACAGAAGAGAGGCAGTTTTTGATTGTCGGGGGAGGCTAACAGGTCTATCTGGGGAGTCCCCCACGTGTCGAACACCTGTCGCAGCACCTGAGAGTGCAGAGACCATTCGTGTGGCTGGAGGAGGCGGCTGAGCCTGTCCGCCAGGCAGTTTTGTTCCCCTTGGATGTAAACCGCTCGAAGGGAGATGTTTTGGGAGACCCCCACTCCCAGAGCCGTAAGGCCTCCTGGCAGAGGGGCCAAGACCCCGTCCCTCCTTGCTTGTTTACGTAGTACATTGCCACCTGGTTGTCCGTGTGGACGAGAACCACCCGGTCGTGAAGCAGATGCTGAAAAGCCACCGCGGCGAGGTAAATGGCCCGAAGCTCCAGCACGTTGATGTGGCAGTGACGGTCCTCTGTGGTCCATAGGCCTTGTGTGTGTAGACCGTCTACATGAGCCCCCCAAGCGTACTCCGACAAGTCCGTGGTTAGGACCTTGTGGTGTGGCGGGGCGAGAAAGAGCAAACCCTTGGAAAGATTCGAAGAGTCGGCCCACCAACGGAGCGATCTTTGCAAGGAAGGAGTCACTGTCACGTGGCGGTAGATCGGGTCCCGATCCTGTCGCCATTGTGATGCCAAGGTCCACTGTGGTAACCGCAGATGGAGGCGGGCAAGCGGGGTAACGTGGACTGTGGAGGCCATATGGCCGAGGAGCGTCATCATCTGTCGTGCCGAGACGGTAGTTGATCGAGACTTGTCGGCTCAGATTTACCAACACCTCCCGACGCTGAGGAGGGAGGAAGGAACGCAGACGGTCCGTGTCCAGCACGGCCCCGATGAATTGTAAGGACTGAGAGGGGCATAGCTGGGAAGTTTATCTCGAACCCAGACACTGAAGCGCAGTAATAGTCTGTTGGGTCGCTGAGATAACCCCCTCCCTGGTCGAGGCTTTGATCAACCAATCGTCCAGGTAGGGGAATACCTGCAGACCCTGGGAGCGCAAGGTAGCCGCGACTACTACGAGGCACTTCGTGAAGACTCGGGGGGACGAGGACAGGCCGAAGGGGAGGACCCGATATTGCAGGTGGAGGTCCCCCACCTGAAAGCGCAGGAACCTGCGGCAAGCAGGGTGCACCGAACATGGGTGTAGGCCTCCTTCATATCGAGGGAGCAGAGCCAATCGCCTTCGCTGATCAAGGGGTAAAGGATCGGAAGGGAAAGCATCCGAAACTTTTCCCATACCAGAAACTTGTTCAGGCGCCTTAAGTCCAGGATCGGGCGCAGGTCTCCCGTCTTCTTCGGTACCAGGAAGTAGCGGGAGTAAAATCCTTGGCCCCTTTGATTTTGGGGGACCGGCTCCACCGCCTGCAGGCGGAGGAGGTCCTGTGCCTCGGAGAGGAGGGGCAACTGCGCTCGGTTTGGAGGACACGCACTCGGTGGGCTGTCGGGGGGTACCTCCCGAAAGTTGAGCGAGTACCCTGATGAGATCACGCCAAGGACCCATGAGTCCGACGTGATGGCTTTCCAGCGAGGGTAGTAGGCTTGAAGGCGGCCCCCGATGGGGAGGGGGCCGGGTGGAGGTACGGAGGGGGCCCGCCCCCGTCCGCTCATTCCGTCAAAAGGACGGAGATGGCTTCGCCGAAGCCGTGGGCTGTGACTTTGGTGGAGCCCTAGAGTGAGCCTGGGGGCGTCGCGGCGGTGGTCTTGAAAAGGCCGGTGTGGACTTCTGGGGGTAGCGTCGAGGTTATCCCCGGAAGGGGCGAGAGGTCTGTGGTTTAGGCTTCTGTCGGACAAGACACACGAATGAGCGTTCGTGTTCGGACAGCTGTTTCGTAGCAGCTTCGATGGTGTCGTCAAAGAGTTCCTTCCCGACGCAGGGGAGGTTGGCTAGTCGATCTTGCAGGTTGGAGTCCATATCGACGAGTCGTAGCCATGCCAGCCGGCGCATGGCCACCGCGAAGGCTGCGACCCTGGAAGATAGTTTGAAGCTGTCGTAAGCGGCGTGGAACAAGTGTAGCCTGAGGTTGGAAAACTCCTCGAGGAGGAGGCTGAACTCTGTCTGGCGAGGGGTGGGTAAGCTCTCCGAGAAGGAGGCGAGCCGCCCAATGAGGTGCTTCAGGTAGGAGGAAAAAGTGAAGGTGTAATTCAGGACTCTGGTGGTCATCATAGAGTTCTGGTACAACCGGCGTCCGAATTTGTCCAGTGTCCGGCCTTTGCGTCCAGGGGGATCCGCCGCGGACACCCTCGAGGGGTGAGCTTTTTTCAGAGATGATTCCACCAGCAGGGATTGGTGGGACAGCTGTGGTTGCTCAAACCCCGGGTGAGGTACCTTCCGGTACTTAGACTCCATTTTGGATGGGACCGCCGTCACCATGTAAGGAGTCTCGAGGTTCCTGATAAGGGTCTGCCTGAGTACCTGGTTCAGTGGTAGCCGGAGGGACTCTCGGGGCGGGGAAGGCATATCCAGCTCCGCCAGGTATTCCTTGGAGTACCTTGAGTCAGATTGTAGGTCCAAGTCAAGGGCACGTCCCATGTCCTGGACGAACCTCGTGAAGGATGGTCGATGGGGTCCCGTGGCCCCTTGCGGGGACGGTGACAGAGACCACCGTTTGGCTGAGAATGAAGAAGAAGCCTCCCTCGAATAGCGGGGCTCTCACTCGGATCCTCGGTCCGATACCGGAGACGCGCTGTGAAAGTGCTCCGGGGTCGAGGAACTGCGTCGCCTCGAGGAGCCCCTCGGGGACGACGCCGGGGTTCTGGGGACCGACCGGTGCCTGGTCGGGGATCCCTCCCCGGACTCCCTCGGCGAAAGCCTAGGGCCTCGGGCTGGAGCTCCAGACCGAGGGGGAGTCAATAGGAGTTGTGGGTTGGTAAGAGACAGCTCGGTGACCCTTAGCGGCTCCCCCGATCGAGTCGAGGGGGTGCGCCCTCGTACCGGAGGGGAACTCCGGGCTTTCTTAGAGAGGGGTCTCGATTTTCGTTTTGAATGCCTCGAATGCCTCTGGGAGGAATCCGATGAAGAGGAGAGGCGACGAGAACGGCGTGGTTTTCCTCGAGGGGTCTCGGCGCGTTGCTCAGGCTGGTCCGGCGCTTGCGAGGTCGAGGCCGAGGCCAGTTGAAGGTGAGCCATGGCAGCGGATAGCTCCGTTGTGATCATTGCTCGGAGCAGGTCCTGGAATACGGGCACGGACAGCATCGATGGCATGTCCAAGGCCGCTGTGCTCTCCACCGGGGACGATCTCGCTTCGGAGCATTCCCGAGGGGTGGAGGCACGTCCCGAGGTCTTCGGGGTTTTTACCGGGGCCGTGGGTAAGGAGTTTCCACTTTGTGCGGCCATTGTCCCCGAGGTTGGCTTCTTTGACGATGTGGAACCTGAGGAAGAAGAGGGGACTTACCCGGGGCAGAGGACTTATGAGAGCTTGAGGTAATGTAATGTAATGTAATGTAATGTAATGTAATTTATTTCTTATATACCGCTACATCCGTTAGGTTCTAAGCGGTTTACAGAAAACATACATTAAGATTAGAAATAGGAAAGGTACTTGAAAAATTCCCTTACTGTCCCGAAGGCTTACAATCTAACTAAAGTACCTGGAGGGTAATAGAGAAGTGAAAAGTAGAGTTAGAGGAAAATAGGTCTTCAAAGTCGAGTCCCGAGGCAGGGCCGATGTACTCGAGGCCGAGATCGAGGCCGGGGCCGATCTCGAGGCCGAGGTCGAGGGTTGATCGGTAGCAAATAGCTCTGCCATGCGGGCCCGTCGTCGTCGGAGCGCCCGCTGTTGAAAAGTTGCACACTGGGGGCAAGTTTCCGTTGGATGGTCGGCCCCCAGACAAAGGATGCACCAGCGATGCGGGTCTGTGAGAGATAGAAGACGCTCGCACCCGGTGCACTTTTTAAAGCCCGTAATGGGCTGGGACATCCAGGCGGCCGCAGCCAATCAGGCCTCGCGGTCGCGGCGATCCGGGAGCCCCCGGATCGCGAGAAAAAAGGCGCAAAAAGCGCGATGAGCAGGAAGAAAAAATTTTTTGTTATGCACAGCGACTTTTACGAAGAAAGGAAAAAAAAAAAAAGAATAGTAAATCGCTGTGCAAAGAAGGCACTAGGGCAGCGCTAAGAAAAACGTGTCTTCTTAGCACAGCGGAAAAAAAATCGAACTGGAGACCACGAGGAGGGGATGCGCCCTCTAGTGGAGCAGGAGGCACAAATGCGTGGTGCAGCCAGCAAGCTTGAATCTTCAATCAAGTTTGCTTGAAATGCTGTCCGCATCGGGGCTCCGTAGATGACGTCACCCACATGTGAGAATATCATGCCTGCTTGTCCTGGGATAATACCTCATTTATTAAATTTATATCAGTCTCAACTAACTAAGGGTTGCATAATAGGTACTATGGCAGAATCATTAACTATAGTTTTGCCAAAGCCAAATAAAAATCCCACTTTGGTTTCAAACTACAGGCCTATCTCATTAATCAATGTAGATGGAAAACTTTTGGCTAAAATATTGGCTTTACATTTAGCCAAAGCTCTCTCTTTTATTATTGATATGCACCAAACTGGATTTGTTGCTAAGAGACATTCATCTAATAATACCAGATCGGCATTTCATATGTTAAATTTAACAAAAGCCATGAATGAGCCAGCTTTCTCTGTATCTTTGGATGCAGAGAAAGCCTTTGATCGTGTGGAATTGACCTTTATGTATCAGGCATTAGATTGGTTTGGTATAGGTTCAGGATTTATACAAATGATTCAAACATTATATAGCTCCCCTGCTGCAAGATTGTATATTAATAATAATTTATCAGAGCATTTTAACTTGCAGAGGGGGGTTAGACAAGGCTGTCCTTTATCTCCTTTGCTTTTTGATATTGTATAAGAACCCTTGTTATTAGCCATTCAACAAGCTAAGGGGATACAGGGTATTCCTTATACAGATCGGGAATATAAAATCTCTGCATATGCAGATGATATACTGCTTCATTAGAGAAATCCAGAAATTACCATTCCATGCTTGCTTGAATTGATTGAGAAATTTGGCAAAATTTCAGGATATAAGATAAATTGGAGTAAATCACTTAATGTGCATTGTGCAAAGGGCTTGTTTGACTCATTCTCTTTTATATGGAAGGAAGATGGATTAAAATATTTAGGAATTTGGATTAAAAATACACAATGACACAATGAAAGATAATGAAAAAGTTTTGTTAAAGGTTACAGAAATGTGTGAGCAATGGAATCCTTTACATCTTTCTTGGTGGGGGAGAGTTCAAACAATCAAAACGATGATATTGCCTGTGGTTTGTTATCAAATGAGTATACTACCAGTTTTTTTTCAAGGGTCCTTTTATAAAAAATTAAATCATATTCTTACAAAATTTATTTGGCTCAGTAAAATGCCTAGAATCACTTTAGTATCTTTACAAAAACCAATTACAAAGGGTGGGGTAAATTTTCCAACTTTTTATAGGTATCATCAAGCCTATATTTTACACCAGGGTATATATTTGGTCCTCCCAGAGCTCATGGAAGATACTCCAGATTGGCTATGGTTGGAATGGCGACTCATGTTCCCTTTATGTTTATGTTATGTTCTCAGTATTAAGATGCCTAGAATATACAAGGAGAATAGAATATTAATGGACACATGGAAAACATTCCACTTCATTAGTAATTTAACACCTATCCCAATTCATAAGTCAACAAATCAAATGATTTGGCTAAACTCCAAGATTCAAATTGGCGGATTTAAAGTCGTTTGGAAGCATTGGATTATTGCAGGTATACGGATTTTAGGTGACGTTATTTCAAATGGTAAACTGCTTGATTTTTTGCAGTTGCAACATAAATATTGTCTTAACAAATCACAAAGTTTTAGATGGTTGCAACTGAAGCAGGCTATTCAGGAAGGGTTCCCTGAATGGAAAAATCTTAATAATCAATATAGCTTGGAATTCTTGCGCTTCCAGGCGGACTTTCTGGGACACCAGGCTGCACAGTGGTATAAACTGATATTTGGATATATGAATAAAAAACCAAAGACAGGTCTTGGAGACATTTGGAGCATTGAGATTAAGCATTAAATTAATGCGTCTCAGTGGCCACGAATTTGGTATTGGAGAATGAGATGTACAGTGTCGCATCTATGAGACAAACTTGGTTCTTTTTGTTGCATAGAGCATTTTGGATCCCAGTACCATTACAAAAGTTAGATAGCTCTAATAGATGCTGGCACTGTAATCTTGAAGCAGGGGCTCTAGATCATTTATTATTTATTGTCCCTTTATTATGGCCTTTTGGAAATCAATTTGGCCCCAAATTAATTGTTTTTTGGAGAATCATGTGGCATTATCCTATGATACGATTTTATTCGGTATGCCAATGAGAACAAAGAGCCAAATTTCATCAAAGAATAATAAACTTCTAATGATTATGACAGGAGTCGCCATACAACAGATCACAAGTAATTGGAAAAATTGGAATAGACTCAATTATAACTTCTGGTGGAATTCGATATGTCACATTTACAAAATAGACAGAACAATAGCTGTGCAAAAAGGGAATTTTAATAAATTTAAAGAGATATGGGGACCATTGACAAAACATTGCAATGAGTAGATACCAATTTACATTATAGATACAATTTAAGGTAGAAGGAATGGGAGGAGGGAATTTGAATTTATTAAATGATTAGATTACTAGGAAAGATTATTTATGTGATATATTTGATTGAATGTAAGATTGGAAGGGTGGGAGGGATGGGATAAAAAATTTTTATCTACTAGTATCATAAATGATAGAATTTCAAATGAAGTACTCATTGACAAATGTTTTATATATATGTATTTGTTGTAAGATGAAAAATGTATAAAGAATTATTTAAAAAAATAAAACAAAGTGGTGTGTCTCTGTTTCAGCATGCACAATAAGGAGATACTGGAACAAAAATAGGCTGTATTGTACAGTTGGCAGAAAAAAAGGCCATTGCTGCACCAATGCCAAAAACAGCATCTAGAGAAACCTCAAAACTTTTGTAACAAAATAATTTGGAGTGATGAGACCAAAATTGAACATTATGGTCACAACCATAAATGTTATGTTTTGAGAGGTTTCAACAAGGCCTATGGAGAAAAGAACACCATACCTACCATGAAGCATGGCGGTAGATCCCTGCAGTTTTGGGTGGATATGAGCTAGTGACACAGGGAATTTAGCCAAAACTGATGACAGGATGAATGAACATCTCATCAGAAAATATTGGAGGAAAATTTGCATTCATCAGCCAGGAAGCTGCACATGGAGTGCGCTGATTACCATATGTTCTATGGACATTTTCTTGTTTACCGTATTTTGATGTACCTGTAACTATTCTACATCTTTTTGTGTTTATTACTGAGGTTTGGGGGTGGGGGTAAGATGGGTGGGGCAAGGGCAGGATTAATTCGTCGAGGGCCCCTAGGCACACAAGTACACTGGGCCATCTGCCCCCCACCCCACCCCACCATGTATTTACCCATTTTCTTATTTACTTCTTTATTTCCACTTTATTTCTTTTATTTTAAAATTCAAAACAAACAACAATTACCATACAAGTGCCAGTGTACAGTTTTTCTTCAATGCGACCTCCAAACATCTCTGAACAAATCCCCCCTTCCTTCCTAGATGAAGAGATCTTCAGCTGGCAGGGCTTTGGGAAGCCCACCAATTTATATTTTGCATATGGGTAGGAGGCATGGGGCATGGCGGGAAGAAAATTTAGTGCCCATCATTTTATTGGACTAATACATTTCTCACTTAGCTTTCAGAGGTTAAAACCTCTTTCTTCAGATCAGTAAACTATACTGCTGTTACAGTATCCCTGCTTGACCTGAGGAAAGGAGTTATGGTCTCTGAATTAGTAAAAAATGTATTAAAATTAGTTCAAACAGTATCATCTTATTTCCATTTTCTATTAATAAACGATTATCAATACAGCCACAATAACACCTTATCCTAAAGCAAAAAATAAATAAAACAAATAGAAATTTTTTCTACCTTTGTTATCTGGTTTCTGCTTTCCTCATCTTCTCGTCATTCTCTTCCTTCCATCCACTGTCTGCCCCATCCATCTCTGCCTCTTCCATATGGCATCTGCTCTCTTTCTATGCCTCTTCCAGAAATTGTCTGCCTCTCCCTTCCAGCTCTCTCTCCCTCCCCCCCATTGGTGTGGCATCCATCTTCTTCCCTTCCCTCCTCCAATGGTCTGGCATCTCTCTCCTCTCCTTCCCTTCCCACACTCCCGTGGTCTGGCATTTCACTCTCTTCTCCCTTCCCCTCACTTCCATCAGCATCTGCTCCCTTTCTTTCCCTCCAACACAATTGCATCCAGTATCCTTCCCCCTTATGTCTCTCTCCCCTTACACACCAATTACATCAGCAAATGCCCCGTTTCTTTTCATCCAACCCAATTCCATCCAGAATCCTTCCCCCTTATGTTTCTCTTCCCTTTCCTTGCACACCAATTCCATCAGCATCTGCCTCCTTTCTCTCCATCCACCACCCTTCCATACCATCCTTCTCACAACCCTTCCCATACCACCCTACCCCTTCTCTTCCTCCACCACCCTTCCATACCACCCTGCCCCCTTTCTCTTCCTCCACCACCCTTCCATACCACCCTGCCCCCTTTCTCTTCCTCCACCACCCTTCTATATCATCCTTCTCACATCATCCTTCTCACAATCCTTCCATACCACCCTGCCCCCTTTCTCTCCCTCCACCACCCTTCCATGCTCCTTTCTCTCTCCCCTTCCAAACATTGCAACTGCCGGCTCTGCCCTCTGAGCTCCTTTGCAAAAGGCAGCCCAAAAGCAGAATTAGAACAGCTGACGGCAACGGGTTAACCCCCCTCCCTCCGCATCAACAGAAACGGGCCTCCCCCCCCCCTGCATCAACGGCAATGCGGCCAGATCTGTTACAGGAAGGTACCGCGATGACTGCGTCTGCCGGTCCATTCCCCTCCGACGTCACTTACTTGCTCTGGAAGAAGTGACGTTGGAGGGGGATGGACCGGCAGACGCAGTCATCGCAGGACCTTCCTGTAACAGCCAGCCGCATTGCCGTCGATGGGGGGGAGGGCGTTGCCATTGATGCCGGTAGGGGGACGTTGCTGTTTAAAAAAAAATGGCAAGGTGAGTCATCCTCCTTCAACGGGCTCCCCCCTCAGTTTTGGGCCCTGTGCCCTATTGATTAATCCTGCCCTGGGTAGGGCAGGGGGTTAGAGGGTTCTTTCTTTTTTCCATGCTGGTTCTTGGGTAGAGGTATTGTTTTTGTGTATGCCTATATGCATTATGCTTCTTGTATTGATGCCTCTTGTTATTTGTAAGCTTGTGTGGTTGGAAAATATACAATTACAAAGAAAAAACTAGAATTAGTTGTCTGTGGCATTATTGTCCCAAATTATACAGAAGTATGTGCAAGCTACCTCCTATCTACCCAGAGAAACAAATCATCCTTGTATTGCTCTAATACACGCTAATATACCTTATGTATATTTATTATACACTGACAAATCAGACTTGTTCATTGCCCTGGAGGGCCGCAGTTTAATACAGCTGATTATAGATCATCTCATGAGTTAAACAAGCTTAGAAGGGAAGCTGCTTAAAACTAGCTTTACAAGATAGGAGCTATCTGAAATCTCTGATGCAAAAGGTCAAATCTGACTTTTTGCTTTCTACATCTACAACAGTAAATTTGAAATAAAAAATAAGACAAACAAAAAGGTTAGCAGTAAGGCCTCTTAAACCTTATTGTCCTTAGGAATGAGGGAAGAGATAGGTCTAATGGGCTACATGTGTTACCTGTGCAGAGGCATTGAGGAGCCCTGATGATGTGCCTTCTGACTCAGGGTATGTAATTTCCACACCAAACTCAAAACCAAGGGGAAGATAACCAGTCATGAAAAACCTGAAAAGAAGCGGGAATACAAAGCCTTTAATATCTTCCCCTGGTGTAGCAATGATTCATAGGTATTTTCTATTGGTACAAGGTGGCAAAAAACAGAGTTTTAGAAATTCTAAAATTGACATTAAATCCTGAATTGTTCAAATTGAGAACCTACACCAAAATACAATTTACAAAACACCTGTCAATTTTCTTTCCTTGAATTCTGCCAGACCAGTATAGAAATACGAGTTATGGCCCCAACTAAACAGAATCATTACATTTATGATGCTTTTAAGCACAGGTAAAAGTTTATTTAAGTTCTGAGTCTACTGGAATGTCCCAGATATTTTCTATATTGTAATCCGCCTAGAACCGCAAGGCACAGGCGGAATAGAAATCCCTAATGTAATGTAATGTAATATACTACCCATTGTAATATATATCAGAGAAGTTCATAGAGGAGGCATACAGAGAGGCCGTGGAACAACATTGGAACTGCCAAGATATATCCGCAGAGAATGAGGACCACCTGGAGGACAATCACAAGAAAGGACTAGATGACGCAGCAGCAGGACATGGAAACTGCGGGGGGAACCAACAGGAATACGAGTCCAGTGCAGGCCAACGCTGGGAGGAGGAAAAATGGAAGTGCACTGAGGACAAGGACTTGCGGCTAGAGAGATGGACGTACACCAAGGACATGGACCTGTGGCTAGAGAGACAAGAGAAGATAGGGAAGACAGCAATCGTCGTGGGAAACTCCATCATCCGACAAGTCGACAGCCACATAGCAGGAGGAAGACAGGATCGACTGGTAACCTGCCTACCAGGGGCCAAGGTGGAGGATTTAGTGAGCCGCATTGACAGGATCATCGACAGTGCGGAAGGAGGAGATACGGCAGTGGTGATCCACGTTGGGACAAACGACATGAGCAACAGGAACTACAGCAGGGAAACACTGAAAGACCAGTTCCGGATGCTAGGAAGGAAGCCGAAGATCAGAACATCGATGGCAGTGTTCTCTGAGATCTTGCCGGTACCCAAGGCCAACAGGAAGAGGCAGAAACTGAAAGCAGTCAACGCATGGATGAGACGCTGGTGTGAGGAAGAAGGATTCCACTTCGTGCACAACTGGACGGTGTTCTGGGGAAAGGGCAAGCTATACAGGAAGGATAGACTCCACCTCAGCGGAAACAGAATAAGGCTACTTGCAAGCAACATCAAGCGAGAAATTGAGAAGTTTTTAAACTAAGTAGAAGGGGAAAGCCAACAGTTGACCAAGAGTTGATGCTTCGGGAATCAGAGGATACTGTGCAAGAAGATTGCAGGGAAGACTCACCGGATCATAGGCAAGATAGAAATCTTGATGGATCGAAAGGGATGGAAGTGAGGGAGACAGAAGGAGGAAGAAAGTGCAAGAAAGTAACAGGCCACAAACTTAAGTGTATGTACACAAACACAAAGAACCTACGGAATAAAATGGGGGAATTTGAAGCTATGGCACAAAAAGATAACCTAGACATCATCGGCATCATGGAAACATGGTGGAACGAGGACAACATCTGGGACACTTTACTACCAGGATACAAGTTATACCACAGAGACAGAGTAGGACAAAAAGGTGAGGGTATTGCCCTATACCAGGGGTGTCAAACTCAATTACATTAAGGGGCCGAAATCCAAAACACAGGTTAAGCTGCGCGTCAGAACCTGCCCAATCTCCGCCCCAGACCCCACCCTCATAATAATACTATTTATAACACCATTTTTTCCATTCATTTTTCATATATACACAAACAATACAGTGGTACCTAGGTTTACGAGTGCACCGGTTTGCGAGTGTTTTGCAAGATGAGCAAAACATTCACAAAATCAGCGCCTCGGAAACTGAGCGTGCCTCGATTTGCGAGCAGTGCCCCCCATGATCCGGCACCCTCCCCCCTCCACAATTCGGCACCCCTCCCGCCGCTTCTAACTGTCATTTGGGCCTCGGCACCGGCACGTCCTGTGCGTTGGTGCCGGTGCCCGAAGATCGGCCTCCTCTTCTTGCTGGGCCTTGAGTATCTGCGCACGCTCAAGGCCTGCGAGTTCACGCTCTCTCCGAGATTCTCGGAGATCTCGTGAACTCGCAGGCCTTGAGCATGCGCAGATGCTCAAGGCCCAGCAAAAAGAGGAGGCCGATCTTCGGGCACTGGCACCAACGCACAGGACATGCCGGTGCAAGTGCCGAGGCCCAGTAGACAGTAAGAAGCGGCGGGGGGGGGGGGTGCCGGATCGCAGGGGGGGGCCTTCGGGGGGAACGTATCAAAGCGAGTTTCCATTATTTCCTATGGGGAAACTCGCTTTGATATACGAGTATTTTGGTTTACGAGCATGCTTCTGGAACGAATTATGCTCGTAAACCAAAGTACCACTGTATAATCTTATTAACACATAATGGTAATGGTTAACCACAAAATTAAACTACACATAACACACTGTATGCTTCTCAACATTCATTCCTACCAGAACACAGATAACCCATATGCAAATACGGGACAAAAAACTAAAAGTACTAATTAGTGCTGCCCGATACCGATTCGAATCGATTCAATTTTAAGAAAAATCAGCCTCCCGATTCGATGGCTGACCCTTCTTTCCCCCCCCCCCCGTGCCTTCCTAAAGCAGGAGCAGCAGCGCTGCCTCTTGCTGGCTGTCCGCTGCCACTCCTGCTTGAGGGGAGAGGGTCAGTTGGAAAGGCCTGAATGTTTCCCCAGCTTAAATTAATATGGCAGACTGCAGAATCGCTGGTGCTATAGCGATCCCTGCAGCTGCCTGTTGTCCTCAGCGGCACGTTCTTTCTGCTACGATCCCACCCCTCGTCTGACATCAGGATCAGGATTGCGGCAGAGGAAACGTGCCGCTGAGGATGACAGCAGCTGCAGGGATCGCTATAGCACCAGCAATCCTGCAGGCTGCCGTATTAGCTTAAGGTAAACACAGGGAAGCTGGGGGGAGCAGGCCTTTGCGGCAAGAGAGCTTGCCTTGGCGGCGTGAGGGCAAGTCTTCACGGGGGGAGCAGGCCTTCACGTCGGGGAGGCAGGCCTGTGCAGAGGAAGGAGGAGAAAGGAGTAAGAGAGGGGAGGGGAGGGGAGATGCCAGACCTGGGGTGAAGAGAAGAGAGAGACCAAACCAAAAAGAGGGGGAGGAAAGCAGAGGAGAGGTGCTGGACTAATGGAGAGATGGAGAGAGAAATGCAAGACCACAAGGGGAAGGGTACAAGAGGGACAGATACTGCTCCAAAGTAGGTGGGCAGGGTGCAGGAGATATAGGAGAAAGCCTGTACCTGGGGAAGGGGATACAGGAGGAAGAGAGAAAAAAGAAGCTGGATATGGGGAGAGATAAGATGCTGGGCATAGAGGGAGCATAGGAACAGGGACACAAGCGGGACAGTACTAGAGAGAATAGGGAAAGAGACACAGAAGACAGATGCTGGATGAAAGGGTAGTTGAGAAAAGGAGAGATGGTGGATCTGTGGATGGTGGGGTCCATTGCTGCAGCTGCGGGAGGATGTAGATGAACAAAAGGAAAGATGCCAGACCTCCGGGGGAGGAAAGGGAAACAGAAAGGGAGGACAGAGATGGAAGATGGATGGTTAGCACAGAGAAAGAAGAAAGAAGGAGAGCCTGATCAGAAGAAAACCAGAGCCTAGGACCAACATGATTTTAAAAAATGACCAGACAACAAAAGGTAGGAAAAATAATTTTATTTTCTGTTTTGTGATTACAATATGTCAGATTTGAAATGTGTATCCTTCCAGAGCTGGTGTTAGACCGCAAATGTGAGTTAGGATTTAGCAGAGAGAGGAAAAGTATTTTTTGTTTGTTTATTTTGTTTACACCACAGGACCAGTGTGGGTAGGAGAGGGCAAAGGGAGTGAAGAGGCTATAAAATACACCCACCAGGATGTTTGGAAAAAAACCACCCAATTGGGCAAGAAAATCGAATTGAAAAATCGATTCAATAGGCTGAATCGAATCGAAATTTTTTTTTTCCTGAATCGGGCAGCAATAGTACTAATATATTTTTAAAAAAACATCCTAAGATTCAAGATTCTGCATGCAGTACAACCGCCAGAGAAAAAGAAACACATGTATTTCTTCCTGAGCAGTGCAAAAGATAGACAGCAGATTAAAATGCTCAAAATTGACAATTCAAACACTAACTTGAAAATAAAATCTTTCACCCTACCTTTGTTGTCTCCTTCCCTCCATGCTGTGCCTCCCTCTGGCGGGTGTCTAACCTTCTGGCCGGCTCCAACCTGGATGTTTTATTCATTCAATGCCCCCCGGTGTTACCTTGTGGCTGGCTCCCAATTCCTCACAGCTGTAGTGTGCATGGAGCCGTGTGCAGCGGCTCCTCTTGCGTCCTGCACCTGAACCGGAAGCCTTCTCTCTGACGTCACAACGTCAGAGGAAATGCTTCTGGATGAGGTGTGGGACATGCGAGGAGCCGCTGCACGCAGCTCCATGCACACTACAGCTGTGAGGAGGAAGGAGCTGGCCACAAGGTAACACTGGGGGCATCAGACTGCTGGCTGCATAAAACAACCAGGCAGGCCAGATTTGGCCTGCGGGCCTTGAGTTTGACACCTGTGCTCTATACATAAAAGAGGGAATTAAGTCTACCAGAGAGAACACGACAGAAATGAACAATAAGGTAGAGTCTCTATGGGCTAAAATACCGGGAACAAATGGAATGGATACGAAGATTGGCATCTACTACTTATCCCCAGGGCAGTCCGAAGAGACTGATGAAGAAATGACGGACGAGATTAAGCATGAATGCAAGGGAGGCAATGCAGTTATCATAGGCGACTTCAATTATCCAGGGATAGATTGGAATCTAGGCAATTCCAGCTGCAGTAGAGAGACCAAGTTCATGGATGTTGTAGGCAATTGCTTCCTGGAACAACTTGTCATGGAAAACACGAGAAAAAATGCAATTCTAGACTTAATTCCAAATGGACTACGAGGACCGGCACAAGGTATAGAAGTAGAAGGGACGCTGGGAAACAGTGATCACAACATGATCCACTTCAACCTAGACATAGGAACAAAAAATCGATCCAGAATGACGGCCACGGCACTGAACTTCCAAAAAGGGAACTACGAAGGGATTAGAGTCATGGTGAGGAAGATTAGGAAGAGGATAAGCACTATAAATATGCTAGATCAAGCACTATAAATATGCTAGATCAAGCAAGGTCCCTTTTTAAGGACACAGTCACAGAGGTGCAAAATTTATATATACCGTGTATCAACAAGGGTTTCAAGAGGAAAAAGAACAAGGAACCGACGTGGCTCACTATAGCATTGAAGGAAGCGATCAGAGTGAAGGAAGCGATCAGAGACAAGAAGACTTCATTTAAGGAATGGAAAAGGACAAAAACGGAAGAAAACTGGAAAAAGCACAAACATCAAAGCAAGTGCCATAAGGCGGTAAGAGGGGCCAAAAGAGACTACGAAGAGCAAATAGCTAAGGCCAAAAACTTTAAGCTGTTCTTTCAATATATTAAGGGGAAACGACTCGCAAAGGAAGCGGTGGGGCCGTTAAGATGACCAGGGAATAAAGGGAGTACTAAAGGAGGACAAAGCCATCGCCGACAAACTGAACACATTTTTTGCGTCAGTATTTTTTATTGATTGATAGGGTGGGTTGGATTGGTTTGGGTTTTGAATAATTAAATATTTATATAGGTGCTTACTATTTCCTTATAAAGATGAAAAATATGTTATCTGCACTTTTTGAAGGATATGAATATATTTCATTAATAACTATATAATAATTTTTTGATGGGAAAAATGTATTGATCTATTTATATATTGTAAGGATTTTAAGTGATGTATAAAGTGTAAAATGAAGCGGTGACACCTCTAGTCGAGTGAGCCTTGAGCTAAACAGGCAGTTGCTTGCCACAGCCAATGTAGGCTGACGAAATGGCCATGTGAATCCATCAGGCAATAGAGGCCTTAGAAGCTGGTCTGCACCACCTGGTCCTCTCTAAGTAGTGAAGCAAAACTTCACGTACATCTAATTTCCTCAAAAGCTCATCCTTCTTTTCTTACCCCATGGAACAAAAGCAGGCAGACTTCCTGGTTTACATGAAAGGAAGGAACCGTATGGAGGGATACTCCCGCCTCCATGATGCGAAGAAAGGGTTCCCTACAAGAGAGGGTCTGCAGCTCCGAAAAACAGCAAACTGAGACAATTGCCACAAGGAAATCCATCTTGACCATAAGGTCAAGAATAGACTCCTCCTTCAGCGGCTCAAAGAGAGGTTCAGTCAGTCCCTTCAGCACAATATTGAGATTCTACATAAGAAAAGGTTGACGCAGAGGACATAAATGAAGCACCCTGGTCACATCAGTATGAGCCATAAGTAAAGAAAAGCCACTGTGCCTTCTGAAACAGGAAAGGCCTGCCACCTGTACCTTGAGGGAGGCTACCAGAAGGCCTTGTCTAGACCAGCCTGCAGGAAGCTAAGACCATCGGAATTTGAGCCTGCAACGGGCTCCACCAGGCCTCTGGCATAATACTGCTGGAAAGCTCTCCAAGCCCTAGCATAAGCTGCCATGGTAGACTGCTTCACGGATTTCAAAAGCATGGCAATGACCAGAGTAGCCAGAGTCATCTAAGGCCTTGCACTCAAGAACCATGCCATAAGACCAAAGCGCCAGGGGTTCTCCATAGGAACAGATCCCTGACTGAGAAGGCTGCGATGACAAGAGAGCCTCAGCTTGTCTCGCTGAAGATGAATCAGATCCGCATACCAAGGGCGGCAAGGCAAGTCCAGGGCCACTAGGATCACCAGGCCTGGATGAGACGCAATCCTGCAAACAACCTGACCCACCATGGGCCAGGGCGGAAAGTCACATATGAGTTCCTGAGTTGGCCAGGGCTGAACCTAAGCTCCCAGGTTTTTTTCTTCAACTGAAAAAATGGACTTTGGAGTTTTTGGCTGAAGCCATCAAGTCCACCAAGGGCCTGCCCCAGCGACTTACGAGATGGAAAGCTTTCTGCGAGAGTAACCACTTTCCCGGGTCCAGGATTTAGTGACTGAGAAAGTCCACATGAACATTGTCTACGCTGGCCATATGAGCCGCTGAAAGAGCTAAGCGATGAACTTCTACCCACCGGAACAGCATTTGAGCATCCTGATTTACGAGAGCACCTCTGGTGCCCCCCTGGTGATTTACATAAGCCACTGCCATGGCATTGTCAGAAAACACCCTTACCACTTTTCCTTCCAGGGTGTTCTGCAGATCTCTGAGCGCCAACTGAATGGCTCTGAGCTCGAGATGGTTGATTGACCAGTGCCTCTTACGGAGACACCACAGGCTCTGAATGAAACAATCCACGCAACTCGCATCTGTTGTCAGAGTGATCCACACTTTGATCCTGAGGGACTTGCCCCTGTTGAGAGCAGTTCCCCAAAGCCATGAGCACAAACTGCTCCGCACTGATTGTGCCAAGGAAGAGGCATCTGAAGAGAATGATGTTGTGGGAACCACTGGGACAGGAGGGACTGCTGTAGTGGCCAAATGTGCACTCACATCTTCTAGGGCACAACTTTCAGGGAGGTCGCTATGGATTCCAGGACCTGCAGATACTGCCATGCCGTGGAACTCGGGATCACCAAAGATCCTCTATCTACTTCCAGAGATTTAATCTGTGTGACTTGGGAAGAACAACACGACCTTGGACCAAACTCCTAGGTAGTCCAACGTCTGAGATGGAATTAGTTGGCTTTTCCTGAAATTGACAATCTAGCCCAATGCTGCAGGAGAGACACAACAGTCTCCACCATCTGCTTGCAATCCAGTCTGGATGGCGCTCTGATCAACCAATTGTCTAGATATGAATGACCAGGACCCCCCTCTCTGTGGAGATACACCGTTACCACCGCCATCACTTTGGTGAAGGTGCAGGAGGCTCGAATGGTAGAGCTGCAAACTGGAAATGCTGTTGACCATGAAATCTCAGATACTTTCAATGTCCTGGGATAGGAATATATAGACAGGCTTCTGTTAAATGCAGAGAAGTCAAACTGCCCCAGAGCCACCATTGCAATGGCAGAATGCACTGTTTCCATTCAAAAGTACAGAATCTGTAGAAATGCAATGACTGACTTGAGATCCAGTATAGGTCTCCAGTCTTCTGAGCCTTTCTTTGGCACAATGAAGTATAAGGAGTATCTGCTGGTGCTCAATTTGCTTTTGGAAACTGGTTCTACAGCCAGAATGTCCAAGAGACACTGCAGAGTCGCCTCAACCTTCAGCGCTTTCTCCGGTCTTCCTACTGGAGAATATAAAAACAGATCTGGAAGGAGGCAGAAAAGTCTCTCTTGTGTCCCTCCCATATGATGTCTAGCACCCATTGGTCCAAGGAGACTTTCTTCCACTTCTGTAGAACGCCTCCAATGCAAGGAAGCATGGCTGAGGCCCTGGCATCATTGTGACTTATTAGAGGTGGTGCTGACACGAGAACCTGAAGCCTGTTGGAGTCTAGGGTTGGAATAGCATCTGTAGCTTTGTGAATATCTCTGGCTAGACAAGCCCAAGGAGCCTTGGCAAAACCTGTGGGAGGGACAAAAATTGCTATATCCTCCCTCGGGAACACGCCGAGGCTTGTTATCCAGAAGGGACCTAGGATGGCGGTCTGCCATCCTGGCCATCAGGTGATCTAATCCCTTGCTAAAAAGCATTTGACCCTTAAAAGGAAGTCTGCTGAGAATCATCTTGGAGGCCAAATCCCCAGCTCAGTGGCAGATGTACTGTTCTACGAGCCGAAATAGCATAAGCTGAAACTTTGCATAACACCCAAATAAGGTCATATATCTTCCACATAATCAACCTCCTTCCTGCACCAGATGGGGGGGAGGCATCGTCCTCTACCGAGGAATCAAGGCGTAACTTCATGTGACAAGCACGTGCCACAAAGCAGGCAGCTGAGCTGCCTTAATACCTGAAGCCACCTCAAAAAGCTTCCTCAAAACCAGATCTACCCTGCGATCCTGAGAATCCTTCAGCATAACTCCTCCCTCAATGGGGAGGGCAGTGCGCTTAACAACTTGAACCACCACCAAATCCACCTTCGGCTGCTCAAAGAGCTGCTGAAAATCTGGTGTCATAGGATAACACTTAGCCATGGTCTTAGTCAGCCTAAAGGAACTCCATGAGATCTGGATACGACAGAAAAAAAGGATGTCAGAGTATCAGATTGACTCATGATGGTACATTGAGATGTGGAGGGCTGAGCCTCCAAGTTCAGTTCCTTTATGGCACCCACTATAAAACGATGGACAGATGCAGACTTAAAAGAGCTGATGAACTGAAGAGTCATCACACATATCAGGACTCTTAGAGACCAGCTGGCTAACCGTACCACAAACAGTATCTAAGTCATCCAGGGTGGACATAGTATCTATGGTATCAGCGCACCAGTTAAGGCCATCCGGATCCGTGACAGGTGTACTGGGGGCCAGAACAGAACTCCTACAAGAGAAGGCCCTGACAGAGAAGTTGGCACAGTGCCCATCAGCTGTGCCATGTAGGTCAGGTCCGTGGGATATGCTCTTCACAAGCTAAACTAATTCTGGGGAAAAATCACAGATCAGGGCTGACATCAGCTCTTTCAAAGACCCAGACAAGGACTGCGAGAGGTTCCAGGACTCTGGTATGCCTGCGTTTTGCGCCATCCCCAGAAACAAGCACTGGGCAAAAAAGTTTTACCCATTTCCCTGACCCAACCTGGCTCCCCAGCCCTGGAGGACCCCAAGAAGGCAAGGCTCAAAGCTTCTACCCTCTTCCCACATGCGGCACATGGAAGCATCTCCGCAGGTAATTCGGCACAATCCACACCTACACTGGTGGAGTCCAATGAAATTGAAGGGGGGGGGGGGGGGTCGAGGCAAAAATTTCAAGTTTAAAATTAGATTGTTAAAAATCCAAGATGACCACCGCCAGAAAATTTGCGCCTTAAAATGCCTCATTAAGACTTCACAAAAGTTCAAAAACTGGCAATTTTGGGGGTGGGAGACTTGACCCATATCCCCAGAAAGGACTGAAAAACCTTTTTTCAAACATCCCCCCCCCCCCCGATTCTCCAATGGAAGGTAATGAAGCTGTGCTTCCAGTCTCCACAGCGCCTGTCTGACAGCTCTGTCTGTGCAGCTGAAGTGAAGGGAAAAGATTTTCTGCCTCAGATTTTATCCGAACAGCTCAATCTTCAGGCTGCCAATCAGGTGGACCCAAACCAAAACCTCCACCCCAACAGAACCTTTCCATACAACCGGGGGCGAGAAAATGCAGCCTGCGCCCTGATACCCCTAAGGCTGTTACAAAGGGCACATTCAGCCTACACTTAAACCTCTGACAAGGTCAGAAGGTAAACACACTCCCAGGGGGACAGACCCCGAGTGCCAAAGTGACAGAAGGCTGGCTCAACAAGTTCACCCGAAGACTGCCCTGTGGAGTAGCAGTCTGGCTCCATGGAAACTGCATCCTTTCCCAGGCAGAGAACCCTTCAAAGGGCTCCAGGATCACTGAAAAACAAACTAAGTGAAAAAAAAAACATAAAGAAAGCAGAGCTAATCAAAGACTTCTGTATGTTTGCCTGTAGAAATGAAAACTGCAGGGGGCTCTATGTAACTCAGCCAAGTGGAAGGAGCAGAAGAGAAAAATGTGTTTGATTTCTGCAACACCTGGTTTGCAGGATGGGATGAAACCCCTGTTGGAATTACTCTGGAGTGGATGTAACTGAATTTTATTCTTTCCTCGGGGATTAACAGCAGATAATAATTTCTCCAGTCCTTTTCCGACTGACCTCTGGTTCCTGCAGTAAAACTTTCTGCTGGGAAACTGCACTCTGCAAAGAAATCCTCATGCGCAACCACCAAAGTCGCTACAGACTGTGTAGTTGACCCTTTATATTTCACATAAGCTTCAAATATCATACTTACAAAATCAGAGCCAAATCCCTGACCTGGATCTCCTGCGGACCTCTGCAGGAGAATATCTCATCTCCTCATAGGTTTAGAGAAGTCTACTCATTTGCGTTTTGACTACAGTGAGTCACCATTCAAGGGCTCTAGGGGAGATTTATGCCCCAACAAATGAGCTTCCTGGAGACCAGAGAGAGCTAAGTCCAGCACCCCTCCACCCCAGGTGCTCCATGGCATGTGGCACACAGATACTCCTTAGCCGGTCATCCAAAGCAAATCTGGCATGATACAGGGATCAAACAGCTTGAGGAGCCAATATTAACTAATTTTTTACAAAATCAGGGAGTTTTGAGGCAAATAGAGGCTTTTAAAATAAAATTGGGAAATCCAAGATGGCTGTGCGGCAACGTTTTGATGCCAAAAAAAACAGCCTGGAAGAGCTATATTAAAGTTCCAAAAATTCATGAAAGGGGTTTTGGGAGGTGGGGGACCCTAAAAGAAGCCCCAGAAACCCTCAAACATTGATTTTTTTAGTACCACCCTGAAAGTCTCCCATAGACTGTACTTACAGAACTGTTTGGTGCTGTGCCTGCATCAGGTTCCATTGCAGTTGGATTATGTAGAAAATTTCTGCCTCAGACAAGTCTATAGATTCTTCCAGCTTGTCTCTTTGGGCTGCCTTTTAGTCAGACTAAGTCTGAAACTCTCAACTCCTCTAGCTACTCACATCTTCGGTGAAGGGGGGAGGGGGACGGATGCAGCTGGCACAAGCTAAAGTCCTCTGGACAAACATGGGGCCACTTAGCCTGCGCTCAAGTGCCTGATAAATCAGGGGCAAGCCTAGCTCTCAGGGGAGCTCTCCTCAAGATGCTTTAAAAGTTAGTGCAGGCTGGCTAGGTATGTTCACTGTAAAAGAGCTGCTCCCGCCCCCCAGCTACATCCCTCTCAACACAGAGGCTGTATCGTCTCTCAGGCAGGGCTCCCAGGATTCTAGAAACCCCTGCAGCACCAGGAAGCCTCAAAGCTTGGATTAAACCCCCCCAAAACTAATAAATCAAAGCAGAGCAGATGAAGACACCTTCTCAACTCGTTATAAAAGGAAAAACTGAAGGGCTGAGCATTGACCAATGACACAAGGAGGTGACGTTGAAGATATAGATGATACCTTCTGCAATCCTCAGGTTCGAAGGGAAGAAATTCTCTTGTCAAGACTCATGTTCCTTTTGCATTGGAATTTGCTGTTAATAAACTGCTGTGATGCCTTTTAGGCCACTTCAGCAGTATATCAAGCGCTAATAAATATTGACAAGAATAAAAGATCTCACTGGGCCACACTAGTGCTGCCCGATTCAGGAAAAAAAATTTCAATTCGATTCAGCCTATTGAATCAATTTTTCGATTCGAATTTTTTTTATTTATTTTTTTTTCAAACATCCTGGTGGGTTTATTTTATAGCCTCTTCACCCACTCCTCCCACTTTGCCCTGGCCTCATCCTCCACAGCACGTTCCCTCTACTGTGGTCCCGCCCCTCCTCTGACATCAGGGGCAGGATCACAGCAGAGGGAACGTGCTAAGGAGGACAATGACAGCCTGTTAGGATTGCTACAGTACCAGCGATCCTCTTCAGGCTGCCCTAATTAGCTGAAGGTAAGACCAGGAGGTCAGGGGGGAAGCTGGAGGACGTTACAAAAGCCTATGCAGCACTTCCCGAATGACCCTCCTCCCTTGCTCCATAAAGCAGGAGAGGCAGCGGACAGCCTGCAAGAGGCAGCACTGCTGCTCCTGCTTTAGGAGACCGACCGGAAGGTCTGGAGGAGAGTTGGTCAACGAATCGGCGATCCTGATTTTTTTTAATACATTGATTCAAATCGATTCACCTGAAGTGAATCGGTGAATCGATTTGAATCGGAAATCGGGCAGCACTAGGCCACACCACTCTAGAGGCTATGCAAGCCATTTCTCTACACCTTCCTCTCTTCTCTCAAAAGAAATCCAGAGCATTCAGCCAGTGGTGTACCAAGGGAGGAGTGGGGGGGAGGTCCACCCCGGGTGCACGCTCCAAGGCGGTGCACAGCCGGCCGGGTCCGGAAGCTCCCACGCTGCTGAAAACTGCACCTCAGCGCGGCTGCTGTATTTATTCAGAGCAGAGTCGGCAGCTGCGCTGAAGTGCACGAAGGTCCCGCAATGATTATTTTTGCTGCCGCTGCTTCGGAAGAGGTAAGTGACGTCAGACGGGGGGTGGACTGGCAGCCGCAGTCATCGCGGGACCTTGCCTCTGCCAGCCCAGCCCCCTCTGATGTCACTTACCTCTTCCAAAGCAGCGGCAGCAAAAGTAATCATTGCGGGACCTTGCTGATTTCGATGGAGAGAGAAAGAAACATAACAGGGTGGTGGAAGGAGAAAAAGGGGGTCAGGGTGGTATGGAAGCATGGTGAAGGGTGATAAAGGGGGTCAGGGTGGTATGGAAGCATGGTGAAGGGTGAGAAAGGGGGCAGATGCTGATGGAAGTGTAGGAACGGAGAGGAGAAAGTGAATCACCAAACCATGGGGGTGTGGGAGAAATGGAAGGGGGAGGCATAAAGTTTCTGGAAAGTGAATAGAAGGAGAGAAGATACCATATAGAAGGGGCAGAGAGAGGGTAGACCGTGGATGAAAGGAAGAGAGTGACAAGAAGATGAGGAAAGCAGAAACCAGAGAAGACAAGGTAGAAAATATATATTTTTTTTGCTTTAGGAGAGATGCATTGCTGTTTCTGTGGTGTTGCATTGTATGCAGTCCAGTTTCTTGGTGCTTCAGTTTAATCTTTGTCTATGTATTTTTATTCTATCTCCCCATTTACAAAACCATAGAGCGTTTTTTAGCGTTGGCATCTGAGCTGTTACCACCATTGCAAAAAACCACACTACATTTTTGTAAAAGGGGGAGCAGTTAGTTTGTGATTACATACTAGGCAAAGGTGTTTTTCTGTGTTCTGTGTGTTCGAAAAGACATGGTTTTCTGTTAGGATTGATCTGTACTAGTCTGGCTTGTTTAGTTTTACAATGGATTTATTGACGTACTGCTCACTACAGTATGTAAGATGCTGCCTTTTCCTAGGTACACTCTTGTGTGACATGTGGATTGTTACTAAAAATCATGTTTTTCATACAGATGTCAAAAAATGATGGGCCCCGGGTGCCACATATGCTAGGTATGCCACTGCATTTAGCTCAGGCACTATAGTTTTTGTATAAAAAGGGAAGATTCAGGTTTGGTGCAAAAAGGGGTTGTATGTTGGGGGGTGCTTGAACTAGTCTAGCATGATAAGGACTTTAATAAATAGAAATACATATTACAGTATATTAAGACCTAAGAACATAATTTCTATTTTGCCATTAAAAATATCCAAAGTACTTTTTGCTCCTTACCCAAGCACACCTCCTGTGATAAAAACAACAAAAATGGATTTCAGATCCAATGTGAAGGTGAAAACAAGCATCCCAATGAATGACAAGATGTAAACTATTAGAGTAGTTTGTCTGGAAATAGAAATAAAAAGAAAACACATTAGCTTGATCTAGTAGCATACATCACACACACACAAAGTGCTCAGCTCAGTGTTCTAAATAGATTATAATCTCTTAATTCTAAGACAATAAGACAAATCTCAATATACTCTTTCCTGATATTCCCAATAACATATGCCTCCCCACTTAACTGGAAATCCTAATGGGCTGTACAGTATATCTAACTACAGTCCATTCTCGTTTTCCACGTTTTTCCAATGTGTGAATTCGCTTGTCTGCAGTTGCATCAATTGTAACTAATATTTTTCATTCACGCTGCTGTGTTCACATATTTGTGGACTGATGCTCACTAAATCCTCCTCTCCCCTGATGTCTTGCAGGGTCCCCCGCCTGCTATAAGCTCAGGTGGTCCAGCGGTGAGCTGGAACAGGAACGATTCCTCTTGTCTCTTGTCCCAGCCGACTCTGAAACCTTCCACCTTCCAGACCTGTAAAGCCTACCTTTAAAAGCCCCAATGGTCCAGTGATGAACTGGGGCAGGAGCATAAAGATCACTCCTGCCCTGGTTTACCGCTGGACCACCAAGGCTTTTAAAAGGTAGGCTTTACACGTCCAGGAGGCAGAAGGTTTCAGAGTCTGCTGGGACAGGAAACAGGAAGGATCTCTCCTGTCCTGGCTCACCACTGGACCACTAGGGCTTATGGCAGGCCCAGGGAAGGCCTGCAACAGATGCTGGGGTGGAGGGAGAGGGTGCAGGGAGCTCAGAACCTAATCTTATTCTCCCAATAGGATCTGCAGGTCACTTTCAGCAGATTTCAGGCACAAGGTGTACTGCTGGAACTTAACATGTATTTTCCCATAGAGACAGCAATTTTGTTATTTGTGATTTCGCAGTTTGCAAACATTTTCATAAAACATATTACCGTGGATTACAAGAACGGACTATATATTCACTAAAATCAGTTAGTACCTAAGAGAGCTCATGTCAATGCTCAATGACAAACTTTCAGTTAATCTGCTTCTGAATCCTATATTCAGCTTCCATGTGGCAAATGACAGTTATTCCTACCATGCCCCTATTCACAAATGGATTTTGATTGCACCCCAAATGTTTTTACTTTCCTATATGTCCATGAGAAAACACCCAGATACCGCCTCCTTTTCTCTTGGCATTGCTCTGTATACTTATCTGCACTTGGAGCCATCCTGAAACTGGATGAACCAGATATTTTTTCCCCATGGACTATGCACCAATTTCATTATAAAGTCAAGTCAACTTTTCTTTGAAAACTACCAAGGGGGCAAGGGAGGGGGAGGGGTAGTACAGATTTCTACAGATACTTTTTCCCATACAAAAGAACATTATCTTCCTGACTTAGTCCCTACTTCCTACCCTTTCCCATGGATAAAAGTATATGCGTTGATCCCCATGCATACTTTATCCATGAAAAAAATGAACAAGTGGGAAACATGAAAAAAGGATCTGCAAAAGTTAGAGGAATGGTCTAATACCTGGATAAAATTCAATGCAAAGTGCAGAGTAATGCATTTGGGGATTCGAAATCAGAAGGAGCCATATTGAGCAAGGGACTTTGGACGTGCACTCATTAAGCTCAGTGTAAACAACAAAAAAATATGAAATGTGACACCAATGCAAGGCTCTATTCAATTTTATTGTTGCTATTGTGCTATCATGGACATCCCAAGGCCAGTTGCATTAGTGGGAGGTCGTTATAGTTGCCAAAATGCTGGCCTTCTGATAACGAGCTCAGCTTAATATCTTAAAACACTCATTATATACTTTTGGCTCAGTGTGACAAAATCAGTTTCTCAACCAATAAAAATCAACAAAGGAGGTGTTTAAAATTAGACAAAGAAAAAAGTTTCAAAGGTGCTGAAATTTTCTCAGCCCTCTCCATGAGCTGACAGTTTCAAATTTCATCGATCTTTACACAGAAGCCTTAGCCTGGAGGAGGAGGGGCTGGTTTCCCCCTCTCAGATGTTGTTTTAGGATTTCTTTAGGTTGCAAAGATATATAATATGTTTTTTCAAAACCCATTCTTTTGTTCAATACACAGCCACACAATCACATACTTTCGGGCCCTTCATTCATTCATAATTTCATTCATATCTCGGCCATTCATATTTAATGCATTTTATATCTTAGTTTAGGACACGTTATCTTCCTAGCCAGCCTAAAGCACATCTGGTATCAATTAACACCACGATGCTGAGAGCGGGAAAAACTCTGAACAAAGACTTGACAGAAAGTCAATGGAGTTCATGCACATCCCGATTTCCTCCATGATCTAGCCTAACAGCAAAGTACATAAAAAGAATATTATTATACCTTCCCTTATATTAATCTGTAGTGCGTTTTTCTGGCCTTGGCCACATTTATATTCAGATTTTTATTCACCGGTTTTTCGTACGCTTCTATTGGGCGTGGCCTTAACTGACACATATGCTTGTATCTAACTAGAATTACCCAGAATCATACGAAAAGCAGGCACTTAATACTGCACTATCATGTTCTGATATCCATTCCATTACCGTCCCATAAACATCACCCCCTACTGGCCACGAGCCACTACTCCTCAATATGTGCTGGGAGGTGAGAGACTGATGTGCACAGATGGGGAGAGGGACCTTGGGGTGATAGTGTCCAAAAATCTAAAGGCAAAGAAACAGTGTGACAAGGCGATGGCTTTTGCCAGAAGGATGCTAGGCTTTTTAAAGATAGGCATAATCACCCTGTATTTACACTCTATGCTCTATTCTATGGGATTGTGCTTTTCCTGTGGATAATTCCTTTTTGATCCCATACACCATCTTTTCAGATGTTAGTCCCATACACAAAAGCCCAGCAATCTGCACCTGGAGCAAAGCTACTGCTAGACCTTTCTTCAGGCCATCTTGCAGAAACTCCAGGACCCGAGGAATTAATGGAAAAGAAGGGATCACCAGCCTCAGGGTGCACCAGATCTGGTAACACCTCCAAGCCTTTGCATAGGCCGCCGCTGTAGACGTCCGCTTTCTGTGAAGCAACGTGGTGATTACTGCTGAAGAATAGCCCCAGCTAGTCAAGGCCACGCGCTCAAGAGCCATACCATAAGACCAAAGTGGTCCAGATCTTGCATCGCAATTGGACCCTGTGTGAGAAGGCAAGAATGACAAGGGAGCATGAGTCCCCAAACCTGATGGAGCCAAACCATCGGCATACCACAGCCGCCTCGGCTAATCGGGTGCCACCAGAATCACCAGACCCTTGTGGGCTGCTATGCACCTCAACAGACACCCTATCATGAGCCACAGAGGGAAGACAAAGATGATCCTCCTGGGGCCAGGGCTGAACTAGAGTGTCCAGGCCTTTGTTTCCAGCCTCTCACCGACGACTGAAGAAATGATCTGCTTTCTTGTTGGCCGCCGTTGCCATGAGGTTGAATGTGGGACACCCCCAATGATCCACTATGCAAACAAATGCTCTTCGAGAGAGTGACCACTCTCTAGGGTCCAGTGTCTGACGACTGAGAAAGTGTGTTTGATGTTGTCCACTCCTGCCATGTGTACCGCAGACAGCGCCACGAGGGGTCTTTCTGCCCACCAAAAGAGCAACTGAGTAAGAAGGTGGTTCAGGTGCAGGCCACAGTCCGCAGACTTTTGGATATTGCGAGCATAGAGCCTGTGCCGGAGCAAGATTCGGGGTCTGGGAGATATTCGATATACTTTATTGTTCCAAAGAGAGGATCCAATAAATGGGGACCAATTATGGACTTCAAGGTGGTCAATGCAGCCCTGAAAGTCCCTCAATTCCACATGGAGATGGTATGCTCGGTGATTGCATCAGTTATGCTGGGGGGAGTTTCTAGCCTCCCTGGATCTTACGGAAGTGGATCTCCACATTCCCATTTTCCCAGACCACTGGAAGTACCTGCAATTCCATATTCTGAAGCGACATTTCCAGTTTCAGCACTGCCCTTTGGGTTGGGTGATCAACTTCAGAAAGAGTCACCTTGAGCCCACCCAGGATTTGGAGTACATGGGAGTTCAGTTTCACACAGGTCAGAACAAAGTGTCTCTGCCCGTGTCCCGTCAGAAGAGGCTACAGCAGGTTATCAGGGACCTTCTGGCCACTCTGGTCCCAACGGCTTGGCAGTATCTCCAGGTTCTGGGGACCATGGTGGCATTGATCGATGTGGTCCCTTGGGCCAGAGCCCACCTGCGTCCACTTCAGGATGCCCTTCTTTCGCGCTGGAATTCACAGCAGGAACCATTACATGCATCCCTGCCCTGGACAATGGTGGCTCGTAACAGTCTAGCGTGGTAGTTGTGTCCTCTCTCATTGTCCTAGGGTCTTCCGCTCCGGGTCTCGGACTGGGTGATCTTGTCGACAACTGCGAGTCTCAGCGGATTGGGAGCAGTGTGCATGTCTGTCCCTATTCAGGGCCTGGGGGCGCCCTCGGAGCGCAAGTGGTCGATCAATCGCCTGGAACTTCAGGCAATTAGGCTGACCCCTCTCCTCTTTGTGAGTTGTCTCCATCATTGAGCCGTCCGTGTGTTCTTGGACAATGCCACAGTATCATCATCATTTTAGGCTCAAAAGACAGAGCTGGTTTATTTAATTAGATAGTTGCTGTAGCAGCCTGTTGGTGATCCTTGCTACAGGCGAACATGGGGCAGTACCAGATATTAATTAGAGCAAGCCCCCAATTTTTTTTTTTTATACAATAGCCGTAATAACCCCCTAATGCTACTAAAGATTCTCCAGCAGGCATACATGTAGAGTTAGAGCTGGAAGGCTTAAATCTCCAAATCGGTCAGGCCAATTTGTTTTTCCTTTTTTTAAACAAATCAATTCGCCTGATTCGAATCAGAATCGGGCAGCACTAGTCGAGAGAGGCAATACAGGAGCTGCTGATAGTAAAGAGGAAGAGCCACCAAGGAATTAATAGCAGGCAAGGAGACCAACCCATACTGTCTTCTCATTCCAAGCTCCACCCCATTAGTACATACAAACTGCACCTGTGGTGTAATCCCTGTGCTCAACTAGAAACCAGCACCAGCTGAATCAGGAGCTAGCCTGTTTGACTAGTCCAGGAACTACAGAGCAGACATCTTCCACTAGACAGAAATACTGAATTGTAGAAGCTGCACACCGAGCTAAGAGTACAGTACAATTATTCTCTTGATGTGCATACATCTGTGATCAGAAACAGAAAAATGAAGGCAGATAAACACATCGTCTATCCAATCTGTCCATGCACACCGTCTACTCTCCCTTAAGAGATCCTGAACAGTCTGCAGGATGACAAGGAACATGCCAATTACATCATGACTGACCTCTCAAACTCTGCTTCACATCCACTTCAAATCGTTCAAATAACATTGCCAGGCTTTTTTCCTGTCTGCCACTCCACTTGTGTGTGCAGAATATCAAACAAACCTGAATTACCTGAAGCCAACGTGTCCTGAACCACAGCAGGCAAAAAATAATTCAACTAAGACTGTTGTTGTATACTCAATGACTTTCGAATCAAAATGAACAAGGAACATATAGGGGGCTGCATTTACATTTTTGGGTCCTTTTACAAAGCTAATGCCGAGAAACCCATTTTATTCCTATGGATGGCTCGGCATTTAGTGAGTGCTGCTTGACAGTGCAACTTGTAAAAACCACCTTTGTTTTTTTAACAAAATAAGCATGTCAAATTTATCAGGTACTTGAGTGTTTTTTGCTTCATACATGCTTTGTAGTGTTTACAGTAGCCTCCAACTAACAGGATTAGATTTGTTAACTTGTGCCTTGTATTTTAAAATCTCTTAGGAGCCAGAACCAAGCCAGTTACTGCACTTTTAATGGCCTGAACCAGAACTAGGACCCCTAAATGTTCTCTGGTTTACCTCTGATACATTTGGCTTTTATCTTCCATCATGTTTCTATCAATTTAAAAAAAAAAAACAAAAAAAAAACTCCACACAAAATACCACTATTCATGTTTTATGTACAACTCTAATTGCAGAAACAAAAAGATAGTTTCATCAACTAAGTGGTGTTGCCTTCTGCCTTCACACATGCACTGCTCTTAAATACATTATTTAACTACTGCTTCCAAAACTAGGCTTATGAACAGCTCATTTCATATTAAGGACTGACAGTTAACACATTTACGTACTTGTAGGTTTTCGTGTAATCCAGCCAAAAGCCACAGATAATAGAGCCCACCATTCCAGCCACAACTAGTGTCAGCCCAATCCTCCCAGCATTCACTTCTTCTCCCTATAACATGGATCAGAGGAATAAAGCCATAATGGGAAAAGTGTAGTTTTTTTTATATATCATAAACACTATATGAACAGATTCCTGTTACAACTTATAGCATCTTATCTGTTAGAACAGTATCGCAAACTGTGTACCACGGCACACTAGCGTGCCCTGGCAGATTCCAGGTGTGCCGCGAGATGACGGCGAGGGTGAGAGGCGCCGGCTGACTGCTTACAGGACGTGCCTCTCGCGGCGAGGGGCACATCCTATAGTCAGCTGGAGCTTGCGCCTCTCCTCCTTGCTGGTGCCTCTGCTCTTTTTCACCTCTCCTTCCACCTCACCGGCGGTAATAGGAGGCTCAGGGCCACGGCTGGAGGACATCTGCGCATGCGAGGACATCGATGTGATGACCTCACAAGCGCATAACGTCACTGTGTCGATGTCCACGTATTTCTGGGTGCCCTCCTGCCACTGCCCCGAGATTAGTGTATGACACACTGTTAGAAGCAGCATGTGCCATTAGAAGTGGCCTAGGTCAGTAATCTTGAGAAGTCTTGTCCTAAGCCCAAATTAGTTTAACATCCTCCTGATGAACTTCCACTGAGGGACAGTGCTAATCTGTTTAAAGATGAAATGGTGTGTTACCTGATAATTTCCTTTGGCTGCACTGTTCTGAACAAGTGAATGTTTATCCCTCCTACCATCAGACAGAGATAAAGAAAAAAAGGTCTTTTCCAGTGAATTCACCGATATAAGCTTGCTGGTTCTCAGGGAAATCTCCAGGATTTATCTTCGTAACACACACCCATACCCCATCAACCACTGCAGCTGCAATAACCAAGGGAGTATATGTTTTTTTTCAGCTTACTATACTACCCTTCCTAAAGGATATCACAGGTTGGTTTACAATACAATATAAAGGAAAACATGAAATGAACACCATAATTTCACAGAACAATTAAACAGAAGGGGTCAAAAAAAGGAAGAGGATCAGTGAACTCTCAGTGCATCATTATAAGCTGTCAAAGAATTGCTAAAAGCTTTCTGAAAGATGTTTTAAGAGCCGCACAGAATTTAAGATAGAATATTTTGAATCTCACTTAAGGTGGCAGAGTATGCCACAAGGATGGCACTATATAAAAGAGTAATACATTTCAATTAGGTGAAAGTGGATTAATAAATAACAAACATGTTCAAAAATACTCCACTTTGTTAACTGAAAGTAAAATCTAACGGAAGAAAAAGCCTCAGGTCTAATTTGGTAGAGCTCAAAGCTCAAACCACCTCCGCCCACATCATTGGCTCCAAAAAACTTCCATTTAGAATGATCATTATGCCAATAAAGTTATTTTTAAGGACTAAGATTTTTAAACAACAGTGCTGTTTACTGTGTTGTTAAAACTTTTATGGTGTCCTATTTGCAGCCAACGTTTCACAGATCTTAGTTGTTTCTTCAGGGCTCCTGGACTTTCATTTACCTCACACAGTTCTGTGAATGTAATTTTATAAGGAGTGTTTCACTCTCATATCCTGAATCTTATATTAAACTCTCAAATACACAAAGTAATATTACTCAGAGCTGTTGCTTCCTCGATCTCATCCACGTCCTGTTCTACACAGTGGCGTTTCAGATTTTCTTAAAAGGGGAGAAAAGTCAAACAAGCCCCACCACGTCATCTATCAGGAAAAAGATGGCCTCTCTTCATAGGCAGAACTTTAGTGGAATAAGGGTTGTTCTAAAAGGAAGCTTTTTGGAGCCAATGATGTGAGCGGAGGTGGTTTGAGCTCTACCGAATTAGACCCGAGGCTTTTTCTTCTGTTAGATTTAACTTTCAGCTAACAAAGTAGAGTATTTTTGAATATGTTTGTTACTATATAAAAGTGTACACAATTCATTGTAGACTCCAGTAAAACAGTGCTAGAAGGAATACAAAGACTCTAAACTTTCAGTGATCAAAGGAGTCTAGATAGAATATAAGGAGCAATGAAAATTGAGAAGTATGAAGTACCAGTAAGAAGAACCTTGAAAGCAAGGATCAGAATCTTAAACTGAATACAGTGGACTATAAAAAGCCAATGATGGCAAATGAAAAAGGGAGTGATATGACCATACACTGAGTGAGAAGAAGAAAAGCTGAAAGGAGACTAGTGTAGACAGAATTACAGTAATCCAAACATGAAATTAAGGTATAAAGAAATGTTTCCTGAGATGGATTGTCCAAAAATAATTAGATAATGTAGAACTGACAAAGGAAGCAATCCAACTTGTCTGCAGTAAGAAGTCAGGCAATGAAAAACAAAAGAAAAGACTGCAGAGACGATGTACAAAGCGCAGGATCTTTAATTAAATTAAATGCAATGTGGTGATCCCAATGTTGGTTCTCAAATGTGAAGATGCAGGACCCCGGGGTCCTAAGGGGAAATATGATTTAAATGAAATGTGGGAAATGGTAGGATGCTGGAGTGTGCATTTATAATGTAAACCCAATGGAGTGTGGTTAAGAGTGCATTGGGATGTGCATTTGTGAGTGTGATTAGATGACAAGCTTGACCATGCACCATGTGTAATATAGTGCTAAATAAATAAGTGACAGACTGAGGAGGCCTCGTATGCCAAATAAGAGTTAACGATTAAGCAGTGTAATCAAGGTGTGGGCGTGGGCCTGTTTATGCGATAATGGTAAACAAATGTGACAAAAACCAGAATCTGTGGGAAGGAAAAGGAGAGGTGAATAAAAATTAAGAGAACTGTCATAGCGGTATGGATAAAATCTCACATTGGCGTCACAAAACATTGGCGTCACAAAACAGGGTACAACAAATCTTAAATGATTGACAAAAGAAATAAAAACACGATTGCTAAATCGGCTAATTTGATGAAAATAACATCAAATTTAAAACAATAAAAATAGCGGTAATGATGAACATAAAAAAATAACTGCTGAATTCCACTGAAAAGGGAATTGAGCAATATAAATGTAAAGCCAAACCTGCACATCATAGAGGTCAAGGGACTAAAATGAATATTAAACTATTGAAAGGGTAACACAGAATGAAGAATAAAAGCTATGGATGAAAAAGGGAAATTAGACAGAGCAGGGAAACAAAACAAAAAAGGGGATGGCAAGAAATGAGGGCATGTGATAGACAAGAACCAGGGTACGGACCCAGATAAGGACCCACCAGAAGGGATATATGTGGGGACAGGAAACCAATAACTTAGACTCAAAAGCTGTTGCAGGAAAATTAAACCAATGTACATGAAGGGAGACATAGTGGAGGAAGTAGTGGAAATGGACAAGCACTCGAGGACTTCCAGATACGAGAGACAATTATGTTGCAACTAATGAACACGTCTTATCCGTAAACTAATTAAGAGAAGCAGATGACACTAGGAATGACAACATAAGAAGAAAATCACTAAAACACCATAAGGAGGGTATTACCGAAACATAATTGTAACAAAAGCTTACCAAGAGCAACAAGTGCCCTGAGATAATAAAACAATACTTCTAGAATACACACTTATTCAAAAATATGCTCAGAGACACGAAGGCAACAACATGGAGCCACAGCCCCAAGAGAAAATTGCCTCACCACCCAATCATTGCATATTGTAAATTCCAGTGGAAAACAAAATTCTTTGCTGCAAACTAGCATAGAAAAAGTTCTTATACTTTGAAGTCACAAGCAATCACTTAGCTTGATCAAAGGTTCCGACGAGGCCCATTTCGATCCTGCGTCAGGGAACCAAATGGAGCACTCAGCAAAGCTTTCGATCCTGCATCAGGGAACCAAATGAAGCACTCAGCAAAGTTCTCAAAAAGTGGTGGTGTCTCAAAAATTCAAGTTTCATTTATATGTACGAGCTTCTCCACTGATTTCTCTGAGCATATTTTTGAATTCTAAATGTGTGTTCCAGAAGTATTAATTTCACTATTATACCTAATGAGTGATTTTTTGACTTCTAATGTAATGTAATGTAATGTATGTTTCCCTTTAATCACTCTTCTTAGTAGAGTACCAGTTTTTTTGTTTTCATATATATTTGTTTTCATATATTTTGTTTTCATATATATTTGGACTTAGTGAGATAATAAAAGGCAACCTTATACATTATGCAATTTATTCCTTAAAGGATAATTCCTGGTCAAGAATAATAGAAAGATATTTTAAAGAGGACACAAACCTAACTAGACAATCATTGATTTATGATGCAAGAGTGGTAGACATTCCTGAGATCCAAGTAGAAACTGTCTTTAAAGTGGTTAAGGATAAGGCGATTTTCTTGAAGCCAATGAGCAATTGATAAGGCATAGTTCAATCTGGCAAGGAAGGCTGTGCCAGAGTCCAGGCAAGAAACAGCTGGGGACTGGCAGCTGCTGCAGCCACTGTGGCAAGAACCTTGCCACACAGCTGCCACAGATGGCAGCCAGAATGCTTAATGTTACAAATGGGGGGGAGGGGGGGCAAGTGTCTCAATCAATGGATGTTAAGCACATATGGGTCAGCAGAGCACAGCTTCATGTTCAGATGTCAGCCTAGAGGCCTCTGGGAGATTATATCAATCTGACCCTGGCATGGGAAGGCAGATAGACCCTTAGTGCAGGGAAACTGTTTTAAGTAGCCCTGATTGATATATTTTAAGTTTCAAGTAGCCCTGATTGAATCATGGCTAGCTAAAAGGTGTTAATGTCTGATTAAGAGGGTGCTTAGGACAATGGTGCACAGATCAAGCCAGAGACTTAATCCCATCACCATGCTTGCAGGTTTTCTCACCCTCCTTTGTCTATTAAATTGACCATTGTCTCAAACAGTTTGCAAGTTCTAAACAGAAAGATACTGGGAGATACAATATTTTCTCTATTCAGAATAAGATTCCAAGGTATAAAAGCCTGCTCTCTGCTCTATCAAGTTATCTCTCTCTTTTTCTATGGAGCTATCAGGAGAGGGGTCTTGGCCCTCTCTCTCTCTTTCTATCTAGCTATCTCTTGGCTCTTGGCTTGGCACTCTGGCTCCCCCTCTCTCTGTCTATCCTTCCCTTTATCTATGGAACACGAAGCTTCCTAGAACTGCAAGCTTCTATGTCCCTCTTTGCCTCTAACCTCTGTAAGGCAGTGAGACTGCTTGCTCTCTGCTTAATTGTAATGCTTATAAATATTACTTTTCTATAAGACTATTTCTATAATATATTCTTTATATAATCACCCCTGGCTGTGCTTCTTATTTGATTCTATCCCTAATGAAACTTCTGTGAAGGAACTGAACCTGGGACCTGGCGTCTGTCAGTGCGCATTTCACTTAACCCCTACCACCTAATATTGTGGGGGCCACTTTCAAACTGACATCAGTCAGATTCGGTTCTGGGAGCATCCATTAGGCTTAACCTTTGTGGCGGCCTCAGCTAGCAGAGCAGGGAGCTATATCAGAGATCAGGAGCACCAGCCTGAACAAACTACCATTTGCTAGAGGCAGAGAAAATACTGGCAGATTTCCCCGAGCACCAGCAGGTTATATACCATCGAGTTCACCAGAAAAGGCCAGTTTTCACTCTATCTCGATCTATTGGTAGGAGGGGAAAACCTACTTGTTCAGAATGGGGTAGCTAGACAATGAAAAACTTATTTTTGTGATCTGAAAACTCCCAACAAGCTCTAGAAAAAAGTTCTTTCCCAGTTGTTGCTTTTGCTGATAAACTGCTCTCTAATTGATTCAATGATCTATACCTACCCAGAGCCAGTGGTATCTATATATTATTGTGACCATGTATTTTATGTGGATTTTACTCTCAGCAGCTGCTCATATGAACAGGGCAGGATTAATTTGTCGAGGGCCCCTAGGCACCCAAATACATTGGGCCCCCTTGTCCCGCCCCACTATGCGCCAAGGCAGAAACAGGAAGTTGCGTCAAAGGGAAGCTTTGGGCAAGCAGCACCGCTTGCACAATTACAGTTCCCATTGCCTTTCTTACCCGCATTGCTTCCTTGTCTTACTATCCGTCAATGGGGGGGGAGCGCGCATTGCTGATCAGGGTTAGTGATCGATGTTGGAGGGGCCCATCTCCGTTTGGAAAAAACAATGTTGATGCCCTCTTTCATCGAGCCCCCTGACCATTTCAGGTCCTAGGCACGTGCCTACTTGGCCTATTGGTTAATCCTGCCCAGCATATGAAGAATCAGAATTTTGGGTTCTCCCCAATATACATATTCATTATGATACTTTTTCTGTAGGCTAAATTTAGACCATACCTCCTTCTCCATAGAAAAAGCAGTTTAGAATACCATTCTTATTTTACTTGGGAAAAAAAAATCTGTTAAAGGACTCAGAGACAGCTCTGTTCAAATGCATACATGGTTGTTTGAAGCTACAATCTCAGTGTATTGTGAGAGCAATTTTCAAAGTCTGGGTAAGTTTGATTTACCTCGTGCCTTTTCAGTAGGAATTCAAGATGGGACTATACATAGATGCAGAAGACAATTTGACTTAGAATCTTGTGTGTACCTGAAGCAATGGAAGGTTAAGTAGCTTGCCTGATATTACATGGAGTATTAGCGGGATTTAATCCCTGTCGTCTCTGGTTCTCATCCCACTGCTCTAGCCATTCAGCTACTCCTACACTAAAAAATCTTTTTCTCCCCAATTCAGTTAAAAAGTACACATTTTCCTCTGCGTGCATTCTTGTAGCCAGACTGCAAGGAGGCATTCCCAGCAGGGTAAGGGTAAGGGAAGAAAAAAACATGTATAGATAGATTTTAATATTTAATGTGTGCACAATTTGAGTAAGCTTTTATATCTGCCTTTTCTGCATTGCAAAGCCACACTTTCTTGAAATGTCATAACATCTGCAAGTACATCATTTGCATCTAAGGCTGGTAATTTGAAAATTGCCACCAATAATTTGAAAGTACTTCAGTGAGCACATATAAAAAGAAAACAAAAAAAAAGAATCTAGAGAATGTACATTTTAGAAGTTTTAGTAGGGACTGCCTCTTGATTTTCCCACCACTTCCAACGCAGGTCGAAGACCTCAGTGGTCTTTTCTTTCTGAAATACCATTAGGGAGGCTCAGAAACTGTCAAGAGCAGACAAATGTTCTAGTTAACAAAAAACACAGGAATAACCCATTAGAAGCTCATGGTTCAAGCTGGATGTCACCCAGGCTACTTGACTTGATAGGAAATGAATACCGTATTTCCCCATGTATAGGCTGCGGCAGTGGGTGCAGCTTGCTTAAATGGGGCGGCTTATCTAAAGACATTAAAACTCGCTGTTAGATAAGCTGCCCCATTAGAGGAGTACCATAACTGAACTTTTAAAAAAATCGTCCTCCTTAAACACCTGAGCAAACTGTAGACATTGGTGGAAGGCGCGGACCCAACAAATTCATCACTTGGGGTCAGGTTGTTGCTGGCTGTGGAGCTTAGGCCCAGGCCCCACTGCGTGCGCTGCTGTCCGACTCCGAAGACATCTCCACTGGCAGGCACTGCCTACTCCAATTACACTGTGCAGGGCAGGAGCGATGTTCGTGATCTCAAGTCTTGCCCTGCACAGCTTCCTGAATGGCTGCTGTTGCGAGAACTGACGGCAGCCAATCAGGAAGCGGTGCAGGATGAGGCTTGAGATCGCAAACATCGCTCCTGCCCTGCACAGCGTGATTGAAGGAGGTAGCAGTCCAGGAGGTATTTACCAGCAGGGAGGGCAGCAAGGGAGGTATTTAAGGGGATTGGGATGATGTATAGGCTGCCCCATTGTATAGGCCGATGTAGATTTTAAAACTCTTAGATAAGCCACGACTAGTAACATGGGGCGGCCTATACATGGGGAAATACGATATCCTGTATCCTGTCAATGTCCCCCTGCTCCTTCCTTAACCTTCAGCGACGTCAGTTGGCATTTAATAGCAAGCCTGACTTAGGCCTTGCACTCTTCTGACTAGGACATTAACAGTCAGTAAATGCCCTGCCAAGAACAGAAAGGATTATACTGCCTAAGCCGTTTTACTAATTAACAGAATCTGAAGGCTACTAAGAACAAATTTAAGCCACACATGGAGTAGCAGCAATGGCCAGGTTGTGGACTGATACAAACCCTTCTAACTCTGTTGCTTGTTATCCTCAAACAAACAACCAAATTGTCCAAAGTTGATATCATATACTTGTATCTGATCTTTTTGGACCTGTAGATGACCCAAAGAAACTTACAACATATTTAAAATATACGATTACAAATTAAATACAAACATGTTAAAATTTATCAACATTAAACACAAATCATATGCAAAAATAACCGCAATAAAGGCTTTAATACCCAAGATTACAAATCCCAATTTTAACTATGTTGAATTTCATTTGAATTAAAAATTAACCAAAAAAATCTGATAAGTAAATATTCAAGAAAAAGCAAACCTGATAGATCTCGGTTATCATCTGATTTAACAGTGTTGATACGGAATAAAATGACCCCGTCATGATGCCTGGAAGAAAAAAAAAGTGATTTTATGACAAATGCTCTACAATTTTTGGTTCTTTAATTCCAGTTATTCACTGCCAGAAGATACCTATCCTGCTAATTATATCCCATAGTAGGTTCACCAGCAATACAGAAATACTGTTAATCTTTAAGGAAATCCAGGATTGAATCTTTATTAGTTTCATAAAAAGCTTCATTGGTTGAGGATAATTTGTGACAAATGGAAAAGAAAATGGCAAGTAAGCCTGTGTCTGATGGAGAAAATTATTTAATTAATACATTTCCTTTCTGCTGACGTGTTAAGCGACTCCAATAGTGTGGACTGTATCTTTGAAAATAAAATATTTATTTTCTTGTTTACTTTACTATGGATTTTCTTGTATTTTGTATGTAACAATATTATGTTTAAATATGTTTATTGGGTTATATAATAAACAAAGTTAACAGTATACATCATTTTCAAACAGGTATCATCCCCCCTCCTCCCCCTCCCTGCCTTCTTCCCCCCACCCCCCCAACCTCCTAAGTGAACAAGATTCCATCCTCTATCAATCCAATTATTACGGGTTCAATAGGTTACTTCGAGCTTTATGAGTCAGTGTAAGCCAGAATGGTTCCCAAATAGAACTAAATGTTCGTCCTGTAGGAGTATCCAAGGAAGCCAAGGATAGTCGTTCCATTGATGCTTGACGAAGCATCAAGATTCTCCAGAGTGGCACTGTCGGCGGATCTGATGTAATCCAACAATGTAATATTGTTTTCTTTCCCAAAAGGAATGTCCGGGTCATAAAACCTCGAAAACCTTTCGGGGATATCCGGGGAATGGAGTCCATTGAAAATAACAATTCCGGACAATTAACATAACCATGGTGCCACATAGAAGTGATATGTTGTTGTAACTGTATCCAGAAGCCCTGTACCAAAGGGCATGTCCAAAATTGGTGACCCAAAGAAGCTCCTGGTTGAGCACATTTAGCACACGTGTCTGTAGCACTGATTTTAGCACGATACAAGTATGCCGGTGATCTGTAGAGACGTAAGTAGAATTTATAATTCAATTCAATAAGGGTCACTTGCCCCGTTACTTTAAAGATTGCTTGAAGACCCTGTTGGATATGCTGTCCAGTCACCTCACATGGTATATCCCCTGACCAACGGGCCGCATAATTGTCATAGGAAATGGGCTCCAAACTCTCTCGCAAAAAACGTAAATGGAATTTCAACGGAATATGAGTCTGGGCCGTCAGGCATAGCGCTTCCGAAATAGCTTCCTGACTATGACTTGTAAGTCCTGCCGATGGTAGTGATTTAATATAAGATGTCATCTGTGCGTAGGCTAACCAGTCCCTAGAAGTCCAGTTATATTCAGCCTGCATCACAGTGAATGATGGCACCGTTCCCTGTGCTGTTACCACCTGTGAAATATATTGTAAATGAGAAGTTCTCCACACCGATGCAGGAAATCTAGATGTCCCAGGTTGAAAATCGTTGTTATCTATAAAAGGCAGGTAAGCTGTGGCTATTGGGTTTATCTTTAACTGTCTACATAAACGCCTCCACACCTGACGCAGCGGTTGAAATAATATTTTTCCAACTGGTGGCGATCCCCCTGGAAGACGTAAGGTGTGCAATAAGTAGCTGAAGTGATATGGGTAGCATAATGTCAGCTCCGAGGGAGTAGCCGAAAAATGGCTCGTCCCTCTGAACCAGTCATTCAATATGTAACAATATTAAATAAAGAATTTAAAAAAAAAATTTTTTTTTAAACTATTCAATCCACTTTGCAAATCTGATAAAGGTACTATTTACAAACCAGTTTTAAGCAGGTTTGGGAAAGCAGTTATTTATCTCCAACAAAAAACACAATTTGGAACTGGGAGAAAGCAAAGATGCTTACCTGTAGCAGGTGTTCTCAGAGGACAGCAGACATATATTCTCTTATGTGGATGTCATCCATAGAACCCTGTAAGGACACTACCAAGTGCGCTGCCACTTTAAATTTTTCAGGCAGTGCTCATCTTTCACATGCATGTGCCTTCCCACCCAACATTGCCTGTGGGATCATTAGCTCAGTAACAAAACTAAGATGACAACTAGGGGAAGTAGGCTGTCCTCCGAGAGCACCTGCTACAGGTAAGTATTTTTGCTTTCTCTGAGGATAAGCCAAGCATTATATTCTCACATGCTGGACTCCCAAGCCTCCAGGATCATGACTCTGGAGGACAATGAACATATAAACATGATCCTGGTGAAAAACCCTATAGGGTTGGAGGGAAAGCTGGCACTAAGGAAGTAAAAAGATGCTTGTCCAAACTGACTATCTCCTGGAGTTTTGCTCTAAACATTACTGAGAGATGAAAGTATAGATCTGCTTTGCAGATGTCCTCAATAGATTTGAAGTGGAAATGAGATACCAAGGCAGCCATAGCTCAGACATTGTGGGCTATTACACATCCCTGTTGCAACAGCCCAGCCTGAGTATACATGAAGGAGAGTCTGCCAGGTAAGTGGAGACGGTTCTCTTGGCAACAGAAACTCGGAGCCTGTTAGGGTCAAAAGCCACAACAAGCTGGAAGGATCTTCTAAGAGATTTAGTCCAGTCCAGGTAATCTGCCAGAGAACATCTGCAGTCCAAGGTGTGAAGAGCTGCTTCTCCCGAATAGTAATGAGGTTTTGGAAAGAAAACAGGCAGAACTATGGACCTTAATATCTTTTCCAGTAGATAGCGATGGTATGCTGAACCAAGGGTCTTGCATCAGCTCCCGCAAGTCCATTGCAGGAGAAACCAATTACTTTTCAGTACCTCCTCCTTTCTCCCCGCTCTCTCCTGCCCTCAGTTAGTTAGTTTCAGAGTCTACAACAGCACTACAAGCGAGAACAGGGAGACTCCCCCCAACAAGACTTTGATCTGCTCAAATACAAACACATAGCTCAAACATGGCATGGAGAGAAAAGGAACAAATAAAATTTATTAGCAAAAAGCCATAATAAACTCTAGGTCAACCCCAAGTAACTACATACAGGTAGCAGGAAGTCGAGGCAGGCATATAGACAACAATGGGCAGGGAATTCAGCATACCATCCCTATTTACTGGAAAAGATATTACTGTATTTTTTGCTCCTGACTATAAGACGCACCCACCTCTAGAGGCAGAAAAACCAAGAAAAAAAAAATTCTGAACCAAATGGTGTGCCCTGTACCCTGTCCTCCTCCCTGGTGGTCTAGTGGTAGGCCACGACAGGGTACAGGGCTCATCTAGTGTTGGGCATGTCTAATGGTAGGCAGCCCCAAGCTAGCTGGCCACCCAGCCAGCCAGCCCCAGGCCTGTACCTTTTTAAATTCTGCCCACCCATCCCCTGTTTGTGGGTCTGTCAGCTCCAGCCCACCCCCCTTGCTTGTGGGCCCAAGCAGCTCCAGCCGGCTTCCCTTCCCTCCCTCCCGTGGCACCTATATTACAGACGGTGCTTACAGCCTTCACTCTACCGGGCTTCTCCTTATTTCCCGGCCAGCGGTGCAGAGATCAGCAGCACGGACATCAGGCGAAAGCTTTACGCTCTCCTACTCGGCCCTGGGCTGCTTTCCGAATGGCTGTCATAAGTTCTCCCCAGCCCAGCCCGTTGTCAGCGTGGTCCAGGAGTAGATCCTGAGAGGCATCCCCGAGGAAACTGAGTGAGGACGAAACCATCAGATCATGCTGCAGTGGGCCTCCTTTGCCCAGTGCAGGTGAGCATGTAGCAGGACCCTCTGCGGAGACCAGTGAGAGAAAGGGGTGCATATACACTCTTGCTCAAAGAACCACATCTATCGTGGCCGCCATAAAGCCCAGAACCTGAAGATAATCCTAGGCCGACGGAGACTGCTGTGCCAGAAGAATTGAGATTTGGTTCCCAAGTTTCAGCCTGCCTGCCTCTGGAGAATCCAGCCTCTCCCTGTGTCAAATTGGATGCTGAGATACTCCAGGGACTGAAAAGACTGCAACTGGCTCTTCTTCAGATTGACAATCCATTCCAAACTCTGAAGAGTCGTCAAGATGGTCTTTAGGCAGAGATTGTAGTTATGACCACTTTGGAAAACCTTTTGCGCTCTAATGCTTTGCACTCAAGAGTCATGCGCTCAATGCCTTCCTATGCTAATGTTTCAGTAGTCTCTTCAGCTTCAAGAAATAGTGTTAAGAATATTTCTGCCTTGGCCAAGAGTCCTGGACCTTGGGGCTAATTTCTTGTTTAAATTTCCAGCAAAATGTTTTATTTTTTATCAAAGTAATAATTTCCTTTTTTTTGAGCCTAAACAAGTATTAGATTTTTTAGGGCCAAAAGAAAGGTTGGTTTCTTAGTCCTTGATGAATGATCTGTCTATTGGCTATAGGAGGGATAACCATTCCGTCACTCTATTTTTGAATAACTATTCTGTTAATTGTTAAATTTATTTCTTCTCTTGGTTCTAAATTTGTGGACTAAATAATTGATTATATTTGCAGTATACATTTTAGTGTGCATATAGGATAATTTTTCTTTCTGTATTTTCTGATCTCTTTCAAGACAGTAAATGCTTGATAAATTGTAAAAGGATATTAAAAAAATATATATTTCTGCCTTGAATGTAATTTCAATGCTTTTCTGCATTTTTTTTCGTGGAAATTATGATTTCACAATATCTGTATTGATATTATGATTTGTTAATATTTGTTTCAAGATAGTATTATTTTTCTTTGAGGGATGGGAAATCTATGTTTGTCTTTTGTTTTGTTTCAAATGTTAAGCAATTAAAGTGCGAGCAGGATAATACACTTCTCCCTCCATATTCGCTGTGATAGGGGATTAACAGAACTGCAAATACAGAAAAACCACAAATAACTTTTTCATATGTTATTCACTATTTTCTATTAAAAACCATCGTGAATATGGTGAAACCATGAATTGCCTGTGGTTTGCTATCAATTGGGAATGATACCAGTGTTTTTTTCAGGGGTCTTTCTATAAAAAGTTAAATAGTATTCTGGTTAAATTTATTTGGCTGGGTTAAATTGCAAGAGTGGCTCTAGTGTCTCTACAAAGACCAATTGAGGAGGGTGGGGTAAATTTCCCCAATTTTTATAGGTATCATCAGGCCTATATCATGCGCCAAGGTATGTATTGGGTCCTCCCAGAGCTTTTGGAACAACTACCAGAATGGTTATGGGTGGAGAGATCACTTATATTTCCACTCAGGCTTGATCTTCTGCTTAGTATAAAAATGCCTAGAATACGTAAAGACAATAGAGTATTAATGGATACTTGGAAAACATTAAAACTTATAGACAAATTAACTCCTGATTCTATTTTAAAATCGACACAACAATCTATTTGGGTAAACTCCAAGATACAAATAGGCGGGTTTAAGGTTGTCTGGAAGGATTGGATTAAAGCAGGTATAAGATCCTTAAAGGAAGTAATTGATAATGTTAGGTGCTTGATTTTTCACAATTGCAACATAAATATGGTCTGAATAAAAAACAAAGTTATAAGTGGTTGCAATTGAAGCAGGCTATTCAGGTGGGGTTCCCTGAATGGAAATCTTTAAATGATCATTACAGCTTAGAATTCTTATGTTTCCAGGCAGATTTTCTGGGACACCAGGCCGCAAAGTGGTATAAAATTATATCTAATTATTTGAATAAGAAACCTAAAAATGGATTAAGAGATATTTGGAGCATTGAGATTAAGCATCAGATTAATGCATCTCAATGGCCACGTATTTGGTCTTGGAGAATTAAAGGTACTATGTCGGCATCTATTAGGCAAACATGGTTCTTCTTGTTGCATAGAGCATTCTGGACCCCTACTAGATTACAAAAATTAGATTGCTCTAAGTCTAATAGATGCTGGCATTGTAAAATTGAAGTTGGAACTTTAGACCATCTTTTATTCTATTGTCCATGTATTCAGGCATTTTGGTTGTCAATCTGGGATCAAGTTAACCTAATGATGGAAAGTCATGTGGCATTGTCCTATGACACGGTGGTTTTTGGAATGTGTATGAGGGCTAAATGCCAAATATCTGCAGCAAATAATAAGTTACTGATGATTCTTACTGGTGTGGGGATCCAGCAAATAACGACTAATTGTAAAGACTGTTCTAGACTGAATTGTAGTTTCTGGTGGAACTCAGTATGTCATATGTACAAGATGGAAAGACTACTTGCAGTACAGAAGGGTCATTTTAAAAGATTTCTGGAGGTGTGGAGGCCATTAATTGAATATTATGATGATTAAGGTTTATTCTTTTTCCTTATGGGATAATTTGGAGAAATGGGGGTGGGGGGGGGGATAGGATATTCTAATTAAATAGCGGTATATTTTAACTGATTAATGCATATAAGAAATATGGTATATATGTATGAACAGAAAAGGAAAGGGGGTAAATTTATTGGAAATATATTGTTATGGAATTTTAGGGGATATATGTAATATGATGAGTTATATTTATTGTGCATTTAATTTATATAATACAATGAACAAAGAGTTTGAGGAAGAAAGGGTGGGGGGAGGGATAGGTTAATGTAAGATTAATTGTAATATAGAAGAGAGATGTCTAGGTATGTATATGTTTGGATAGATTATTTTGTGGATATGGGGAGGGATGGGAGGTGGTTGGGGGGAATTAAAATATGTATAATAATGTTGTTTAAGAATGTCAAGTGAGTTATGTGAATCATTTGTAATAATATTGTACACTTGTTGAAAGAAATAAAATGAATAAAGATTTAAAAAAAAAAAAAGAAACCATGAATAACATGGTGGGAGACCTGGTCTGTTCCTGAAGGAGAGACAAAACACGGTGAAGAAAGTGCTGGGAATCAGCGATTTCTCTATGCAAGCTGATGTAATTTTGAGGGGAGCCAGCAAGCTAAAAATCGCGAATAATCAAAACCGCAATTGCTGAAACTGCAAATACGGAGGAAGAAGTGTATGTATGTAGCAAATGTGTAAACCGCATAGTTTTATGCAGTATATAAATTGTTAAATAAATAAGTAAGAGCAAAGCGATTCAGATCCTCCATGCATACCGGAACCTGCAAAAGGATGTCTGTATGCACCTGTAATCAGAGGCCATGGCCTGTGCGAAGATGCATCAGATCTGTATACCACGGTATGTAAGGCCAATCTAGAGCCACCAGAATGACCACTAAAGGATTCGGCCCATCATGGCCAGAAAGCACAGTTACTTACCGTAACAGGTGTTATCCAGGGACAGCAGGCAGATATTCTTGACTGATGGGTGACGGCACCGACGGAGCCCCGGTACGGACAATTTTAGAGTGATTGCACTCTAAGAACTTTAGAAAGTTCTAGCTAGGCCGCACCGCGCGTGCGCGAGTGCCTTCCCGCCCGACAGAGGCGCGCGGTCCCCAGTTAGGATAAGCCAGCTAAGAAGCCAACCCGGGGAGGTGGGAGGGACGCAAGAATATCTGCCTGCTGTCCCTGGATAACACCTGTTACGGTAAGTAACTGTGCTTTATCCCAGGACAAGCAGGCAGCATATTCTTGACTGATGGGTGACCTCCAAGCTAACAAAAAAGAGGGATGGAGGGAAGGTTGGCCATTATGAAAATAAATTTTGTAAAACAGATTGGCCGAAGTGTCCATCCCGTCTGGAGAATGCATCCAGACAATAATGAGATGTAAAAGTATGAACTGAGGACCAAGTAGCAGCCTTGCAGATTTCCTCAATAGGAGTGGAACGGAGGAAAGCTACAGACGCTGCCATAGCTCTAATTTTGTGGCCCGTGACAGAACCTTCCAGTGTCAGGCCGGACTGAGCATAACACAAAGAAATGCAAGCAGCAAGCCAATTGGACAGAGTGCGTTTAGATACAGGATGACCCAACTTGTTAGGATCAAATGACAAAAACAGTTGAGGAGATGATCTGTGAGGTTTGGTGCGATCAAGATAGTAAGCCAGAGCACGTTTACAATCCAAGGTATGCAAAGCCTGTTCACCTGGATGAGAATGAGGCTTTGGGAAAAAAACAGGTAGAACGATGGATTGGTTAAGATGAAATTCAGACACAACCTTAGGAAGGAACTTGGGATGTGTGCGGAGGACGACCTTATCATGGTGAAAAACAGTGAAAGGTGGATCCGCCACCAGTGCATGGAGCTCACTGACCCTCCTGGCAGAAGTGAGAGCTATTAAAAAGACCACTTTCCAAGTTAGAAATTTAAAATGCGTTGAGGCCAACGGCTCGAAAGGAGGCTTCATCAACGCAGAAAGAACCACATTCAGATCCCATAGAACAGGAGGGGCTTTAAGAGGTGGTTTCACATTGAAAAGGCCCTTCATGAACCTTGAAACTAAGGGATGAGCTGAGAGGGGTTTTCCATGAATCGGCTCATGAAAAGCTGCAATGGCACTAAGGTGGACCCTTATCGAAGAGGATTTAAGACCAGAGTCAGATAAGGACAATAAATAGTCCAACACCAGTCCCACTGCTGTAGATATGGGATTATGGTGATGTAACAGGCACCAGGAAGAAAACCGAGACCACTTTTGTTGGTAACATTGAAGAGTAGACGGTTTCCTGGAGGCATCAATAATAGAACGGACAGGCTGAGAAAGGAGAGCATGAGCTGGAGTCAGCCCGAGAGATACCAAGCTGTCAGGTGCAGAGACTGTAAGTTGGGATGAAGCAGTGTTTGCTGATGCTGTGTAAGCAGTGAAGGAAACAGAGGAAGAGGTATGGGTTCCCTGGAACTGAGTTGAAGTAGAAGGGAAAACCAATGCTGTCTGGGCCACCGTGGAGCGATGAGAATCATGGTGGCTTGTTCCCTCTTGAGCTTGAATAAGGTGCGCAGCATGAGCGGAAGAGGAGGGAATGCATAAAGGAAGAGATTGGTCCAATCTAGGAGAAATGCATCGGGTTCCAGACGGTGAGGAGAGTAAAGTCTGGAGCAAAACAGGGGCAGTTGATGGTTGTGGGGAGCTGCAAAAAGATCCACTTGAGGAGTGCCCCATTGAGAGAAAATGAACTGGAGAGTCGAGGGGTCGAGAGTCCATTCGTGAGGTTGAAGGATTCTGCTGAGATTGTCTGCTAAGCAATTCTGTTCCCCCTGGATGTAGACTGCCTTCAGGAATAGGTGACGAGCAGTCGCCCAGGTCCAAATCCTTTGAGCTTCCTGACATAAGGGACGGGATCCCGTCCCTCCCTGTTTGTTGATGTAGTACATTGCAACTTGGTTGTCTGTGCAAATGAGAAGAACTTGAGGAAAAAGGAGATGTTGGAAAGCTTTGAGGGCGTAAAACATCGCTCTGAGTTCCAGGAAATTGATGTGGTGTTTCTTTTCCTGGGTGGTCCAAAATCCCTGAGTTTGGAACTCGTTCAAGTGAGCTCCCCATGCATAGGGGGAGGAATCCGTGGTGATGACCAGTTGATGAGGAGGTAGATGGAACAGTAGACCTCTGGATAGATTTGATGATTTCAACCACCAAAGAAGCGACTGTCGAAGAGACGAGGTCACAGATATGTGTCGTGAACAAGGATCCGTCGCTTGTGACCACTGAGTCGCTAGGGTCCATTGAGGAGTACGCAGGTGGAGACGTGCGAAGGGAGTGACATGTACTGTGGAGGCCATGTGTCCCAAGAGCACCATCATGTGATTCGCAGAGATGGAAGGTTGCTGGAACACCTGCTGACAGAGATGAAGGATGGTGTGAAGGCGGTTTGGAGGAAGAAAAGCCCTCATCTGAACAGTATCCAGAATGGCTCCAATGAATTGAAGTCGCTGAGTTGGAATGAGGTGCGACTTGGGTAGATTGATTTTGAACCCCAACAGTCGAAGGAAGTAAATGGTCTGATCGGTGGCTTTGTGAACGGACTGAGGAGAAGGAGCCTTGATGAGCCAGTCGTCCAGGTAAGGGAAGACTTGAAAGTTGTGGGAGCGGAGATAAGCTGCGACCACAATCAGACATTTGGTGAATACCCTGGGCGAGGAGGCTAGGCCGAAGGGTAGCACCTTGTATTGGTAATGATGTTGATTGACAAGAAAGCGAAGATATTGTCTGGACATCAGATGAATTGGAATGTGAGTATACACTTCCTTGAGATCGAGGGAACATAGCCAGTCTTCCTGAGAAAGAAGAGGGTATAGGGTGGCAAGAGATAACATCTTGAACTTCTCCTTGACCAGACATTTGTTGAGATCCCTGAGATCTAATATTGGTCTGAGATCTCCGGTCTTTTTGGGTACAAGAAAGTACCGGGAATAAAATCCCAGGCCTTGCTGGTCCAGAGGAACTGGTTCGATGGCATTGAGAAGAAGGAGGGATTGAACCTCCTGAGCGAGGAGGAGGGACTGAGCCTTGTTGGAAGCAGACTCTTTTGGCAGACTTACAGGTGGAGGAGTCTGAAAATTTAGGGAGTAGCCGTGGGCGATGATAGCAAGTACCCACTGGTCGGAGGTGATTGCTTCCCAGCGAGATAGAAAAATTTGTAGTCGACCTCCTATGGGCTGAGGTAGAGGACATGAGGGAGGAAGACTGGCAATGTCCTGGAGAAAGGAGTCAAAAGGGCTGCGTCGACTTAGGTTGAGTAGTGGGCTGCTGTTGTTGACGAGCCTGTTGCTGCTGCTGACGCTGTCTGCGAGGTTGAGGAGGATGAGGCTGAGCCGGTCGAGCAGAAAACCTCCTTTGATATGAAGATTGTTGCCTGAATGGACGAGGAGGAGGAGGTTTCTTCTTGTTTTTCAACAAGGTGTCCCACCTAGTTTCATGGGCGGAGAGCTTTTGTGTGGTGGTATCCATGGACTCCCCAAACAGCTCATCCCCTAGGCAAGGCGCATTGGCAAGCCGGTCCTGATGGTTTACGTCCAGTTCTGAGGCCCGCAGCCATGCTAATCTTCTCATTGCTACAGAGATAGCAGTAGCACGAGACGTCAGTTCAAAAGTATCATAAATAGAACGGACCATAAACTTCCTGAGTTGCAAAAGACTAGAGGTACATTGCTGAAAAGCAGGAAGTTTACGGTCCGGAATATACTTTTGAAAAGAGGTTACCTGTTGAACGAGATGCTTCAGGTAAAATGAAAAGTGGAATGCGTAATTACCTGAGCGGTTGGCCAGCATGGCATTTTGGTAAAGACGCTTTCCAAATTTGTCCATGGCCTTTCCTTCCCTGCCAGGAGGGACAGAGGCATACATACTGGCTCCTGCAGATTTCTTTAGGGTTGACTCTACCAACAGAGATTCATGGGGAAGTTGGTGTTTGTCAAATCCAGGTATTGGAATCACTTTATACAGAGATTCCAGTTTTCTTGGGGCTCCTGGGATTGTCAAAGGAGTTTCAAGATTTTTATAAAAAGTTTCCCTCAAGATGTCATGGAGGGGTAACTTTAAAAACTCTTTAGGAGGTTGGTCAAAATCCAAGGCATCCAAAAATGCCTTGGATTTTTTAGAGTCAGACTCTAAAGGAATAGACAGAGTGTCTGACATCTCCTTTAAAAATTTAGTGAAGGAGGAGTGCTCCGGCTTAGCAGTAGTATCCTGCACCGATGGTTCCTCCTCATCAGATGTGTAATCCTCCTCGGTACCGAGGGGATCATCTGAATCGTCCCACAAGTCAGGGTCCCGTACCGATTGTAAATGGCCCTGGGAAAGTGGAGTCGATGTATCAGTATGTTTAGTCTTGCGTACCGATTTACCAGACCGAGTGGATACGGTACCTGGAGAATGTAGAACGGTACGAGGTTCAGAGAACAGTACCGGCTCCGACACCGTAGGAGTAGCACGCCGTTTTGGTTCTGCTGACAGAACAGGCATGGACAAAGATTTTTGCGGTGCCGAAACAGTCGATGACAATAAAAGAGGCTGTTCGACAGACGGCACCGACGGCTCAGTCGGTACCGACACTGGAAGGTTCGGAGACAATAGAGCCGGGAGCAACTGTTGGAGTTGCTGCTTAAGCTGGACCTGGAGGATAGAGGCAATGCGCTCATCCAACGTTGGTCCCGATGGCACCGGTACCGGTTTTTTCTTGCTCGGTACCTTCGGTGCCGCTCGACGCTTGGGAGAAGTCGATGCCGATGACGAGGCAGAGACTTCAATGGGAGCGGAGCGTTTACGGGGCCGGCGCTCAGTCTGCAGGACTTGGCTCACTGCATGCTCGACTGGCGGGCCTAGAACAGTAGGGGAAGGCTTCTTAGCCGGCTTACCTACAGGAGTCGACACCGACGATGGATCTGGCGGTGCCGAGGTAGTCGGAGTCGATTTGGAGGAAGTCGTCGACGTCGATACCGGTGCAACTTCCATAACGGTACCGAAAAGGATCCGCTGCTGAATTTGTCGATTTTTTAAAGTTCTTTTTTGTAAAGAACTACAGCGGGTGCAGGTTTCAGCCCTATGGTCCGGACCCAGACACTGGAGGCACCACTTGTGTGGGTCGGAGAGGGAGATAGGACGTGCACACCGCTGACACTTTTTGAAACCCGGTGACGGGGGCATGAAGGGAAATACTGCTGTAGCAAAATCGAAGCCCGAGGCTTCGATGGTGCCAACAGGCCCCGCCGGGTCAGATTCGACAAAAAAAATGAAAAATAAAAAGATTTTTTTTTTTTTACACAAAAGGTAAATAAGAAGGAAGAAATAAAATATGAAGAAAAAAATACGCGCGAGCGGGAAGGCAAGTGAAATAGAAAAAAACTTCCAACAGCCGTTGGAAACACGCGTCTTCTTAGCTCCGCGGAATTAAGAAAACTGGGGACCGCGCGCCTCTGTCGGGCGGGAAGGCACTCGCGCACGCGCGGTGCGGCCTAGCTAGAACTTTCTAAAGTTCTTAGAGTGCAATCACTCTAAAATTGTCCGTACCGGGGCTCCGTCGGTGCCGTCACCCATCAGTCAAGAATATGCTGCCTGCTTGTCCTGGGATAAAGGAAAGATGTACAACAGGATGCCCTGAGGCCAAGGCTGGACTACAGCGTCTAGACCCTCACTTCTGGGCTCGGATCTTCAAGTGAAGAACCTGTCTGCTTTCTTGTTCTTCGCCATTGCCATGAGGTTGAATAGTGGGTGGCCCAAGTGTTGAACAATGGCCTGAAATGCTGCCATTGACAGTACCCACTCACCCAGATCCAAGGTCTGTCTGCTAAGGAAGTCAGCTTGAGCATTGTTCATTCTCACGGCATGTGCTGCCAATAGCTCCTGGAAATGATGCTTTGCCCAGTGAAAAGAACAGGAATATGCAAGTAGGCCTCTGTCAGATCTAGAGAGGCTAGGAAGTCTCCCGGGGTTACTGCCACTAAGACAAATTGAATAGTCTCTATGAGAAAACGTGGAACTTTGAAAGTTGCATTTATGAGTAAGATACAGAATGGGTCTCCAATCATTGGAGCCTTTCTTCGGCACGATAAAGTATATGGAATATCTCCCTGAGCCTGAATCTTTGGGTGGCACAGGCTCTATGGCCGTCTCACAGTAGCTTGAACCTTGTCCACCTTTCCTAGGGGATCTGCAGGAGAGTCCACAAACCAATCTGTTAGAGGCCGGGCAAATTCCAGCTTATAGCCGGACCAAATTATGTCCAGAACCCAGCAGTTGGATGAAATCTGGACCCAGGCTTGCAGAAACGCCGAGAACCTGTCCCCTATATATAGGGGGACCGCCGATGCTGCTTTGACTCCCAAAACCACTGCCTCGAAAAATCTCCTGACAACTACATCCACTCAGTGGTCCTGCATATCTTTGAACACCACACCACCTTAACTCAGAATGGAGCTGCACTTGGTAACTTGGGCAAGCAAGGAATCCACTTTAGGCTGAAGAAGTCTGAGAAGGCATCTGTACCAGGGAGTGCCGAGTCACCCTGTGATGACTACTTTGCATTTCATGGTCTGCAGGGCATCCACGTCCTTACGTATGGAAGAGTCACTATTTCCAGGCCCTGAAAACAGAAAAGGCCGCCTTTTTTATCATCCGAGTATGCAGACGAGAGGTTAAGCTGGCTGCTCCCACATCTCCTGTCCGTGCCATATGACACAAGGATGCTCCTGAAGCGCAAATTTTGCACAATCCCATCAAGAATTTGGTGTAAAGAAGTAAAATGAAGTAGTGTTGCTCCAACCTTTTCAGAATACCCCTCTCACTTTATTCTTAAACAGCTCATGCTTAAAACACTGTACCCTCATTAGGGTGGAGGTTGACTGGATGTTAAAATCCTTTTACCTTTCTCTTCCAAGATATTCATCTTGCTGTCAAAGGTATAGAGTTTATTGGGGTGGCTTGAAGAGAGGCTGGAGGGAGTGTTTTTACTCCTGCAGTGGTTAACACAATGCAGTATTCATCAGTGGCAAGGCTTGGGTGCCAGTGATGGCCCTCGGAGGCCTCTATGGCAGCTATCATCATTCTGGCTTTTTTTCTAATACTCACTGCTTCCCTAACCAGTTCATGACAGAAATGGGGAAGTGGATGGGAGGAAAAGCCACCTGCATTAAGGACAAGGCTTTTCTCAACAGGTGAAGAGAATGTGAAAGTGGGCTGGTGGGGTAGATGTCTGACACACTGGCATCACATGGGAAGATATTTGGCGGCTCACTGGCTCCAAAGTGGCCCCCACTTTAAAATTATTGAAGAAAACTGATTTAATGCATACATTGTAATAGAGCAAATGCTTCAGCTAGATATTGCAATTCATGACAAAAAATAGTATCTGGGACTATTTATATATATATATATATATATATATATATATTTATATATTTATATATATATATATATATATATATTCAGAGCTTGGAGGCGCAATGGCATTAGGTATTTAAAAAAATAAGACTTTGTATTTATATGCCATAACATTATGTACCCATGCTGCTCCTACACTACTATTCATGAAGAAATTATGTTTTGTATATGAGCATAGGCGTGTACATGATAGAGCATTAACCAAAAGTACAGACCTAACTACAAAAAAAAAAAAAAGTCACCACTCACCATAACTTATTAACAGAAGCACAAAAGGAACGCTCTTGAATAAATTCAGCATTGACTGTTTGTAGGAATAATCCTGAGGCACAGCTCTTTGGAGAACAGCTTGAGCTTGGCTGGGAGGAAGCATAGGTTTCTCCTTGAAAACTAGAAACAAAAGAATATTTATATTTTAACTAGGGCTGAAAAATTAACATGTTAACGCGATTAACCCATTAATTGTTTTAACGACAATAAAAAATTTTAACAGGATTAATGCAGTCAGGCCTGCCTAACTTCCTAACTCCTTGATTTACACTAATAATAATAATTTATTTTCTTGGCGGTTCACAACAGGAAAAACTGAGACATTTCAGCACATGATACAGATTCAAGAAAGCACTACTACATGATACAAAAGACTTAAAAGATTAGTTAACTGTCTAAGAAGTGTTATGTTATATTGGGCATTACAGTCCTCTGACTCCCAAAGTATATGGATTTTTATTTAAATCTTATTCTAAAACTTCTTATCTCTCACATGAAAGCTATCAAAACAGTGTACATTTATGTATAGTACATATTACTCATCTCTGGAGGACTTACAATTGAAGTTTGTACCTGAGGCAATGAGGGGTTAATTAACTTGCCCAAGATCACAAGGAACTGTAATGGGATTTGAACTGGACGCCCTGGTTCTCAGCCCATTGCTGTAACCATTAGGCTACTCTGTCACTCAAGGTGGGTCACAAATTAAAGAAAATCAGAATGCTTCTGGGGAAAATACTGATCTAAACAGCAATAGTATAACTAAATACAATGTACAGCACATTCTTATGTAAATAACCCATCTTTAAATCTTATCTCGATATTTCACAAATCTTTAGCTAGTGAGATGAAAAAGCCATTAAACTCATTGTCTGCATATACTGGTAAGAAAAATCAAAGTTCAGTGAACTTGACAGATACCATCATGTCTGTAGCAGAGATTATAGTATACCCAATAAAGAACTGTGCACATCAGTTTGATACAGATCTTTATGGGTGACTGATTTTTTTAATGGTTTATTAAACTGGTGCTCTCAGCACTAAGGGCTCCTTTTATCAAGCCACGCTAGCTGCTACCGCCTCCTCTTGAGCAGGCGGTAGTTTTTAGCCAGTGCGTGCGTTATCGCGTGATGAAAAGTTGCACGCGTTAACCCCGCTAGCGCGGCTTGATAAAAGGAGCCCCAAGCATCACCATTTTCCATATTGAGGGGTGTCATACTTTACAATAACCCAGAAATTTGAGCTCGTTCCTACCCCTTGTTCCATCTGCTCCCGTCCGTCTTTGTCTGAGTATGTCATGTAGATTTTAATTGTCAAATGCAAACCTTATTTTTGTTGAAAACTGTATTTTTATTGTACACCGTTCAGAAGTCTGATTGAGTGGTATAAAAAATTTTAAATAAACTTGAATCCTGCTAGTGACAGACCTCCGCACTGAAAGTCTCTTCTCATAGCCAGAGTTATCCCAGGACTGCTAGGCACCTCTGCAGCACTGAAAGCCTCGAAATCCGGATAACCCCCCCCCCCCAAAAAAAAAAAAAGATAAATAAATAAAAATGATCTCACAGCAGATCAGAAAGACACTTTCAGTCTCACTTTCAGAAGGAAGACTGAGGAGCTGGAGGTGGAGAAAGAATGTAATTTATGCCTTCTGCAGGGTCTCAACCAATGAAGGATAAAACCCAGATGTTCAAGACTCGTATACCTTTTGCACTAGAAAAAATATTGCTGAAGGGCTGTCTAATAAGAGATTTGCCTCTGCAAATGACACCAAAATCTGCAATAGGGTAGACAGACATCCCTGATAGTGTGGGAAATAAAGGACCAAGCAAAGCTTGAAGAATAATCTGGAATTTGGTAGCTATATAACAAAACAAGTACAGATTCAATAACTTGTCCGTTATAGACTCAGCAGACAAAGCAATATACCAACCAATGCTGGAAATTGTGCTGCCAACACTGCTAAGCAGATTGAGATTAAAAATGGTTTGGATAATTTCCTAAAACAAAAGTCCACAAGCCATTATTGAGATGGCTTGGGGAAATCCACTAATTATTCCTAGCATAAGCAACATAAAATCCATTTTACTCCTTGGGATCTTGCCAGATACTTGTGCCCTGGATTGGCCACTGTTGGAAACAGGATACTGGGCTAGATGGACCTTCGGTCTATTCCAGTATGGCAACTTTTTTGCTCTTATATAACTATGGCATAACAGCAATAAGAATAACCAAACTTGTTTCAGATAAACTATATGTAAGAGCGCTGTACTCTTATACTGTCTAAGGTTCTGTCACTCTGGCAGCTAAGATTTAATGCTTTAAAAAATGCAGGTTTAAAAAAATGCAGGCATTTTGGCTGCAAAAACCCAAAAGAACAATACAGTATAACAGGTGAAGAGCTGTATACAAAAGTTGAACAGGATTTGGGTGTGATCATATGTAATGATCGTAAGTAGAAAAGGTGATGTCAAAAGCTAGAAAGAATGGCCAATAGGAAAAAGTTGGTGATGATGCCCCTGTATAAGACTCAGTTGAGAATGTATTTATAATATTTTGTACAATTCTGGAGACCATATCTTCAGAAAGATATAAACAGGATGGAGTCTACTAAACAGGGAGGCCTATCAGTGGTCAACATGAAGCCTATGGGGACAGACATATGGATCTCAATATATATACAGTGGTACCTCGGTTTACGAGTGCACCGGTTTGTGAGTGTTTTGCAAAACATTTGCAAAATCAGCACCTCACAAACTGAGCTTGCCTTGATGTACGAGCGCCTCCCCCCACAATCCAGCATCCTCCCTGTACCCATCACCCACCCGAACACATCACTTACCCCTCCATCTGGGACCCGACACCGGTACCAATGCACAGGACATGCTGGTGCCGGTGCCCGAAGATCTGTCCTCCTGTTCGCTGGGCCTTGAGCATCTGCACATGCTCAAGGCCTTTGTTCCTGCTCTCTCCTAAAAATGGTTTTTGACTACTCAAGTTTTTTTTAATTTCACAATTGACTCACTCCAGGCCGCCTTCTGTGATTGTTAACATTTTCTAATAAGATTTTAATGACTTTAAATGGATTAAAACTTGGTTATATGAGTGAAAGAGAATTAACTGCTTAAGCTGAAGTACTCACCCTTCCAGCTCCAAACAGGCACTAAAACTACTCAAGTACTTTTAAAAATTAATGATTCGGATAATATTAATGCTGAAATCTTATGGGATGCTTTTAAAGCAACAATGAGAGGGAATATTATTTCATATTCAGCATATATTAACAAACAACATAAAAAACAGTTTCTTGAATTAGGAAAACAAATTAAATTATTAGAAAATAAATTAATTGAAAAATGGGAAAATAATACATTACAAGATTTATTAAAACTAAAAGTTAAATATAATGAGATTTCTTCTCAATTTGTGAGGAAAGATTTATTTAATAGACAAGTTCAATTTTACGGAAATTCAAATAAAGCTGGAAAATTATTGGCAAATTTTCTTAAAGCAAAAAAAAGAAAATCCAAGATTATTGCAATAAAAGATATACAAGGTAATACACACACTAATAATAAAGACATTTTAATACAGTTTCTTGATTTTTATAAAGATTTATATTCTTCTGAATCTTATGAAAATAAAGAACGAGATGGACTAAGTTTTTTAAATTCATTTATTGGACCAAATGTTCCAGATCATATAAAAAGAAGTTTAGAAGAACCTATATCTTTAAAAGAAATAGAATCAGCATTGAAGTCTCTTAGAGTTGGATCCGCTCCGGGTGGTGATGGTTATACGGTTGAATTTTATAAATCATTTCAAAACATTATTTTACCATATCTATTAAAGTTATATCAGTATCAAATGAATAATGGAAATATATCAGGTACAATGGCTGATTCACTAATTATTGTCTTACCAAAACCAAACAAAGATCCTACTTTGGTTTCAAACTACAGGCCTATTTCCTTACTAAATGTAGATGGTAAATTAATTTCTAAAGTACTAGCAATAAGATTGGCAAAAGCTCTTCCTTTCATTATTGATGTACATCAAACAGGATTTATTGCTAAAAGACATTCATCACACAACACTAGATTAGCATTTCATTCTTTAAACTTAGCAAAAAATATGAATGATCCAACTTTTATGCTATCTTTAGATGCAGAAAAAGCATTTGATAGAGTAGAATGGAAATTTATGTATCAAGCTCTAGAATGGTTTGGAATAGGACCCGATTTTATTAAAATGATTCAGACTTTGTATAGCTCTCCTGGTGCAAGATTATATATAAATAACAATTTATCAGATAGATTTAACTTGCAAAGGGGAGTTAGACAAGGATGTCCTTTGTCCCCCTTACTGTTTGATATTGTTTTAGAACCCTTGTTAATTGCAATTAATCAAACTAAGGAGATAAAGGGAATCCCATTTTCTTACTGGGAATATAAACTTTCTGCAGATGCAGATGATATCTTATTATATTTAAGAGAACCGGGGAATACTATTCCAAATTTACCTAATCTTCTAGAGGAATTTGGAAAATTTTCTGGATATAAAATTAATTGGAGTAAATCAGAAATTCTTCCTATTAATGTTCACTGCACCAAAGGATTATTTGATTCATATTCATTTATTTGGAAAGAGGAAGGAATAAAATATTTAGGAATTATGATCAAAAATACAATAGATGATACAGTCAAAGAAAATGAAAAACTTTTATTGAAAAAAATTACAGAAATGTGTGAACAATGGAATCCTTTACATCTTTCATGGTGGGGAAGAGTTCAAACAATTAAAATGATGATATTGCCTGTGGTTTGTTATCAAATGAGTATGATACCAATATTTTTTCAGGGGTCCTTTTATAAAAAATTAAATAATATTATTACAAAATTTGTTTGGTTTGGGAAAAGACCCAGAATAGCTTTAGTATCTTTACAAAGACCAATTGTGGAGGGAGGGGTAAATTTTCCAAATTTTTATAGGTACCATCAAGCCTATATTCTAAGACAGGGTATGTATTGGATCCTCCCAGATCTCATGGAGAATGTACCAGATTGGCTATATTTAGAATGGCGGCTCCTGTTCCCATTACATTTAGATCATTTAATTAGTATAACAATGCCTAGAAGATATAAAGATAACAGAATTTTATTAGATACTTGGAAAACATTAAGATATATAAATAACCTATCAACAGATCCAATTTCTAAATCACTAAATCAATCTATTTGGGTAAACTCCAGGATCAAAATTGGCGGATTTAAAATCGTCTGGAAACAATGGATAAGTGCAGGTATACGAACATTAAATGATGTCATTTCAGAAGGTTCACTGCTTAGTTTTTCACAATTGCAAAATAAATTTGGCTTAAATAAATCACAATATTTTAAATGGATGCAATTGAAGCAGGCCATTCAGGCAGGGTTCCCTGAATGGAAAAATCTTAATACTCAATATAGTCTACAGGTTCTATGTTTCCAGGCGGATTTCTTGGGACACCAAGCCGCAAAATGGTACAAATTAATATATGGATTTTTAAATAAAAAAAAGAAAAATGGACTTAGGGATATTTGGAGTATTGAGATTGGACAGACAATTTCTGTTTCTCAATGGCCACGATTTTGGTCCTGGAGATTAAGATCTACAAAGTCAGCATCTATGAATCAAACATGGATGTTTTTATTACATAGAGTATTATGGACCCCTACGCGCCTGCAAAAGATAGATAGCACTAGATCCAATAGATGCTGGCATTGTAAAACAGAAATAGGGACGTTAGATCACTTAATTTTTTTTTGTCCCTGTGTAAATGCCTTTTGGAATTTAATTTGGCCCCAAATTAATAAATTATTAGAAAATCATGTAGGACTCTCATATGACACCATATTATTTGGCACTGCAATGAGAACTCAGAGTCCGATCTCAGCAAATAATAATAAGCTGCTATTAATATTGACAGGAGTCGCCATGCAACAAATAACTCAAAACTGGAAAGACTACACCAAATTAAATTATACATTCTGGTGGAACTCTGTCTGTCATATATACAAAATGGAAAAAATAATAGCGTTACAACAAGGGAATCTTCATAATTTTAAAAAAATATGGCAACCATTGACAAATTATTCTACTGATTAGATTTCTTAGCACATTTATAATAGATATATAGGAATGGGGAGGGATTTATATAATTTCTGGATTAACTATTTATGATATGATATATAGAATGTAATTACAAATGTTATGAAATAATTAATTATATTATATGTGAATTAATTGATGTAAGAATAGAAATTAATAAATAAATCATCACAATAATGAGTATATTAGAATGGGGAGGGGAAGGGAATGTATATTATATGGTTTTAAGTATTGAAAAAAATGGGAGGGATATATCTTATATGATAATTGAATTATTTGTAATCACAATTTTTCATGTATTATTCGAAGTTTATATGTATAATTAAAATATTGTAAGAATGAAAAATTTATAAATAAAATATTAAAAAAAATAAAATAAAATAAAAATAGTCTATCCATATGGCAGTTAACAAGAAGCTAAAGTAAAATCCCAGCACCAAAGGACAGGAGAATGGTAAGGCTGGCTAGCATTGTCATCTAAATATCTGCCTACCAAGCACCAGCTGACACCTGCTCCTATGTTTCTGAAAGCTCATGAAGGCCATCATGTTGTCTTAGCAGCTGCAAAGAGGGCTGTGTGGATTTGTTCAGACTTTACTGCTAATAATCCTGCAGGATTGCACTGCAGTTCATCCTTCCCCCTCATGACAGAAGCAGCCTTCTTTGCTGCACTACTCTGATACTAGGTTGACAATGTGAAGGATCCAGCTGTGCCGCTCCATTAACAATTTTATTTCGCAGCATGACCTGCTTATATTTGACATATTTGTATTAACTGCCTGTAGGTGTCAAAACCTTAGTGAATCACGCCCCCCCCCTTTTTTTTTTTTCCTTTAAATAAGGCAGCAAAGGAGATGCTAATCCAAGGTGAACTAACTCACACTAACAAGTCATAAAACCTCCCCATGTAATTATGTTGTTAGGTGCCATCAACTGATGTTCAAGTCCTAGCGACTTGATGAGTTACAGATCTAAAGAGATTGGTTTTGTGCTAGTCCAGTACAGTCCTCCAGTATCATCCCCATGGTTGTTTTCAACATTTCCAGCCATCTGACTGCAGGTCACCCTCTTCGCCTGGTTCCTTCGATCTTCCCAAACATAATGTCCTTCTCCAAAGATCTTTTTCTTCTGATGGTGTGACCAAAATAAGATAGCCGTAACTTCATCATTTGGGCTTTGGGTGGCATAGCCGGTTTGATCTCTTCAGGAATCGATTTGTTAGTGCTTCTGGCGGTTCATGGCAAACAAAATCCTTCCCACAGTACCAAAGCTCACATGAATCAATCTTTCTGTTTTGTTTCCGCAGTGTCCAGCTTTTGCATCCATAATTGACCATGGAGAAAATGAGTGCATGGACAAGTCTGATCTTCGATTGGAGTGTCATTTCCTTGTCTTTGAATACTTTGTCAAGAGCCTTCATTGAAGAGCAACCCATTGCTATTCTGTGGACTATTTCTTCCCTGCTAATTACTACTTTGTTTACGAAAGAGCCCAGGAGATTGAAATCCTTTACTTCTATTTTATTGCCTTCAAGCTCGTTGGTAACTTTGAGGTACCAGAGCAGCACTTACTTGACATTCAGCAAATGCAATGCTTTATCCTTTCTCTTAGACCCTGTAGGGTGAAAAGTGGGCAAATGGACTTCCTGATTAATGTGGAAGGCCAATACTACCTTAGGTAAGAAAGACGGAACAGTGCGCAAGGAAAGACCAGCTTCTGTGAACTGAAGGAATGGCTCCCTGCAGGAAAGAACTTGTTAACTCAGAAACCTGTCTTACCAATGTGCACCATCAGGAATACTGTTTTAACTGTAAAATCCAAGTTAGATGGTAAGCTCTTCCAAGCAGGAACTATTAAATGTCAAAATGTACAGTGCTGTGTATGTCTTTCTGTTATACAGAAGTGATAAATAGTAGGAGGAGGAGGAGGAGGCAAGCCTCCTGTAAAGGTTCATATGGAGCAATATTGAGCCCTTGCAAGCCCAAAGCTTTCCAGATTCTCAATAGGGACCGATCCTCAAATGAGAAGATCCACTAGGACCCTTGTACAGAAGTTTGAGGCCTTGATCGCTCTGGAGACAAACTAGGTCCACATACCATGGTCTGCAAGGTCAGTCAGGTGCCACTAGGGCTACTAAGCCAGAATTGATTGCAATCCTGCGAATGACTCGGCTGAGCATGGGCCATGGAGGAAACATGTACAAGAGCTCAATCTCTGGCCATGGTTGGACTAACAAGTCCAACCCCTCACTTCCAAGTGCTGGTCTTCAGCTGTAGAAATGAGGCATCTTAGTATTCACCACCGAGGCCATCAGATCCATCTGTGGAGGTCACCACTGCCAAACTATGGTGTTAAACGCCTGTGGAGACATTTTATTTGCTTTCTTAGCCACTGTTTCACATAAGAGTTGAGGGTTTTAAAGTATCCTCAACGATGACACCTAGATCCTTTTCTTTGGTGGTGACTCCTAAACGTGGAGCCCTGTATCACAGTTATAATTCGGGTTCCTCTTTCCCATACGCATCACTTTGCACTTGTTCACATTAAACGTCAACAGACGTTTTGATGCCCAGTCTCCTAAGGTCCTCTTGCAATTTTTCACAATCCATCTCTAAATCTTTAATATGTTAAAAAGCAATAGTCCCAGTACAGACCCCTGGAGAACCCACTATTTACCACTCTGTTTTCTACATTTTAACCAGCTCTTAATCCATAATAGGACATTACCTCCTATCCTATGACTTTTTCTTCAGAAGTCTTCGATGAAGTACTTTGTCAAATATCTTTTGAACATCCAAATGGGTTATGTAACCTCCGCACACTGCTGCTTGTAAGCCTAGAGCAGAAACTTCAAGAGCTTGCTTCAACAAAGATTCTGTTATACAATTCTGAGGTTCCTTCAATGCAGCACCACTTTCCTCCAGTATAACAGTCTTTTTATCACAGCTGAGATCACTGCATGAAGTAGCTTAAACCAATCTGCATGTTTAAAGACCACCACATAAAAGTTCAGAGTACTCCAATCTAAATTTCCCATCTGTAATTTCCCAAAGAAGTATTATCAACCGGCAACAGGAAAGCTTTAAAATGATTTAAAAATCCCAAAGGGTTCTGAGAGGAGGATAGGATGAGAGGGTACTCCACCCAAAATCTCAACAGTAGACAAAATCTGTGCAATGAAGGTTGATAGTTCCTCCTTAAAGAAAAGGCCAATGACCAAAGAATCCTGCTCACTTCTAAATTTGACCTGTATTGAATGCTTTATTTATGTGATAGAACTATCAGCAATTGAGACTCTTGACACAGGTATAGATGCCAAAACACTGTCAGTGTCGAGTCTTCGCAGTGCTATTATCAATAAAGTGAACTTTGAACTGTACACCCTTAGCTGAATTTACTCACATCTCCCTCCTCACAGCTCCTTTGTGTCGTCATCAGACTTGAATACCATTTCTGGCACCCGTAACACCCACATATCTTCCTTGGTGAAGGCCGAAGCAAAGAATTCATTTAATCTCTCCGCTATGGCCTTATCTTCCCTGAGCGCTCCCTTTATCCCTCGATCATCTAGCAGTCCAACCAATTCTCTTCCTAGCTTCTTGCTTTTAATATACCTAAAAAAGGTTTTTACTGAGTTTTTGATTCCAGCACAATCTTCTTTTCCAAGGTTTCTCTTTGCCTTCCTTATTAGCATCTTGCATTTGACTGCCATTCCTTGTGCTGTTTACAATTATTTTCAGTCGGATCCTTCTTCCATTTTCTGACGGATTCTCTTTTGGCTCGAATGGCTTCCTTCACCTCACTTGTTAACCATGCCGCTTGCCGTGGAATATATCTAGTCTGGGTTTCCAGGATGACATTTTTAAATAGCATCCATGCCCGATGTAAATTTTAGACCTTTGCAGCTGCTCCTCTAAGTTTCTTTTTTACCATTCTCCTCATGTTATCATAGTCTCCTTTTTTAAAGTTAAATGCTCTTGTATTGGATTTCCTGTGTGTATTTATTCCAGAGATTATATCAAATCACTGTTATCAACCCCAGCACCATTAACCCCCACGCCAAGTCATGCATTCCACTAAGAACTAGGTCTAGAATTGCCGCTGCTGGGTCAGACCAGTGGTCCATCGTGCCCAGCAGTCCGCTCTCGCGGTGGCCCCCAGGTCAAAGACCAGTGCTCTAAATGAGTCCAGCCTCACCTGTATACGTTCCAGTTTAGCAGGAACCTGGAGGGTGTTTTCCCCTATAACAGTCTCCAGAAGAGTGTTCCAGTTTTCTACCACTCTCTGGGTGAAGAAGAACTTCCTTACGTTTGTACAAAATCTATCCCCTTCCAACTTTAGAATGCCCTCTTGTTTTCCCTACCTTGGAGAGGGTGAACAATCTGTCTTTATCTGTCAAGTCTATTCCCTTCAGCATTTTGAATGTTTCGATCATGTCCCCTCTCAGTCTCCTTTTTTCAAGGGAGAAGAGGCCCAGTTTCTCCAATCTCTCACTGTACAGCAACTCCTCCAGCCCCTTAACCATTTTAGTCGCTCTTCTGTGGACCCTTTCGAGTAAACCAGTTGCTCCATAAAGCAGTCCTTGATTTCATCAAGAAATTTTATCTCCCTAGCATGACCTGTTACATTTACCCAGTCATTAGGATAATAGATATTAAGATAGAAGGATCAATAGTCTCACCCAGTATAACAATGCTCATGTTCTCATGGCACAAACCCATGCATCTGGACTGGTCTGATGGGATAATGAACTGCCTTTGTCTCAAAATTAGGTCTTATCAGTCTTCAGAAATTCTATACAAATTGACAATTTCATGTTTTTTTGTATAGATTTAGGGACCTGGGTAGGATGAAGTAGGAGAATACTAATACAGCACATACCATACTCTGTGCAACGCTGCGTTCATCTGGTAGCGCTATAGTATATTAGTAGTAGTAGTAGTAGTAGTAGTAATTAGTACTTCTCTTACTTTACCAGTAACAGACCAGACAGGTAATGTGTGCATTAACCATATACATACCACCACAATACAGTCCTGTGTAAGTGGTACAAGTCCCATCATTGACAAGATAATTCCTGGCATTAAACAGCCAGACAGAACAATGCTGGGAAGAAGCAGAAAAAGTTGCCAGTGTTTATTGAACTTTAGTTTTAGGTATTCCATTCGGGACACTAAAGAAGTCAGCTCAATAGTGGGAATGCTCATATCTACATACCAAACTACAGACAGTGGTTTCAGACTAGCTTGAAGGGTGGCTAGCCAGCAATGACCAATTAAAAAATGATCTCTGCAATCATATGATTGCTGTTGCACAAAACTACATACCACTGAGAGATGCACACATATGCATGCACACACTTTCTTCCTGCTATATATGACCAAACAGGCTCTGGTAGTCACATTCCCATAAGTCAACCTTCTCATTGCATGTAGGATTCCATGCTACATGTTTCCCAGGGTGTGTTCACTTACCCAGAAGCGTTAGCAGGAAAAGGACTGTGGAAATGGCCGCTGTCCCATAGAACATGATGCTGATGTTGTGTCCCACAAGTTCCATGTCATCTATGTTTGGAACCAGAACTGGTGGTAGGAGAAAACCAATAGCAGAGCCCAACTGGAAAATAAAAAGCATGACCCCCATCAGCAAGCAACACATAAATATCAAGCGCAACATTTTATCACTATGCACACTCTCCGACAAATTCTAATACAGCACCGAAAGACTGAAGCTCCAAATGTATTCCCATAATACATAAGACATAATACTTTCAGCATGTCATCCAATAACATGTTTCTTCCCTTATAGAGAACGACACAGGGACAAATTTATCCCCAACCCTGCAGATCTATCTCCACCTCCCTCCCCATCTGCACAAAGACAGAGCTTGCAGGGATGGGGTGGGGATGGGACAGGGATGGAGATATATCCTGAAGGGACGGGAACAAATTTATCCCTGTGTCATTCTCTATCCCTTGCACTTTTCTTTGAAACTTGATTTGTTTCCTCTATTCACTATGGCCTCTATTCTGGGAAGTTCACCCTTGCTCAAAAGTAAACTAATGAGGCTGGGCTGAAAGTCTTGTGTGTTGGGATGATCTGAAGGATAACTGCCAATATTCAGGCTGTTTACAGTTGAGGAATTTTGCCAAACAGATCATTTTCCTTCCATGCCTGTAGAAAACTGAAAAATAAATAAATATAGGACTCTTACAAACCAAGGTTAAAATCATCATCAAATTGCACAATTTTTTGCTAAATACACTGAAGGACAGTTAAGTCAATATTTTATTTCTGGTTGAGCTGCCATCTAGAACACAAGTTCATTACAATATCCTATACACAGATGTGCAGCTGTCCTTTCTAGTTGCAGATTCTAGAAGCAGATAAGGAATTATACCTATATACCAGACACCAACAGCCAGGGCAGGATTCACAAAGTTCCGACAACACAGTAAAAAAAAAAAAAAATGCCATGGTGGGAGCGATTTTTCCAGACCGGGTGATGCTATTCATGCAGAGCAGCTCCTCTCAGAAGAGCAAATCGCTAAGCACAGTCCCTCCCCCCCCTCAAGTCACCCCCCCAAAAAAAATTAAAGTGCATTTTTCTCCTACTCAACTGATTATGGCAGGGGAATCCGCATTCAGCTGAGCCAAAAAGACTCCCAGCTTCCCCTGCTGCTCTGCTAAAATGACTCCCAGCTTCCCCTGCTGGCTCAACTGTAAAAAACTGTTTTGGTTTTATTTTAGTGGGCTCAACAGCACACAATACACACACACACAACAGCTACCGGCAGCTTTAAATCTGCCAGAAAATTTTGGCACTGATTATTTGGTGCTAAGGGGGGTGAGGGCATTCCCATTTGTGCACTGCAAGAAGAGCTCCTTGCAATGCAATTGCATAGGGTTTTCAGTGGCTGCTACAAGGATCAGTAGCAGCCACGGAGAATCCTTTTGAGCAACAGCAAGAGGATTTATGTGTCAGTTTTTGTGCATTGGGGCCCCCAGTGTCCAAATGAAGATAATAGAAAGACTTAAGAGCACACTGGAAGCTTGCCTCTTCTTAGGTTACATAGTTCTAGAAACATAGAAACATGATGGCAGATAAAGGCCAAATGACCCATCCAGTCTGCCCATCTGCAGTAACCATTATCTCTTCTGCTCTCTAAGAGATCTCACGTGCCTATCCCACGCTTTCTTGAATTCACAATATCTGTCTCTACTACTTCTCCTGGAGACTGTTCCACACATCTACCACCCTTTCTGTAAAAAAGTATTTCCTTAGATTAGTCCTGAGCCTATCACCTCTTAAATTTATCATATGCCCTCTCATTCCAGAGCTTCGTTTCAACTGAAAGACTCGACTCATGAGCATTTATGCCACGTAGGTATTTAAACGTCTACCATAGTTCCCCTCTCCCGCCTTTCTTCCAAAGTATACAGATTGAGATCTTTAAGTATGTCTCCATAGGCCTTATGACGAAGATCAAGCACCATTTTAGTAGCCTTCCTCTGGACCAATTCCATCCTTTTTATATCTTTTTGAAGGGGCGGCCTCCAGAATTGTACACAATATTCTAGAATTAACATGACCTCTTTAAATAAACTATAGGGACTCTACTTTTGAAGAACAGCAAAATCAATAAAAGAACAAGACTATGGAGAGGGGTGGAGATAGTATATCTTAAAAACAAAAGAAAATATAATGTGGAAGACAAATACTAATGCTGATAAGCCAGAAAATTGAAACAACTTTATAAACCTAGAAGATGTAATGGGGCAATCACCTGGACCAGATGGCATACATCCCAGAGTACTGACAGAATCAAAAAATTAACTTGCAGAGCTATTGCTAGTAATTTTTAATTTATCTTTAAAATCCTGCATGGTTATTGGAAGATTGGAGGACAGTCAATGTAATGTCAGTTTTCAAAAACGGTTCCAGAGGTGATCTGAGAAGTTATCGGTAAGCCTGATGTCGGTACCAGGCAAAATGATAGACTATTATAAAGAATCACTTATCACTGTCTGAAATCCTAAATAGGATATTATAAAATTCCAATTACACTCAAAATATATATGTATATACATGTGTGAAAAGCTCAGACCCAACAACCAAACTTAAATGAATAAACACGGAGCAGGTTGTTATTGAGACCATCACAGCTGTTCACTCTCATTCCACCGCTGCCGGTTAGTTCAGGTGGGAGTCCCTCAACCGGTGTCCCCTCCTGAAGAAGCTCCAATTCGTGAAACTCTAGTTGGGGGGGGGGGGGGTGTCAAGGGAAGTATGAGACAGCATTAATATCTTTGTGATAATGGTTTAAAGACTGGAGCAGTTGTGGGACGATCCCAGCACCTCCACTGCATAAGATAAGTACAGATGGTTATTTCAATGTGTAAGTTTCAAATCTGTTTAGTGGTGGAATGAGACAGTGAACAGCTGTGATGGTCTCAATAACAACCTGCTCTGTGTTTATTCACTTAGGTTTGGTTGTAGGGTCTGAGCTTTCACACATATATACATATATATTTTGAGTGTAATTGGATTTTTATAATATCCTATTTAGGATTTCAGACAGTGATAAGTGATTCTATATGAAAGTAAAGATCATCTAAATTGAATGATAGTTTTTCATTTTTTGTTTTGAGACTACTGTAAAGAACAAAATTGCAGAGCATATACATAAGCATGGATTAATGAGACAAAACCAACATGGATTTATTCAATCTACTACATATCTTTGAAGGGATGAATAAACATATGGATAAAGGTGAGCTGGTCGATATTGTGTATCTGGATTTTCAAAAGAAATTTAACAAAATATCTCATGAATGCCTCCTGAAGAAACAAAGTCATGGGAGAGGTGGTAATGTCCTATTGTAGATTAATAACTAATTAAGAGATAGAAAACAGCAAGGTTAAACGGTTGATATTCTCAATGGAAAAGGGCAGATGTTGGGGTTCTCCTGTTTTTAACACATTTATAAATGGTGCAGAGATGAGAATAACTAGTGAGGTAATTACATTTGCTGATGACAGATAGTTACTCAAAATTATTAAATCGCAAGAGGATGTGAAAAATTGCAAGACAACCTTGCAAGTCTGGATGACTGGGCATGAAAATGACACACTTTTAATGTGAGCAGGTACAAAGTGATAAATGTGGGAAACAGGAACCCAAACTATACCTACAGGATGCAAAGTTCCACATTAGGAGTCACAGCCCAGGAAAAGGATCTAAGGTACAGATGAATTAAGTCAGCAATCGTCTAACGATCATCACTAAACTGGTTTTGACTGGTTTAGCGACAATCAGATTTGCCAACCTGATGCACAAAAGGGCTCACCCCGTAGTTTTCTACACGATCGTCCATTCTCCGATCCAGCCATAAGAACATAAGAACATAAGCAGTGCCTCTGCCGGGTCAGACCACAGGTCCATCCCGCCCAGCAGTCCGCTCACGCGGCGGCCCAAACAGGTCACGACCTGTCTGTATCACCAGAGGGGGCTCCCTTGCCACCTTGGTTTCTCATTTAAGTCCTGTCTTCCTATCGAAGTCCTAACCCTCTGGTCTTGCACATGCACGACCTGGTTTGGTTTCTATACTCATTACCTGGTTAGCTTTCTATACTTGTTACATCCCAGCTCCTCCCTCAGTATCCCATGATCCCTTTATCCTTCAGGAATCCGTCCAATCCCTGTTTGAATCCCTGTACCGTACTCTGCCTGATCACTTCCTCCGGTAGCGCATTCCAAGTGTCCACGACCCTTTGGGTGAAAAAAAACTTCCTTGCGTTTGTTTTGAACCTATCTCCCTTCAGTTTCTCCGAATGCCCCCTCGTACCTGTTGTCCCCTTCAGTCTGAAGAATCTGTCCCTATCCACCCTCTCTATGCCCCTCATGATCTTGAAGGTCTCTATCATATCTCCCCTGAGCCTCCTCTTTTCCAGAGAGAAGAGCCCCAGCCTATCCAACCTCTCGGCGTATAAGGTCATTAATATTGAAATGCCATGTAAACTAGCCGAGCAAATTTATGCTCTAACTTCACTTTGCGATGCACAAAAAAAAAAATAAAAGTTATCGCCTTTAGTGATCTGAAAAAAGTGACTAGTCAAGCCTACCTGTCCTACTGATAGTTCAGCCCTGAAATGAATATATTTATAACATTTACCATACCTTTTATCTGCTTTAATTGTAATCACACACAGGAAAAATGGTATACAAGTCCCATCCCCTTTACATCTCAGTTTTTAACAGGCTATGTATGGAGTGGGAATGTGACTTGCAACTTTCCTGGTTCCCATCCCACTACTCCAAAGCTGTCAACTTACCCAATTCCAGGAGGGATTTTGATGGGGGACTGTCCTGGAATTAGTAAGCTTGTTTAGTAGTTAGAGCTGAAGAGTTGACCACTCCCATTCGTAGCATGTACCGGTACTATGAATGCTCAAACCAAGACCCCCCCCCCCCCAATGATCACTTAGTTACTGCCACTATACCCATAGCTAGGCTCTGCACTTTCCCTGCTGCTTCTAGAAATGAATCATGGGTGTAGGAAGCAATAAATGTTTGCATGCCAACAGTGGCAATTAAGCTCTATCCCTAGGAGTGCCTAGTGAAAATGCAATCTCATTTGAATGGGAACTGTGGGACACCGATCTTAGCTTCACCCTGACAAGGACAGGGTAGCTAGGGAGCGTTTGATATACAAGTATATGACTTATTCAGGGAATCTGTGGTGTCTAGCATAAGCATTTGAAAATCTCTTAAGTCAAGATGTTGCATGAGCATACAATACTAGATACAAATTTTCAGCCACAATTTCTGGATTTAGGGATTTTGAATAGCACCTAAAAAGCCCACTAGTAATAAACTAGACATTGTTATCTTTTTGGCTCCAAGGTTATGGAATGATCTTCCTTCATATATTTGCTCCAAACTTTATCAAATATAAATGTCATCTTAACTAATTAAGGATAGGTCATATAAGCCAGGCCAAACTAAGTTTTAAAGGACATTTGGCTGATCTGAGAGATTGAACAGCTTCTCTCCACCCTTCTTTTCAGATATATCTTATGATTTTGTTTTTATTAATTTAATTTTGGTATGCCTGAATGCTGTCTATTTAAGGACATTCTTTTCTATTACTTTGCTGTCCTATTTACCAGAAATGGTGGCATGATCAATAAACATAGCATGTAAGATTCCAGGTTTTCCGACTGTGGAAATATAAGTCAGTCCAAAAACATTATGTAAAAAGGTGTCAACATTTAGTCCAATAGAGAAAAAACAAAATCAACTGGCCTTCATTTTCATGCATGCAAGCGGAATGACACAGCAACCACAGTATCCAGCTAAAACAAGGCGGCTTTGGAAATGTGGTCATTTTTTTTCTGTTCTGCATATTCCTGTGTGGGTTCTTTGTTAAATTTAATTTACTGTCAGAGTTCAATTTCTCTCTATTTGGTCCTTTTATAAAGCTGCGCTGCTAAGCAGCACATGCTAAATGTCAGGCCATCTGTTCTATTCCTAAGGGCGGTTCGGTATGCTTTTCAGCACAGCTTTGTAAAAGCCCCTATATTTGCTTCTTGTGCATTATCACCTTAGAGCTTCCTTTGCTTGCTAACTTGACCAGGTTTCCTACTAGTTATTTTCTAGTTGAGAAAATGTTATACAACATTTTCTACTGTAAGTTTTATTCTTGTTCCCACAATTGGTGAAGTAAATAGGTGCTGTCTTTTAAGCATATAATCTATTGTATAATGAGTTCTCATTCAAAAATACTTAAAGTACAGTTAGGAAAAAGTGTTCTTCGGGTTAAGAAAATTGGATTTCATATACTTTAGTAAGAGAGCAGAAATAAAGCACTTTTTGATCACTGCTGTGATATGAAACCAGGGCATAGGTATGCCTTGTGGTAGCTTTTCTATTCCATGTTATATGTTGTAATAACTTCTATAGCCACTATTGCTGGATGATAAATCTTAATATTCCCTGCTTTCAGCTCCTCCTGTCAGACAAGTAATTTTAACCTTAAATTCAGCTAGAATACATTCTTAACTATGTCCTATGACATAGTTTGCAATGTGATACTATTATACCCTATTGTTACTCACATGGGAAAGACACAGATAAGAGAATATTTAACAAAAAAAAACAAACAAAAAACCCCCCCCACATTTTTATTTTATTTTTTTTAAACCATACCTTTCTATTCTATGCAATTTACAAAAGAGGTAAACTGACCATTGTCAGTGAGCTACAATAAATACTATGCTTCCCCCAAAAAATAAGACCTACCCCAAAAATAAGCTCTAGCATGATTTTCAGGGTAGGTCTTAATACAAGCCCTACCCTAGAAAATAAGCCCTAGCAGCCAAACCGCCAAGCCCTCGCTGACCCTCCTCTATTCTTCCCTCCCATCCGAAACCTGCCAACCGCTAACCATATATACCTTTCTGCAGCGCAGCTTCGGCCCAGCAGCACTCTAAACAGGCTGCTTCGCGGCCTTCTCGTCGGGGCCTTCTACTGCGTTACTGATGACATCATCAGTGATGCAGCAGAGGGAATTCCCTGATGAGAAGGCTAGCGGTCAGCATAGTTTGGATGGGAGGGAAAGATGGAGGGTCAGTGGGGGTTTGGCTGCGTGGCGGGGGCAGATGCTCAAGGGTTCTGTTGCACAAGGGATGGGAAGGAGGGAGGGAAGGGCGTGTGCTCAAGGGTTCTGCTGCACAAGGGATGGGAGAGAGGGAGGGACGGAAGCTAGGCAAGGGTTCTGCTGCACGAGGGATGGGAGAGGAGGGAGGGAAGGACGGAAGATGGGCAAGGGTTCTGCTACACGAGGGATGGGAGGGAGGGAAGGACAGAAGCTGGGTAAGGGTTCTGCTGCACAGGGGGATGGGAGAGATGAAGAGATAGAAAGATGCTGCAGAGGGAAGGCATAAGGGGATGGGTGAGAGGGGAGGAAAGATGTTGCACATGTGGGGGAAAGGAAAGAGGAAGAATTGGGTTTAAGGAGAGGATCATGTACATGAAAAAAATAAGCCCTATCCAAAATTAAGACCTAGTGCATTTCTTGGGCCCAAAATTAACTTAAGACACAGTCTTATTTTCAGGGAAACACGGTAGAACATTGTCACTGATGAGATAAAAGTAGTTTTATATCAATATGCTACTTTTGAGGGATTATAAGAATTTTGAGAGCATGTGAGTTTTTAATAGCTTTCTAAAATGCACATATAAGATTGATATTCTAGCCATTTGAACCATTCTGGGGTCCCTGGAATAGTTTCTGTACTGGATAATGATAATGGAAGATTAGGTTCTTACCTGGTTAATCTTTGTTCTGTTAATACACATTGGAGTGTGTACTGTAGGTGAATATCATCTGGTCACGAACTGTTGCAGAAGGATATCAATCACATCTTTCAGCTTCAGTTTGTACCAAAGCATCAGTCACTACAACAAAAGAAAGCTCTATTAACTCATGAAAAAGAATAGTTAGCAACGAACCACCCTGCTGTGCAACAAACATATATGGAGTTCAGGAGTTCAAAAAACTTATGGCTTTATTACTCATATATGATGATTACATGTACTTCCAACTGATAGGAGGAAAACTCCATTTATGGATTATAGGTTTACCAGAGGCAGACAGCAGGTGTATTGAAATTGACAGGGTAGGCCATACAGACTATGTGTATTAACAGAAAGAAGATTATCCAGGTAAGAACCTAAATCTTCCATTCTATTACATAAACATAGCAGTCTGTACTGTAGGTGATGTACCCAAAGCCCGATGAGCCTGTCTGCAAAACTGAGGACCCAAAAGTAGCTCCAATAGAGTTAGTTTGAAAATGTTTCCAGAATATTCTTTTTTGTAAATGCTGGTTAAAAATATCCAATTCTTGACATTTTTTGAAAAAACACAAACTTTACATTGAAATTATAAAGTAACAATATTAGCTAATAAGTTGAAATTGTACATTTGAGAACAAAAAGTCACAAGACAAAATAATAAGACAAAATTTGACTGGGATTGCTACATTATTACAGGAGCCTCAAAAGACTAAACGTAACTTTTTGAGCATGATCCGTTTTTTCAGACCACTTAGGCTTTTTATGTACCTGTTTCAAAAAATAATAACTCGCATTAATTCCATTGAATAGATCAGGGGTAGGCAATTCCAGTCCTCGAGAGCCGGAACCAGGTCAGGTTTTCAAGATATCCACAATAAATATGCATGAGATAGATTTGCATCTCAAGGAGGCAGTGCATGCAAATCCATCTCATACATATTCATTGTGGAGATCCTGAAACCCTGACCTGGCTCTGGCTATCGAGGACTGGAATTGCCTACCCCTGGAATAGATCATAAAAAGTTGTATAAGATTGTCAAGTTTCATTGGTTTTGCTTCAATGGCCAAGGAAATATCTTGACTCAGAGTTGCCAACATTGTGCAGGGATACTGTACATGGTTGTGGTACGGTATTAAAGAGTTATATCTCTACAAGTTTTGCAACTGGCAAATCTTAAACTTTACCAGAGTTCATTTGGCTCATGCAAGATTCAGCATACAAAGTTTCATCAAAATCTGTGATGGTGAAGTAGGGAGCCTAGACCACTTGACACTGAATGACCCATCTGCAATGCACCCGACTGAGGTGACCACTACAAAAGCGACACATTATGGAGAGGACGCATGTGAGCCTTTGCACTCAGGGGACCACATCTATTGAGGCTGTCATGGAGCCTAGCACTTGGAGGTAGTGGCACACAGAGTTGGTTTGGCCAGCAAGCTCGTTATCCAAATGCAAAGGTTCTGTCTGCATTTCTCTGGCAGAAAGACACGACCTTCTCCCATGGATGTATTTTTTGTTATCCGTATAGATGGATGATATGTGGGCTATAAGTGTTTTAAATAAATGTTGAAATCCCACAGGGATTAGGACGGAATCAGTTGTTTCTTTCAGAAATTCACTATCAACCTAGACTCTGCAGGACCTGGACCATGAGAACCACCACTTGTTCTCCTTCTAGGAACGACAGAGTTCTGATTAGCCAGTTATCCTTGTTTGGATGAACTTTCAAGCCTATCTTGCGCAAATGGGCAGCTACCACCACCTTGGTGAACGTGTGAGGTGCTGTCAGCAGCCCAAACTGATAATGGTTACATGAAATCTCAGAACTGTGGTCCAGAAATATAGGAAACTAGACCTCTGTCAAATCCAGAGAGGCATGAAATTCCCCCAGTGCTACAGCAACTATGAATGATCGTACTGTCTCCATGCAAAAGCGCACAACTTTCAGTGCTGCATTGACCTGTGTAAGATCCAGAATGGGACTCCAAACATATGAGCCTTTCTTGGGCACAACAAAATATATGGAGCATCTGCCCAAGCCTGAATCTTCGGCTGGCACAGACTATGGCCTGAATATCTAACAGCCTCTGAACTATAGTGGCAACTTTGCTTGCTTTCTCAGGTCGCCCTGCCGGGGAGTACACAAACCAGTACACATCAAGGGCTGGACAAATTTGAGCTTGTAATGATCTGAATGAGCTCCAGTACCCAAGAATCTGATGAAATCTGTGCCCAGGCTTCTGCATAGCCCAACAGCCATCCCCCTATCTTCAGGGGAACCACTCCAGACCTGGCGTCATTGTGTTTTTTTATAGGTTGTACCAGAATAAGAACTGGAGGCCTGGTTCCCCTGGGACCTTAGAATCTCTATCTGGATCTCCGAGAGGCTCCTCCTGAGAACTGCTGAAAATGCCTAGAGCCACAAAATTAGACTATCTTGAGCCTCTAGAGGCACAGTCTGCTGTCAAGTAGAGATTTCGGCCAATGATCTGCCATGCTGGTTATCCAGCCACTTTCCTTACATTTGTCCCCTTAAAGGAAGTCTGCTGAGGGTAGCTGTAGAAGCAGAATCTCCTGCTCATTGCCTGATCTAGAGGATTCTGTGGGCTGAGATCAAATAAGCCAAAACTTTGTTTATGACTGATGATGTCGTAGAGAGCATTGGCTACATAATCCACTCCAGCTAATAGGAGCTGGAGTAAGGGCTCGTCCTCTGTCAGCTCAAGACTTCGCAACCTGTTATGACAGGCGCATGTCACAAAGGAAGCTGCTGCAGCTGATTTGATTCCCAAGGCCAGTGCTTCAAATTATCAAGGCCAGTGCTTCAAAGAATTACATCCATTGTTACTCCATGTCCCTGCGTTTAGGATGACTGCCCTTCCAGGGCTCTGGAAGATATTTATTCCCAAAGACACTCCTCCCCTGACCATTCCTCAGCCCTAGAGAGCAAAGGGAAGGCTAAGTTGACTGCTCTCACCCCACTTTCACAAACTGCACAGCATGTGGCACAAAGTCGCTCTTTGGGCACTCATCCAGTATAAACCTGGCATGAATTAGAGGTAAAGGAGCCTGAAGACTACATCCCTACCATTTTTGAGGCAAAATGAGGCGATTTGAAGCATCTGGAGAACTTTTTTAAAAATCTGGAAATTCAAGTTGGCTGCTGTGGAAGCGTTTTGGCACAAAAAAGGCTTCAAAATACTTTAACCAAAATTTTTAAAACAGTGCTTTTAGGATTTTGGAGGTGGGGAAACCTGAGGGAAGGTGCAGAAACATACAAGAAAACCCAGGTTTTAAAGACACTCCAATTATCCTCATAGGCTGCAACAACCTTATTCACTGTGAACTGTGCTGGAAATGGACTGCAGCCTGCCTCAGCTTCCAAATGTAGCTGAATCTATGAAAAGAAATCACTGCCTCAATAGACTGCTCCTCCAGCACTGAAACTTCAGGTTGCCAGTCTGACCAGTGTCTGACAGCTTCAAACCCCTGCGGACACAAAAGGGGGGAGGCAAAATCAGCCATTACCCCTGCAGGACCCCACTAGCTCCCAACAGATGCCTGATCCCCTTGCGATGCAGTAAGCGAGCAATGCTATAAGGAGAACAGACCACAAGCTTCAAAATGTTTCTGCAGGCTGACAACAGGTACCACAGAGAGATTGGCCTGTCAGATGCAGACTTCAGTCTGCTTCGCCTCCACGCAGGCAGTGCTGGACCCTCGACTAAGGGAACTCTTAGCACCAAGATCAGTTAAAATACCGCAAAAAAAACAAAACAAAGAAAAACAAAGCATACAGAAGGAAAAACTGAAAGGGGCAGCAGATCCCTCTAGTGCAGTGGTCACAAACTCAAACCCTTTGCAGGGCCACATTTTGGATTTGTAGGTCCTTGGAGGGCCTCAGAAAAAAAATAGTTAATGTCTTATTAAAGAAATGACAATTTTGCATGAGGTAAAACTCTTTATGGTTTATAAATCTTTCCTTTTGGCTAAGTCTTAATAATAATATTGTAGTTTATCGCTAATGAGACATATGATCAAGAAACTGTTTTATTTTACTTTTGTGATTATGATAAACATACCGAGGGCCTCAAAATAGTATCTGGCGGGCCACATGTGGCCCCCCGGGCCGCAAATTTGAGATCACTGCTCTAGTGAAAGAGGAGGGATTCAAAAGCTGGAGGGATTCCTTCTGCATAGCTCGCAAGTATTGGGATATTACCCTTCCATCCAGAATAACACACTTATTGCACTAGGAGATATATTAAAGCAATCAAGCATCAAAAATTGAAGACCAGCATATGCTTTCAGTCAAAGCATCAACACAAAAAGATGATTATGGAGATACACCTTTCCAGGCCACATGCTAGACACTGGTTTCTCCACACAAATGAGTCTTACTGTACAATTGAAAAATGTCACCGTTTTCTCACTACCTTACCGTTTTCTCACTGTCTAGACAAACCCTCTTCCCATCATTCCTTGGCTTCTCAACTGGTTATAATAATCACCACTTCTTATCCAGCTAGATAAATTTATAGTTTGTTTATATTACTCTTTACTTATTCTATACTAACTCAGAAACCAATGCAGAAAGACAAGTGAGAGGTATGGCTTTTACAAACAAAATTAACTAAAAAAAAAAAAATCCCAAGTCACATAGTAAACAATGAACATGCAAAATGCTGCCACATTAATCTGCAGCTCATTGCAAAATGTCACCTTTCCTGTCAATGCTCATGCACTGATACAAAGTGAGGACAAGCCACGGGCAAAACAAGCATTCTGCATCACGTCTTCGCCAACTGATGCCCTGATGAACTACTGTACTCTAACTTTAAAATTTCCTGGTGTCTAGTGGCACCTACTCCCACTCCTGGAGGGGGTGACTTTCCCCATCCTTACACATTCACAGACTAAAGTAGCAATCACAAGCCTCTCACTCCACCTGCTTTGCCCTCTCCTACCCACACCGGCGCTGTGGTGTAAACAAAAAAGACTTTTCCTCTCTGTTAAATCCTAGCTCACGTTCGTTCACGGTCTAATACCAGCTCTGGCTGGATACACATTTCAAATCTGACACATTGTAATCACAAAACAGAAAATAAAATTATTTTTTCTACCTTTCGTTGTCTGGTCATTATTCAAATCATGTTGGTCCCAGGTTCTGCGACAAACGTCTTCTGATAACTTGCTTGCCAGGGTCACTTGTCCATTTGTTATTTTCTTCTTTCTTCGTGGTAACCATCCATCTTCCATCTCTGTCCGCCCCTTCCATTTCCCTTCCCTCTCCCGGAGGTCTGATATCTTTCCTTTTTTCATCTCTGTTCCCGTAGCTGAAGCGATGGACTCCTACCATCCCCAGATACACCATCTCTCCTTTTCTCAACTACCCTTTCATCCAGTATCTCTCCCTCCTTCCCTACCAGCTCTCCCTTTCTCTTCCCAACTACCCTCCTATCCAGTATCTCTATCCCCCCACCATCCCTTGTGTCCAACTTCTCTCCCTTTCTATTCCTTCCCTCCTTAAATCCCATTATTCACCATCTCTCACCCTCTCCTGTTTTTAGATCCACTATTTCTTCTATCCCTCCCCCCCATCTTCTCTCTCCATGATCTCCCCAAGTCCATCTCCCCCTCCACCATCTATCTTCCCTCCTCCACCCTAGTGAAGAAACAGCATGTTTCTATTAAGAAACAGCATGAAACTATTAAGTTATCCAGCATAACATAACATCGTGCTTCTTAAACACTTAACCATAAGTTCTACATGGTTTACATAAGATTATAAACTAAAGACAATTTAAGAATGACAGAAAGAAATTATTTAACTAGCAGCAGTAACCTAGCAGCAGTAACAAAGTGAGAAGAGGTGGTGAGAAGATTATAAACTAAAGATAATTTAAGAATGACAGAAAGAAATTATTTAACCAAGTAATTTGAAAAAAGATAAGTTTTCAGTTGAGTTCTGAAATGTTTATAAGAACAGGCTCCAAGCAATAACAATCGAAATTCTCTGTCATATGAAGCTGCTTGGAATGCTAAAGTATGATCCAGAAATTTCTTGCTTTTACAGCCCTGTACTGAGGGAAAGGTAAACAGGGCATGAGATTTTCTACTATTCTTATACAATGCTAGAGAGAATCTATTAACCATGTAAAACGGAGCGGTACCACAAATATAACCTTATAGCAAAAGCAACCCAACTTAAAGAAAATACGAGCCTCCATTGGCAGCCAATGCAACTCAAAATAGAATGGAGCAACATGATCATATTTTTTAAGACTGTAGATCATTCTAATCGCTGTATTCTGAATCAATATGAGTCTAACCATGTCTTTCTTGGTAATTGTTAAATATATAATATTACAATAATCCAAAAGACTCAGTAATAAGGATTGAACATAAGAACATAAGCAATGCCTCTGCTGGGTCAGACCTGAGGTCCATCATGCCCAGCAGTCCGCTCACGCGGCGGCCCAACAGGTCCAGGACCTGTGCAGTAATCCTCTATTTATACCCCTCTATCCCCTTTTCCAGCAGGAAATTGTCCAATCCTTTCTTAAACCCCTGTACTGTACTCTGCCCTATTACTCCCTCTGGAAGCGCATTCCAGGTGTCCACCACTCGTTGGGTAAAGAAGAACTTCCTAGCATTCGTTTTAAATCTGTCCCCTTTCAACTTTTCCAAGTGTCCTCTTGTTCTTTTATTTTTCGAAAGTTTGAAGAATCTGTCCTTCTCTACTCTCTCTATGCCCTTCATGATCTTATAAGTCTCTATCATATCCCCTCTAAGTCTCCTCTTCTCCAGGGAAAAGTGACCCAGTTTCTCCAATCTATCAGCGTATGAGAGGTTTTCCATCCCTTTTATCAAGCGTGTCGCTCTCCTCTGAACCCTCTCGAGTAACGCCATATCCTTCCTAAGGTACGGAGACCAATATTGGACGCAGTATTCCAGATGCGGGCGCACCATCGCCCGATACAATGGCAGGATAACTTCTTTTGTCCTTGTTGTAATACCCTTCTTGATTATGCCTAGCATTCTATTTGCTTTCTTAGCGGCTGTTGCGCACTGTGCCGTCGGCTTCATTGTCATGTCCACCATTACCCCCAAGTCCCTTTCTTGGTTGCTCTCATTCAATAATATCCCTCCCATCGTATAGTTGTACCTCGGGTTTCTGTTTCCAACATGCAATACTTTACATTTCTCAACGTTGAACTTCATCTGCCATCTCGCCGCCCATTCCCCCAATTTGTTCAAGTCCCTTTGCAATTCTTCGCATTCCTCTGTAGTCCCAGCTCCAGCATTGTACCAGATTGTACCAGCATGAGACTTATCAAGTTATCCAGTTCCAGGGTGGATCCTTCAGACCAATCAGGGATAACTTGATAGGTCTCATGCTGTTTCTTCGCTAGATTGTTGTACCTTTTTTCCACCCTCATCTGTTCCTGCTTCCTCCAGATGTGAGCAGCTAGTGCCCTACTGATCTGTCTGAGTCTTGAAAGCCCTGTCAACTTAGAGAACCCAGGCTGGTTTACCATTAAGGCAAGACTAAGGCAGTTTGCTAGCAGCTTCTCAAGGGTGACAAAGAGCAGCACAATCAAAACTAAACAACAGATTCTGGAAGCCAAAAAAAGACTCAAAGAGAATCAACAGCTATTCTTTTACTTTCAGGGAGCTTGGGCATATACGTATAACATTTAAAAGTATGATGTCCAGTTATGCACTTTTACAGAAAGGTTCCAGAAGACATGGTGCTGGACCAATTAGTTTTGCTTTTTTACTTTATCAAAATCTCAAAGGGCAGTGAGGATGGTTCAGCTGAAGACTTCCAACCCTGAGGATCCCAAGCCCTTTGCTTAGGCCTGATTGGAGCTGGAGGGAGGAGCAGCTCCTACATGTTGTAACCAACAGGAAGTGAGACCAGAGCGAAGCACACTGAAAAGCAGCATCGGTGGCCTAGCTGGCCTCTGTTTTACTGGCACTGTGAATCAGCGCTAAGTCTGGTTGAAAACCGTGCGGTTGGCCTGGGCTGCTAGAAAACTGGCGGCTGCCCAGAAGAAATGCGTGGCTACAGGTCAGAACCAGGGGGAGAGATAGTCACGTTCTCTTTCCTGCATCTGGGATCGTGCGCGCAAGGGGAACAGTCAGCGCTTTCTCTCGTTAGCGTGCATTAAGGAAGGGATCTTTCATTATTACTATTTTTTTTTTTAACTTACTACTACTTTTTAGTGCTCCCTTTGCCGAAGTTCTTGCTTCTGATGTAACTTCCAATTTCGCAAAACCAGAAGTTACATTAGATGGGAGGACTCCAGCGGCAGAGGGAAAGCCCCTCTAGCAAGGGGGCCAACTTGAATCGGTAAGTTCGTTTTTTGTAAAACCGAATCGATTCACCTAAAGTGAATCGGGCAGCACTACAATGTACCAGTATCTGGTATGGATAGGAAGACTAGATAGGCATATGGGGGGGGGGGGTTGTTATCAGTATCTACTCCCATTGTATGTTTTGAAAGTGATTTGAGATATCATGTATAACATCTATGATATATTGATGAAAATTTTAAATAAAGGGTAATTGACAACAAAAATACCACAACATGCACACACAAACAGTTGCCATGTTTTAAGTTACCTTAATACAGTATAGATTTTGACAAGTTTCCAGGAGCCCAAAATTCCTTTCTTCCAGTCAGGACAGAACCTATACATTACCACACTACTTTGGCCAACAATTTATAAGTGTAAGCAAGAATCCTTGGGTTTAACTAGCAAACTTTTCAACTTATTTTGTGAATCTATTGAAACCATGTGTAATAATAGAAATTATAAAGGCGGCATCATCATGTGGGAAAACTACACAGCCAAAGATTTTAGAATTCACGCAATCCTTTTATTTAACATTCCCACACCTTGAAAGGCTGCTCTGTTATTCATTATTATTCAGATGCAATTGGATTATCTTGTAGGCAGCAAACTTTTCATTCAACTCTGAAATTATTAATCTAGCACCACCTAGTAGATGACTCATTTCTCAGTGTCCCTCATTTAGTAAACACGAAATCTTGTTACACTAAAAGTAGGGTTTAGGGAGGACCTGTCTTTAATTTAAACTAATAGATCTTTAGCTTTATCCACTTTAATGGATAAATGGCAATTTAGATTATTGGATATTTTCCTAGCTATTACTATATAAATTATATTTTCAAATTATAAAATGAATCTTTACTAAATACTACTTTTTGGTGGTGTACTATTTTCATGATCCATAGCAATGAATTTAAAGCTGCTGAGAACTGATTATAGATTAATGATAAAATTTGGTCACCAATTCTTTCTTACCAAAAAATATAAGATATTCAGAGGCAGCCTTTCTTCATTTAATATTTCATATTTAAATGTTTTAATTTCCATCTTTAATTTAGAATGAGTACAATTGTTATTTGTAAACCATGCTTGACAATGTATACCCTCGTCATGTTGTATTGTTTTCCTAATGCTTTATTGTGTTAGTACATCAATAGTTTTGGAGTAATTTCCTCTGCAACGTTCTTTATTGTGTGCTTAAAAGTAGGGTTTAGCTTTAGGGCTGTTGCTGCTCTCAAAAGGCGTCCCTGATCTCCCCCCTCCCCTTACCCCCCAAAAATATTTTAGTTCTTCTCACCCAAATAACCTCTGCCGGTCTCCCTTTAAAAAAAGGGAGGGGACACAAACCCACACTTCCTCTGGGCACTCGCCCCCCCCCCCCCAAAAAAAAAAAACAATGTCATGCCCACTCTCTCCATACCCACGGTTTCCCCCAGCCCCGCACCTGGTTTCCGAGGACGGCGGTGGCACAGGCAGTGGACACCTCCTTGGGCCCGAACCAGACGGAGGCGACGTGCGAGGGCAGCCCCAGGATGAAGACCTGCGCCACCGAGCACACGGTCTGCGCCAGCATCGTGACGCCGAAGAGCGAGGGCCGCACGCTCGCGCACTTGAGCCACGCGCCCAAGCAGTTGAGGCCCGACCCCAGCAGGGCGGTGAGACGCAGCCCGCCGGCGTCCAGCAGCCAGGTGGCGGGGAAGATAAGCGGCACGTACACCAGCATGTAGACCATGGAGAGCCAGTCGATCTTGTCGTTGGTGACCTGGTAGAAGCGCGTGAACACGCTGGTGATGATGCTGTACTGGATCCACTGAAAGGCATTGACCAGGGAGTAGGAGCTGAAGACGGCCAGCACGACGAATCTCTGCGGGTAGAGCCTGGTCTGCGGTCCCTCGGGCTCAGTTACCACTGTCACATCCGGCAGCATAGCTTGGCGCTCCTCGTCCGGAGGCGACCCATCCCGCTCCTCGCCGGTGCCGGTCGCGGGGAGCTGAGCCATGCCGTCGCTCTCCTCCTCCTCCTCCGCCGCCGCCGCCTTTTCCTCTTCCCGCGGCGGAACGAATCCGTTCTGGTACTGGCACCCTAGCTTTGCGGTGACCACCATGGCTTTTTTTGTTTTACAGGCGCTGACACACCGCGTGTGTTGGAAGAAATAAGAAGAGGTTATGTGCACGCTGGGAAAAGATAATGTATAACAAACAAAATGCAACTTAGTTTCAATGCCTTCAACAACAACTTAAAAAAAAAAATTCGTATAACCACAGGCAAAGGCAACCCACATATGGGCGTCTGCCTCATTTCGCTAAGAGGCCAGAGCCTGCTCGCCCAAGCCGGCAGATAAAAATTCGTCAGCCAATCAGAGAGCCGAAAGACCGTCTCCGATGAACCAATTAGAAACAAGCAGCCACGGTGCAGCCTGTAAACAGGTAAGCCTAGGACAGATGGTTTCCCCAAACGGTGATTGGACGGTTCTGTGCAGACAGCTTACGAGTTGTGGTGCGATGGCTGACACGTGTAGTGCGAAAACCGGAAGGTGAAAGGGAGCCTGTGGCATAAGGCGTAGCAAGTATTCTATCTGTTGAGCAATGGAATTACGACACTAATTTTTTTTTTGCTTTTCTTTCCACTATGATTCCCAGAAAGATGTTCTGGTAGAAGCATTCAACTGACTGCTAGCATAAATTCCGAAGAACTGAGAAAATAACAGTGATATCTTCCTTGAAATACAAAGCTATTTCATAGGCTGTGAAGGAGGGTTCAGCCGTGACCCCCCCTTTATTTATTTTGCTCCACATAGCATAAGTAACAGTAAAGGAGGGGAATGGAAATTGATTTGTCTGCTCTTGTTTTTCCTTCCTCTCCCGTGTTCAAAAGGTGAAGGGTTTATTTCTGTAACGCCCCCCCCCCCTAACAGGACATTTCTGGGTTCGGGGGTCTCAGAAGGCAGGCTCCACCGGTCCCTAACTTCATTAGTGCATGGTGCCTCCACCTGGAGAAAATAAGGGCTCCTTTTATGAAGGTGCACTAGCGTTTTTAGCACAGGCACCAGATTAGCACGCACTGGCCAAAAAACTATCGCCTACTCAAGAGGAGGTGGTAGCAGCTAGCGCGTGTGGCATTTTAGCGCACACGATTCCGCACGTTAAGGCCCTAATGCACCTTCGTAAAAGGAGCCCTATGTGTTAGCGATGGGTTCACCCTCTTCTCACCCCACAAAAATCCAAAAAAAGCTTCTGTGAACAAAGTTGGCTAATAAATTAAACTGATTTTTTTAACTATGTACATAGGCCCTAATCATAAAACAAATTGTCAAGACACAATTCCAATGCTTCCACACTTAAACCAATACTTGTGCAGTTAATTCAACAGCCCCATAGGCACCAGCTCTGTGGGTGCCCAAGTACCCCCAATATTTTTGGGACCTCATGTGATCAGGGCCATTGTGCGGTCCAGGCATCTCTTCTCCTTCTGTCCCTCTACCTCCCTTCCCCTTACCTTCCTGGTCTCCTTTCAAAATCAAATCTTCTTTTTTGGAGGATCCCTAGCATGGCAGCCATTCTCACACACTGCTGGTGCTGCCCCTAAGCTTTCCCTCTGCCGTAAATTGCCCATCCCCCCCGCCACAACTTCCTGTTTTCTCCTGGGTGGATTGCGGTAGAGCGAAAGCTTCGGGGCAGTGTTGGCAGTGCTCAGAAATAGAAGGGGAGAGAGAGAGGGAGGAGATGGTGCACAGGGATTGAGGGGAAGGGGAGAGAGGGGTGGACAATGCCCCCAGACTTCATACAGTATCTCTGGTGTAGCTGCAGCAAAACTCAGTCACACACTTCTTTTCTCTTATGGGGTGGAGTCAGCTCTGCCCCGGGCCTGACCATGTTCAGCTGTTCTTCAGAGAATTCCCAGCAAGCTGCCCCTGGGCAGTTTTTTTCCCCCTCTGATGTAGCTGCAGAAAAACTCAAAATCACACATTTCTCTGATGCTGGCCTGACTACTCTGAAGCACAGCTCAGAGTTACACACTTCTTCACCACCGGACTTTTCTCTCAGCACCCCAGGATGATGTTGCATACTTCTCCGTAACTGCTGTTTGCTGACCAAGCTGCAGCAAAACAGTCACACACTTCTCTGACGCTGGCCTCTGCCCAATCATGCTGCAGCAAAACTCAGTCACACACTTCTATGATGCTGGCATTTGCCCGACCACGCTGTGGCAAAGCAGTCACATCTCCGAAGTTGTGAGTGCCAAACCCACGAATATGGAGAGAGACCTATACTACTATTTATTTCTTTAGTGCTACGAGACACCCGCAACGCTGTACATTAAACACATAAACTTGCTCTGAAACAAGTCAAGAACCAACAGCCATGCAGTGACCACCAACGCCTGTGCTAAATTTGTGCTGGCAGTGTGTAGAATAGAAAATTATTTACCACTGATTAGCAGCCTTGCAAGATCATCGCCAGGATGTGCTAGCCTATGACAAGAGATTTGAAAGATTGGCAGTATAGGAGAAAGAACAATGGAGCAGAGTGCTGAGTGCTGAGAAATCCAAAATGAGCTAAACAGGAGCAAGAAGAGATAATAGATGGAGAAAGCTTGGATCTCCAGTGGTACAAATAAGTGGTGGCATTATGGTAGAAACAGCTTATGGGGGGGGGGGGTAAAGAAGACAGGAGGACTCCTGCTCCTACCACCCACTTGTTATGAAATCCCCATCAATACAGCACACCTGTACTTGGCCCAGAAAAATTAGAGGAAGCATTGATTAAAGCTACAAATACATGCATGCAGTGAGGTATGAGCTCCTTTCTGTCTTTTTAGCAAATAATAGTGTATATTTCCTTTTCTATGTTACTTTTATTTTGTATAATTGTTTGCTGTAACTAATCAAAAGTAATAAGTATGTAATTAAGCCAGATATACTAACAGCGCTGCCTATGTCTAGCAGCACTATAGAAATTATAAGTAGTAGTAAGTTAAGCCTCTCTTCTCTGTACCCATCTATACTGCCAGCTCAAGACTCCATCCTTTCTATCTTGCTGCACCGCATCCCTGGAACGGTGATGGGACAAAAGCGCACCGTACAAAGCCGCGCCGACATTTCAGCCCAGACAATTGTGTGCAAGACTCCAGCGTGCTGCTGTAAAAGTTAATTTTAAAGAGCTCCGATGGGGTGTGTGGGTAAGAACCCCCCACCTTACTTCATACTGTTCGCGTTGCCATTGGCTGCCGTTGGGGGTATGTGGAGGGTGCAACCCCCCACATTATACAGAAAACTTAACTTTTTCCTAAAAAAAAAAAATAATCAGGAAAAAGTTGTTTCCTCTATAATGGGGGTTCCAACCCCCCCCCCCCAACGGCAGCACGAACACTATTAAGTAACCCCTCACACCCCGTCGGAGCTCTTTAAAATTAACTTTTCCGGTGGCGCACTGGAGTCTTACGCACAATTGTCTGGGCTCAAATGTTGGCGCGGTTTTGTCCCGCACGCGAATGACCGTGAACCCCCTGGAACAGATTGCCTGAGTTGGCAAGATTCAAATCTAGGCTAAAAGCCCACTTTTTCAAGGCTGCTTTTAACTCCTAACTTACACTCAGCTGTAAATTACCCATCTGTTTTATCATTCCCTCTCTGAGAAATTTCCTAACCCCTATTTGTCCTGTTTTTCTGTTTTAATTAGATTGCAAGCTCTATTGAGCAGGTGTTGTCACTTACTTGTTTAATGTACAGCGCTGTGTACATCTAGCAGCACTTTAGAAATGATACATAGTAAAGTCAGTACGTCAACAGAATACAGTTATACTGGTTCACTTTATGAAGTCTTACATATGATCACTAAATAAGAATGAAAATTTATCCTTTCAGAAATGCTTCAGGAGAATTTGGAACTATTTAGAACACCAGATAAACTTTTCAAATGAGCATTCAGAATTAGCAAATAAATTGTAGGTCACCATTGCACTGTGGTGATTTTTAAACTTTTTTTTTTCCATTAACAGATGAGCTTTTCAGCAGGTACATATTCTTTCTTTCCCTCAAGTACTTCATTGTCACTACTTGCAGTTTTCTTTTTAAGGAGCCTGTTTAAAATGGTTCATAGACAATTGCGCGTGGTCAAAGAGGCGCGGACAATTTAGCGCAAGACAACTGAGCGTGAAGACAACTGAGCGCAAATGCAACCTAGCGCAAGACATTTGAGCGCAAGACAATTCAGCACAAATTATTTTCTGTAATATGCACGAGCGGGACAACTGAGCACAAGACAACTGAGCGAGAGTCATGTGAGCGCCGGCAAGTGGACGCAAGACAACTGAGCGAGAGTCATGTGAGCGCCGGCAAGTGATCACAAGACAACTGAGCGCCGGCAGGTGAGCACAAGCCAATTGAGCGTGAGACAACTGAGCGCCGGCAGGTGAGCGCAAGACGCGCTCAGTTATGGTTGCGCTCACTTGTCTTGCGCTGAGTTATCCTTGCGCTCAATTGTCTCGCGTGCTATTGTCTTTGCGCGGTATTTTCTTTGCACTAAGTTGTCTTCATGTTTTTGTCCGCGCGCTATTGTCTTGCGCGCATTTGATCTGTCACCGTTTAAAATGGTATGCTACTGTAGGTTTCACTAAATAGCAGTATCCGAGTACCACAGTTTAGTCAATTCCGTGATAGCTATCTGCATGTTCCTAACTATTGGGCTTGCCGTAGCCACAATATTTTAAAGAAGCTGCAAGTCCCTGTTAGATCACCCCTCGCCCCCTGATGCCATCATCCCTGATGATATGTAGTCAAACCTGTGACCTCCTAGCTAGGTCATGAATTTGTTTTGCTTAAATTAAAATTTACAATCTGCAATCAAGCAATCCACTTGTGCAAAAAAAACTGTAATAAAAGGCTTCTTTTACAAATCTGCGCAGCAAACATTCCAACGTCCAGTAATTAACTATGGACGTTGGATCGATTACCACAGCAGCAGCCACTAGCGTGGCTTTGTAAAAATAGGGGTGTGTGGGGTGTGAATAAGAATAATACATAAAAAGATAACAAGCAACTCAATTAACCAATCCAGCTCCAACCCTCAGGTTAGGGGAATTCAATACTTTCTGGGAAGAAAAGTCAAAAACAGTAACAAAATAAATAAAGCAAAAGAAATTATTTTAGTTAACCTCCAATCCAGTCCAGAATACACGAAGTTCCTTAAAGTTCAGCATCATTAAGAGGGTGTAAGCTAACTGCAGAAATAGCCTTGGCAGCCAAAAGACTGATGTTTTTTTAAAGTCTTCTTATCTAACAGACTGAAATGCTACAATACATTTACAGAGAGATCATTTTTCTTATGTCCCACCCAACAGTGACACTTACAGAAGGGAAAAATAAATATCACATCCTCCTTTTCTGATTTTTTTGACACATCAGGAAACATCAACATTTTACCATTTAAGAATAATGTGCTTTTGTTCCTAACAGTGGCATAGTCAGACAGCCAATTTTGGGTGATCCTGAACCCAAATTGGGTGGGCACAATATTTTCTTTACCTATTCCCTACCCTGGTACCTTACAACTCAAAATATAAATGCTTTAGCTAATGAGGATTCCCAAGCTCTGTCAGCTGAAGATTTCCTCTGAAGGCCATAACTCTACCAAGTTTGGTAGACAGCAGCAATATCTCTGAACCACCAATATCGGCACCTCACACATGAGGTGAGTTGGTTACTCAAGGATGGTACTGCACACTGCAGAGCTTGGTAGAAGGAATTCTGGCCGCCTTTGGAGGAGATACTCAGCTGGCAATGCTTGGAGATTTCCATCAGCTACAGCAAGGGTCAGGTGTTAGACATGCTGGGGCCCAAGTCAGAAGATAAAGGAGGGGCTGTCCCCATCCCCTCTCTTCTCTGCCTCCCCCTCCAATTTCCTCATCTGCCATTACTATCATACCAACAGACCCTCACCAAATAAACTAAACCTTAGGCTTATATACCGCATCTTCTTTATAACAATAGAGCTCGGCAAGGTTTTCAAAAATTAGAAAAGAGAACAAGTACAATATGAATTTGGAATAGTATGGAGAGGAGCGGAATTTACAACTTTGAAAATAGCCAAGTTTTCAGATGTTTTCAAAATAGTTGGAAAGAGTCTAGATCATGCAGTTGAACAGAAAAATTGTTCCACAACTCAGTAATTTTGAAAAGTAGAAATTTCCCTAGTTTGCCAATGTAGATAACGCCTTTCGATGTTGGAGAGGACAATTTTGAGTAGATCTGGCAATATCAGATCTTACAGAATTCCAGGACAGGGGAATTAAAGGGGGAAGAATGCCATGCAAGATCCTGAATGTTAAGCAGGCGCATTTAAAATAAACCCTGGAAATTATTGGAAGCCAATGAAGTTTTTGCAGAAGCAGAGAGACATGATCAAATTTACTTTTTGCAAAGATCAACCTGGCTGCAGTATGCTGGATCAAATACAGAACAAGGGATCCCAAAATTGAACAGAAGAAGGTCTTTGTGATCGAAACACCGGCCGTGTCGGGTCCATACTACAACACTTTTACTGTGTATTAATTGGTTTTTTTGAACTGCACCATTTATTGTGAAGACTTTTTAATAAACAGTCTAAAGCAGTGTCTCTCAAACATTTTTAGCCCTGGCACACTAAACGGAGCAAAAAATTTTCCAGAGCACATTATAATTGAAATTGCAAAACCAACAAAAAATTAAGTTCCAAGTTTATTAAAATTTGATATCCCGCCTTATCAGTATTCAAAGCAGTTTTACAAAATTTAAAATGCATCATAACAACATCAAATAGGGGAATAAAGCATTACCTATGACAAAAAATCATGAGACCAAGACATAAGAATAAACAGTGACCTGAGAGTTATTTATTTTAAAGTTCTTTAAGCCATTTATGGGTAATTGTGACAACAGTGAAACTAAAGTAGATAGAATAGAATTGCTGATCAGTGCAATAGATGTGCTCGTTTTTGAGTGCAAATTAAAATACGGCTCGATAGTTGACAAGCAAACACATTTCATCATCCACCATCTGCTTCTGTTCTCTTTCTTTCAATTTAATTTCTGTAAGAGCTGAAAATCCAAGTTTGCAAAGATAAGAAGATCCAAGCGGTAACAAAGCTTTGATTGCTTTGTTGCTCGAGTTAGGATAATTACTGCATTAAAAAAAATTAAATTACTCGCTGTTAGTTTTCAAGGACCAAGAACATCAAAGAATGATGCTTGTCTGGGCAGTTATATCCTTAAGCACCCAAATGCTCTTAACATTGTCAGACTGTTGCGTATACGACATTCATGTCATCTATTTTAGTCTATATTTATGAAGGGAATTTTTAAAAATAAAGTAAAATTCTGGAATCTCTCATAGCACACAGTTTGAGAGACACTGGACAATAGAATCAAGATCATTGATTCCACAGTTTTCCGTGTTTGGGGTTTTCCCCCTTTACTACTGAACACAATACTAAGACATCTTGATGTTTCCTTTTTAGCTCTTTCCTCTCTTTTTTCTTTACTGTTCTCTTTTCACTCAAATTGTACCCTCTCTCATCATTCTCCCTTTTACTTTTCAGCTATCAAATTGCATTTCCTCTCACCCACTAGCAAAAAAACCACCATAACTGTATCCACAGAAATTCCAAATACTGAAGCAACACTGTCACATTCAAAACCTCCAATGAAACACTATTTCTTCTTGTCATTGGGAAAATTTTTTTAATAGGCATATAATAGACTAACAAAAGGTGGAAGTTTGTCCCGAGGTATTTACAGAACTTTCATTAAGTAATTCTCAGCATTTACTTTGCAAATACCGTAGGTAAGGAAGGAACATTTATTATTCTGAGATTAGCACACCCAGCATAGGTATCCAGTATCTCTAATTTAAATGTTATTGATGTTCAGTCAATTGATACCATAGTTTGGAGAACTTGACATGCCTGTACTTGTTCCACCTGTTATAACTAGGATTTAATGTCTTTATGCTAAGCTACAGTAGCTTCCAAAGCTTGAAAGAAGCCAATATGGCCTTACCCATATAACATTCAAAGTCATATAAAAAGGCTTTTGTAATAGAAAAGTAGGGAGAACTAAGGTCTTAGGAACAGGGGCACCCACCTCATCAGAATGGACTTCTGCCTGCACCAGGTTCAGGTAAAGCAGCAGCTTGAGAGGGATGAGCAGGCAGCTGTCCCTTACGTTTGCCTAAATCAGCACGATATACAAAGAAATGAAACAAACTGGAGCATGGCCTGACAGAGGCTAACTGGTTTCTGCCTTTTTGGATTCCCCTGCAGAGTTTTAATGTAGAGCGCTTGTTCTGCCCCTGGCAGCCTCATGCTGGTTTATGATATAACTAAGATGTGTTAAAGTTATTCTAACTTCATAGAATTGTAATGCTGCAGTCATTTCCTGCCATACTGTGTGACAAAGCATTGTGTGAAATGTAGTCTCATACTGCAGCCACTCCTGCTTACCTGTATAAGCCTTGTTTCTAGTGGTCTTTCTCGTAAAACCCCCCTCCTGTTTCCTCTCATCTAAACTTGGGTCTTTTGTCTCATTGCTGTACTTCCTGGTGACCTCTACAACCTTTGCTTTGATGGGTCTACAAAAGTATGACCTCTGCTAGCTACTGCCAAGCTAAGTCCCTATTAGTTTATTCTCTTCTGTTTCCTGGGTACTTCCTGAGAATCTTTTGTTTCAGAATCTCTAACATTTCTGCTTCCATCTTATACACATGTAGTTGTAGTCCCTGAACAAAGACCAGCCTTTTTTTTTTTTTTTTTATCTGGGGCCATCTGACTACACACAAACAATTCAGCATTTCATCTCTGGAACTTGGAATGCTTTACTATTTATTTTCTCACCTCTGCCACAAAGCTCCTGTTCTTCAAATCTTCATCTCCAGCTGCAATATTAAAAAATCTACCAACTGTGAGTACATCTACTATATTTATTTAATAAAGTATATTTCAGAAAATTATAAGGACTGCTGCGTGTGTGTTGGTGTGCTAAGGTTTAGCTTTCTGTTGAATATACTGCACGTCTGCTGAGAGAGTATTCAACTGAAGCAGCATGTATAAAGAGACAGATTAGTGATGTTCCCAGATCATAGAGTTTAAAAATAAAGTCACACTCCTTTCCTCTGCTTGATTAGGCACTACCTTTGTCATAAACCTCACCATGTTCCTTCTATGGGAAATCATACAAGACATGAGTTGTCAAGACATAATCAGTAGAAAACGATCCTCAGCTGTAAACTGATAGTCAATACTCTAATACGTCACAAACCATTTTGTGAACCCCTTCTTATATCAATAAATTTATTGTTCTTTAGGAAAAAGTTTAGGAAAAAAATTCAGAGGAACTAATTGACAGCAAAGTGGGTGTTGACATTAATGCTTCTAATATCAATCTTCAATCAGTATAAAAATATTCCCCTAGTTTTATGAAAATTGTTCATAAAAGTGTATTCATAATTATTTGAAATTAGCTTAAAAAGAATCCTGTTTGAAATTCATTGCATATAATCCAAATCCACCCAGCATTACCAGTATCTGGAAATATGTCAAATCTAATCCCCCTTGAAAAGGGGTATAGAACTTGTATATTTCTTTTTCTGTGTGGTATACACAATGAAAGCTGTTTGCATATTTTGGACAGGTGCTTATTTTGTACCTGGAGCAATCATTACCAGCTGCAGTGGGAATTGAACTCACATCAAGGTACTAAGCTGCTCTAATCACTAGGCCACTCCTCTACTCCATTATATTTTACTGTAGTAAGTCACTTTGAGCGTTTATGTAGAAGTGACAGATAAATTTAAATAAATAAAGAAAACAGTCCTCTGTAGTTTGTCATGATGCTGTCAAGTTTGGAGAGTGGGTTTGATATACGAGGTGCTACCCAAAAGTTCGGGGAATTCAATTGTAAAAAAAAATTTAAAAAAATTCCTTACCGAAACTCCTAGTTTCCACCATCTCCGTTGAAGTAGTCCCCTTGAGAGTGTATACAGCAATCCCAGCGTTTTCCCTATGAGTCCATGCATCTATGGAAGTCATCTTGGGTGGGTGCCTTGAGGACCTCCTGCGATTCTGCCTGGATCTCTTCAATTGTGTTAAAATGGTGCCCTTTCATTTTGGGGAATAGGGAAAAAAAATCACAGGGGACAAGATCAGGCAAATAGAGAGGGGACGTAATCACTGTAATGTTTCTGGAAGTCAGGAATTGTTGAACAACGAGTGATATGTGAGTGGGCGCATTGCCATGGCGGAGCAACCAATGCGTCTCATGTTCAATTTGACCAACAAATTTCGTTGAACTGTCCTGTATGACTGTCCTACTATCTCACAAACATCGTGGATAGTTTGCCTACGATCTGCAAGGATAGTCTCACAAACTTTTGCTATGGTTTCCAGTGGTGTGCTTGTTGACGGTTGTCCGGAACGGTCATCGTCATGGTCAGATGTTTGTCCATCCCTGAAGCGTTTGTTAACAAAGAAAGGTTTTGCTTTGGCACATGGCATTATCTCCAAAGGCTTCCTGGAGCATACAATGGATTTCTGCATTAGTTTTTTAAAGTTTGAAACAAAATTTTATGCAAATTCTTTGTTCAGTAAAATCCATCATATCGAAATCCACCGAGTCACTAAAACACAACCTTACAAAATCACACAGAACAAACACTCAGCTGCATGCCTGTACAGTATATTTAAATATTAAGTTATCTTCAAAGAGCATATAAAAAAAACTGCCTGGATTTACAGTGATGTGAAAATGTATTTCCCCCTTCCTGATTTTCCCTATTTATGTATCACACTAAATGGTTTCTAATTTGAAGAAACCCGAGTAAACACATAACAGTTTTTAAATTCCCAACACATATATCACTGACCCCTTAGTTACTCAAGCAACCAGTAGATCAAATGTAATTGAGAATTATATTCAGCTGATTGAACATAGGCTTGATTGCAACCAGCCCTATTGAATCTAAACCTCACTCTGTATTGAACTTAACCATTAAAGTGAAATAGTCATCACAAAGTTTACTCAGGTTCTCATTGGGTTAAAGATCAGAAACTATTCAGTGTGACATATGTGCAGTAGTGCTGCCCGATTCAGAAAAAAAATTTTGATTCGATTCAGCCTATTTGAATTGATTTTTCGATTCGATTTTACTTCCCAATTGGGTGTTTTTTTCAAACATCCTAGTGGGTTTATCTTATAGCCTCTTCACCCCATTTGCCCTCTCCTACCCACACAGGCGCTGTGGTGTAAACAAAATAAACAAAAAAGTTTGTTCTTTTTGCTCATTTTTTAAAGCTGATGTAGGGAAGCAATTAATTCATGTAAGAAGTGTGGGCAGGAATAACTAAGTACAGGGCCAATTATATTTTTTTCCGCAGACATTTATGGTTTTAGCAATACTGTTAGATTCACAGAAAGGGCACAGAACAGACAATTGCATTACTATGATAGGGAAAGAGGGAATACATATAGGAACAGCATAAGCCCTATTACCAGCTGAGATGATTATTAATACCCTGTGAGTAGTGGCTCGTGGCCAGCAGGGGGTGCTGTTTATGGGACGATAATGGAATGGATGTCGGAGTATGATAAGTGCAGTATTTTTTGTGGAGTTTTTTTCTACAAAAGGCCAGTTTTTCGTATGATTCTAGGTAATTCTAGTTAGACAAACATCTGTGTTAGTTAAGGACCACGCCCAAATAGAAGCGTACGGAAAAACAGGTGAATAAAAATTTAAATATAATGTAGCTAAGGCCAGAGAAAAATACACTAAGGATTAATATAAGGGAAAGCATAATAATATCTGTTTATGTACTTTGCTGTTGAGCCAAATCATGGTGGGAATCATGATTACATGGAATCCATTTTGGGTTCTCTGTTTGGACACCATCTTGTGCCAGTGATTAGTTTTCTGCCTTCTTTGTCCTCTCTGAGTTTTCCCGCTCCCAGCAGCGTGGTGTTAAGTAATACCACATGTACTGTAGACTGGCTAGGAAGATCAAGTGTCCTAAACTAAGAGATAAAATGCATTAAGTATGAATGTGTGCAAGGGGCCCCGAATGAACGAAGGAATGATTGATATATGAGAGATATATGAAAGAATGGTGTGTACTTAATTTCTAATATTTTATATATTTTAAACCTGAAGAAACACTAAGGAAAATCCTGAGGCAACATCTGGGAGTAATTAGAATCAGAGACTGTTGCTTCAGTCTCCAGCATAGGAAGGGGGGGCATTGGAAGCCCATGCTTATCACTGTGTGTAACATGAAGCTGTCAGCTTTCCTCTTCCAGACTAAAGTTACTGTCAATTTAGGGAGGGGCTGAGAATTTCTCAGCACCCTGTTAATAATTGTAGAATTCTTTTGAATATGTTAATGTTAATTCAGAAATCAAAAGTAATTTTCTGAAACTTTGTCTAACTTTTAAATGTGGAGGAATGTTTCTTTGTCCAACTTTAAGACCACCCATAGGATTGTTATTGGTTGATTATGATGATGATGTCACGAAAAGCCAACAGCATATAATAGGAAATTTGGAGCTAGTAAGATGAGACCGTTAGGAGAAGGCCAGTATTTTGGCACCTCTAACGATCTCCCATTAGCGCAATCGGTAAGCAATGATGCTGTTCTTTTGATCTAATAATGGAAAAATAGAAACAATAATTCAATAAATCTTGGTTATAATTTTTAAAACCTTGCGCTGGTGTCATTTTGCATGTATAATTATTTTCAAACCTGAAGCTTTCACAAATGGCGTCAATGACCCTTGCTCACCTGGGACTCCTATTAGATGATACTCACAAGAAGCCGGAGCAGGAGGTGCACACGAAGCTTCAGACGGTGATGTCAATTTACGTCACCCGAGCTGCTCACTCAAAGCAGTGGTGGTTGGGCAGGCTGGAGCACAGCTCCTGTACTCGCCGACCCCAGACCTCATCCTGCTCCTTCGTGGGCTTCTTCACCATAACGGCGGTGACAGACAATGAGGGGGGGGGGGACGCGGAACCATTTCTAGACTAGGCCCCCTTCTACTAAACCTCACTAGTGTTTTTTTTATCACCGGGACCGCGCTGAATGCTATGCGCAGTTCCCAACGCTCAAAGGAACTCTATGAGAGTCAGGATCAACGCACAGCATTCAGCGCAGCTCCCGGTAATAGAAACCGCTAGTGCAGTAGAAGGGGGCCTAACCTTCACTCGCCCACCATTTCCCTCACCAGCCGTGAGCCACCATAGAAAGTGGGGGAACTAACCTGCCCGCACGACCGCCCACCAATTACCTACCAGCTCTCTCCCCGAAGGGGAAGGGAGAAGGCGAGAGCAACACCCACTCACACACCTTAGATACAATCCATGCCACGCATAACCCCACCCTGAAGCAACAGCAGCCAATCCGTGGGCACCGAGTCGGCAAGGCCGATTTTTTTAAAAAGGGAATCCATTCAAATTGATTCACCCGAAGTGAATCTGTGAATCAATGTGAATCGGAAATCAGACAGCACTAATGTGCAGTAATAGGGGAAATCATGAGGTGTTGTGCTATAAAGTTTTATGCAAAAATCTTATAGCATGCAGCTCAATGCGGGGTGTGGCCATGAGTGGGTCAGGGGTATTCACTAAAGATGCGTGTAGTATTACTGAATACCGGGATCTGGGCATTACTTGTGCACCAGGATTTACATCAGAGCCCAGAGTTTTTGTGTGGAAATCAGTTCTAAAAGCTAGTCTGTAAAAGGCATGCAATTTAGAGCACTGTTTATAGAATAGCACTCGGCACAGATTTTTTTTCAGTGCCATTTTTCAAGCACCATTTACTGAATCTAGTCCTATTAAACCTGTAACCCATTCTGAACTCTTTGGGGACAACAGGATAGAAAACAAATTGAATAAATGTATGTGCGTTGATTCTCTCAGGCAGAACTCTTTCAAGATACGTTTGAAGTACACTTTAATACAATTGCAGAAAGTTTTTTTATAGAGCAGTGATTAGCAAGCTGAATATTGACATTAATGCCTCTGAGATCATTTCTTTCCTTCAAGAACGGCTGTGTTATAAAAAGCATCTGCACAAAAGAGTATTGACTTCCTTGTTTGGGACATCCACCGCACATGCCTTGAGTCCTCCTTAAACTTAAGGCAAATTCCTGGTAAGTTTAAGTTTAAGTTTATTAGGATTTTATATACCGCCTATCAAGGTTATCTAAGCGGTTTTTACAATCAGGTACTCAAGCATCTTCCCTCTCTGTCCCGGTGGGCTCACAATCTATCTAACGTACCTGGAGCTACGGAGGATTAAGTGACTTGCCCAGGGTCACAAGGAGCAGCACGGGGTTTGAACCCACAACCCCAGGGTGCTGAGGCTGTAGATCCAACCACTGCGCCACACACTCCTCCACGAGTAAGGGCAGAAGCAAGAGGAGATCCCCCCCCCTGCTCTCACTAGACCACAAGGGATTTATTAGTAAGCTTGAGGAGAGTCTGCGGTGGATTTCCGAAGCAGTCACTTTTTGCAATATTTAACTGGAATTTACAATCCGAGAACAGGACTTAACAGCTAGTGTTACCATATGACTCTAGAAAAAGAGGACAGGTTGAGATATCCGGATTTTACTTCCATTGAAAGCAATAAAAGTAAGGAGGATGGGGATTTATTTCCATTGAAAGCAAAGGAAATAAAACCCGGAGGTCTCGATCTGTTCTTTCTCTGGAGCCATATGGTAACCCTAGCTTAACCTTTAAAGTTAGAGTGCTGGTGTAGGAAGAGGTTTAGGAAGTTGCTCAGGGGTGGGAGGGCTTCGACATGTCTTTGGGAACCCATCAGATACATTATTTACCAATACTCTTGTGGAGAAGCTAGCTGCACATCTCGAGGCTTAATTTGCAAAGTTTACAAGCCAAAACAATTTTATTTTGTTTGCATAATAATAAGCAACTTTGTATGCATGACAGCTCATTGCTATTTTATTCATGTTGGGCCTGATTTGTTTGTGGTAAGTAGCTTTATCACTGGTGAATAAATGTTTAGGGAAAGGGAATGGAGATTTGTATACCACCTTTTTGTGGCTTTGGATTCAAAGTTGACATATTACTAGCAATTAGCATGCTTCATAAATAGGGGCTTGTTAGATTTTACTTAGCATTTTGATACCCATATAATAACCTTTTCAATTAAGTTCTATTGCTTTAATCAATAGTTTATTTCTAATTATCAGCACTGTTTATATTGGAGCTTGTGAGCCGAATGTATAATGCAGAGCCCTTATTTTCTGTTTCTAATGGCTTGGGCCCCACAAATTTCAAAAGTTTTAAATTCTTGATTTAAAAACTAGATTAAATCTTTGAATTGTCCCTTCAACACTTATGTGCCTGGAGTATTTATTATGTGTCCTTTCTAATAAAATAAATCAGCCCCCTGCTAGCAGAGATATGCTGATAATTTAACTGCAATGTTATTTATGTAATTTTCTATACTCTCCCAGGAGAGCTCAGAACGGTTTACATGAGTTTATTCAGGTACTCAAGCATTTTAATCTTAGAATTCTGTTCTACTGTCTATAACTAGTTAACCATCCCAGAGTGATTTATAATGAAAATCAATAAATGAATGTACAGTACTGCGTGAGTGACAGGTCAAAAGTGCGCGACGACAAAGGCGCGACGACAACCCAACGCAGGCAACTGAGCGCAAGGCGGAAGCGCACCAAAGAAAAACAGTATTTTAAAGGGCTCAGACGGGGGGTGTGGGCCTCCACTTTACTTAACAGAGATCGCGCTGGCGTTGTGGGGGGCTTGGGGGGGTTGTAACCCCCCACATTATACTGAAAATTTCACTTTTTCCCTAAAAAAGAGGGAAAAAGTTAAGTTTCCAGTAAATGAGGGGGGTTACAAACCCCCCACAACGCCGGCGCGATCTCTGTTAAGTAAAGTGGGGGGTGGTTCCCCAACAACACCCCCCGTCGGAGCCCCTTAAAATACTGTTTTTCTTCGGCGTGCTTCTGCCTTGCGCTCAGTTGTCTGCGCTGGGTTGTCAGCACGCCTTTGTCGTCACGCACTTTTGTCTATGAACTGGATGAACTTTGTACATTTCATCATGGCAAATGAGGAAGATGTGTCTGTGAGAGTACGCAGCATGGCTAATTGTTTCACCGCCGTAATAGTTCAAGAGTTTCATTACTGCAGTTTCCAAGTTTAACACAAAATTCATTCACATCCCTCTGATGTACTTTCCAATAAAATGCCCATTGTTGTGTAACTACTAATCGTGCCATCCTCGCTGGGGTAGAACTAAAGATGAGATCCAAAAGATCTCAAGGATCTAACCGGAGAATAAACTTTTAAAAGATTATCTAGATAGGGGGGTTAATGATAATAAATGATCCTATAAATCAAACACAAATATTTATAATTTGGACGATAATTTTTAAAGATATCTAGGCGTTTAAACTGTGTTTTTCACTGAGTTTAGGCACCCTACTTTGTTCTAAAAAAAACATCACCGTATAGAGAATCCAGGCCTAAATGTAAATCATTGTCATGCATATTCATTGTGGATAACCTGACTGGCAAGGGGATACTCCAGGACTGACTTGGGAAACACTGGTCTAGAGTTTGCTTTTGAAAAAGCCTAACCTTGATCCTGAAAATATAACTAGACCTGTTTCTCATCCTTTTGTTTTTTTTAAGAAGTCATAAAAACCAGTCCTTCTGAAGCTTACTGATTATCTAAGAAAGGTCATTACTCTTCATGTCAGACTGACTGACTTTTGTGCTTCTCACAACACAGGATCAGCCCATTCCATTATATTGATTGAAATATTACTCAATTTGGATGAAAAGCAAAGCAAACAAAGGAGAGGTCAGTGCTGTATCAAAAAGCAAAGCACAAAAGGGAGAAGCAGCACCAATAAATTTCACTGAATCATAAACTACATGTATGAGAAAAACAAAAAGTTATGCATAATAATGTTAAAATGTTATCATTATATTTTGTATGATATTTTTAACATTTCAACATTGTTATGCATCATTCATGTCTTTATGTACAATCTAGTAAATTATTTTGTCCCTTTCTTTTGTTTCAGCTTTGGGAAGCACTAAGTGAGGTAGGAGTGCCAACACACCTGATCAGGTTAATCAGATCACTCTACTACGATCAAGAAGCTACAGTGCGAACCAGGTATGGAGATACAGAAAGGTTCAAGATAAAAAGAGTACCAGACAAGGATGCATCCTCTTTCCTTTTCAACCTCTATGCAAAAGTAATTTTGAGGAAGTTGGACTTGGATGATTTGAGTATTGGGGTGGAAATATGTGGAAGAACCATAAGCAATCTGAGATACTCAGATGATACTACCCTGCTGGCAGAGAGTGAGAAGGACCTCAAGAATTTGATCCTGAAGCTGAAAGAAGAAAGCAAGAAGATGGAACTTTTCCTGAACATCAAGAAGACCAAAATCATAAATATCACCAACAAGAAAGTCCATATAAAGATCAACAATGAAGAAACAGAATTGGTTGACAGCTTCGTTTTCCTTGGGTCCCTCATTGATCACAGTGGTGGTTCGACAGCAGAGATTAAGTGTCGATTAGCACCGGGGCATGCAGCCATGGTTAGCATGGACCAAATATGGAAGTGCAAGGACCATCAGACAAAGGCCTATCACTGCCATTGTGTTCCCAATCACAACATATGGCTGTGAGACATGAATACTCATAAATGCAGATAGAAGAAAAATCTACATCTTCAAGCTGTGGTGCTAGAAAAGATTTCTACAAATCCCATTGACAGCTAGGGTCACCAACAAAGATGTTCTTGTTCATATAAACCCAGAATTGTCCCTGGAAGGCAAGATTACTAGACAAAAACTGACCTATTTTGGACAAGCGATGAGGTCAAATTCACTAGAAAAGGAAGTGCTACTCAGAATGGTCAGTGGTAAAAGGACGCAGACCAAAGGCCTGTTGGCTGGATACCATGAAGAATGACATGGGAATGAACATTAAGCAATTGAAAGAAGCTGTGGAAAACAGGGAAACATGGTGAGGATTGACCTACAGAGTATCCAAGGGTCGGATGAGACTGAATGGATAGTAGCAGTATTTGTTTCAGCATATTTGTCAACATTTTTTTTTACCCTGATACAGCCTACAGGAGAAACATCTGGCACATCTAAAATAGTGTGCTATGATTAGAATATAAAGTAGCCCAATAGTTTTCATTTCATGGTCGTTCCTTTAAAAAACAATTGTTTCTATAAATGCACTTCATACTGTATAAGATAATGTTTTTGAATTCAATGTTTATTGATTGAGTCTGTGGGATCATTATAGTTCTTTATTTGATACTGTATCCTCCAGACACCACTCTAGTGTCTTATCAGTTCCCCCTCACATTAACTATTTTTGTATTACAGGAGAAACATGGCAAATGCTGGATTTTGTATTGTGATTTTAAAGTTTGATTGACTTTTTATTAGTATTATAATGCTCTGTTTGATGGTCATTTAGCACTTCTCCCCCTTCAATTTGGATAGGGGCAAGAACATATTCAGTCTAATTAAACATGATTGCTGTCTGTGACCTTGATGATTGTGTCCTTGTCATTTCACGCCTTTATGAACTCTTCATGTCAAATGGTTTCAGTCCTTTCTTTCCAAGGGTTCCATTTCTGTGATTTGGAACTTTACTCTTTCCAGTTCGTATCCTCTCAAATGTGGAGTTGCCACCCTTTTCAACACTTTTCATACCCCACTAGCAACTCTGATCCAGATTTTTAACTTCAGGAGGGACTATTATGCCAAGTTACAGTTTGGAGTAAGTAAATTTAGTCATATCACCCCACTTCTCATAGCCCTCCTTGCTCCATCCATGGACCTCCCTGCCATTATCTGCATAGCAGCACTCAACAGTTGATACCCGCATAAGTGATTTTGAACAACAGACCAAAAGTACTGTATATAAAAGAACTAGCTGACATCTGCAAAACATCTGTGGCCAAAATGTCTGTGCACTCATATACCCCTTACCTCTGCCCTGTTTCTCTTTCCACTTTGCATCCCTTTCTGCTGTCCCACTGTTGAAGAATTCCTGGAATTTACAGGTGTGATAGGTGTCACAGATGATATGAAAACTGAGTTTTTGGATTAATCAAAACTAAGTGATTATATATTAAAATTCATCCCTACCTATTACATCTCTTTTCTTCCTCTTATGTCTCAAACCTTTTCTTCTTCCCTCCACTTCATATCATAACCCTAGTTGTCTTCCCTACCCCAACCTGGTCTTAGCTGTTGTACCTGATCTGTGCCTCCACAGGGAATCTCTGCCATGCCTTCTGCAGGAATAGCAGATCCACAGTGAGGTTCATGTGAACTGAAGGACACATGCATAACTTAATTACCACCAGCAGTCCCCATCTAAGCACACCATTTAGTAGGATATAGTTATTTAATGCAACTGTTCTAAGCAGCCATCCTAGCATAAAAAAAATGAATAAAAATCAGTAGAGCTTTAATATGTGTATTTGGTAAAATAACTGTTTCTGAGAAAGACCCAATTGAGATTTTTCACCATCTTGAAAAGTTAAGGGGGGGGAGTAGCAAATAGTCTTGGGTATAATTTTTTCACATAATATTTTTATGAGATTTCTTGAACTGTTCATTTCACAAGTGAACATACCACAAAGTTTAGAGTTCTCCGATAGAGGAGAACTTTTATTTTTAATTGATGAAATACAGCTTTGGGAATGTTCAGTCAGGGTGCAGTGGTAACCAAAGGGTTAAAGCTGAAGACACAACTGGTTGCCGTGGGCACAGCTCATGTTTCATTTCTATGGCAACTGAAAGCCAGGGTATCAACTGTTGACATGCAGAAGAGATGTGCCACAGTCCAGAGGGAGCTTTAAGGGTTTCCCCGAGGATCTCATCTCCTTCAAGAACATGGAAGACCCTGCTGGAGTAAGAGCAACAAACTCACTACAGGAGTGCAACAGGAGGGAGGCTGAAGTTGTGGAACAGCTAAAGAAAAAGCTCACCAAGCATCATCCTGAGAGGAAACATTTCCCGCATCTGTGGAAAGAGAACCCTATCCAGCCCCCTATGCCATCCTCGGAGTCTCGGTGCACCTGGATCTTCAAGTCTCTAGCACACCCAGAGAGGAGGCACTACCCAGGCAAACGTAAGTGGAATCACTGGAGTGAATACTGTCCAGGAACACTGCTCATACATTTTTATTTAAATATGCTTTGTATTTGTTATTCAAAGTAGTAACCAATGAATATTTAAAAAATGAGAGACAATTGCCTATGCTGCAGAAAGCAGTTTACTTCACAGTACATTGGTTCTGAATAAAGTAGAAAATTAAAACTTTTTGTAAGCGATATTGCTGAAGAGATGTCTGGTAAGATTTACCTCTTTGTGGATGATACCAAAATCTGCAATAGACACCCAGAAGGAGTTGATAATATGAGTGAAGCTTGAAGAATGGTCTGAAATTTGGCAGCTACGATTTAATGCAAAGAAATGCAAGGTCATGCATTTGGACTACAAAAAAAATATTTAGGGGGTAAATAACTTTTTGTGCATGAAAGAGGAGTAGAACTTGGGTGTGATAGTGTGTGATGATCTTAAGGTGGCCAAACAAGTTGAAAAGGTGACAACGAAAACTAGAAGGATGCTTGGGTGCATAGGGAGAGGAATAACCAGTGAGAAAAAGGAGGTATTGATGGCCTTGTATAAAACTCTGGTAAGATCTCATTTGGAATATTGTGTACAATTTTAGAGTCTGCACCTTCAAAAAGATATAAACAGGATGGACTCGGTCAAGAGGAAGGCTTCTAAAATGATTTGTGGTCTTCATCATAAGGCATATGGGGACAGAATTAAAAATCTCAATATGTATACTTTGGAGGAAAGGCAGGAGAGGGGAGAGATAATATAGATGTTTAACTCGTACATGCCACAAATCTCTTTTGAAAGGAAGCTCTGGAATGAGAGGGCATAGAATGAAGGTGACAGGTGATACATTCATGGAAAAGGTGGTTAATGCTTTGAACAGTTTCCCAGTGAAGGTGCTAGAGAAAAAAAGTATCTAAATTAAAGAAAGCTTGGGACAAGTACTTGAATCTCTAAGGGAAAGGAGGGGATAATAGATGTAATGGTTAGGTAAACTACATAGGCAATATGGTCTTTGTCTACCTTCATTTTTCTCTGTTTCTAAATAGTGCTGGATGCTACTGTGGCCTGCAGAAGGTGAGCTAGCATCCCTTCTACTCAGAGGTCTGCATGTTAGCTTGCCACTTTAACATAAGAATAGTCATACCGGGTCAGACCGATGGTCCATCTAGCCCAGTAACCTGCTTCGAACAGTGGCCAATCCAGGTCACAAGTACCTGACAAAAACCCAAGTAGTAGCAATATTTGCACTGATGCACTGGATGGAGCTCCCGACAGCCCCTTCTTAAAACATTGTACAAATGCAAAGATTGTCTCTCTTCCCCAAAAAAGCACAGCTGACCAAACTCCTTGATGATAATATGGAAGCACATCACTACCTCAGAACAGTCCATATAACAGCACTTTGGTATCCTTGTATCCTTCTAGCCATCTACTTGAATTCTTCTTATTCTTACCCTGTTGGCTCTTATTTTGTAATTTGTTGTTGTTGGGGGGTTTCTTTCTTTTTTGTCCATCTGTCTTGACTAGATTGTAAGCTCCATGGGATAGGTATATGATCTACTATTTATTTTTGAGGTAGAAGAAAGATTTCTTGTCTAGTTAGCAACTATCATAGAGCCATGAAGAAGGTTCAGAACCTCAGCTGAAAGAAGCCAGCTCTGAGTCAGTAAGGGAGGTCTGAAACCCCCCCACAAGTGATAAGGAAAGCTGCCAAGAACAAATGTAAAATACTGTACATTTTTTTATATTTTTGTTTTCATTTTTTTTAACTACATTAAAAATGTAGGAAGCAGAATGTCACATATGTTCTCCATTCATTTATCTAGGGATTTATTCCTTCATCCTTTATGATCCTTAAAAGTAAGAACAGGCCCTTCTCTGCCCTTTGGGCTACATTGGCTTTGTTTATAAATCTTTATTCATTTTCAAATCTTACAACAAGTGTATAATAATCAATCAGAAAATTTTTTTAACAAATCACTTGACAATCTTACTTATAATCCTTAAAATATATAAATATAAAAGAATCCCTTCCCACCCACCCATTTATTAATAATAAAACAATTAGCAATTATTATCTTTCCCAACCCCACCCTTCCTATATCTTATCTAATATCAAGGTGTTTAAGATATCTGATCATTAGAATAAGTAATCAATGGCCCACAAATCTTTTAAAACTTATGATAATTTCCTTGTTGCATGGCCAGCACCCTCTCCATTTTGTAAATATGACATACTGAATTCCACCAAAAGGTATAATTAAGTTTAGAATAATCTTTCCAATTTCCAGTAATCTGTTGAATGGCAACCCCTGTCAATATTAATAAAAGTTTATTATTATTTGCAGAAATTGGGCTTTTGAATCTCATAGATTATACCAAATAATATAGTATCATATAAAAGGGCAACATGATTTTCTAACAATGAATTAATTTGGGACCAAATTAACTTCCAAAAGGCATTTATATAGGGACAGAAAAAAATTAAATGGTTTAATGTCCCAGCTTCTAAACCACAATGCCAGCATCTATTGGACCTAGAGCTATCCAACTTCTGTAAATGAACTGGGGTCCGAAAAGCTCTATGCAACAAAAAGATCCAGGTCTGCCTCATAGATGCTGAAATAAGAAGCAAAAAGACAACAATTTCTTATGGGTGATGGAGCACATGGACACAAGTAAGAATATAGTCAGGTTCAAGTAATGATGTCAAGGTTCAAATTATTCTTTCAGTAGTAGAGCATGAACTCCAGTGCACAAATACCAGGATTCTCATTTTGTGCCAGTAGTAACTCTTTAAGGTAAGGGAGAGGCTTTTAGCACCTCACCTTACACTTCCTCCCAGCTAGGAATCCTTTTCTGAAACCCTAGCTGCTGAATATGGGCTAACCCTCATCTGGCACCCTCTGGGGCCAATCCTAAAACAAAAGCCATTCAGAATCTGGCTTTTTGTAGATGTTGAAGACTGCCTTTGATATGGAAGATCTTGCCATCACCTTATTGCAGCTGAAGCAACTGAAGAACTTTAAATCTCAACTAAAAGCCTACTATTTTGCACTAGCATTTGACACACTTTCCTCTGATATTTGACTAGCTGCAAACTAATCTATACCTTTATGGTACTTTATGAATCTTAATCAAGGAAATTTACCCATCCATTTGTTTTTATCCTTATCCAGCTATTCTGGATAAATTTTTAACACTCCCATCACTATACCTTGTTCTTTCCTCCTGGACCAGTACGTCTTGTTTTGATTCTGTGTTTTTGTTTTGTTTTATAGTTATTGTTCCCTCCCATGTATGTTCTTTTAAATTTCCAAACTGCATAGATTTTACTCCTTTGTATACATGAGGGGCAAATAAAAAATTACCTTATTTCTCCTTATATAGGCCGTGGCCTATTCATGGGTTTTGCAAACTGACCTAGTGGGTGCGGCCTATACATCTTCTCCCCCCCACCTTAACTACCTCCCTCGCCAGTAAATACATCATGGACGGCTGCCTTCTTCCAATCACGCTGTGCAGGGCAGGAGCAATGTTTGCTATCTCAAGCCTCACCCCGTGCCCCTTCCTAATTGGCTGCCATCAGTTCTCGTGACGGCAGCCAATCAGGAAGGGGTGCAGGGCGAGGGTTGAGATCGCAAACATTGCTCCTGCCCTGCACAGCATGATTGGAAGAAGGAAGAAGGCAGCCATCCATGAGGTATTTACTGGCGAGGGAGGTATTTAAAGGGGGGGGAGAAGATGTATAGGCCGATTTAAGTTTTAAAACTCTTAGATAAGCCGCAGCTAGTAACATGGGGCGGCATATCTAAGAGTTTTAAAACTTAGATCAGCATGTCCTGTGACCTATACAAAGGGACGGCCTATACATAGGGAAATACGGTAAAGGCAATTGTTAAATTACATGATAACCAGAACAGAGCTAGCGAAATGCAACATATTTACTCATATATTGCCTATTGGATAGTTCATCCATGCCCAGTGCGCCTTTAGTTGTGTGACAGCCATGAGGTCAGAAACATGGACACACCATTGCAAGATTGCATCATCAAAGAACAACGTGCAAGTAGTATGCTTTCTTTGGGCAGAGGGAGTGAAACCTGTGGAAATTCACCATGGATATTGACTCAGTATTGACATAGCACCATGAATCAACAAAAGGTTTACAAACGGGTAAAAAGGTTTAAAGCAGAAAGAATAGGTGTAGTTGATGATGGTTGTTCTAGTCATCCATCAACATCGCGCACACAAGAACGCATTGTATGCAAATATATCTCATGCATATTCATTGTGGACATTCTGAAAATCTGACTTGGCAAATGCCAAGGTTGGTCACTCCTGGTTTAGCACATTGTAAAGCAGTCACTCCATTGCTCTTGGCAGACTACAGACTGGCCACTCTGGTGTCTCTGGTCTCTCTTTCTGGTCTCTTCTAGTCATTACTGGTTACTTTCGGTAACCCAGGTCTCATCCGATCACTTCCAGTCACTTGGATCGTTTCTGGTCACCACCAGTCCACTTGGTCCCTGCAGACCCACTGGTCACTAGTCAATTCAGGTCTCCCAGTACCTTGGTCTCCACAGATCTGCTGGTCACTTTGTATTTGAGCTTACTGGGGGTTAGGTCGGTGCCAGCATACAGTCTGTATTTAGCAGTTCCACAAGTACAGCAATTGAAGATTGGTTTCTCTGTCACCCCATTCAGTATTGGGTTTTCTTCTCACAATTTCTTGATTCGAGAACCAATGCTTGCTTTTAAAATTATGCAACCACTTCCAATAGAAGGTGCTGAACAGAGAATGTGAATGCACGTCCTCCGTCTTGGAGTACTTTCAGTGACAGCCACAAGACAATTACTCCTGAACTATGTATTTCATCTATAATTTGGAAAGCCCACACATATCATCTTCTGAATTCAATTTTCTTTGGGCCACCAGCAGCTCATTGAGGTGAGCCTGCTGCTATCAGCCTACCCCTGAAGTCACCTCTCTGCAGCGACTTCATGTACCCAAGTAGGCGAGACCTGCAGAGAGGCGGCTTCCAGCGCAGGCCAACAGCAGCAGGCTCACCTCACTGAGCTGCCAGGAGTCTGAAGAACATTGAATTGCAGCACAGAGAAGGTAAGGGGGGAGGGAGAAGCACTGAATTCTGTGTAAGCCAGCCCTGCCAAACACGGACAAACTTCCACAATTTAAAGAAAGCATCCAGACACCCAGACAGTCCTCTAAAAAGAGGACATGTCCGTGTTTTCCCAGATATGATGTAACCCTAGCCTAGCAGTGCCTAAATGAGGTTTTAATTGATTTTTAATGGCACAACCAATTATCGCATCACTTAAAACCAATTAAAAGACTTAAGTTATGTACCAGTCGGCACAAACTAGGCACCTGCCAGCGCCTATCTTTTGGCAACTTTTTTGAGAATATGGTCCCAAATGTTTATCTTTCCTTGAGATTCTATTCTACTAAGGAGCATAATATGACAGTTTTTATCAGCCTTTTTCTGATCAATACCCTATTATTGGAACCACAGAAAGCATGTGACCCCTGGCAGCCAACCTTTCATCCATGTTGCGCCTCCTAGCCATCTTATATCTTTGCAGTCAATGCTGCCATCAACACCACCCCCCTCCCCCCCCACACACACACCTTCTATGGAGCTCATCGGGAGGCATGAGCCCATGATTTTTTGTAGCACTTTCAGGTTGCTGATTTTGCAACCCCATTTCGAGTCATGATCCACAAATTGAAGAAACCCTATAATAAGATCTTAAGTCTGTATAATAAATTATTTAACAAGCAAGCTTGTTGCATGTTTGTTACAGGGAGTAAACATTCGTTACAAAACCGACATCACCTTAAGCCCCTAACAGATACTTCTTGAAAAGCCATGTTTTTGGATCTTTGTGAAACAGGGCATATACAGTAGTTGCATGTATTTTAATGGGGAGTTTCACACTTTTGAAATTTGATAGTTAAATGATTTGCAATGAGACATCTTGTATTTTATATCTTTTAGAGTTGGGAATGAGAAGGATCAAGCAGTCAGAGTTACGATGATCAACTGATCTACATAATAGTTGAGTAAATCTGGGGAAGCTGTTAGGAGCATCTCCATGTAGCATTTTGAATGCCAAGCAGCATAACTTATGTACAGTGTCTATATACAATTGCATTATTGACAGAAAATGCAAGTTATCACAGACACGCATACATCTATCATGCTAATGAACTCAGGGTACCGTATTGTAAGCAATTCAGGACTGATTTTAAAGAATTGATATTAAGACTCCAAAATTAAATTTTGCTTTAGAGTCTCTTTGCACACTTGAGGTGGCTGCATGTCTCAAAATCTTTTTCAAAAGATATACCTCCCCCCCCCCCCTTTTATCAAGCCGTGCTGCCAAGCAGCACATGCTAAATGCCAGCCCACCCATTCTAATCTTATAGGCAGATCAGCTTGGCAGTGCGGTTTGATAAAAGGGAGGGAATAGTGTTTTTCAAGGTAACATCAGCATTTCTCAGGAATAGTTTTCTGAATATGGCATAATTGTGTCTGATAAATGTAAATGTTATTTTCTCTTAAAACTCATTTGCAGACTACACATGTGAAATGAAACAGCAAACAGACACAACAGGCACAACAGACACAAAGTAAATTATAACAGCACAGCTGAAGGTCAGAATTTTTTCCTTCACCATTGTTCGCTTTCCCATGAAAGAAATCTCCCTGAAAGGAATTTGAGGAGAGACATGACAGTGGTCTATAAAGTACTGAGTGGAATAAGAACATAAGAATTTGCCTCCGCTGGGTCAGACCAGAGGTCCATCGCGCCCAGCAGTCCGTTCCCGCGGCGGCCCATCAGGTCCATGACCTGTCATGTTATCTTGATTTAGCCCTATAGCCCCCTTGTTTTCATCTATACTCTTTCCATACACTTATCTACCCTTATCTGTATCCCTCAATTCCCCTATCCTTCAGGAATCCATCCAATCCCTCTTTGAATCCCTGTAGCGTACTCTGCCCGACCACTTCCTCCGGGAGCGCGTTCCATGTGTCCACAACCCTCTGTGTGAAGAAGAACCTCCTGGCATTTGCTCTAAACTTCTCCCCTTCCAGTTTCTCTGAGTGCCCTCTTGTGCCTGTGGTTCCCCGTAGTTTGAAGAATCTATCCTTGTCTACCTTCTCCATGCCCTTCATGATCTTGAAAGTTTCTATCATGTCCCCCCTAAGCCTCCTCTTTTCCAGGGAGAAGAGCCCCAGCTTGTCCAGCCTGTCAGCGTATGAACAGTTCTCCATACCATTTATCATTTTCGTAGCTCTTCTCTGGACCTTCTCAAGTATCGCCATGTCTTTCTTGAGGTACGGTGACCAATATTGGTTTACTCTTTCTAAAAATGAGCGGACTAGGGGCCATTCAATGGAGTTACTAAGTAGTACTGTACATTTAAAAACAAATCAGAACAAAATATTTCTTCATTGCCAGAGAGTGTTGTAAAAATGGTTACTTATTTATCTATATTTAGTATTTATATACCACTTATAGCCCAAAAGGTTCATAATCGAAATGGAAATACGTCTAAAAACCCACCAAAATCGGTACTTGGACAACTTAAAAGACAGGTCGTCCAATTGCCGATAATCGAAACAGGTTTTAGACGTATCTAAAAGCAGCTTAGGCCTTTTCACTGTCACCGTGCGCCCAGAGTGAAAAGGGGCATTTTTTGAGGAGTAGTTAGGGTGGGAGGTGGGCGGGATGTGGGACGACCTAGACTTAGTTGTCCTGCAGCGATAATCGAAAGTTTAACGAGACTGCTTAGACGGAACTTATACATTGTCACTTAGGCGATCTAAAAACAGGTCTAAGTGCCCAGAAGATATCCAAAGTGATCAGATAACCACTGCAGGGACAAGGTACAGACCCCCACACACTCCCCCACCACAATACAAATTGGAATAAAAACGTACATACCTGCTTCCAGAACATTAGCACCTGGCATAGGAAAGCCTAATAGAGCTGCACAGAGGTGGCTTAAGTAGTCTGGGGAGTGGGCTAGTGAACCATAGGAGGACCCTGGCCCATAAGCCACTCTAACCAACTGCATTCATAGTGAAAAATGTGAACCCACCAAAATCCTACTGTACTGCCATATAGGTGCTACCTGTAGCCATAAGGGCTATTGGGGTGGTAGACAGGTGGGTATAGTAGGTTTTGGGGGGCTCACCATGACCTGCAAGGGAGTTCTAGTGAGATGTTTATGTGGCACCCTTTTTGTGAAGTTCACAGCAGTGCCCTATAAGATGCCCCGTCCATCACTTTTCTGACCTCTCCCACGTCAAAAGGTCTTTTTCTAGGCGTTTTGGATTAGGATGATTTTTTGGACGAGAATGCGGTATAAAGATAGACAACTTAGCGGTCTGGACTATCAAACGGCTGGATGTAGAAGTAGATGTTTCTTGAAAAAAAAATTATGGATGTATTTTTCGAGAATGGACTTTAGATGCTGCCGACTTTGGATGATTAGCGCCTTAGGCCCAAAACAGACTTAGACCTTTTTTTTTTTTTTTTTTTTAAATTATGCTGCTTTACACAATTAGCATAGCATAGTTTAAAAAAAGGTTTAGACAAATTCATGAAAGAAAAGTCCATAAACCTTTACTAAAAAGGACTCATAAACCTTTACTAAAAAGGACTTAGGAAAAATCCATTGTTTATTCCTATGATAACCTGCAAGAAATATATTTTACTCTTTTTGCATCCTGCCAAATACTTGTGACCTGGATTGGCCACTGTTGGAAACCAGATACTGGGCTTGATGGACCTTCAATCTATCCCAGAATAGGAATGCTTATGTACTTATGTACTCTCGTATAGGGAAGTCTATCTAGTTTACATTGTAAAAGTAGGGTCCGTTTCCAACAGTGATTCCTCTGTGCCTTTAGAACAGAGATGTACAACAGTAAAATAACAAATTTAAGGTGGTTTACAGGACAAAATAAGTTACGGGCAGGGAAATGTCAGAAAGGTAAATGAACTGGAGGGAAAAGCCTAAGAGGAAAAGCTTATCTGGCATAAGCATTGCAGCCTTGGTTATCACTTTCAATCCCCAAAGGCCACCAGTGGTTTTCAAGATATCTCTAATAAATATGCAAAGAGAGATTTGCATCACCCTATGGCTGATCTTTTGATTTATAGGCTCTTCAGCCAATCAGGGAGAGAACATTGCTTTGGCAGGATTTTTTTTTCTGCTTTCTCTTTTTCTTTCATCAGGTGAAAATACTGAATCGTTGTCCATGAACATATTCAACAATCAACTTTTTCCATACTCTGGAATTCTCTTACCACATCACTTAGATTACATAAACCTTTGGACAAATTCAAAACAGACTTGAAGACATTTCTATTTACCAACACATATAACTGATTTAATTATTTTACTTTCTCATGGGTTCTGTCAGAAGACATACCGCAGTCGGGTTTTCAGGATTTCCCCAATGAATATGCATGAGATCTATTAGCATACAATGAAAGCAGTGCATGCAAATAGATCTCATGCATATTCATTGGGGAAATCCTGAAAACCTGACTGGATTGTGGCCCTCAAGGAGGGACTTTGGCACCCCTGATCTAGAGGCTGTGATGGAAGAGGCTGAGTTGGATATAGTGGCACTCATAGAGACGTAGTTCAGGGAGAGCCATGACAGGGATATAGTTATACTGGACTATAATCAAGAAAGACAGGGTAGAAACATAGAAACATAGAAAAAGACGGCAGAAAAGGGCTATAGCCCACCAAGTCTGCCCATTCCAAATACCCGCCCTCTGGTTTCACTCCCCTAGGGATCCCATGTGAATATCCCATTTTCTCTTAAAGTCCGACACGCTGTTGGCCTCAATCACCTGCAGTGGGAGTTTGTTCCAATGATCCACTACTCTTTCAGTGAAGAAGTATTTTCTGGAGTCGCTATGGAACTTCCCTCCCCTGATTTTCAGCGGATGCCCCCTGGTGGCCGAGGGTCCCATGAGGTAGAAGATATCTTCTTCCGACTCGATACGGCCCGTGATGTACTTAAACGTTTCAATCATATCACCCCTCTCTCTTCGTTCCTCAAGTGAATATAGCCTCAGTTTATTCAGTCTTTCTTCATACGTGAGATCCTTGAGCCCCAAGACCATCTTAGTGGCCATTCGCTGAACCGACTCGATTCTCAGCACGTCCTTCCGGTAGTGTGGCCTCCAAAATAGAATGCAATACTCCAAGTGAGGCCTCACCATGGACCTGTACAGTGGCATCATAACTTCAGGTCTCCTGCTGACAAAACCTCTACGGATACAACCCATCATTTGCCTTGCCTTGGAGGTAGCTTTCTCCACTTGATTTGCAACCTTCATGTCCTCACTAATGATCACCCCTAGATCACGTTCCGTCGTGGTCCTGGCCAAGGTCTCACCATTTAGTATGTAAGTTCTGTGCGGGTTTCTCTTACCCAGGTGCATTACCTTACACTTTTTAGCATTGAAGCCTAGTTGCCATGTTGCCGACCACTGTTCAAGCAGTAGTAGATCTTGCGTCATATCATCAGGCAAAATGCTTTTATCTACTATGTTGCAAAGTTTGGTGTCGTCGTCGAACATTGATACCTTTCCTCTAAGTCCTTGGGTCATATCTCTTATGAATAAGTTGAATAGAATCGGGCCCAAGACCGCAGGCAAGACTTGCGGCACTCCACTGATTACGCCTGACGTTTTGGATGGGGTACCGTTTACCATCACCCTCTGAAGTCTACCACTCAGCCAATCCTCAACCCATGTAGTTAGAGTGTTCCCTAACTCAACTCAACCCATGTAGTTAGAGTGTTCCCTATTGATTTCAGTTTGTTCAATAACCTTCGGTGTGGGACGCTATCAAAAGCTTTGCTAAAGTCCAAATATACCACATCCAGTGACTCTCCGGCATCTAGCTGTCTAGTAACCCAGTCAAAAAAACTAATCAGGTTAGATTGGCAGGATCTGCCCTGGGTGAATCCGTGCTGGTGGGGATCACGTAGGTTTTCCTCGTCAAGGATTATGTCGAGATGTCGTTTGATCAGTGTTTCGTTGAGCTTGCACACTATAGACGTGAGACTCACTGGTCTGTAGTTTGCTGCCTCTGTCCTGCATCCCTTTTTGTGGAGTGGGATAACGTTGGCAGTTTTCCAGCCCAAGGGGACTCTTCCTGTGCGTAGGGAGAGATTGAAAAGAACAGATAATGGTTCTGCCAGGACTTCACTCAATTCTCTTAGCACTTTGGGATGTAGGTTGTCTGGTCCCATGGCTTTATCTACTTTGAGTCTTGATAGTTCGTAGTAGACGCTACTGGGTGTAAACTCGAAATCTTGAAACGGGTCCTTCTGGCTGTCTCCCGTCTGAAGCTGTGGACCAGTTCCCGGTGCTTCACAGGTGAAGACTGAGCAGAAGTATTCGTTTAGTAATTCTGCCTTGGCAGAGTCTGATTCTACAAGGAAGGGAAGTGGCATTATATGTTAAAGATCATATTAAAGCCACACAATTGCAGGACCTACAGGGTAAGGAAGAGGCACTGTGGGTCAAACTAGAAAGGGAATGGAAAATATATTTATATTGGTGTGATATACAGGCCTCCTTCACAGAAGGAAGAAATGTAAAGAGATTTAATAGAAGACATTCAGATTATAGCTGTAAAAGATGGAGTATTAATAGGAGATTTTAATATGTCAGATGTCACAGTCATACATTTGGACTGCCGAAAACTGAGGGAATGATACAGTTTAGGGCAGGGGTGGGCAGCTCTGGTCCTCGAGGGCCGGAATCCAGTCGGGTTTTCAGGATTTCCCCAATGATTATGCATGAGATCTATTTGCATGCACTGCTTTCAATGCATAGTCATTGGAGAAATCCTGAAAAACCTGACTGGATTCCGGCCCTCGAGGACCAGAGTTGTCCACCCCTAGTTTACAGGATGAAGAACCTTTGTGCTCAAAAGAGAAGCAGGATGGGTGCAATAGTATGTGATGATTTTAAGGTGGCTAAACAGGTTGAAAAGGCAATAGGAAAAACTAGAAGGATGCTTGGGTGCATAGGGAGAGGAATGGCCAGAAGGAAAAAGAAGGCATTGATGTCACTGTATAAGACTCTGGTGAGATCTCATTAAGAATATTGTGTACAATTTTGGAGACCACACTTTCGAAAAGATATAAACAGGATAGAGTATCAGTTTGAGAATAAATCCCTGAGGAACTCCTGATAATAAAGGTCACTGCGATAATGTAAAGTTAGAGTGGTGAACAATAAAGGTGTGCCCTATGTATGAGTGTAACCAGTAGAGCTGCCTGATTCCCAAGTCGAATCAATTCAATTCACTTCGGTTGAATTGATTCAAATCATTTCAATCTTGGAAAAAAAAAATCAACTTTACCAATTCAGTGCAGGCTAGAGAGTTGCACGGAGACAGAAATCCCACCCGTCCCCGTCAAAGTCCCACCCGTCCCCGTGAGGAATCCCTCCAACCCCACCCGTCCCCGTGAGAATCCCCTCCATCCCCACCCGTCTCCGCAAGGAATCCCCTCCATCCCCGCCCGTCCCTATAAACTTCAGAAATAGTTATTTCATTTAATTATTCTACTGAATTAAAGGCTCTGGTAGAAACTCATTTACAAATAAGCAAAGAGACTTTATTAATTTGGAAATATTAATTGGGAAGAATACATACTTTGTAAACGGGTTTCTACCAGAGCCTCTAATGATTGTAAATTTTTATCAACACAACTAATATACTACTTTATCCTGAAGCAAAAAAAAAAAAAAAAAGAAATATAATTTTTTTCCTACCTTTGTTGCCTGGTTTCTGCTTTCCTCATGTTCTCATTCAATTCCTTCCATCCACTATATCTCTTTTCTCTGCGTCTTCCATTTGCTCTGTTACTGTGCCTCTCCCTTTCTCCCCCCTTCCAAATTGGTCTGGCACCCATCTTCTTCCCTCCGCTCTCCCCATAGTCTGGCATCTCTGTCTTCTTCCCTGCCAGCGTCTTCTCCCCACTCTCTCTTCCCCATTTCCCTTAAGCATCTTCTCCCCACTCTCTCTTCCCCATTTCCCTTAAGCATCTTCTCCCCACTCTCTCTTCCCCATTTCCTTTCAGCGTCCTCCCCCCATCTTCCCCATGTCCCGTCAGCATCCTTCTCCTCCCTCTGTCTTCCCCATGTGCTTTCAGCATCCTTCTCCCCCCTTTGTCTTCCCCAGTGCTTTCAGTGTCCTTCTCCCCCCTCAGTTTTACCCATTTCCCTTAAGCGTCTTTTCCTCTCCACCTTTCCTCTCTTTCTCATTCCCTGCCCCTTACCTTCATGGTGCTTCCCCGCCCGCCCGACAACAGAACAGGCCCGGTCCGACAAACCTCCCTGCCCTGAATCCAGCTGCTGTAAGAAGGTAATTTAGATTTGCGGCTACAGGGCAGGGAGGTTTGTCAGACCGGGCCTGTAGTCGGTCGGGGGAAAGCACCAAGAAGGTAAGGGGATCTGGCCGGCTCTGCACCCCCCCTAAGGCTGCCCCGGGGCGGACCACCCCTTTCACCCCCCCCCCTTGGTACGCCACTGCCTTGAATTTTTTCTACCTGCCCTGCTGCAGCACACAGCTGACCAGAAGTCTTCCCGATGTCAGCGCTGATGTCGGAGGGAGGGAGGACTTTGCTTAAGCCCTCCCTCCGACATCAGCACTAACATCGTGGAAGACTTCCAGGTCGGCTGTGTGCTGCAGCAGGGCAGGTAGGGAAAAGAAGACGAGCCTCGCGGCTTGAATGCATCCAACCCCGTGATCCTAGGAGGCGTCCCCATGGGATCCCTGTGACCCTAGTAGGCATCCCCATGGGATCCCCGCGACCCTAGGGGCATACCCACGGGATCCCCGTGACCCAAAGGGGGAATCCGCGAGATCCCCGTGGGATTCCAGTCGTCCCCATTCCCGTGCAGCTCTCTAGTGCAGGCCCAGCATCATCATGGTCCAGGAACTTCTCCACAGTGGCAGCCTTCACAACACGGGAGAAATGAGAGAAGAGTGAGAAAGATGCTAAATCCACAAATGGAGAGAAAAAAAAAGAGAGAGATGCTTGCCATGGGTTAAGGGGTGTAGGGGAAGAAAGGGAACCGAGGGGATAAAGCTGGACAGAGGAGAGGCAGGGACACAGGGGGAAGGATGGGGACACGATGGATGGAAGGAGCAGAGGGCAGATGAATGGAGGGGAGAGGACAGATGGAAAGAGTGAAGAGGATGATTAAAGCAGAAATGACAAAAGCTAGAAAAATACTTTTTTGTTGCTTTATTGTAGCTGTATTGATAACTGTTTTTAAATAGAAAATGGATATAAAGTAATCTTTTCCTTAGACTAATTTTAATACATTTTTTTACTAATCAGGTTAGGACAAGATACTGTAACAGCTGTATATTATGGTGATGGGACATTTGCATATGAGACTTCAGTGCGCTGACAATTAATTCCTCAGGTTAGTATAATATACGGTTCATAGTCATTCGCACATGAGACTTCAGTGCGCCGACATTGCAGCGCTGACAATTCAGCGCAAGATACCAGTGCGCCACCTAAAAAGTGACTTTTGAAGAGCTCTGACGGAGGGTGTGAGTGGAGAACCCCCCCCCCACTTTACTTCAGACTTTTTGCACTGCTGTTGGGGGTGTGTGGGGGTGCAACCCCCCCATTCTAGAGAAATCTTAACTTTTTCCTAAAAAAATCAGGAAAAAGTTAAGTTTACTCTATAATGGAGGGTTCCAACCCCCCAATCCCCCCAATGGCAGCGCAGAGTATGAAGTAAACTGGGGGGGGGGAGTTCCCCACTCACACCCCGCGTCGGAGCTCTTTAAAAGTCACTTTTTAGGTGGTGCGCTGGTGTCTTGCACCGAATTGTCGGCGCTGCAATGTGGGCGCGCTGAAGTCTCACGCACGAATGACTATGAACCGTATATTATAATAACCTGAAGAATGAATTTGGCCTCTGAAAGCTAATTAAAAAATGGATTAGTCCAATAAAATGGTATTTCCATATATTCCATTTTTGTTTTATTTCTATTTGTTAATTTCTAAAGTGGTGATTATTATTTGTCAGTTTTTTTACATCTGCTATCTTTATATTTTGCACAGTATTAGGGAACATATGTTACTGTTTCTTTGGTGTTGCATTGTATGCAGACTCTGGCTTCTTGGCTGTTTAGTTTAACCTTTGTCTACATATATCTCTTTAGTTTGAATTAAATGATGTGATGGCCATGTTAGTGTACTTTGCAAGGTAATATATAGAAAAAACACCTCCTCCCCCCTCCCCTTTATACAAACCCTTAGCACAGTTTTTAGCACCGTTTTCAACAGCTCCAACGCTTATAGAATTCCTATGAGTGTTAGAGCTGAAGAAGGGTTACTTTCGAAAGCCCATCATAAAAGGCATTGAGTTAGTCCAATAAAAAGGTATTACCTGATTTGTTATATTTCTATTTATTATCTTTAGTTTGTGAGTACTTATTCCATACTGGGCGAGGGTATATCTGTGTTCTGTGTGTATGAAAAGGACGTGGTTTTCTGTTAGCATTGACCATGCAGGATTGATCTGTATTAATCTGGCTTGTTTAATTTTACAATAAAAATTGATTCATCTTTAAACTTAAAAAGCTGTGTCATTGAAAGTGAATCTAATTGAAAAAGCATTTCAATAGGCCAAATCGAATCGACAAAATTTTCCCTGAATCGGGCAGCTCTAGTAACTAGAGAAGAGTTAAGCCAAAGATGTTGAGTTCAATGAGTCACTGAAGGAGAATGTTGTGATCAACCAAATTAAGGGCAGCAGATATGTCGAGGAGAATAAGGCAACATCTCTTCCTCTGCCAAGGATCAGTTTAATGTAATTCATTAGTCCAAGGAGAGTTTATTCAGTGGAATGGTAAGAGTGGAAGACACAGGGAGCCTTGGAGTGCTGGGACCCCACTTTGGACTCCTTTACCTTGCATGCTCAAAGTATGCATGAGAAATCCTGGCATTCTTGGAGCAGAAAGGAAGCAGTGGAGAGTGGTGGCACCATTGTAATTTAATTGGTGGGGCTTGGCATCCCTGCTAGCAAAAGTACCGCTAGCATGCCTGCATGTGGGGGGCAGGAGAGGAATACCTTGCCCCTCCAGTCCACCCCTGGCTCCCCCTAAATTGCAGGGCTGGCTACACTACTGGAAAGCATTTGTGTGTTCAATAAAATCAGAGAGCTGTTTGGCCACAATTTTCTCTATAATCATGGGAATAAACAACAAGTTGGAAATGGGTCTCTAGTTATTTACTGAAGAAAGGCCATCTTTGGAATTTTTAATACAGGGTGGAGGATAAGCTAGCTACCATCATAGACTGCAGGTATAGGAAAAGAGGTTGAAGGAATTTTATGAGTAAATATACAGATAACAAGACATTATGTTATGAAGATGGTTTAATTAGTGATGAAACTATCTTAGGCAACTGTGTCTCAGAGGGAAGATTAAAAGAAGAGAATGAAGAGGCTGTCACACCAGTGCCCCTGATATGCATAGCGAGCCCATGGAATCGTGAAAAAAAAAAACTTCTGGCCCTGCATGTCCCTTCCAACCAAAAGATCCTTCAGGACTTATGTGGCTAGCCAAAAGCCTAACAGGGTCATTAAAGATAGGTGCAAGAAATTAGTCAGTCAGAAATGGCAAATTCAATAGCTTTATTTCAGCCACTGGCCAAATGAAATCCATAACACAGGTGTCAGCTTTGCAGTATCAGAAAAATACTCATACCATGAAATATATAGTTCTCATACAAAGCAAAACAAAAATCAAAGTTTCTCAAGCTTGTCAGTAATGGCTTTAAACACAGTCCCCTTCACCAGAGCAGTCAGTTTATACACTTTAGGCTTGCAATTTCACTCAGGGGTTTATTCAAAATGAGCACTGCCAACCCTTGGCCAGATAATGAGGAAAAAAATACAACTCACAGCAAACTGGGTAGCATAGCATGAAGATACATTAAATTGCTGCACTTCAGCAGAACCTTTCCTCAAATAGGCTGTTTCTTTATTAGCAGAACTTGTGCTCTGAATCACAGGCATTGTTAGAAAAAAAACTTAAAACAGCTCAGCCTGTAAAGTTTTGTTCAGAGCCAACGTTCTGGCTAAGTGCAGAGATTCTAAAGTACATTTCCTTCTCAAATGTTGCTGTGGCAACTACACACAGCTGTGGGAGTGAAACGTGATTGCCTAGCCTGGCTGCTAGCAGGGAAAAAATATATAAACTTGTTTGAACCCAAAATCAATGCTTTCATTTTGATAAGGCAGAATTCAAAACTCAGAATTTGAGGAGAGGAAAACCAAACTCTCCTTAAAGGAAAAAACAGAGCAACCAGCAGGTACAGTTCAAATGAAAAACTTATCTTGCAGCTCAGTGTCTGCATGCAGGAAAACAAAATACATACATTTCTACTGCACTTCCATGTCCACAGGAAAAGTTTCAGCTCCTACCAGACTCTCCTAGATGTCCATTGTTTTTCCTTGGTCCTGCTCACAGATTCCAGAGGAAGAAACCACCTCCTCAACCTCTGCCATATGCCAATTTGTGTCCACAGCTTCCTTTGGCTGGTCAAGAATCCTACTCTCTCCCTCTTGCTCGTCAGTTTCTGCTTCACCCTTGCCTGCCTCCCTACTCTCTTCTGCCTCTCTTTTAGCTGTGGAGAGCCACACTCCCTGAGCCTGGCTGGGGCAGAGTTCTCCACACCCTAGCTTGATCCATTTGCCTACCTTCAGCTTTCTTTCCAGCCCTTGCTCTTAAAGGGATAGGCTGCTGGAAAGGTAGTAATCTCCTGGCAGTGTCTGGGACAGTTTTAAACTGGGTAAAGCTTTCCTGCCTGTCCTTTTCATGCCATTCCTCATCTGATGCAATCTCTCTGTCTAAATGGTAGTCAGCTAATTCTGCTGTCTGAGTTTCAACTTGATCAGCTCTCCTGCATTGGGGTTTAGCAGATTTCCTCCCCATTTTTGAGACAAAACCAGAAATGGAATTGGGTTTGTCACAATGCAGAGAGGGATTCGATGGGGGGCATGGAGTGGAAGTGATCAAAGGTTGGCAACTTTATCATAAGAGCCTATTGCCAGCTCTTCAGCTGATGGAGAATGTTGTCTAGGACCAATATCTTAAGTATTTATAGCAAGTATTTATAGGGGCCAGTCTTTTGGTTCACGGAGATATATCCCAGCCCCCACCCCCTTTCCACCTAGGAAGGAGAACTTGCAGCCGAGTCCAGCTAAACTGAGTTTAACAACCAAACAAATTTGTGGATCATTTATTGTAGGGCACAGTATAGGGGTACAGATTAATAAAATTACTCTCACACAGATAAAATTCCTCTCCTTGTGCACCCAAATCCAGTGCTTAGAATCATATGAAGAGACGGTACAGGAAAAAAGCTGAGGTTAAAATAAGCATGGTTTAGGAAGTGTTTAATTCTTTCACTTTTTTTTTTGTCTTTCAGATAAGTGTCATCTGGTGTAATCTTGAGATACACAGAACACTGGTGATTTCCTGTGCACAAATAATAGCTATTACTTACCAAATTATCAGTCACTCTACCAAAAAGAGCTTAAGAGAACAAAGAAATTAGCAGCGCAAAGACATTTCAAAAGGAATTGCTTATACCACCAAGGCCATCAAAGGACACACACGTTGGATGTGGAGTCTCTACTTCCTAAAAGTGTTACCTATAGTACTGTTCTTAGGCCCCGCTGCTCAAAAGGTTTCCATGCTAGTATGACTCGTTAAAGCAGTCTTACTTGGACAGAAACCCTCCTCCCGCTGCACAAAAGGATTCTTGGTGGCAGCTACTGATCCTCGAAGCAGGATCTTATGCAAATGCATTTCAGGGAGCTCATTAGTATTCTAATGATCTTTCCTTGTGATGCATAAATGGGAATGTTCCCCCTCCCATTTGACAAATCGTGGCTGAAATTTTCTGGCAGCTCTGGAGCTGTCGGTAGCCATTGTGCGTGTGTGGTGTGAGGTACACAACACACAAACAGCTGCACCCATTTATTTTAATGGGGGCAGCTGTTATGCGTGTTTTGTGTACTCAACACATGCACAAGAGCTGTGTCCGTATTGTGCAGCTGAAACAAAAAAATACTTGGAGGTCCTGGTGCTGCTACTTCTCCACCGCTGCTGGGAGGAGGCCGCCAGTCTATTGTTAAGAGTAGCCACTCTGGGCTGCCATTGATTTAAGTAGATTTGTCCAAAATAAAAATCCATCAAAAGAAAAGCACGAGAGGCTTTGTGCTAGTCCTGTTTGTCTGCACTTCAGTTGCGTCCCTGAAAATCATGGTCTTTAATTATCCCCAGTCCCCTGAGGGGTTGGCTGCAGCAGGTCGGGCTGATTGACATCTGGGCTGGCCAAAGCATATCCCCCTTTTTCCGGGTTACTCGGCATAAAAAGTGTACAATTAATTTGCATGCTATTTGTGTAGAGCATAACCTGACAAAACTAAATTGCTCCGAACCCAATATTTTTTTACCGGGTTGTCGGAGCTTTGAGAATCTGGGCCTGAGTGTTCTATGGTTCTTTGTTTTTACTTTTTCAAACATACAACAGCTGTGTGTTCCCTTTACTCAGAGTGGATGTGGCCTGTAGAGGAGAAGAGCAGCTTGACTTGAATGTCTCCTGTTCTAAAAGGAGATATTTTTCTCAAATTCTCCAAAAGAAAGTCACAGGGATTTTAACACTTATTTAGAATATCCTATGTATTCTTTAATCAGGATACTTCCTACAGGGTTCAACCCCAAATCTCTTTAATCCAGCTCAAAAGAAGAGTATAAAGATTTCTTTTCCTCTCACAAAAATAAGCCTTTTTTTTAACAATCTGCTTCCATAGGAATGGAAGGCAAACCAGTCTCAGGAAAATGTTTATAAAAAGATTCCTTGTGTTGTATTGTGACATCGATCTTGCCTTTTTTTGTTTTGCCTTTAAAGAGTGCCAGATTTTGGCCCAGATTTTGAAAGCAGCGCCATTAGGAAGATGCCATTAGGCACTCTATTGGCACGTAAGTTAATTGTTTTAATTGGCTATAAATGGCGTGGTATTTGACTGTGCTGTTAAAAACCAATTAAAAATAAAAAGTAGGTGCCATAAGGCGCCTACAAAACATGGCACCGGAATCACATTTACACAGATGCTTAGTGGCGCTGAATGTCATAAGAGGTGTAGTTATGGGTGGATGCACCAGGAAGGGGCCTAAAGCTCTGGTTATGGGTGGATGCACCGGGAAGGGACCTAAGGCTCTGATTGGCCCAGATGCCTAAGGCCCCTCCTGGGAGGGGAAGGCCCATTTTAGATGACGCAGGCAGCTGGGAAGAGGGATTCCGTGTCCCTCTGGGTCATCTATTTGAGGTAAGGGGGGTCACTTGCCAGCAGGGGAGAGTGGACATGTCTCCCACTGTAGGGGGAGGGGGTTGGGTCGAGTTACAGTGGGGATTTTAAGACAGCAGGAGAATGGGCATCTTTCCCGCTGCAGGGGGAGGGGCTTGGGGTCAGGACACGGCAGGGATTTTAGGGCAGCAGGAGAGTGTGGGCATCCCGCTGCAGGGGGAGGGGGGGTCAGGTCAGGGCTGGGATTTTTGGGCAGCGGGACAGTGTGGGCATCTCTCCTGCTGCGGAGGGGGGGGGGAGGGTCACAGCTGGGATTTTAGGGCAGTGGGAGAATATGGGCATCTCTCCTGCTGCAGGGGGTGGGGTTGTTGGTTGACAGTGGGAGAGATTGAACATCTCTCCTGCTGCTGTTCTGCTTTTGAGTTTTCCTTTTCTTGACGCATTTTTTCTACGCATGTGCCCATTGCTTTCACCAGCAAAGGGCACATGGAAATTTAGCAAATCTTTTCTGTTGTCCATCAACCTCATTTGCATGTGTGATTTTTTGAAAATATCTCGCTTTTTTAGATTCCCTATCAAAACGGTTGCATAGAAGACTGTCGCTTTTTAATGCGAGTATTTGAGAATCCTGGTCCTAGTGTGAATGGTAATGCATATTCATTAGGGATATCCTGAAAACCCAACTGGCTAGTAAGTCCCCAAGGACAGGTTTGAGAACCACTAACTTATGGTATGCAAATCTATCTCATGCATACTCATTATGGCTATCCAGAAAAAGCAACTGGTGAAGTTTACCTTGAAAACTCTAAGTTTCTCAAGGATCAGGCTTAGGGCTGTTTTCACATTTCTATTCTGCTGAACAGGATGATCTAGTTCCGGCTTTGCCCTAAAACATGCATGAAATTGTAATTCTTTAATTTTCTTAAACTTAGTTGAAGGAATTGATGTGGAGACAAACTGAAAAAGTAGTAAGAGAGTAAAAAAAGTGCATAAGAAATAAATGGAAAGAGAGTATTAAAAAAAAAAAGAATTTTGCTGCCTGTAGAAAATAAAAGGTTAGAAGTGGACCATGGAATAAACTAAAGAAAATTGTGTAAGTTTAATGACCTCAATGGGGAATATCTAAATGTTTAAGGGCTCCTGTGTTTTTAGCGCGCGCTAAAGATTAGTGAGCGCTAATCATGCGCTAAATGAAAAATACTAACGCAAGCTCTATGGAGGCATTAGCGTTTAGTGCATGCGTATTGTAGCGTGTGCTAAAACCACTAGCGCACCTTAGTAAAAGGAGCCCTAAATCTATGTATGCAGTCACAGGCAGCAGAAAGGGGTGGTGGGCCTCTGGGGCATGGCCCTACCAAAATTTTGCCCAACACAGGATCAGCAACTAAAACTTTGGGAGGCCTCTTCGACCAAAAAGATGTTTGATTGCCCCTTCAGTGCAGCAGGGCAATGTCAGAGCTCAATCAGCCTGCCCTGCCCTGCCCTGCTTAAGAGTATCAGTGTATTACTCTGCCTTCTGTTTTTTAACTTGCATTGATCATGACACATAGACTTGTATTACTATTAATACAAAAAGGGTCATAATGTGCAAAAAAAATTACAGAGCTGTGTCCAAATGCAAATATTGCATTACATTACAGATTTCTATTCCACCATTACCTTACGGTTCAAAGCGGATTACAAAAAGAGTTATGGAAGAAGGGTTACAACGTTAGATCAGAGAAGGTTTCCAAGAGAGGGAAAAGTAGGATCTGGGGTTAGGGAGGGGATGGTAAGAGGGGGGTTAAGCTTTATCATGGTATTAAGTTTTATTAAGGGATTTCTTGAAGAGTATAGTTTTTATTTCCTTTCTGAAAATATATGCAGATTAGTTCAAATCACATTATTACATACATTCCATCTTAAATTGGCATTGGCAGGCTAACATGCTTGCTGATGTTCCCACTCTGATCTCCGCTCATTTGTGTGAAGAAGAGCTTGCTGCAGCCTGACCCCAGACCTTGTCTTCCAGATTTGCAAAGGAACTCCAAGCCTCGCTGTCTGCCCCTGTCCTGATATTCCTCTCCTCCATGATGCTAGCAACCCCTAAGGGTGCTCTTCCCACTCCCAGCCACCATGTATTGGCCAAAAGAAAATGTCAAATCTAGCTGTTTATGGTCCAGCCATATCACTCTTTCAGCTTTTGACAAACTCTAGGGAAGAGCCTTAAGGCATTCTTTGTCGTCACCTCACGGACTGTTTCTGGCGGTAATCCTTTCACTCCTGCAATGTAGCAGCAAGAAATCTTGATGTTCTCTGGCACATTTCTTTCCTAAAAACAGAAAATAATTTCTAGATGGATCCAGTGAACTATGCAGAATGCAGTAAGTATGGAAAGGTTATGTGGCTTCTTGTATCAGAAGAGTAGTTCCAGCTTTATTGCTTAACTAGCCAGATACCAAAGCTGGAGCCTGCAGTGATTCAGATTCAGCTTTATCGGCATGACAATTTTACGTGCGTTGCCAAAGTAATACATTACGGAGGTGATTTTACAAAGCTCTGTTTCCTCATGTAAAGCCTGTGTAACTGTAGACACGCTAGTATTTTATAACAGCAGTTCCACACGGAGCTTCCTCCTATTTGTGCTTAGTAAACATTAGCCCAGTGCCTAAATTTTGATGCTCTTTCTTGAATCCACCCCCTGGAGTAATTGCACACATATTCACTTATTCATTTGGCATTTGTGTGCTACTAGGGCTTATTCTAGGAGCTTATTTTATAAATAGACATTTTCCAGAGGATGCTTAAATTAAGATGTTTTGCACAAACACACACAAAAATCTAGTAATGAACATGGCCACTTTCAAAACAGGAAAACGACCATCTTTTTGTTTCAAAAATCGCCATTTCTCAGATGTGTTTTTCCTCTGTCACTCCGTGCATCTATCTTTTTGAACCATTTTTGGAAAAAAAAAAAAAAAAAAAAAGACAAAATTGCAGAAAACCACACAAAACAAGCCATTGGGATATAGGAGAGGCCAGCATTTTTTGTAGACTAGCCACAAAGATGTCCCAGCAGAGCAGTGGGGCACCCTAGGGGCACTGCAGTGAACTCCCTTATATTATATGGTGAGCCCTTCAAAACTCACCCACAACCTACTGTACCCAAATGTATTCTACAACAATATCCTGCAAGTGTCACCTATATGCAGGTACAGTGGGATTAGGGTAGGGTTTGGAAAGCTCCCAAACTTCACCATAAGTGTAATAGTTAGAGTGGGATATGGGCCTGAGACCCCCATCTCTACACCGACTACCAGGTCATTCCAGGAACCTGCTTGCTGCACTAATAGGACCGACCATAACATCAAAAGCTGTCATACTGGCAGGAATCTACTATTTCATTCACAACTGTGGGTGGGTAGGAGGGGGGGGGGGGTAAGGTAGAATCAGGCCTTCATCCCTCCAGTGATGATGATCTGATCAGTTTGGGAAACCTTTTTTGACACTTATTCATTATTAAAACATGTCTAGCCTTAAACATCCAAATTGTGTTCCATCATTGCAGAAAAACATCCAAATCATAAGCCCACTCTAGTTCCACCCAAAGCATGCATCCAACATGTCCACTTGAGATTTAGACAAGGTGCAGACAAATAGTATAGAAATCTGTCTACAAAATGGATTTTGAAAATAGTGATTTAGAAGGGTTGGTGATAAAAATGACCACCTGCCTCTTTATGCTACTTTTTGCACGTTTTTCTTTTTTGAAAATGAGCCCCAAGGATGCCTATGTTGCCCTTTATAAAACAGGTGACTATTTGGGCTTTCTATATAGGGGTCTTGTTATAAACGTGGAGGGGCATAATCGAAAGGGACGTCTAAGTCTGTTTACGTCCATCTCGCAAGTCGTCCAAAGTTAAAAAGAGCCTAAGATACATTTTCGAAAAAAATTTTTTTTTACTTTCGAAAATCGTCTAATTATATGTCCTGCCGATCTGATCGTCCAAGCCACTAAATCGTCCATCTTTATACCACATTTCCGTCCAACTTTCCATCCAAATCCAAAACGCCTAGAACAAGCCCTGTTGGACGTGGGAGGGGTCTGCAAAGTGATGGAATGCATACCCAGACCCAGACATGCCACCTAAATAGTGGGGTACCTTACAGGGCACTGCTGTGAACTACATAAAAAGGATGCCATGGCTTCTCCTCACTACAGCTCCCTTATAGGTAACGGTGATCCCCCCAAACCACCTCCAGAATCCCCTAGACCCACTTATCTACCACCCCAATAGCCCTTATGACTGCAGGAGCCACTTATATGCCAGTACAAAAGGGTTTTGGGGGTGTATAGGGCAGTGCACATGTTTCAGTATCAATGTAGTGATTACAGGGACTTATGGGCATGGGTCCTCCTCTCTATGGGTCCTTAACCCACCCCCAAGATGACTTAAGCTACCTCTGGGCTGGACGACAAGGCTTTCCTATGCCAGGCGGCCAGGTGATGATGGTCTGGAGACTGAATTTTAAAGTTCTGAATAAAATTTTTATGGGGGTGGGGGGGGGGTTGGTGATCACTGGGATAGTGTGTGGGGATCTGTGTTATGTGTTTGCAGTGCTTATCTGGTGAGTTTAGGTGGGTTTTTGAGAAGTAGACCATGTTTTACATGGTCTAAGTCACAACGTCCAAGTTCCGTCTAGGCTCTGTTGTTAAACTTTCGCTTATACATGCTGTACGACTAAGTCTAAGCCGGCCCATGTCCCGCCCAACTCTCGCCCTCGAAATGCCCCGTTTAGCTTTGGACATTGAGCGGCACTATGAAGGCTTAGGTCATTTATAAATACGTCCAAAATCCATTTTTATTTTCGGCGCTTGGACGTTTTTGAGAAATGTTCGTCCAAGTGCCGACTTAGGCCGGTTTTTAGATGTTTTTCTCTTTCAATTATGAGCCCCTTAATGCCTAAGTGGCCAAGGTAACCAAAAAAATAGTAATAGTAAATTATGAGATATAGAGGCTACAACAAAAATTCATAGGTTTTGGTGCTGGTTAGTATTGCACATGATCAGGCAACACTTTTTTTGCTTACTGGAAGGATATGACATTTTTCTGCTCTATGTGCTGTTTCTCCTCTTCCCCCCAGGATTATACTGTGTTTTTCTGCTCATTCTTTTGTGGAAATTAATGTGTTAACTGCTAGAGCAGGCACAGTGCAGTTCACTACACTGTACTTCAAAAGGAGAATTTATATTTTATTTCACAATTTATCTGCTAATTCTGCTTATAGTGCATGATACATTGTAGGCAGTCTATTAATTTTATTCATATACAATTTATAAACATCTTTATTGCGGGGCATTCTAGAGGTAGGAAGATCCTAGATTCTCTACAAGGAAACCCATTC